>NW_026988417.1:95125000-95800000 GCF_030222135.1 Aotus nancymaae
GTCCCAAGGCTTTGGAGATGAGTCAGCGCTAAGGTGCGGGAGGCAGCTAATATCTGTCTGCTTCCCTGAGGGCAAACTTGAGGCCCTAAAGAAGGCTGCTGCCGTATGACTGAAGCAACAGCAGTTGAGATATGTTAGCTTTTTGTTCTCATCATTTGTATTACTTCTATGTCTTAATATCCATTAATAGAACTGCAGGTTTTTAAAGCTAAAACACTTTTACAAAACAAGTACATTTTTGGGAGGTATCAGAGGATCTAATCATTATTGGTAATTCTTGCTGTTGGGGAATGTGTATTACTTGTGGTGTACTCATTTGTAGGAGGTTAGGGAATCACACGTGCAGGGCGCAGCAGATAATGGCAGTTCCCTGGGACCTTCAAGACTCTCAGGAGGACACTCCTGATCGGAGCCCTGTCCGTCGGCCTTGGAAAAATGAACGTGCATTCTGTCTTTTCCCTGGAAAGATTTCAGGTTACACGCTCACGGTTCAAGCTTCTGATAATGGCAGTCCACCCAGAGTCAACACGACGACTGTGAACATCGATGTTTCTGATGTGAATGACAACGCGCCAGCCTTCTCCAGGGGAAACTACAGCGTAATTATACAGGTGGACTTCCAGTGCCAAGGGGGTCTTGGGGTTCTTTGAAATGAGCTTTTCCTTTGGCCTCTGTTGGTTTTCTTTCTTATCCAAAGATTTATTTTTAGAAAAATGGGAAAAGTAGAATTCAAGGAGTCTCTGTGAATAGTAAAAGATGAGTGATTTAAAGTTAAAACCAAGCTTTAATCGCTCTTCTTTCTGTGCTTTGATTTTTGAGGTATTCTCACTGTTCTAGGATTCCTAAGAGCTTATTGCTGAATCAGACCTGCTGCTGCTGGTGCTTCTCCTCTGCACGCTCCTCCCCCTTGACCTTCCTCTTCTCTCCTGCTCTTCTTCTAGCCTCCCGTCCTTCCTTCCCACCCCATCTTCTACTCCACTTTCACCCCTGTTCTTCCTCCTCCCCACTTCTCTTCCCTCCACCTCTTCTCCACTCCTCCTCTTCTTCCTTCTCCGCACTCCTCCTTTTTCCCCAGTCCTCCCCCACTCCTCCTCCCTCAGCCTCTTATCTATTCTTCCTCCCTCCCACTCCTTCCCCCCACTCCTCCTCCTTCTCTTCCTCCTCCGCACTCCAACTCCTCCCCCACTACTCCCTCCACTCCTCCTCCCTGCCCCACCCCCCCACTCCTCCTCACTTCACCTCTTCACTCCTCCTCCTCTTCCTCCTCCTGGCATCTCCCGCCTCTACCTCCTCCCCCCACTCCTCCCCACTCCTCCACCTTCCTCCACCTCTTCCCTGCTCCTCCTCCTCCTCCTCTTTTCTCTTCTGCCTCCCTACTCCTTCTCCCTCTACCCCATTTCCACTCCTCCCTACCAACTCTTTCTTTTCACACTCCTCCCCACCATTTCTGCTCTCCTTACTCATCCTCCATCCTTCACCTCCTCAGCACTCCTCACCCCTTTACCTCATCTCCACTCCTCCTCCCTCCACCTCACCTCCACATCATCCCCTTCCCACTCCTCCCTGCTTCCCACACTCCCTCCTCTTCACTTCGCCTCCTCCTCACTCCACCTCCTCCCCCCAACTCCACTCCACTCCCTCCCCATTTCACTGTCTCTGCTCTTTCTCCACCTTCCTCCACCTCATCGCCACTCCTCCTCACCATTCTTCCTCCTCACTCCTCCTCCTTCCTCTCTTCCTTTTTTTTTTTGAGACTGAGTTTCACTCTTGTTGCCCAGGCTGGAGTGCAATGGCATGGTCTCAGCTCACTGCAACCTCCACTACCCAAGTTCAAATGATTCTCCTGCCTCAGCCTCCCCAGTAGCTTCGATTACAGGCTTGCACCACCATACCCAACTAATTTTTGCATTTTTAGTAGGGACAGCATTTCACTACGTTGGCCAGGCTGGTCTTGAACTCCTGACCTCAGGTGATCCACCCGCCTCAGCCTCCCAAAGTGCTGGGATGACAGACTTGAGCCACTGTGCCCGGCCTCCTCTCTTCCTCTTCTTCTTCAGTCCTCTTCCTCTCTTGCACGCCTACTCCTCTCTGCTCTTCGTCCTGTCCCCCCCCCCTGCTCCCCCTAGTCCCCCACTCCTCCTCACACATCCTTTCTTACTACATTTCCTTCCTAGCCTCCTTTTTCTTCCCTTTTGCTCCACCCTTTTCTCCCTCCTCCCCACCACCATGCTCCCCTCTTCACCTCTCTTCCCTCTCTTCCTTTTGGTTGGAGGAGTAAGGCTTTGTTTTGTATGTATTTTATATTATTGGGAACTCATGTGTCTGTACCATATAGATTGCTCCAGGATTTGTGTATAATTCTGTTTCTAATCTTGTGCAGGAAAATAAGCCGGTGGGCTTCAGCGTGCTGCAGCTGGTGGTAACAGACAAGGATTCTTCGCATAACGGCCCACCCTTCTTCTTTGCTATTGTCAGTGGAAATGATGAGAAGGTGTTTGAAGTTAACCAGCAAGGAGTGCTCCTGACTTCAGCTGCCATAAAGAGGAAGGAGAAGGATCATTACCTACTGCAGGTTAAGGTATGAATGTCTTTCTTTATGGTTTGGTTGTGCATTCATAGAGAAGAACTGCTTGGCATGGTTACCTTATTCTGCTGGAACAGCTTACATTTCATACAAAATCAGAAATTCATAGAATTGTGGTCCTTGTTTTTTGCCATCCTTTGATGTTTATCCCACTGCACTTTGAAGGAGCTCGTGGTCAATTTTGTCGTAGTCACTGACAGAGCTAGGTTTCAGTGTGAATTAGTGACGTGCTATAAAGAAATTTGTCCTTTTCCTTGATGGGTTTCTCGTAGAGAAGTGGGTATCTACTAGTTAGTCATTTTTTGAGAATTTGAGCAATATAAATATTTTTATTAAAGAGGTTATAAACAGTGCCATAGACAAAGGTGATTTTATTTTCCTTTTCTCATAGGTGGCAGATAATGGAAAGCCTCCGTTGACATCTTTGGCATACATTGACATTAGGGTCATTGAGGAGAGTATCTATCCCCCTGCAATTTTGCCCCTGGAGATTTTCATCACTGCTTTTGGAGAAGAATACTCAGGCGGTGTCATTGGGAAGATTCATGCCACAGACCAGGACGTGTATGATACTCTCACCTACAGCCTGGACCCTCAGATGGACAACCTGTTCTCTGTTTCCAGTGCAGGAGGCAAGCTGATAGCACACAAGAAGCTAGACGTAGGGCAGTACCTTCTCAATGTCAGCGTAACAGACGGGAAGTTCACCACGGTGGCGGACATCACAGTGCATGTCAGGCAAGTCACACAGGAGATGCTGAACCGCACCATTGCCATCCGCTTTGCCAATCTCACTCCGGAAGAGTTCGTTGGGGACTACTGGCGCAACTTTCAGCGAGCACTGCGGAACTTCCTGGGTGTGAGGAGGAACGACGTCCAGATCGTTAGTTTGCAGCCCTCTGAACCTCACCCACACCTGGACGTCTTACTCTTTGTAGAGAAATCAGGTAGCGCTCAGATTTCAACAAAACAGCTTCTACACAAGATTAATTCTTCCGTGACGGATATTGAGGAAATCATTGGAGTGAGGATCCTGGATGTGTTCCAGAAACTATGTGCAGGACTGGACTGCCCGTGGAAGTTCTGCGATGAGAAGGTGTCTGTGGATGAAAGTGTGATGTCGACGCACAGCACGGCCAGACTGAGCTTTGTGACTCCCCGCCACCATAGAGCAGCGGTGTGCCTCTGCAAAGGTAGTGCACGTGAGCGTATGAACACTGGTGTCACTGATTGCTTCATATAGCCCTTGATGGCTACACATGAAAAGTCATTTTCTTGAAATTGCTGTTAATTATCTTTTCCCTTTCTCCCTTCTTATCTTTGAAAAAGAGGGAAAATGCCCACCTGTGCACTATGGCTGTGAAGATAACCCTTGCCCTGAGGGGTCTGAATGTGTGTCTGATCCCAGGGAGGAGAAGCACACCTGTGTCTGTCCTGGCGGCAGGTTTGATCAGTGCCCAGGTGAGAGCTGAATGGTGGGGCATACTTTTATTGTTAAAAATCAGATTCATTGGCCAGGCGCGGTGGCTCACACCTATAGTCTCAGCACTTTGGGAGGCTGAGGCAGGCGGATCACGAGGTCAGGAGGTTGCGACCAGCCTGGCCAACATGGTGAAACCCCGCCTCTACTAAAAATACAAAAATTAGGCCAGGTGCAATGGGTCACACTTGTAATCCCTGCACTTTGGGAGCCCGAGGCAGGTGCATCACGAGCTCAGGACTTTGAGACCAGCCTGGCCAACACAGTGAAACCCCGTCTCTACTAAAAATACAAAAATTAGCGGGACGTGGTGGCAGGCGCCTGTCATCCCAGCTACTCTGGAGGCTGAGGCAGGAGAATCGCTTGAAACCAAGAGGTGGAGGTTGTAATGAGCTGAGATTGTGCCACTGCACTGCAGCCTGGGCAACAAAGCTAGACTCTCTCAAAAAAAAAAAAAAATAACAAAAATTAGCTGGGTGTGGTGGTGTTCACCTGTTATCCCAACTACTTGGGAGGCTGGGGCAGGAGAATGGCTTAACCCAGGAGGCAGAGGTTGTAGTGAGCCAAGATTGTGCCACTGCACTCTAGCCCGGGTATCAGAGCAAGACTCTGTCTCAAAAAAAAAAAAAAATCAGTTTCATTGTTTCTTATAATTTTCTTCTTTATTGGAGTCTAAAAATATTGCAGTTTATTGTAACAAGTCAGATGTGGAGATGAATAAAGAACGGCAGTCGTAACTTTTGATTCCTCTTTTTACAGCACATTGTTGATATTTGGTGTTCTTCTTCCTGTACCTTCAATGATTATGTAAACGTATAGCTAACAACACAGCACCATACGTAGAAGTTTCATTTTCCTAGAAACTCAAGAGTGATCATATCTCACACAGTTCTCTGCCTCTTGCCTTCCCCTCCATTTAGCAGTGTGGTAAAGAGCACCTTCCATATCGTTCCCAGCCGGTGCCTATAACCCCTATTCTTTTTGATAGCTGGAGAGTATTTTCTAGCATGGCTATACTTATTCAACATTGTTCTTCTATATAAAGATTCAAGCTGTTATGTTTCTTTCAGTTAAAAAATCTTTATACATATATCTTTACATGCGGATGCTTTCATTTCTCTACAGTGGATTATAAAACTAGAACTTGCAATGTCAAAAATCAATAGCATTTTAAATTTTTGATATCACTGTATTAGTTTCCCAGAATGTTGTATTAATTTTTAATTCTTCCAGTTATGTATGAAGGTCTCACTCTCCATTCTCTTGACATCATTGAACATTTTCAGTTATAAAACAAATTCCTGCCATCTACCTGATGGGTGTGAAATGATATCTAATTATTATTGTAATTTACATTTCTCTGGCTGCTTTGAAAGTTTTCATCTTACTTGTTCATTTCCTATCAGTATCGCCTCTGCTGTGGCCTACGTGTTCCTATTGTTTGATGGTCAGGGTTAATTGTTCTTAGTATCAATGTGTAGGGTTATCTGTGTATTAGGAGTATTAACATTCACAGTGGGACTGTCTCCTCATCTTTATGTTATTTATATTGATAGTATCTTTTGATTTGTTAAGTATGTCTCTTGTCATTTTGAAATTCAGTTGTTACTTAGTTTAATATAATTCTATTTGCCATCTCTGGAGATTGATAACATGTTCATCTTCTTTGGGGAATGGGGATTGTTTTATTTTGCTTGAGAAGGTTTCTTAAATCACCTTGAGGCTATGTATAACTATTTTCTGAAATTTTCTTCTAATAATTTTATACTGAACATTTTTATATTTAACCTTTCATTATTTTAGAATTCATTTCTCTGTGATGCACTAGTCAAATTTATTCTTTCCAAATGGAGAGCCAGTCATGCTGTGCTTTTCATTAAGCAAATAGACATTTTCCCACACAACTGGGTATTAAAATGTTATCATCTTAAATAAAACCTTAAATCAGTCTCTAGGGGTGCAGGGGAATTATACTTTAAAAAAAATATGCTTAAACTTGGTTCTGATTTATTTTTTCCTCTTTGTGGTTCACAGGGAGTTCGTCTATGACATTTACTGGAAACAGCTTTGTGAAATATCGTCTTATGGAAAATGAAAACAAATTAGAGATGAAACTGACCATGAGGCTCAGAACGTATTCCACGCATGCAGTTGTCATGTATGCTCGAGGAACTGACTATAGCATTTTGGAGGTATGTTTCTATACAGTGTTGCATCTCAGTGGAAGACTTTAAAAACATAACTTCCATTTTGTGTTCAGATTGTTAATTTGAAAAGATAAAGTAAGTGAAATGGTTGAATTCCACATTTAAATAGTTCATTGATGCCTGTACAAGTTTTAGACTTTGTGGGATGAAGAGTTCTTTTTGCTCTGCCATGACACAGAGATTTAGGTACACATGACAGTTAACATTAATAATGTTGGCTGGGCACGGTGGCTCACGTCTCTAATCCCAGCACTTTGGGAGGCTGAGGTGGGTGGATCACTTGAGGTCAGGAGTTTGAGACCAGCCTGGCCAACATGGTGAAACCCCATCTCTACTAAAAATACAAAAACTTAGCCAGACATGGTGGCGCATGCCTGTAATTCCACCTACTCCAGAGGCTGAGGCACAAGAATCACTTGAACTGGGGAGGCAGAAGTTGTAGTGAGCTGAGATCACGTCACTGCACTCCAGCCTGTTCAAGTGATACGTACCTTGCCCACCTTTTTAAAAACACAATTCAGCTTTGACTTTTGATATTACCTGATGCTGTATGTATTCAGTTAATAGTTAATATTAATTATTCACTTCCATGATGCTTTGTGGATGTACATTGGCACTAGAACTTGATATTCCTGAAAGGTACAATTTTTTTATTCATACAGTGGATAAATGATTATGTGCTCTGTAGTACTTAAGTGCAAGGCATTATCTTTCTGCCCCCATTCCCAAACATACCTCTCCCATTGATTTGTAAGCAAGTACTGTAACTGAAGTTTCTATGAGAGTAATGCGAACAGTAATTGTTTTTATCCTAGATTCATAATGGAAGGCTGCAGTACAAGTTTGACTGTGGAAGTGGCCCTGGAATTGTCTCCGTTCAGAGCATTCAGGTCAATGATGGGCAGTGGCACGCAGTGTCTCTGGAGGTGACTGGAAACTATGCCCGCTTGGTTCTAGACCAAGTTCACACTGCATCAGGCACAGCCCCAGGGACTCTGAAAACCCTGAACCTGGATAACCATGTGTTTTTTGGTGGCCACATCCGTCAGCAGGGAACAAGGCACGGAAGAAGTCCCCAAGTGGGCAGTGGTTTCAGGGGTTGCATGGACTCCATTTATTTGAATGGGCAGGAGCTCCCTTTAAACAGCAAACCAAGAAGCTATGCGCACATGGAGGAGTCGGTGGATGTGTCTCCAGGGTGCTTCCTGGCAGCTACGGAAGAGTGCTCCAGCAACCCTTGCCAGAATGGAGGCCTTTGCCATCCATCACCTGCTGGAGGTGGGCCCTGTAATGCTGTCCTCTTTAAAGTGGTGCATACGTATACATTTAAGGGGAAACTCCTCAGCTATTTAAAAAAAAATTTTTTTTCTCTTTTTATTCAAACAATGTCATCGGATACCGCAGTCAGTGTTGGAATTGAGTCGCGTCCCATGTGCGGGACCAGAGCCGGGCCTGGTGCTCTTCTGGTGCCCGAGCTACAGGCACCGCGATTCCAACTGCTGCGTCCCTGCAGTGCCATCCCAGCACCTGAGCAGGAGGCAGCACACGTGACTTGGAACTGAACTCCATGGTCATTGACCCAGGGGAGTTTAGAATCTGCATCGCTTAGCCCTTCTTTGTTCTTATCACCTGTGTCTAATGGCTCAGTGTAGAGGGCCTGCTAGAGTCTTGCTGTTAATAATAGTTGGGAGTCTAATTTTCCAAAAGGCCCTGAATCCCTCCGGAATGTTGCCATAACTGTCTGTCTCGAAGCCCTGGCAGAGTGAGGTACTCTGTGACTTTTGCATCCTGGACTCCTGTCAGGCCCACTGACCAATAATAAGGTACAGTTAGGAAAATGACTGTCACCATGCCGAATAGAGCTTGGTGTAATGCATAGAGCAAAAATAATACTGTAGTTAAGGGGGATTTCCAAAGCTTTGGCTTTCTCCTGTTCTCTTGGGCAAGTATATTTCCATGCTGTGTGCATTGCGTGGGCCAGGCCATCCCCACAGAGACACTCCAGTTTATACTGTGCTCATATGAATGACACATCCAAACCAGGTTCGCAAGGAAGCTGTCCTTATGTTGCCACTTAGGGATGAGGCTGAGAGAAGCATTTTCCTGACTTGGGCTACCATGGTCCCTGAAGCAGGAGGAAAGGAGTGTGGGCGGCCATGCCCTGGCTCCTAAAGCCCCTGGCCCAGGGCACCGTATTCCTTCGTCCTGAGAAAAACCCTCAGCCACGCCGGCTTTGGAGGGGCAAGGAAGCACTGTGTTGTGGGACGCGCCCAAGGCAGGCAGCTAGAAATGGCCTGCCACACTACCTACCTGCCACAGACTTCACAAAGTGCAGTTGACATTCTTCGTACTGCTTTGGACAGATGTGATGATCTCCTTTCTTAAATCTTTACATGTTTGAGAGGCTGAGGCAGGAGGATCGCTTGAGGCTGGGAGTGAGGCAGCCTGGGCAATATGGGAAGACCCCGTCTCTACAAAAACTTGAAAAATTAGCCGGCATGGTGGCACACATCTGTAGTCCCAGCAGCTCGGGAGGCTGAGGTGAGAGGATCCCTGAGCGCAGGAGTTTGAGGTTGCAGTGAGCTGAGATTGCACCACTGCGCTCCAGCCTGGGTGGCAAAGCGGGACTCCATCTCAAAAAATTTAAAAATTGAAGGGTAATTTGTAGTCTTCAAAGTGCTTTTCACATTCATTATTTTCTCATTTAATCCTTAAATGCTTGTGAATCGTGAATAAATTGAGATGTTAAGTGGGTGCTGTCTGTGTACATGGTCACTCAGGTAAAGAACTGTGTTTTCCTTCTCTGTATGTTTGACCTAATGATCTTAATGCAAATCATGATGAACTAAAGGTGAGTGAGTTCCCTCTTCAGTTCTCTGTGCTTCGGCTATACCAGCAGTGGGAAGCTTGTTGATGTAGCCAACTTTTCCCACAGAGAGTGAGAATTTTACTAGCTTTTACACATCTTGGAGAACTAAATCTTAAAGTTAAAAAACAATGTAATTAAGACCAGGTCTCTGAGTCATTGAATGATAGGACTTTTGTGTTCCTTTTTGCTAATTTAGGTTATTACTGCAAATGCAGCGCCTTATACATAGGGACCTACTGTGAGATAAGCGTCAATCCATGTTCCTCCAACCCTTGCCTCTATGGGGGCACGTGTGTCGTCAGCAACGGAGACTTTGTTTGCCAGTGTAGAGGATTATATACTGGTCAGAGGTATGTGTATTTTTCTTAACTTTTGTGGTTATTTGTAGTAAAGAATTCCTTTTAAGCATGTAACGGTGCATGTGAAAAGTCTCCACGTTCATTTGCTAATGTTGTCTGTTCTGCTGCATTTGTTAGCAACAGAATCATGAGGTCTGTGTCTGCTTTTCCTTACTCTTCAGGTGTCAGCTTAGTCCGTACTGCAAAGACGAACCCTGTAAAAATGGCGGGACATGCTTTGACAGTTTGGATGGCGCCGTTTGTCAGTGTGATTCCGGTTTTCGGGGAGAAAGGTAAACAGTTTCTTCCAAAACTTAGATCCGTACCTTTTCATAGTGTCCTGTTGACTGGCAGATGCAACGTACCTTCAGTGATTTGAACTACATTGCTTCAGGTTTTGATAATCCTCATGTTGGCCCCTTATATTTTCACTGTTTGAAATGAAATATAAAGCAGATGAATATAGTATATATATAATACTTGAAAAAAACCTTATTTTATACTTTCAAGGTACAATAAAAAATAAATAAATAAATAAATAAAAATAATAAAAAAAGTGAGCATAGGACATGAACAGACACTTGATGCAGCCAACAATCACATGAAAAGCAGCTCAACATTACTGATCATTAGAAAAAAATATATATATATATACACAAACTCTATGTGTACTCTGTTATAAAAAATATATACTATTTGTACTCTGTTATAAAAAATATACAAACTCAAAAAATAAATAAAAGTACAATAAAGAATGGATGGGTTCCGGTAGACAGTAAATATCTGTGGGAAGAATGAGATGATTATGTTTTTAAAGTGGCCATCTTTGAAGCTGAATCCATCCACCTCTCAGTGGTAGCAGTGTTTCCTCTTTTTCATAACATGCCATGACTAACATTTATGTCGAATCTAGAAATCTTTTTTACCTCTCTCATTATCTTATGTAATCTTTATCATAATCCTCAGAGGTGGTTATTATTTTCCAAGTGAAGACATGAGACGTGGGGGTACTTGATGTGCCTTGGAAGAGGTGGATGAGAGGTTTCAGTTTCAGATGCCATTTTTACCTTAGCCTTTTCAGCAGTTCCATTAAAACATTGCTCAGTGCCTGATACCTGTGCCTCGTGCAGTGCCCCGTGACAGACCTTCACCATCAGGCTTCTCTGAAGGCCTTTGGTGTGGCCTGCTTGCAGGGATGCCCATGTAGTTTTGCTCTAAGAATAGTGGTAATCTTGAATTTTGCCATCAATCACATGGTCTTAGTTCATAAGTTGATTTCTCTAATTCTAGTCAGTGAATACTCTTAATACATTTGACAAAAACATATTAGTAACCAGAATTTTCATGCCAGGTGAGTGTGAGGGGTGGTAAGTAAGTAACTTTCATTGAAGGTAAAGGAAGGATTTGAGTGGCAGATGGATCTGTACACGTGGAAAATACACCCCTGCTTGGAAAGGCAGTGGGCCTTGCTTATGAACTGAAGGGTGAGGAGTCCAGGTTTCTAAAACAGAGTAACATTTAAAAATGGAAAACATAGTTTACTGTCATATTACCAAACAGGAAAATCTTAGAAATTTAATCCAGGCTATTGGAAGAGTACACAGCATAACATTTATCAAAATACACATTCCAAGTTTCTGAATGATAGTGTGGTTATCAGAACTCAGTGCAAACTACTGTTTAGCTAGTGAGGTTGATGTAGTAGTCTGTTGGAGCCTAGGAAAATGGCCACTAATAGTGGCTTGATATGTTTCCTTCCCAAATATACATTGAAAGCATATTATCACATGATTAGTTTCTCCACCAAAGGTCTTTTGTCGTGGTGGTTGATGTTACATTTTTTAGTTGTTTTGTATCTGAGTTTGATTTTCACATATCTTGTCAAGAAGGGATTAGTCTTCAGTGTCTAGGGATTAAGCCTGGTGTGCGCAGAGGTACCTACACAGGTCTCTCTTCTTTCCTGACTTTCTTGGCAGGTGTCAGAGTGATATTGACGAGTGCGCCGGAAACCCCTGCCGGCACGGGGCCCTTTGTGAGAACACACACGGCTCCTATCACTGCAACTGCAGCCATGAGTACAGGGGCCGGCACTGCGAGGACGCTGCGCCCAACCAGTACGTGTCCACGCCATGGAATATTGGCTTGGCAGAAGGAATCGGAATCGTTGTGTTTATCACAGGGATATTTTTACTGGTGGTGGTGTTTGTTCTCTGCCGTAAGATGATTAGTCGGAAAAAGAAGCAGCATCAGGCCGAACCTGAAGACAAGCACCTGGGACCCACTACAGCTTTCTTGCAAAGACCATATTTCGATTCCAAGCTAAACAAGAACATTTACTCAGACATACCACCCCAGGTGCCTGTCCGCCCCATTTCCTACACTCCAAGCATTCCAAGTGACTCGAGAAACAATCTTGACCGAAATTCCTTCGAAGGATCTGCTATCCCAGAGCGCCCCGAACTCAGCACTTTTAACCCCGAGTCTGTGCACGGGCACCGAAAAGCAGTGGCTGTCTGCAGCGTGGCGCCAAACCTGCCTCCCCCACCCCCTTCCAACTCCCCTTCCGACAGCGACTCCATACAGAAGCCCAGCTGGGACTTCGACTATGACAGTAAGAGGCATTTTTGCATCTCACTAAAATGTCACTTGAGGTAAACAGTGAGGTCACAAGTTCTGTTCAGTCAAAATGTGGACTCTTCATTTAGGCTCAGACTGAAATCCCTGTGCTGATCTGAAACGTTTTTTGGATCTCCTGAGTCCTGGCTGAGCACTGTGGCAGTTATTTTAATTAAGAAATTGAATCTAGTCATGTTTTAGTTAATCTTCTGGAGAGATCGCTTCATTTTATAATTGATAAAGGTTCTTGTCTATAATTTTTTTAGCTTATTTATATGTCAAAAAAAATCAGGAGCCATTTAATGTTAGGATTTTTAAAATGATGGCCAGAGGAGGTGGAAATATTTATGTTAGTGGCCTAACATATATTCGATGCTTTTTTTAAAAAAATAAAAAGCTGTATGTATTATTTTAAAACAAAATTTTAACACCGTTTCTTAACTAATGACGTTCATAGACATGCTTATGAGGAATTTCTATTCTATGAATCTCGAAGATGTGTAGGTTTTTCTGTTTGGGGTGTTTTTTTATGTCTTTGTTTGAGTTTTTAAGGTTTTTCTTTCAGTCATTTATTAAATAAATCTCAGGCTGTCATTGGGTAATTCGTGCCGTGTGTCAGGATTCAGCAGTAAACAAAATGGTTTTGGCCCGTATGGAACTTACTGTTGGTCATCATTTTCTATTCTTTCTACTTTTTTTCAGCTAAAGTGGTGGACCTCGACCCCTGTCTTTCCAAGAAGCCTCTAGAGGAAAAGCCTTCCCAGCCGTACAGTGCCCGGGAAAGCCTGTCCGAAGTGCAGTCCCTGAGCTCCTTCCAGTCCGAATCGTGTGATGACAATGGTGAGTCCGCCACGGAAATGCTGTGCTGTGCGTGCTTGTGTTACTGTGTTATCTCATATGTGGGCGCAGTAGCTACCCTCAGGAAGCCTCACAGTGTTTCCGTTTTACTTGGACCCCTTTTAAACAGTACCGTACATACTTGCATGAATGTCTGCTGGGAAAGAGCTAAACTGTTCTTAATGAATAGCTACTTGAACTTGTCAGTAATACAGAAGAACATATTCATTGAAGGATCATTTCTGATTGATTAACCTTGTCTTGGATTTTTTTCACAACAGTAAACATTACCCCAGTTTTGTGGAGTTTTCAGAAATTCTCACAACTTTCTTAACCATGCAGCATACATGCACACACACACTCTCTGACATACACACACACACACACACCCCCCATCTAAAAAGAGATGTGATAATCTGAAAGAAATGTTGGTTTCAGTAGCACTTTTCATATTAATTGAAGGATCATTTCTTTCTAATTGACTAATCTTGTATTGACTTTTCTTCACAACAGTAAATATTACCCCAGTTTTGTGGAGTTTTGAGAACTCCTCACAACTGAACCACGCAACACATACAGACACACACTCTCTCTCTCTCTCTCAGACACACACACACACAGTCTCTCAGACACACACACACACACGCACACGCCCTCTTAAGAAGAGATGTGATGTTCGGAAATGTTCGGTGTCAGTAGCACCTTTGTTATTACAAGGTTTTATTTGTCTCCTCCCCCAACCCCACTGCGGCCCCAGCTCCCATTTGGATCAGAGCGTACTGACAGAGCACAGTTTAAGAGACTGCTAGTAAGTCTGATTATATTTCTAATGAAGAAGGTTTGGCAGTGGGGTCTTTGCTACCAGTTATGTTGATCTGCTTTCCCTAGGGTAAATCGCATTGGTAACTTGCTTTGCCAGAGGAACACATGCCAGTAGAGAAAGTTGTCAGTATTCAGTAGCACAGTGTAGTTTTTAGTGGAAATTTTTGAATCTCAGAATTAGTAAATTTAATGATAATTTTTTTCTCGTATAAACACGCTATATGTTTACACATTTCAAATATTTTATTGGCAGAAAAGGTAACCCACTAATAATTATTCAATCCAGAGTAATATAGTCCACAATACATTACATATATAGTCCATAAATCCATATGGCTCATTATCTGTTGCAGAGTTCTTTTTCAAACTAAAAGATAGCTATAAGTATGTGCTATTATTTCTGATTTCAAGCATATTATATATGGTATCAAAATATGCCTGTGTTTATTAGACTTAGAGTATATGGACATAGCTTTGCTTGTTAAACCAGCAGGATAGAATTATGTCTTTTATCAGTCTTAATTCTAAAAAACTCCTGTTTCCAGTTTAATAGTTTATATCTTGGCCCCTAAATGCTCTTTATAAATACATTTCAGAATTTTACCAGCATTTTCTTTCTAGTTCTTTTTGTTGAAATATCAGTCTTCTTACTAATACTCCCAAGTGCATTTAATAAGTTAGGTCAAATTAGTTATGAAAACTAGCTTCCAGATAATACAGTGCAGAGAAAAACGTATATACAGGAGTGTTATTATTTTACTCATTACCGTAATTTCGTAATTTACTAAGCTGAAAGTCTCCTGAGAGTCTGTTCCTGCATGTATTCCTAGTTTTCTGGGGCCATTGTCACAGGTCACCACAAACTTTGTGGGCTAAAACAGTGTAGACTTGTCTTCCTGTAGTTCTGTGGCTTAGAATCCAACCCCTGGGTGTCACAGGGCTAAACTCATGCGATCCGTAGGGCTGAATTCCCTCCCAGAGCTGGAGGGAAGAACCTGTCTTCCTTCCTTTCCTGGTTTTGCGAGGCCGCCCGCGTCCATGGGCTCTCGCTTTCTTCCATGTCTGAGAGACAGCAGCCTTGCCTGTCATTGAGCGTCCTTCTGTCCGCACAGCTCCCTCCAGCTGTAACTGGGAAAGCCTCTGTGCCGAAAAATTGCCCTTCCGATGACATTGGGCCCACCCAGAGAATCCAAGAAATCCCGCATCTCAGTTTCCTCACCTGAAGCACGTCAACAAAGTCCTTTTGCCATGTATGGTGACATAGTCACAGGCTCCTGGGATTCGGACGTGGACTATTTGAGGGCCAGTCTTCTGTCTACCACATGCGTACATATTTACCTTGGCATAGTTCTTTTAAAACAATCAGTCAGGCAGAGTCTCCTCCTCTGCTGGTATGTTAGCTCACCAGCCATTAGTCCATCTGCAAACAGACAAGACATTTGCAGGGAGAACAGTCACAGCAGGGACAAAACCATTTTTGTTTTGGATTACATATGTTTCTCCTTAAATTTCTTTTTTCTGGGGACAATGTATGAGTGATTAAACAGCCAGAAGAGTGGCGTACCAAAGACTGTAGTCTTTGAACGTCAAGTCTTGCCTGTGAGATGTTAAAATAAGAATTGTTTTGGCCTGACATGATCCATAATTGTAATTGTGAAAAAATTTAAAACTAAAATTTTTTTTACCTAATTGCCAATGAAATATATTTACATTATTCCTTTGATTAATAATAACAAATACATAGCTTGATTAGAAAAGTCTGAGGCATACAGCTAACAGTGAGGGGGTCATGCATCATCATGTCTTCGCGTTAAAGCACTCAGCAGTTCTAAGTTGAGGTAGCAATGGTATAATACACAGTTCTGTTTCATGCACTGTTTTCTACCTAACTGAAGATATTCCTAATCGACTGCTTTTGTGCCTTTTTGCAAGCTTCCGTAGTGACCGTAGTGCACCTTGTCAACGCTGTAGTTGACACGGTGAGCACAGAAGGTACAGTTGTAAGTGCCCGTGCTTTGTGTCTCTGTCTTGAAGCAGCTGTGTCCTAGAGCACTGCCGCCTTGCCTGTTGCAGTGTCAGAAAAGCCAGTTTGTGGTTTTGAGGGGGTTGAGTACTTTTATTTCATGCAGGTGTGTATATTCATAATCTGAGTGCTTTGCAAAGATACTTCGATGTATGTTATGTCTTTGTTGCTTTTTACCGTTCATGGTGATTTACACTGATCAGAAGTAACCAGGAGATCTCAAGAGCATATCTTTAGGTGGTGCAGTATAAAAAAATTTCAGAAGGAATTTTAACTACCTAAAACTTTTTTGAAACAAAAATTCTTCTTTATATGAACAGGAATAAGACTTGAGTACCGTAAAGCTGTCATAATTAACCTGTAACTGACTCTTTTCGTTCGGGTTTTCCCTGAGTATGATCTAAGAAAAGGGTGTAGAGCATGGTCAAAGCATATTTTCATATCTGGTTTAGTGAAAAGTTTTTAATGTGAAGCTTTATCTGCTTAGAGTTATAAAAAAGGACATTGACCACCTTCCCCAAATTATTTTAAATTAAAATAACCCTTTATTAGTGCACTGAAATGAATCACATGGGAAAGGCACAGGCTAGTAGTTTTCAGACTGTGATGTGAATCAGATCACCTGGAGGGCGGTTAAAAGCCCAGTTGCTGGTTCTTAGCACCAGCATTTCCGATGCAGCAGGGCTGGGACTTGAGAATCTGCATTTTTCAGCAGTTCACAGTTGGCTCTGGTGGCACTGGTCTAGAGACCCCTCTTGAGAACTGCTGACTCACATAGACCGTCAAGTACACAGACATTGCCGTCACAGCACTCAGGGGTCCCTTTTGCTGGGACAAGACGCTGTCGAGGTTGAGGAGGAGGAAGGATAGAGCGCTTGGCCCCATTTGCTCTGAAGCGGGAGAGGCCGGCTGCCAGTGTCCATCCTTTCAGTTGCTGATGGTGCCTGCGCTGCTTTTGCTAAGAAATAACATGTTTTTACTTGGTGAATCAGAAACTTACCTCTGTTTTGTCTAGTGAATTTTTAGTTTTAACCCAACAACCTTCCAGCATTTTAAATATTGTTGGAGTTTAAAGCAGAGTTTCAACCGTTCCTTCATGCAATATCCTTCACTGAAAAATGTTTTTTGGCATATCCAAGAAGTGCACATTGAATTTTTTTTTTTTTTTTTTTTTTTTTTGAGATGGAGTTTCGCTCTTGTGTACCCAGGCTGGAGTGCAATGGCGCAATCTCGGCTCACCGCAACCTCCGCCTCCTGGGTTCAGGCAATTCTCCTGCCTCAGCCTCCTGAGTAGCTGGGATTACAGGCACGCGTCACCATGCCCAGCTAATTTTTTGTATTTTCAGTAGAAACAGGGTTTCACCATGTTGACTAGGATGGTCTCGATCTCTTGACCTCGTGATCCACCCGCCTCAGCCTCCCAAAGTGCTGGGATTACAGGCGTGAGCCACCGCGCCCGGCATGTACATTGAATTTAAAGCTGAAAGCTGGTGCTAGTGCCTAAGGAACAAAAATTGGTGATCCTTTTTTGTTTGTTTGTTTAAAGGGATTGCTACATTTTTTTTAGTAGACTTGAAAATGATTCTGTAGATACATGTTACCTAAATGCTGGTTTATTCATTTTTTAGAGCCACCACAGTCTTTTAAAATTATTGAAATTTCTAGAGGTGAACTGTCAATCAAATATTTGTCCCAAATTAGTTTTGTACATGCCATTTGAATAACACTGCTGAATGCATAGAGAGAGGACCTTGTTTGAAAAATCACTGAAGTGACCGTTTTTCTGCACGATGTCTACTTTCAGTTATGGACAGTTTCTAACGGGGCTTGACCCGCATTATCCTCCTTAGTCCCCACAACGGCCCTTCGGGATTTTCACCCTATTTCATAGAGAGGACCTGAAGGCTAGCCGGGGCCAGTGCAGGCGTCTCATGGTCCTGACTGACAGTGGGATTTACAGGCACTGGGTTGCACCTCCTGCTTGACTTCTGTGTATAAATGACAGGTCCTGGCAGAGCAAGTGTCATTATAGACGGGGGATAGGTGCAGCCGAGGTCTCTCTAGGGAATGGATAACAGTGTAAACATTAAATCATGTTCAGAATACATAGTTTGGAGAGATTTTCAGCTTGTAGATCCGTCTTTAAGTATCTAAGTTTGCCTATGAATTCCTCTGAATTTAATGTCCTGTGAAGGTTGCAGTGTGCTGCAAAGTATGTGCGTTATGTAACTGTAGCTGTATGTGGAGTATCACCTGTGTAATCTGGTCAGTTTATATTTTATTAGAGCCTGTTTGTTTTAATTATTCCTAAGAAAATTCGTGTTTTCAGGCTTTGATTGTCAGACTCAAGGAAAAGAAAGTAATATTTGATTTTTCTGGCCAAATCTCTGGTTCCTCATTACTCTGTCCTCCATGTCCATGTCCCATTTTATCTGTGGTACATACGTTTCTCAAACATTTGGAATTTTCATAGACACTGGCGTAAGGACGTGCTGTATGGCTGACTGGGCCTTTGTAAGCAGTTTACATTGTTCTGTGTACTTACCTTTATTGCCTTTTCAGCTGTCTGTTTTAATTACAAATGTTTTCTTTTTTTTTCTCCTCTGCCACCAAAAGAATCTTTGGCTGCTCCTGACCTCAGCAAGTCAAGAGGTGACTTATGCATGCCAGTTATTCATTGATACTCACTAAAAACAATGGGTCAGGCTTTGCCCTGGTGCCTGCTGACTGCACTTGGTTGCCCAGTGTCTGCAGCAGTAACTAAGTGCGTGGCTGCATGTGTGTGTGCACTGCATTCTAAGCACGGATTGCCTAACCTTCTCCCGCCTCTCAAGGATTTTTTAAATCCTGAGGAGAAAGAAAAAAAAAATTTCCAAAATTGGAAGTTTTTTTTTTTTTTTTAAAGATAAATAGTGATGCTTTATATAGTCTAAAAGGATCCCAGTCTTTTTCGAAAGTAACAGATTGGTCGTTACGTGTATCAGAGGCTGTATTATAATCTTGTAATGCTTGTTCGGTTGTATTTTGCTTGATTTGGGGGCATGCTTTGAGACATACCTATATTAAAATAGTTTGTTGTCTGGGGGCTAATGAAAAATAGTAATTTTAATATTAAACTCACTACATTACTATGAAGGAAGCTTATTTTCTAAACTTTAGCATGTTAAAAGTTACCTTGATTACTTAAAAAAGTTGCATTGGCTGGGCATGGTGGCCTGTACTCCCAGCACTTTGGGAGGCTGAGGTGGCAAGATTGCTTGCAGCCAGGAGTTTAAGACCAGCCTGGGCAACACAGACCCTGTCTCTACAAAAAATAGAAATGAAAAAATTTTTTAAGTTGCATGAATCAGTATTTTTTTAATGAGAAGGAGTGCAGATCAAGTGACTTTGGATATTTCGCTGATGTCCCAAGACTAAGTCAGTACTTTGCTTCCTGCATTACAGAAGAAAAGTTAAAGGGATGGTTAGAATCGTTTGTAGAAAATGTGTGTGATTTAGATGCTGGCATTCCATTTCCCTCAGGACTCCTCGTTTCCTTGAATGCTAGTTGTGTACATAAAAATGTAAGTCCACATTTCAGAAATAGAGCCTGGTTCATAGGGGTCTTTAAACTGGACTGGGATCGGGGGATGTCTTCAAAGCAAAGATGAGGAGTTTCCAAAGTGGTGAACTTTGAACGAAGGCATCAGTGCATTTGCATCTTTCTTTGATACACTGAGCTCTCTTTCCACGGCATAAAAGCTTAGGAGAAAACACATTGACATCTATTTTCTTTTCTACCAAGGGTATCACTGGGATACATCAGATTGGATGCCAGGTGTTCCTCTGCCAGACATACAAGAGTTCCCCAACTATGAGGTGATTGATGAGCAGACACCCCTGTACTCAGCAGATCCAAACGCCATCGATACGGACTATTACCCTGGAGGCTACGACATCGAAAGTGATTTTCCTCCACCCCCAGAAGACTTCCCCGCACCTGATGAGCTGCCACCATTATCGCCAGAATTCAGCGATCAGTTTGAATCCATCCACCCTCCTAGAGACATGCCTGCTGCAGGTAGCTTGGGTTCTTCATCAAGAAACCGGCAGAGATTCAACTTGAATCAGTATTTGCCCAATTTTTATCCCCTCGATATGTCTGAACCTCAAACAAAAGGCACTGGTGAGAACAGTACTTGTAGAGAATCCCATGCCCCTTACCCGCCAGGGTATCAAAGACACTTCGAGGCGCCCGCTGTCGAGAGCATGCCCATGTCTGTGTACGCCTCCACGGCCTCCTGCTCCGACGTGTCGGCCTGCTGCGAAGTGGAGTCGGAGGTCATGATGAGTGACTACGAGAGCGGGGACGATGGCCACTTTGAAGAGGTGACAATCCCGCCCCTGGATTCCCAGCAGCACACAGAAGTCTGACTCTCAACTCCCCCAAAAGTGCCTGACTTTAGTGGACCCTGAGATTATGTAATGACCCGCATTGTTTGCAGCAGTGCCTCCAAGCTTTTTTTTGGTGAGCTGAATGGGCATGGCTGCGCTGGGTCCTGCACCTCTGGACCTGCTCATCATTTCTAGTGTCCTAACTACTGTCATCTGTGAGGTTTTCATCGGCTGTGCCATTTCCCAGCGCCTTTTGGGATTTACATCTGTCCGTGTTAAAATAATGAAACGGAAGTCAGGTCTCTCATCTCATCAGCATGATTCATGTATTTATATAGATTTGATTATTTTAATTTTCCTGTCTCTTTTTTTTGTAAATTTTATGTACAGATTTGATTTCTCATAGTTTTAACTAGATTTCCAAGATGTTTTGTGCATTTGTTTCAACTGAATTTTGGTGGTGTTAGTGCCATTATCTAGCACCCTGATTTCTTACTGTAACCAGGGTTTTACTCTGTCTTTTTCCATACTTCACACTCTGAAGTGTGACGTTTCCTTAGTACATTTCAGTATAGTCATTCATTTCTAGCTGTACATAGGATGAGGAAGAGACCTGACACATGAACATGTCTTACATGGGTTGCTGTATTTAGAATTATAAACATTTTTCATTATTGGAAAGTGTAATGGGGACCTTCTGCATACCTGTTTAGAACCAAAACCACCATGACACAGTTTTTCCAGTGTCTGTATATTTGTGATGCAATGGTCTTGTAAAGGTTTTTAATGAAAACTACCCTTAGCCAGTCTTTCTTACTGACAATAAATTATTAATAAAATACTTGAGCTTTACTGCCTGCTTTTCCTTTCCACTTATACTCCTGTTCAGGATTCAGTGGCTGAATTGAGATAGAAGGATGGATGAATGGAAGGGTGGATACTAATGTATTTGCTTTTAGTGGGCAAGGTATAAATGTAATAATTCTATGCTGACCAAAGCGAGGCTGTACATGCAGAGGTAGCCACCAGGTGGCAGTATACAGCTACTTGATAGGGCTCAACACTAAGCCACAGAAGTCAAAAGTGTAACTTTCTAATACTTTTAAACAAGACCAAGAAAAATTTATATATTTTTAATTAGTATGAATTTAATGGTTATAATTTTAATGCTTACACATTTTTCATCTTTGCCAATTTTTGTATCAAAAACAGTTTCTGTGAAGCATTATACCTTTCTGTTGTCAGCTTACACAATGCTAAATGATTTAATGTGAGCTCTGGTAGCTATTTTTTATATATTTTATACAGTTAAAATCCACTCCTGCTTCCAGCACATTTGTTGAGTACTTACTGTGTACCACTATGATATGAATGACAGAGAATTAAATTTTCCTAGAACTTTGGAGAAACATGTTTTCCCTTTAAGTAAATGCCTTTATTTTTATCAAATAATATGTAGTTTTAAAACATCAAAGAAAGCTAAAATGTATACTGCAACAGCAGTCCCTTGCAATCTGCCGTACCCACGTACAACTCTTTAAGCTGTTTTTCTCAATCTTCCTTTCATATGAATATTTGAAATGTATATATTATTCTTTCTTGAGTCACTAAACTTAGAAATTGCCTATTGTGATACTGGAGGAAGACCTTCTAACCTAATAGACCCCCACTGATCTTGTTTTCCTACCATTAGTTACAATATCATTTTTGGATTAATCCATATACAGGGATTCCATTGTTAAAAATATTCACTGTGGTGCCAAGTAGTATCTGTTTATTTTCATTTACTTAGCAACTTACTCTTTTTTTTCTTAACAATTGTCTTTTTATTTTATTCATTTTTTTAAACTTGTGACTATTAAATTCATTTATTCAGAAAACATTTTTCGTTCAATAATACTGTATTATTTTTCCTGAACAGACAGGCAAAAATCGTCTGCCATCTTAGAGTTTGCACTTGGTGGGGACAGGTGGTGGAGGAGGTGATGGAGAAATACACAGAAGTGTTTAGAGTAGTGAGTGCTGAGGAGAGAAATGGTGATCGGGAAGGAATGTGTGAGATTGTGATGGGAAGGGGCGGGGAAGGGGGTGCGATCGGAAGGGACATTCTGAGAAGACAGGAGGCCTCAGTGGCAAGCAGCATTTGAGTCCAGCCCTGAAGTTGATGAGGAAGAATACCACGTGGTTCTCTGGGGAGTGAGTGTTCCAAGCAGAGAGATCAGCTGTTACTGTAAAGAGTGGAGTGTGAAAACCCCACAGAAAAAGCATGCACATGGAGTCTCTTCCGTGCATGGTTAAACCGAAATCTGTCAGCTCCTTTTTTTTCCCCTTGGACATTCTCCTCAGAGCGAGTCTCAGCGTGGTGGCCCAGTCTCCATTTATTGTTGTCTTCAGCATCTACAATTGTTCTGGAATATTCCCCTTACCATGGACTCCATCCTTTTCCTTTGACCTGACTATAGAGCATATCCTTTTATTTTTTGAGAAAGAGTTGCATGGGAAGCAATATTTGGTGACTGTGTTTCTGAAAGTGTCTTTATTCTACTGTTTTTTTTTTGGATGGAATTTGGCTCTGTCACCCAGGCTGGAGTGCACTGGCACAATCTCGGCCCACTGCAACCTCTGCCTCTGAGGTTCAAGTGATTCTCCTGCCTCTCAGTCTGCTGAGTAGCTGGGATTATAGGTGCATACAACCACATCCAGCTAATTTTTGTATTTTTAGTAGAGATGGGGTTTCACCATGTTGGTCAGGCTGGTCTCGAACTCCTGACCTCATGATTTGCCTGCCTTGGCCTCCCAAAGTACTGGGATTACAGGCATGAGCCACCATGCCCAGCTCTATTCTACTCTTATACTTGATAGATTGGGTGTGGATTTCTGGTTTGGACATAAATTACATTCAGAATTTTGAAGTCGTTGAACCACTGACTTCCAGCTTCAAATGTTAACACTGAAAAGTCCAGTGCCATTCGTAGTCCCAGTTTATTATTTGTGACCTAATATTACTCTCATAAATCTTTGGGGATATTCTTCTGGGGACACAGTGCTTCTCTACCTCATTGTGAGATTTCCTGGTGTATCTCAGCCTGGGCCTTTTCCAGGGATTGCTGCTCGGTTTTTACTATGGAAACCCATATTGTGGAGACTGTTCTTGGGGTTTTTTTCTTCGATCATTTCTTCCCCTCTGCTTCCTCAGTTCTCTCTTTTTTTAATTCTCAAAGGAGGTGATCTCAGTTCTCTTTTCAAGACACATAACTGGAGGTTGCTTGATTTGCTAAATGAACCCTCTCATTTTTTGATTTAACTCCTACTGTCCATCTTTGTTTTGTTCCTCTTCTGGGATTCATTCCACTTTTGTCTTCTTTCTGTTAACAGTTTTACTTCTGCTGCCATTTTTAGCGTTTAAGAGTCTGGTCTGGTCCTGGTTGTCCCTTTTCCATACTATCCCGGCATTTGTTCTGTTGCGGAGTGCCACAGTGGCTCATTTTTGCTAATTGTAGTATTCTAGCATTTTTGCCTGGTTTCCCTGGGTCTGCTTTTAAATATTCCTTTGAGTGGGCCTTGCTCTCCTTTCACCTTACGGGCTTTGCTCTTGTCGACTTGCATGTCATGAGGCACTCAAGCTGATCGAAAGCCTTAACTCCTGGACTTCTCCGTGACATTGTGGGCCAGCTTGCTTTGTCCATGTCTTTGTCTTGTCTTTTTAAAGTTTCAGTTTCTCCCGAGGAAGGACCTTCTGTTTCCAGCCTGGGAAATACTGCTTTTATTTTGAAGTTGCCAGAAAAGGGGACTGGGGATGTGTCATTCCCTTAGTCCTCTAGTTCTGGGTTATGAGAACATTCCTATTTCTTTCTCTGTCTGTTTTATCTCTCAGGCTGCTCAGGATAGAGCTGAGAATCTGCATTCTAACAGCTTGAACACAGTTCAGACAGACAGCATCCCTGCCACTCATCCCATGCTTCATTCCTTTCCCTGCGTAACAAAGGGGCTTGTTCCCGTGGCCTCCAGGCTCTGCTGCCCAGTCCTTTGCTAAAACATGACATCTGCTGTAGCGTGGAAAACTGAGTTGCTTTTTAACATTGCCCCCTTTTCTTGTTTCCGATTTATTTTCCTTTTTAAAAATCATGTTTTATTTACTTTAAACAATATTTATTGTTTGCTTGATTTTCAGAAAAAAGGGGTCAGAACGTAGCACTCTGCCGTCTGAACTTGGAAGCCTGGAATGTGCTCGCAACCACTGATCCAGTGTTTGGAAGAACATTGGGATGTCTGTGTTCTGTTGGCCCACGGCAAATGACCATACATTTAGTGGCTTAAAATAAGCCCCAGTGATTACTTCTCATTCTGTAGATCAAAACCCCCGGGCATGGTGTGACCAGGTTCTCTGCTCTGCTTTTCACAAGGCTGGAATCAAGCTGTCAGCTAGACTGCGTTTTCATCTGAGGCTGGGGGCTCTTCCAAGCTCAGGAGGTGCTTGGCAGAATTCTGTCCCTTGCAGTTGTAAAACTGGTCTCATTTTCTTGCTAACTGTAGGACAAAGGTTCTCGGTTTCTTGCTGGCTGTTCGCACTTTCTTGACAGTTTCTCTCGAGTCAGGTCCTAGCTCCTCAGCCCTTTCACATGGTAGCTGCCATCTTCACCTGCTCCCAATCTCCTGACCTCAGCAAGGGCCCAATCCCTTTCTAAAGGCTCAATGATTTCGTCAGGTGCTCACCCAGGACATAAAGTCTCCCTTTTGAGTAACTGAAAGGCAGCTGGTTGGTGACCTGGCCATGGGAATTCCCGTCACATTCACAATTCATTAAGGGGGGTTACACCGTGTACCCCAGGACGGGATGGGGTTCTTTGGCGCCATCTTAGAATTCTACCTGCCCAAACTGGTACTATTTGTTGGTTCTTATTTATTTATAAGGGATAGTTCCCTTATTTAGCAGAATCATTTTTAAAAAGTTTAAGGTTTTAAAATACTTTGGGTCTGGGTGTGGTAGCTCATGCCTGTAATCCCAGCACTTTGGGAGGCTGAGAGGGCTGGATCACCTGAGGTCAAGAGTTCAAGACCAGCTTGGCCAACATGGTGAAACTCCGTCTCTACTAAAAATACAAAAAATTAGCTCAGCTTGGTGGCATGCGCCTGTAATTCTAGCTACTCTGGAGGCTGAGGCAGGAGAATTGCTTGAACCTAGGAGGCGGAGGTTGCAGTGAGCCAAGATCACGCCATTGCACTCCAGTCTGGGCAACCAGAGCAAAACTCCATCTCCAAAATCAAATAAAATACCTAAATATAAATATTATAAAAGATTTAAATCTCTTTAATCCCTTGGGGGAGATGGGGAGATGTTAATTAGAGGTTACGAACTTTCAATTACAAGAGGGACAAGTTCTGATGTCCCTGGGTTTCTCCTGGATTCTGTGAGATATGCACAGACTGGACTTCAAAACCACTTCCTCTTTGTCATAATCTTTATTTGCCACCCTTGGAAATTACGGTTCAGCTTAAAAGAAGCCATGTACAGGTTAAATGTCCATTAGAAAAAATGCTAATAAATATTTGAACTTTTAAAGTTCTATTTTTCTTAATTCTACCTCTAAACTTTAGGGTTTTGGTGGTGCTGCTGCTGCTGCTGTTGTTTGAGGTAGAGTCTCGCTCTGTAGCCCAGGCTGGAGTGCAGTGGCGCCATCTCAGCTCACTGCAAACTCTGCCTCCCAGGTCCCGGTTCAAGCAGTTCTCCTACCTCAGCCTCCCAAATAGCTGGGATTACAGGCACGAGCCACCACGCCCAGCTCATTTCTGTATTTTTTAGTAGAGACGGGATTTCACCATGTTGGCCAGTCTGGTCTTGAACTCCTGACCTCATGATCCGCCCGCCTCGGCCTCCCAAAGCGCTGGGATTACAGACGTGAGCCACCGCGCCCAGCCTGTTTTTTTGTCTGTCTGTCTGATGGGAAGAATACATTTAAGTGATTTTGATTGTCACATTCATTTTCATTATAGAGGGTGTGGAGCCATCCTACTCAACCTGCTGAAAAGTGAGGTAGATTTTCCTGGTGCCCAGAAACAGCAAATGTTTTTCCCGAAGCTGCATTAACCTTTGGGGGCCACTTTTAATACCCAGAAGCACGCTGCCTCGGTCTGAAGGCATTTTCCCAAAGAAACTAAGCATTAGCCTGGGATATGAGGGATTTCATTCTAAAAGGTAGTGCTGGAAGAAGGCTGCACCGGGTCCTCATTGCTAATGTGGATGACATGAACTCAAAAGCTCTGGTTTACCCCTTTTAAGGAAAACACTGGAATAAGCTATAGGAAAGCAGGGATTTGAGTTGCCAAATGAACTGTCATACAATTCCAGCTACTTTAATGCTGGTATTAATTGGTAACTAAAACCCGAAATAGGGGCTGGGCACGGTGGCTCGTGCCTGTAATCCCAGCACTTCGGGAGGCCAAGGTGAGAGGATCACTTGAGGCTGGGAGTTTGCAACCAGCCTGGGCAACATAGTCAGACCCCATCTCCAGCAGAATTTTAAAAATTAAATTTTAAAAAATAGCCGTAATCCTCAGACATACAGGAATCAGGGCTAACTATTAAAAAAAAATGACACGAAAATAGTCGGCAGGGTATCAACAGAGATTAGGAGAAACTGAACATTTGGATTCTTGTGATACCTGAGAGTGGAAGGAAACTTGGCAAGTAAGCCAAGCTGTGAGATGCCACCTGCGGGAGCTGCCGCCAGCTTACAGATCAGCTTTAGGGAGCTCCCAGAGCGACACCAAGGTGCAATCTCAAGTCCCGAATCTCGAGATGGGGTGGCGGAAAATTAGTCTTACCATCTCCTGCTAGAAGGAGAAGGAAGGATATTGTGGGAACTGAGGTGACAGGAGTGGGGAGGGTGGGGTTGGTGGCAAAGTGGCAGGGCTGCAGGAAGGAGGGAGGGGGCGTCCACTCTGCACAGGGCTCAGTCAACGTGAGCAAATCACAAGAGTGCATGGCTGCTTGCTAAAGTCAGCAGCAAGTTAAGCCAAGCATGTTGCTGACAGTGCCTCTACTTGGGTATTCAGTGGGAAGGTTTGTGGCACATTGGTCCCTGCATGCTTCTTTCTAGCAGGCATTCACTGAACCTTTACCCCGGGCCAGACACTCCCTCCCCGACCTCTCTCTTCCCAGTGCCTTCTAATAATTTGGGGATAAATCTCTTATTAAGCAGATTTTTTTTTCAAGTTTAGAGTTCTAAAACGTCTAAATATAACCATTATAAGAGATTGAACTCTCTCATCTCTTGTGGTAATGGGGCGATGTTGGTTAAAGGATAAGACGAACAGGTTCTCATGTACAGCATAGTGATTACAGTTATTATAACGCATACTTGACATTTACTTAAAGAGTAGATCATAAGTGTTTTCCTCACAGAAAAAAAGGTAATTATGGGAGGGGATGGATATGCTAATTACACAGATTATGTCATCATTTCACAACGTATATGCATATCAAAACCTTTTATACCTCATGATGACGTTCCTGGTTCCTCACAGGATGACATTCCTGCGTCTTTCTTTCTGTTCAAATCACCAGACATTGTTGGAGCAGGCACTGTGTCTCTTCATTTTGTCAATCATCTGCACAAGAAGGAAGTCCTTGGTGGTGGTGTATATATTTTAATTTTTATAAAAAGGATTTCCATACTGTATTCCCAAAACATGTAATTTACAGACACATAAAGTAGAAACTAAATGATTAGACACATTTTCTTAAGATTTCTGGAATACAAGCAATCCTATATTTTAAAACTGCCGTCTAATAAATTATCACGTTTTTATTTTTATATTTTATTTTATATTTAAGTTGAAAAAAGTAAACTATTTTGAAAAATACAGGATAATAACCCTATCACCTGGAAACATTGTTTTGCTTGCATAATCTGATGTTATTTTCTGAATGTGGTTTACAAAATCAGTATCTCGTATCAAATTTTGTGCTCTGCTTTTGTCACTTTAAAGTATGTGTCCTTTTCAGAGAAATTCCATTTTAAAGAGCTGTATAGGGTGGGCACAGTAGCTCACACCTGTAATCCCAGCACTTTGGGAAACCGAGGTGGGCAGATCATGAGGTTAGGAGATCCAGACCCTCATAGCCAACACCGTGAAACCCTGTCTCTTCTAAAAATACAAAAGATTAGCCAGGCGTGGTGGTGTGTGCCTGTAGTCCCAGCAACTCCGGAGGCTGAGGCAGGAGAATCTCTTGAACATGGGAGGCGGAGGTTGTCGTGAGCAGAGATCGTGCCTCTGCCCTTTGGCCTAGGCAACAGAGTGAGACTCTCTCAAAACAAAAAAAGATAAATAGCTTAGATTCCTGAATTCCAAGCGTTATCCGATTATCTCAAAGGGCAATATAAAATTCTCAGAATGTCTAATAACTATCCCTTTGCTGGTTTTGATGTTCATGAGCACCACGTAAGTTCAGGATAAGGGGAGAACATGGAGAGGAACGGGTACTGGACGGAGGGAGCGTTGACCTTCCTGCCTGTCGCTCGGGACGCACAGTTCCACGTCTTCGTCAAATTCGAAATGTTAGCCACCTGCAAATCAGGATTACAAACACATTTTTTTTCCCCGTCATCTACATTAGGTATTTCTCCTAATGTTATCCCTCCCCAATCCCCCACCCGCTTCTATCCCTCCCCAGCTCCCCACCCCCCGACAGGCCCCGGTGTGTGATGCTCCCCTCCCTGTGTCCACGTGTTCTCATTGTTCAACTCCCACTTATGACTGAGAACACGTGGTGTTTGGTTTTCTGTTCTTGTGTCAGTTACAACCACATTTTTAAATGATGCTCTTGTTTTCTGATTGGTGTTCTTAAAATTTTTATTTTAAATGAGGATTTTTCTCTTGAAAGAAGAGAAATGAAAATATGCTTTTAAAAATTAGACATATTTAAGGTATATGTGATATTTATTTACATATATACACAAACACAAAGTGAAATGTTTCAGTCAAGCAAATTAGCATGTCTACCATTTCACATCGTTACCCTTTTTGGTGTGTGCGGTGAAAGTACCTGAAATCTACTCTCCTGCTAAATTTTCAGCATACACGATGGTTTGGATGAGTATCTCCACCCAATCTCACAGCAAATGGTAAACTTCAGTGTTGGAGGTGGGGCCTGGGGGGAGGTGACTGGGTCATGAGGGTGGAATTCTGGTGACTGCGTTAGCACCGCTCCCCCCTTGGTAGTGCATAGTGAGTGAGTTCTCCCAAGATCTGCTTGTTTAAATGTGTGTAGCACCTCCCCCGTCTCTCCCTTCCTCCCGCTTCAGACATGTGAGAAGCCCGCTCCCCGCTCACCTTCCGCCACGGCTGGAAGCTTCCTGAGGCCCCCCAAGAAGCAGAAGCTGTCATGCTCCCTGTACAGCCTGCAGAGCTGTAAGCCTTTCAAACCGCTTTTCTTCATAAGTCACCAAGTCTGAGGTTTCTTTATAGCAATGCAAGAACTGACTAATGCACATGACAATTTTTTTTTTGAGACGGAGTTTCGTTCTTGTTGCCCAGGCTGGAGTGCAACGGCACAATCTTGGCTCACTCAACCTCCACCTCCTGGATTCAACCGATTCTCCTGTCTCAGCCTCCTGAGTAGCTGGGATTACAGGCGCCTGCCAATATGCCCGGCTAATTTTTGTATTTTTAGTAGAGATGGGGTTTCACCATGTTGGCCAGGCTGGTCTCAAACTCCTGACTGCAGGCGATCCACCCGCCTTGGCCTCCCAAAAGGACAATGTTTGTAACTGTAGCCTTCATTCTTTACGTTACATCTCCAGGCTTACTCCTCCTACGTAGTGGACACTTCCTACACTTCAGCCTCCGTCTCATTTCCTGCCACCGCCCCCGCCCCTCCACCCGCCACTGAATGGTCCCAGGTAGCCACGGTTCTACTTTTTGTTTCTGTGTATTTGACTTGTTGTTTGTTTAAATTTTATATAAGAGGGACGATGTAGTATTTTATATAAGAGGACGATGCATTTCCTTTCTGGGTCTACCTTATTTTGCTTAGCATAGTGTCCTCAGGTTCAGTATACATTACACTGTAAACCACAGGGTCTCCTTTTAGAAGGCTGAAACAACATTCTAGCGTGTGCACACACCACAGTTGCTCTATGTGTTCGTCCATCAATGCTCACACAGGCTGTTTTCATATCTTGGCTCCTGTGAATGCTGCCGTGATAAACAGGGGCACAAATATTTTGATGAGGTGATGATGTCCTTTTGCACAGCAGAATTGCTGGGTCATATGGTTGTACTATTGTAATTTCTTTAGGAGCCTCCTCCATACTGTTTCCTTAATGGCTGCAGCAATCTCCAGCCCCATCAGCGGCGTCCTAAGTTCCTTTCCTCCACACCCTCACCGACACTTGTCACGTCTTTTTCATCGTAGCTCTTCTAGCAAAAGCTGATGTGGTCATAATCTGCATTTCCTTTGCGATTAGTGGTGTCGAGTGCCTTTTTATATACCCATTGGCCGTTTTCATTTCTTCTTAGGTTCTTTGCCCATTTTTAATTGGGTTAGTTCGTATTTTGCTATTGAATAGTACCAGTTCCTCAGATTTTTCAGATACTAACCCCTTATCCAATATTTGGTTTTACATATATTTTCTCCCAATCTGTTGGCTAGGTTTTCATTTTGTTGGTTATTTTCTTTGCTGTGCAGAAGCTTTTCCGTTTGATGTAGGCCTACTTATTTAAGTATTTTCTCTATTATTGCCTGTGCTTTTGGTGAGATACCCAAAAATCCTTGCCAAGTTCAATCTCAAGAAGCTTTCTACTTATGTTTTCTTCTAGGGGTTTTACGATTTCAGGTCTTACATTTAGGTCCTTAATCCATTTTGAGTGGATTTCTTATATTGTATAACATAAAGGTGCTTTTTCACTCTGCCTGTGGCTATCCAGTTTCGCCCTTCCCATTTACTGAAAAGCCTGTCCTTTTTCCGTTGTGTCTTCTTGGTTGCTTAAGTATACTTCAAAATAGGTACTTTAAATTAGTATGGACAAAAGAAAATTTTATTCATAAGCCGTATTAAAAACAATTCTCCTAATTAAATAAACTGAATGATCAAAACAGGAACTTGTTCCCCCTTCACTAATGGTGAACAGAATGCTTCACAGTAGATACTCAGGCAGAAGATTTTGAATGGATGAACAGCAAGAGTCACTTGTGACCAGCACCAACTAAAAGCTCTTGTTAAATAGAAATTGTTTTTAATTATAATTTCTTAAAAATGCTGAGTTTTGGCTGGGCGCGGTGGTTCATGCCTGTAATCCCAGCACTTTGGGAGGCTGAGGCAGGTGGATCACAAGGTCAGGAAGTGGAGACCAGCCAGGCCAATATGGTGAAACCCCATCTCTACTAAAAATACAAAAATTAGCTGGGCGTGGTGGCGCACACCTGTAATCCCAGCTTCTCAGGAGGCTGAGGCAGAAGAATCATTTGAACTGGGAGACAGAGGTTGCAGTGAGCTGAGATCGTGCCACTGCACTCCAGGCTGGAGTGCACCAGTGAGACACCGTCTGAGTTTTAACTTCTAGTGAGTGGGGAATTTCACAAAATTTAAAACTACTTAGAGGTCCTTGAAAACTGAAATCATACCATGTGCTTGGAGCTACCGCTCACACTGAATACAAGGCGAGGTCTGTTCTTTTTATGAAAATCTCAACAACAAACTCTGTTGAGTCTCCGCACATGCTCTGTTCAGTGAGCTTTAGCTGCAGCTCATCCTTGGGGGTCTGGTGGCTGAGACCACGCTCTTCGCCAAGTCTCTCTGCTGCACCTGGTAGAGTCCCAGGTCCACTGCTGAGTTGGACTGTGGCCACACCCATGTTTAGGTAGCTGCAGTCTCTGAGTTTATTTCGTGGATCAAAGTTCATTCCACTCTCCCTGTTGGCCAGAGTGATGCGTTTTAAAACCATGGACCCTCAGGGTACACTTTCAAACTCCCAGGCCTTTGGGCACCAGTGGCAGACAGGGACAGCCGGCTAAGTTCAAAATTAACTACTGAACTGTTGAACTCCACAGTCATTTCTTAGCTGGAAGGTATTGAACCAAATGCTTACCTTCTACTTAACTCCATTTCTGCAGCTGAAAGGAGTATGACTGATACCTCACAGGAGTTTTGTGAGCAATCAGCACTAAAGATCTCATTGAGAGCTGTTCTCTCTTTCTCTCTCCCCCCACCACCACCCTGTCCTTTCCTCCCCCACCCCTTTTCAGACAGAATCTGGCTCTATCACCCAGGCTGGAGTGCAATTGCGGGATCTCGGCTCACTGCAACCTCCATCTCCTGGATTCAAGCAATTCTCCTGCCTCAGCCTCCCAAGTAGCTGGGATTACAGGCTCCCGTCACCATGCCTGGCTAATTTTTTGTATTTCTTTTTTCTTTTTTTTTTTTTTTAAGAGAGATGGGGTCTCACTCTGCCTACCAAGCTGGTGTGCAGTGGTGCCGTCACAGCTCACTGCGACCTCGAACTGTTGGCCTCAAGCAATCCTCTCACCTCAGCCTTCCAAAGAGTAGCTGGGACTACAGGCACACACCACCATGCCGAGCTAATTTTTAAAGTCTTTTTGTAGAGACAGAGGTCTCGGTCTTGCTCTGTTCCAGTGGCTGGTCTCAAACTCCTCTTCTCAAGTGATCCTCCCACCTATGCTTTCCAAAGTGTTGGGAATACAGGCGTGAGCCACTGTGCCTGGCCGTAAGAGAAGTGTTCTTATCAAATGCTTATTACATACTAAGCACCCTACAATTACTAACTCTTTTAATTCATCTGGAAACCCTCTTCAATATCCTCCATTTCCCAGATCAGGAAATCGAGGCACAGAGAGGATAAGACTTTTTGGAAGGTCACACCAGAGGTCAGTGTTGACACTGAAACTCCAAGCTCTGGCCCTGGCCTCCAAGCCGGTTCCCTCGGACCTCCACCCCGGACAGTCCCTTGCGCAGTGATCCGAAGAGCACAAAGGCAGAGCGCCTCCCACAGGGATTTTATTGCAAAGAAGATGTGCAATAAGCGTTTTACTGTTTTGTTACTGTTTCACCGCAACCCCAGCCCAATCTTCAAACACGCGTTTTAATATGTATTATTAAACATTCATTTTAATACATGCGTTGTAAAACGTGCATTTTTAATAAGCATTATTTAAATCCGTCCTAAGAATGTTTGTTTTGTGAGTGCCCTTTCAAAACGCCGCACTTTTGCATTTTCTAAGTGGCCAGTTTAGATCACTTGAGGGATCATTCTTTAGTCCAGAGCGGCCTGGCCACTGAGTGCTTATTATTTTCTTCCCAGTCAGTGCATCCACACTGGAGATTAGACGCCCTGTGGGGTGCAATGAAGGCTCAGGGTGCTGGTCACAAGTTTGCTTTCATTCAAAATCTTCTTTCTGAGTATCTACCGTGAAGCATTCTGTTTGCCATTAGTGAAGGGAGAACAAGTTGTCCCTGCTCTTTATGAGGACCGAGATGAAGGTGTACAGGGTCAAACTCACCACTTCCTAGGGTAACAGTGAAGAGGAGGCCGGGCATGACCAACTCCATTTTGCTCCTCATCTGCCTCGCCCTGCAGCGATACCTTTTAGGCTAACTGCTTTTGCACGTAGGCCAAGCTCACTGTGGGAGAGACTGAGTGTACAGTTTAACATTGAAGCAAGGCTGCTAGGAGGCCCTTCCCAAAACTAACCCCTGCAGAGATAAGGAGGGCTACACACAAGTAACAATGTTATGGTAAGGATTTACAGGTGCCAGGGACAGGCATCACAGCCCCCTCGGACCCTCGCTAGTGCCCAGATGTCTGTGGTCATCAGTCACCTGTTCTCAACTCCCTCCCTCTTCTCCCTTGCCCTAACATAAAAGGAGCCTGAAAATTCGCCTTCACTCCAAATGGTTCTTTTTTTAAAAAATTTATTTATTATACTTTAAGTTCTGGAGTACATGTGCAGATCGTGCAGGTTTGTTACATAGGTATACACGCACCATGGTGGTAGTTTGCTGCATCCATCGCCCAGTCATCTACATTAGGTATTTCTCCTAATGTTATCCCTCCCCCTGCTTTTTTTTTTAAAGATGGAGTCTCACTCTGTTGCCCAGGCTGGAGTGCAGTGAGTTGTGTGATCTTGGCTCACTGAAACCTTCACCTCCTGGGCTCAAGCAATTCCTTCTGCCTCAGCCTCTCAAGTAGTTGGGATTACATGTCTGTGCCACCACGCTCAGCTAATTTTTGTATTTTTATTAGAGACGGGGGAGGGGTTTCACCATATTGGCCAGGCAGGTCTCGAACTCCTGACCTTGTGATTCACCCGCCTTGGCCTCCCAAAGTGCAGGGATTATAGGCGTGAACCACCACGCCCGGCCAGATGGTTCCTTAGGACATTAATCTGTCACCTTCCCGGTTTGCTGGTGCTTCCAAATGAAGTCGCCTTCTGGGCCTCAGTACCCTGCCTTTTGACTTGCTGGCTGTCATGCAGACAGCAGTGCCAGCCTGGACTCGATGGCACTAGCCTGTGCCCTCTCATTCTCTCACCAGCTTCATTTAACCAAATCAAAATCACACTCTCCTCTGCATCTCGGCTCAAAGCCCGGGTGCTGCTGAGGCTCCGGCACTCTTCCTCCCTCTGCGCCTTGTCTCATCCGTTCGTTCTTTCATTCAGTTTATTCTGTTTGGTTTATTCTGTGGGTTGCATTGATGAGGGATTAGTTGAGTCTCTGCCCCTTGTTCTGCCCTGTGCACACAAAAGTGAACAAAACTGGCTTAGTAGCAGACATGGCCTTTAACTGAGAAAGAATCGTCTGGTACGGTCAAGGAGTTACCTGCTATGATGCAATAGGTTTCATACAAACTGAACTGTGGTGTTTACAGCTTTTTTTCTCCCAGCTCCTAAAAAGCCCTCACATATGTAAGTGCTGAAATAACAGTTGCATGTTTGGAGTAGCAGAGAATAAATCAGAACCAGAATGTTTCCCTAATCGCTTACAGATTTCCTCTAGGTTAACTGGAAATGAAAGCAGCATGATTCTCATCAGTCCTGCGTTCCTGCACAACCTCAGGCAGGACAGGAATTGGGGGCAACTGAAATATTTGTGAGTAATTTGCAGTTCCAGATAGAATAACAAACACAACGTCTGCTCTCATGGATTGCTGAAGCTCTCATGCCTTCACAAAAAGAAATACGAACATAGAGCGAAATCACTCCTCCTTCAGTCAACATGGATAATAGAGGCAAGGTTGACAGGCTTGGAATGTGAATGCGTCGTCAGAGAGGCGGACAGGGAAATGACTTTCTGTGGGAGCTCCGCTGCTAGCGCTGTTCAGGCATTTACAGCTCGTGCAGAATTTGCATGTGGTGAGCGCCAGATAATGAGTCTCCTTCCCCAGCACAGACACACATGTTGCGATTCAGATGCTTCTCTGTGTGGGAAAACCCCTAATCTGCACACCCCCACTTCCTGGGTCCCTAACGTTCAGACTTACTGAAATTTCCTAGATGCTCAGTAAATATTTGATATGAAATCACTCACGCAAGACAGTTGGGGCCTGATACCAGCTGTGGACTGGCGTCCCTCGCTAGGGGTTGAAGACGAGGTCTGAGCCTCGGGAAATGAACGCGTGGGTCATATTCAAAGTGACTCTGAGGAGGACGAAGCTGATCTAACTTTTGACAAGTCTAAATCCCTATGGCTCTGGGCTGTGGGACTTTTCACTTGTGTGCTTGTGTGCGCTGCACTTTATTATTAGAGTACAATGGACAGCCCTCACAGTTGATTGTAGCACCTTCTCCTAGATTACAGTAAAAAAAAAGTCTTGATGTATTTAGCTGTTGTATTCAGTAATGTCTTTGAAGAGCAGCAAGTCCATTTATAAAGAAACCAATGAGCTAATTTTCCACCTCTGCTTGAAAAACACATCCCTGTCTACCAGCAGACAGTGACAGATGAGTCTCCCTCTCCTGCTGGGACCACCTTATTCCTTTCCCTGAGCGTAAAAAAAAGTTTTTGTAAAGGTGGGATCTTGCTATGTTGCCCCGAGTAGTCTCAAACTCATGCTCAACCAATCCTCCCACCTCAGCCTCCTGAGTCACTAGGAGGACTGCAGGTGCACACCACCACACCCAGCTAATTTTTAAATTTTTTTGTAGAGATCATAAAATGATCACTAATTAATTACAGATAGTAATGTCCTCCCTATATCACGTTCTTTGGGGATGTTAAGTGTGACCTATTGTCTTACGGTTTGGACCGCAATCTTAAAAACCAAGAAAAGTCCAACAGACTTTCCATGATTTGTACTTACTAAAGAAGATTTTAAAGCCCACTTCCACATGACATCTTAACACTTGTTCTGCTGGCATCAGCCCTTCATCCACACTGTGGGCACAAACACGGAGAGGGAAGGAGAGAGAGAGAGAGATTGCACCCTACACATTTTGACATGTGGCATTTCATGATTTCATTATTATTTCATGATTATTTTTGTTATTTCAATAACAAAATATTATCAAAATATTTTCTAATTTCTGTTGTGTTTATTCTCTGACACAATGATTAGTTAGAAGTGTGTTGTTTAATTTCCAAATAGCTTGGATTTTTCTAGTTATCATATCTTTATTTTTTCTAGTTTGATTCTGCTGTAGTCAGAGACTATATTCTGAATGATTTCTTTCTTTTCTTTTTCTCTTCTTCAGACAGGTTCTTGCTCTGTCACCCAGGCTGGAGTGCAGTGGTGCAATCCTAGCTCACGCAGCCTCAACCTCCTGGGCTCAAGCAATCCTCCCCCAGTCTCCTAGGTACCTGGGACTACAGGTGCATAACACACTGCCTGGCTAATTTTCAAATTTTTTCGTAGAGATGGGGATGGATCTCCCTATGTTGCTCAGGCTAATCTTGATCTCCTGGCCTCAAGTAATCCTCCCACCTTGGCCTCTCAAGGTATTGGAATTACAGACATGAGGCACCATGTCTGGCCTGATTTCCATGAAAAATTTTTTATTTTTATTTTCTGTAAAGACAGGGTCTCACTATATCATGTTGCCCAGGTTACTTCTAAACTCTTGGCCTCAGGCAATCCTCTAACATTGGCCTCCCAAAGTTCTGGGCTTACAGGCATGAACCAACATACCTGGCCCATTTAAAAATCTTTATTGAGGCATTTTTTTTATAGCCCAGTGTATGTTTCTTCCTGGTAAATATTCCATGTATAACTGAAAAGTAACACTGGTTGATAGCATTGCTCAGATCTTCTATGTCTACTGACTTTTTGTCTAGTTTTCTATCATTGCTAGGGCAGGATGTTACAATTTCCATTTATGATTGTGAAATTGTCTATTTCTGCCTTATATATTCTGGCCATCTTTGCTTTATGTATTTGAAAGCTTTGTTATTGAGTACATACAATTTTTAAAATGATTGTTCCTTCCTGTTGAATTAAACCTTTTATCATTATGATGGGTCTCTATCTCTGATCGTACATTTTTATTTAAAATCTGTTTTACATCAAGATCCATTTTAATCTGAATTGCTATAGCCACTCTGGCCTTTTTGTGCTTACTCTTTCCTTTACGTATCTTTCACATGGTTGGAATTTGTGTCCCTGCGCAAATTTCATGTACATTTATAATCCCCAGTGTTAGAGGTGGGTCTTGGAGGGAGGCGATTGAATCACGGGAGTGGATTCTGCGGTTTTGATAAGAGTTTATCTGTCTTGTTGTCACAGATCTGGTTGTTTAGAAGTGTGTAGCACCTCCCCCGATGTCCTGCTCCGGCCTGTCAGATAGTCCTGCTTCCCTTCACCTTCCGCCATGATTGTAAGTCTCCCAAGACTTCCCCAGAAGTCGAGCAGAAGCAGCCATGCTTCCTGTACAGCCTGGAAACCGTGAGGCAGTTCAATCTCTTTTCTTCATGAATTACCCAGTCTCTGGTATTTCTTTATAGCAGTGTGAGAACGGACTAATATAATTACGTTCAATTTACCTTTGTCTTTATAGCTAAAGTTCATCTCTAGAGATGAGCTATTTTGGGGTCTTGTTTCTTTGTCTTTGGAGTGTTTTGCTCATTAATGATTAAAATAATTATCGACAGAGTTGAGTTTAGGTCTGTCGTTTAACCATATTTTTGTTCTTTTGTTCCTCCTCTTTTCTTGACTTTTAAATTTTGTTTAATTTTTATTTTCTTTTTATTTTTGAGACAGGGTCTCACTCTATCGCCCAGGCTGGAGTGCAGCGGCACAATTGCAGGTCACTGTAGCCCTGACCTCCTGAACTCAAGCAATCCTCCTGCTTGCAGTGCATTATGGTTATCAATAGACTTCTTTATATAAACTACAGAAATTATGCAACCTTCTAGGCCCATCTCGCAGTGCTTTATTGTGGTTATATTTAATGTATGCATATACATTAGGAACCCATGACAATGTTATCATTTTCATTTTTAAATATTGTGTAGTTACAAAGATTCTAAGAGGAAAAAAGAAGAAAAACACTTTTGTATTTACTCAGATATTTAGCATTTCTGGTGCTCTTTATTAATTTCTGGAAGTCTAAGTTTCCAGCTGGCGTCCTTTCCTTTGGCCTAAAGAACTTCCTTTAGCAGTCCTCACACTGCAGCTCTGTTGGTAACAACTTTTCTTCACTTTGTTTTTTCTGCAGATGTCTTTATTTTGTTTTTGTCCTTGAGTCATATTGTCACCAAATACAGAATTCTGGTTTGACAGATTTGTTCTTTTACCACTTTACTTTTTTTAAAATTTATTTTTTATTTTTGTAAATATACAGGGTCTCACTATGTTGCCCAGGCTGGTCTCAAATTCCTGCCTCAAGTCAGTTTCCTGCCTCAGCTTCCAAAGTGCTGGGATTACAGCATAGGCCATTGTGCCCGGCCTCTTTTATCACTTGAAAGATGGTGTTCCGGCCGGGCGCCATGTGCTATAATCCCAGCACTTTGGGAGGCTGAAACAGGCAGATTACGAGGTCAGGAGATGGAGACCATCCTGGCTAACACAGTGAAACCCCATCTCTACTAAAAATACAAAAAATAGCTGGGCATGGTGGTGGCACCCACCAGTAGTCCCAGCTACTTTGAAGACTGAGACAAGAGATTCGCTTGAACCCAGGAGGCAGAGGTTCCAGTGAGCCGAGATCATGCCACTACACTCCAGCCTAAGTGACAGAGCAAGACTCTGTCTCAAAAAAAAAAAAAAGACGGTGTTCCAACTTTATTTTGTCCTTGTGATTTCTGTTAGTAAGAATTATGATGCGGCAAATATGTCCATGCCCTAACACTCAAACCTGCGAAAAGGTTACATCACATGGTACAATGATTTGAAAGTGTCTCCAAAAGTTTGTGTGTAGGAAACTTAATCCCCAGTGCAACGACATTGGAAGGTGAGACTTTAGGAGGTGATTAGGCCATGAGGGCCCTGCCCTCATTTATGGATTAATGTCATTATGGAGGGAGTGAGTTTGCTTACAGGAGAGCAGGTTTGTTACAACAGCGAGTGTGGTTCTCTTCCTCTCTCACATCTACTCTCTTGCCTCTGCCATCCACCATGGGATAACACAACGAGAAGCCTTTCACCAAATGCAGAATTGGACTGGTGACCCTTGATTGCCCAGCCTCCAGAACTATGGGAAATACATGCCTTTTTCCTTTGTAAATTACCCAGTCTGTGGTCCTCTGTTATAGCAACACAATGTGGGGTGAGACCAATAGCAAAAGGGAATTTCGGATATAATTAAGGCTGTGGACCTTCAGATAGAAAAATTAGCCTGAGTTATCTAGTTGGGCCCACTCTAAATACATATACCCTTAAAACAGAGAACTTCCTCCAGCTAGAGCAGGGGGAGTGAAAGAAGAAGATAAAGTTAGAGAAATTTGAAGTGTGAGTGGGACTCTGCCCACCATGTTGGCTTTGAAGACGAGAGAAGGGATCATGGGTCAAGGAATGCCGCCAACTTCTAGAAGCTCAGCCTTACCACCATGTGAAACTGGATTGTGCCAGCAACTTGAATGAGCTCAGAAGAGAACTTACCCCTAGAACTTCCAGAAGGAAACGGCTCTGCTTATTTGTGGTTTTGTCCTCATAAGACTCTTAAGCAGAGGGCTCAGCTGAGCCACTTTGTACCTGGACTTCTTGTCTATTTAACTATGGCATAATAGATGGGTGTTGTTTTAAGTCTCTAAATTCATTTAATTAAGGTAATTCGTTATGACAGTAATAGAACAGTAGCACAGTTTCTGATGAGAAGTCAGCCACTAGTTGGATTATTTGCTAAGCAGCACGTAATACGTGACTTTAATTGCTTTTTGTGTTTGGCTTTCAGCAGTCTGACCCTCACGTGCCTTAGTATGCTTGTTTTTGTTTAGGATTCATTTTACATGTACAAATTTATGTCTTTCCTAAAATTCAGAAAAATTTCAGTCATAATGTCTTCTAATGTTTTTTCTGCCCCATTTTATTTCTACAGCTAGTATTCTAATATAATCTATAAGAACTGTAAGCTTTGTTCATTTTCAAACACATCTTTTCTCTGTGTTTTTCATGTTGGACAATTTCTGTGGGTTTGTGTTTCAGTATACTGACTCTCATTTCCATTTGGCCAGTAAGTCCACTGAGGAAGGATTTAATTTCAGAAACGGTATGTTTTTAAGTTCTAGAATTTCCCCTTGGTTCTTTTTCACTGTTTGTTTTTCTCATGAGGGTTCCCATTTCTCTGTTGAGATTTGTTAGTTACAACGTTTCGTTCATTTAGGGACTGGATTTCATTGATTATTGTATCTTAAAGAATGTGTTTCAATTAATAGATGATAGATAGATAGAGAGTTGATAGACAGATGATAATGTTTTATATTTTTAATAATTTTGAATTCTACCATGGACATTATGAATGTTAAACTGTAGGTATTCTAGATGCTATTATTTTTCTCCATTGAGTATTCTTTTCTTTCTCAGTAGGTAGTGTTCTTGGCTAGGCTTGAACTGTAATTGTTTTCTTGTGTGGCAGCTCCAGCCTCAGCTCAGGCCTTCGGCTCTAGTTGCTTTTTTTGGGTCTATTCCTCGAATTCTGGGTTCAGGGGTGCCGGCAGTCAGAGTCTGGGCATTCCCTCTCTGGATCTTTGTTTTCTGGGATTTCCCCATTATTTTCAGTGTTCATGGCTTCCCAGCTTCACCTTTCTCATTCCCTAGGGAAGAAAGATCAGGAATTTTGTTAGGTGCACCCCACCATTATGTATGCCACCCCTTTTGCAGGAGAGTTAGCCATCTATGCCTTTGTATTTCATCTATTGATTTCACAAATTTGTGTATCAAAACTCCAAGTACAAGAGGTTTACCTGTGACACACAATGAAGGGAGAAATAACTCTGTGTCCTGACATATGTGGACACTTGTTCAGTTGTTTTCTATTAGTAAAATGACTAGCACCAGGTGTGCTGTTTTAAAACATTCAGATCTGGTGCACAGGAATGCTTTATCTCCACGTTTCAAACCTCTCTTGGTACTACCAATGTTTAATGTTTTCTAAAGTGATAGCTGGAATGGACACTTTCTTTTATTTTTAATTTTTTAATAAAAGAGGTTACATATAAATTTTTAGTTTTATCTAATTATGTTTTTTAAATAGATTTCTATTTTTTTTTCCTGGGTTATTTGTAAAAGTACTTTATATAATTGTCTTAGTCTGTTTTCCATTGCTATTAAAGAACACCACAATACCTGGGGACGGATTATTTTATTTTGAGGCAGGGTCTCTCTCCGTCGCCCAGTCTTAAGTGGTAATTTTTTAACAAACCCACCCTCACATTAACTAATCCAGCCCCAGGAGAGCAAGAACTCACTCATGCTGCAGAATTAACCCAGTCAGACAGAGTGGCATAACCCTCTTGACCTGATCACCTCTTAAAGGCCCCACCTTCCCCTGGGGACCAAATTTTGCACACATCAGTTCTGGGGACACACTGAAACCATGACAATAATGAAGATCATTAATGCTTTGTTTCTTACACATGTCACAAACCATTTCCCCAATTTATCTAGCTTTCACTTGTGTGGTATTTTTGGAATATAGGACTTTTAACATTTCTGTAGTCAAATCTATCACGGCTGAGAAACACTATCACTTAGTAATGAGGTTCCTTGCTTGGCAGTCAGAGAGACCAGAGTTCAAATTCTCCTCCACTTATTACGAGCTGTGTGACTTTGGTGCATTGCTTAACCTCTCATCCATAAAATGGTCGCAGCAAAGTCAAGCTTTGTGGAATTGTTAACACACTGTACAAACCATAGATGTAAAATCCGGATGCCAGAGATGGGAAGTGAGAGGCGTTGTCAATGGTGCTGTCAATGGCAGCTGCTACCTGCTCTTTCTATGGTGAGGATTATTTCCTGTCCATCTTTTTTTTTTTTTTTTTCATGCTTAGAGAGTGCTTCTCCACCTCAAGTGATTTGTATATTTACCTACATTTTCTTTAATGCATTTTTGTTTTTAAGATCTATCCCAGCCCCACTGAAGTGTTAACTTTATAAAATCTTTATTTTATGCGCTTTTTCAAATTGTTTATGAACTCAGTGCTGTTTTAGTTTGTTTGTTTGAGACAGAGTCTCGCTCTGTTGCCCAGGCTGGAGTGCAGTGGCGTACTCTCGGCTCACTGCAACCTCCACCTCCTGGGTTCAACTGATTCTCCTGCCTCAGCCTCCTGAGTAGCTGATTACAGGCACACACCACCACGCCCAGCTAATTTTTGTATTTTTAGTACAGACGGGAGTTTCATCACGTTGGTCAGGCTGATCTTGAACTCCTGACCTCCTGATCCGTCTGCCTCAGCCTCCCAAAATGCCTTTTTTTTTTTTTTTTTGCGACAAGATTTTGCTCTGTCACCCAGGCTGGAGTGCACTGGCGCACTCACTGCTCATTGAACCTCAAACTTCTGAGCTCAAAAGATGCTCTCACTTTGGCTTCCAGTGTGCTAGGATCACAAGCATGAGCAACCGTGCCTGGCCTGCATATTATAATTTTTAACGCACATTTTGATACTGGTAGGTCATACTTCTCTCCTGTTCATCTTATTCAGATCCTTTCCTACACTTTCCTTTTACAAAGGAATCTTTCAGAGGAACTTTAGGTTATTGGATATTTTTCTTGGGCTGGCATAAAGTATATGAGGAAAATGACAATTTCAACTTTGAATCTAGGAGCACTGCAGGTCTCTCCGTTTATTTCCATTTCCTTTCATGATTTTCATGAAGTTTCTTCCTCACTGCACACAGCTGGTTAAGCCGTTCCCTGGCACTTTTACATTGCCGCCAGGTATCAGGTCCATCTGATGGCGCATTCTTTCTCATTTTAACTGGTACTTAAGAAAGTACATACATTTTTATCAGCTGCAAGTATTTATTGCTTTTTACATTTTTCCTTTGAAATCTCATTTCATTATCGGAAACATCTAGCACCATGTTAAACGGTGCAACACACAGCTGAAGAGAGTCCTTGATCTTTTCAGGTTTTACTCATTATGAGGCTAACGAGTGAAGTAGTAGCTATTCCCATTTTGCAGATAAGGAAGATAAGGGAGCTGGGGCACCCGGTGACTGGGGAACTCGCCCCAATCCCATGTCGGATTTGAGCCCAGGCAGGCTGGCCCTGCTGGGTGAAAAGTCCCACCCCGGAGAAGAAACGCAACGCGTGGTCGCGCTGTGCCCCCACCGCGAGGAGAGGCCTCTGGGTCACCGTCCCTGGGGTGCGGCGGCTGGGCCGGGCTTCCCGCAGCGGGGCGCTGTCGGCCCGTGGTGCGGGGTTCGGGCCGCGGGCGGGGAGTCCCGGTGGGCTCACTGCGGACACCAGGTGTTCTCTGGCCGTGGCGCCGGGCGTCCAGGGGCGCGGCGTGGAGGAGCGCGCGGGATGGGGCGTCGGGAGCGCCGGGCGGAGCCTTGAACAGTGGCAGGGCGGGCGGTGGCCCCGCGGCCCAGACGCGTCCAGGGACCATGCCGGGCAACGGCAGCGCGCTGCCCAACGCCTCGCGGCCGGTGCCCGGCGGGGACGCAGCGCGGCCGCAGCCCTCGTGGCTGGCGTCCGCGCTGGCCTGCGTCCTCATCTTCACCATCGTGGTGGACGTGCTGGGCAACCTCCTGGTCATCCTGTCTGTGTATCGGAACAAGAAGCTCAGGAACGCAGGTAGGGCCCGCGCCGCGCCCCTGGACCCGCGCTCCGGACGCCTCGGGCGGTTCCGAAACGCCGCGGACTCGGAGTCGTTCTCCTTGTAGACGACTCTTCCTCTGCCCGCTAAGGTGCCTTTCCGTGACCCCGAGTCGCGGCCCTACGAGGTGGGACCCTCCGCCGGAGCCGGGCCCTCTTTCCTGCGGGGACACCCCGGTCTGGTGTCCTGTCTCGGGTTTACCAGATCGAGACGCGTCGGGTCCAGGATGCGGAAAGTTCCTCAAGCAGCCTCGGCACCGTTCGAACGGATCCGCAGCTTGGTCTGGCACGTGGTTTAGTTTTCCTAACTTTGTTGAAATGTGGAAACGCAGAAGCGGGCAACATGATGGAGCAGCCCTTGCGGTTTTGCTGCTCGGAGTGGTCTGCAGCCACGAGCCTGCGGTGGAAAGAGGCCCCTGAACAGGCTGTGTCCGCAGACCGCAGCTCCTCCGGGTAAACGGGGGACACTGTGAACGCTGCTGTGTCGGAGGAGGCAGGTCGCACTTGCACTGTCTCCTGTTCTGTGTGACAGGAGGGACTGCCCTTATGCGGAATATGCAACTACCGATAATTCTGTGCTTGAGTTAAACTTGCTTTTTCCTCTGAGCAATGAATTGAACTGGTTTGTTCTGGTGGGAAGCGGGGGACAGTTTGCTCTTAGGATACCGGATGTTCAGTTTAGGTGATGATTAGATGCTCAGTTCTCTGAAGAAACTATTCTTTTATTTGGAGGAACCTTCGGGAGAAGGGATGGGAAAGAAAACATGCACTTAAATGTCTGCCAAGATCAATATTTTTGTTCTAAACAGGTAATTGAGAAAAGCTCTAATTTTGTTTAGCTCTTTTTGGGGAGGCTCACCCCTGCCTTCTTTTTCCCCTGTAATGATTTTGCAGTTTGCAGTTTGAAAATTAGTTATTAAGCACCTAGTGATATGAATTGAGTTTGAGTTAGTAAATTGAATAAGCTCACTTCGTAGGTGATTGACTTAAACTGGAGGAATTCTGCCTTCAAGAAGAGGCTCATTCCTTCCTAGCAATAAAAACGGGTTTCTTTGGACCAGAGTGTGAGCACTGGGATAACTGAATCCCAGGCCCACCTCGTGGTGTGGTGCCATTGTTAACTCACCTCACAGAGGAGAAACAGGCTTCACGTTATTCACAGGGACTGGAAGTGTGAGCAGGGTTCAGTTCCCGGAGCTGGTCTCCAGAGCTCATCCTACTTCCTCGCTGGCAACACCTGCAGCACTTGGGAAGTTTGAATTCTGCAGAACCTTTCATTTAAAAACTGTTCACAGCCGGGCACTATGGCTCATGACTGTAATCCCAGCACTTTGGGAGGCTGAAGCAGGGGAATCACCTGAGTCAGGAGTTCGAGACCAGCCTGGCCAACATGGAGAAACCCAGTCTCTACTAAAAATACAAAAAATTAGTGGGTGTGGTGGTGCACACCTGTAATCCCAACTACTTGGGAGACTGAGGCAGGAGAATTGCTTGAACCTGGAGGCACAGGTGGCAGTGAGCTGAGATTGCGCCTATGCACTGCAGCCTGGGCAACAAGAGTGAAACTCCATCTCAAAAAAATGAAGTAAAATAAAATAAAAAAGAAAACTGTTCACGCCTGAACAGTTCTCTTGTGTTTTCTGAAGAAGAACTTAAGAAAAGGGCTCCTTACACACACTTTGTATTTTATTTGCTAAGGCATGTCCTTAAGAGGACAGTCAGTAAAATACTTCATTCCTGTAGCTGCCTGGAAGACCCTTAGTGAGCTCTAATCACACAGCTTTAGAAGTTCCACATTTTTGTAATAGGGACTTTTTGTTTATAGGTGCAGCTGCAGCCATTTGAGGATTTCAGAATGGATGTTGATTTGGAACAGTGATAAGGATAGCTGATTCAAATATAAGTTTCGGTATGCTTGTTAGAAGTTTTGATGATTTTTCAGCTGAATTAATTTGGTTGGCTTTAAGGATGAAATGATGGGAAGAAGAGAATGGAAGAAATGAGAATGCGAAGGCATCTAAGCTTTGAGCTCTCACTTTTCTTTGGAAAGCCGGTATAATTGCAGTGATTTATGCCACTTTCCTTCCCTCAGGGGTATGTGTTGACATTTGACTTCCCAGGGAAGAAATGAAAAATGGCTAGCAACTTGTGTGCTGGTGACACTGGACAGCCACAGCTGATGCAGGCTGCAGACAACCACTGGTATCTGTGGCGCCAACAGAATATTCGCTCTGCTCTTGTCCAAAATATGATGATAGAATTTATCTGCTATGTCATATCTTCTGAGTAAATTTGATAGCACAGTGGACGATTCCTGTAATGCAATGCTAGGACTGGATCCTTGCTGTGCACCTTCAGATTTCAGAAATCAGTGAAGCTAAATACCAGAAATCAGTGAAGCTAAATACCAAACTTCATTCTCCACATATGTCGAATTACAGATGATACCTAACTGTTTAGCCTCACAAGAATGTTGCAATGACTTGAGTGAAATGGCGCATATGGGAACACTTTGAAAAGGACGAAACACGTAGTACCACGTCGGGGTGTTTTCTGGGTGCACCTAACAAGGGTGTGCTCTGTTTGTTGGAAGCCATTGCAGCAAAGACCTATGATTCGTGCACTTTTCTATATGTACGTTATACTTAAATAAAACTTATTTTAAACAGTATCAGGCAAGAATACAATACTATCTTGTCTATTCAAAATTCAATTATCTGGCCATCTAACAGAAGTAGAATACAGCCAATAAATGGAAATTAGCAAAAGTGACAGGCTCTCACCTACAGCGGATTTGTTCTAACTTAGAGTGCCACCAAACTGTGATGCTGGTGTCTAGGTCCCTGTAGATTATGAGCAGGAAATTAGGAGGAAGATTGACACATTTAAAGAAATGGCACATAATAGCAAGCAGCGTGGGTTGAAATAGACTCATTAAAAGCAGGTTTGAAAAATAGAACAAGCACGACCTTCTGTGCTTACATTGTGAAGATGCAAATAACCCTGCTCACGACTAACTGCTCCTGAAAGCAGCACAGTGCACTGACATATTTATTAATTATCACCTGATCCATCAAGGAGAGGTGTCATCGTGTGTGGTGTGTTCTACTTCAGAAGACAGAGGTATAATACATTTTAGAAAGACACCTGTCAAAAGCAGTTTATTATTATTTAATCTGCATGCACAGTAGGGTTAAATATCAGTAAATGTTAAAAAAAAAATTGTTTCCCAGAATGGTCCTCTGGCTGGATGGCTGACACTGGGCCTGTGCTAAGCCTCTCTTGCACAAAATTCAGGTCTCTATAGAATGTTATATTTATCCATTCTGCATTACCACTCAGAGGATACACAGAGTATGGAGCGAATTTGGACTTTGGGACTCAGACATCTGGTTCAAATCTTGAATGTACCAGGGCTGTTTTAAGACGACACTTATCTTACAGGGATACTAGAAGGATAAACTTAGATTCTGCCCATCAGTCCACCTACCTACCCACCTACCCACCCATTCATCCACCCACCCATTCATCCACCTCTTCATCTATCCATCCACCCATCCATCTATCCACCTACCCATCATTCCTCCATCCATCCATCTACCCATCCATCTATTCACCCATCCACCCATCCACCCATCCACCCATCCACCGATCCACCGATCCACCCATCCACCCATCCATCCAACCATCCATCTAGCCATCCATCTACCCACCTACCTACCCATCTACCCATCATTTTGAGGTATAAATAATAGTATTATTATGTTATTACTAGTATGCATCTGGTGATTTGTTCTTTTTAGGTTATTTTTATTTTTTAAATGTTCATATATTTTTAAGTGTGTGTTTAAAAAAACAACAAACAAGTAGACAATGTGAACAGGAAGAAAGTGAAACCAGCCAGAAATGGTTTAGAATCAAATTCCCATTTGTGACATTATGCAAAATACACAAAATCTTCCTTGTCTGAGTTTTCCCTTTTGTAATAACCATTATCTCTCTGCAGCAAGTAAGCTTGAGACTTAAAGGCTGATTATTTCAATATTCAGCTGTTCTCTAACTTTAAGTGAATCAGCTCTAGACGCTGCTGTAGTTTTCTTGGGCAAGCATGCTGCCATTCAAAACCTTACGACGTAACTTGTACTGTAGAGATGTGGAAAATGATTATAAGCTAAGTCCATGCTTCGTGCCATCTCCAGTCTGAGAGATTTCTTGTTGGCACTGTTGCAGCTTCCCTCCCATAGCTTTCCACAATATTTGAAATTATTGATTCAAGACCATTTTTTACTTTTAGAGACATTTTATTGATTTTTTTTTTCCCCCTTGTATGCTTAGCTGTTGTTCAGATTTCTATGACTTTTTATCCTGGTTTGTATAGTACATTGTTATGGAACCCCAAGTTTTTACAAATGTGTCAAAGTAATTCCCAGAATCCCCCGTAAACCTTATGACAGTAGTTTCAGACTCTCAAACACATGATTGAATTTGGGTCTGATCTTTGGTTCCTCCAGCTATTCATTTCATAAGAAAGTGTTTCTGGCAGGAATTTTCAGTGTTAAATTAATCACAGATAAGATAGAGCTTACTTTTGCTGGCTTTCAGCATAATTTTTCTCTTGGCAATTTTGGAAGTTAACCAAGGATAAAATAGTCCTAGATTAAACCTCCTGATATTAGTATTTACTGCCATTTGATGGCTTTGCTTTAAAAATATCTGCATTGAAAAGTATCATGCCTTGGAAGTCACTTTAAATCTTCATAGAGTCTTTGGAGCTCATTCTGCCCCTTCTTAACTAGCACCGTTTAAAAAGAATAACCAGCACCATGCTGTTTTGATTACCATAGCCTTGTATAGTTTGAAGTCCGGTAGTGTGATGCCTCCTGCTTTGTTCTTTTTGCTTAGAATTGACTTGGCTATGCGGGCTCTCTTTTGGTTCCATATGAAGTTTAAGGTGGTTTTTTCCAGTTCTGTGAAGAAGGTCATTGGTAGCTTGATGGAGATAGCGTTGAATCTGTCAAATACTTTGGGCAGTATGGCCATTTTCATGATGTTGATTCTTCCTAACCATGAACATGGAATGTTTCTCCATCTGTTTGTGTCCTCTCTTATTTCGTTGAGCAGTGCTTTGTAGTTCTCCTTGAAGAGGTCCTTTATGTTCCTTGTTAGTTGTATTCCTAGGTATTTTATTCTCTTTGTAGCAATTGTGAATGGCAGTTCGTTCTTGATTTGGCTCTCTTTAAGTCTGTTATTGGTGTACAGGAATGCTTGTGATTTTTGCACATTGATTTTGTATCCTGAGACTTTACTGAAGTTGCTTATCAGTTTCAGGAGATTTTGGGTTGAAAAAATGCTCATTGTCACTGGTCATTAGAGAAATGCAAATCAAAACTGCACTGAGATACCATCGCATACCAGTTAGAATGGCAATCATTAAAAAATCTGTAGACAACAGATGTTGGAGAGGATGTAGCGAAACAGGAACACTTTTACACTGTTGGTGGGAGTGTAAATTAGTTCAACCATTGTGGAAGACAGTGTGGCGATTCCTCAAGGACCTAGAAAAAGAAATTCCATTTGACCCAGAAATCCCATTACTGGGTATATATCCAAAGGATTATAAATCATTCTACTATAAGGACACATGCACACGAATGTTCATTGAAGCACTGTTTACAATAGCAAAGACTTGGAACCAACCCTAATGCCCAACGATGATAGACTGGACAGGGAAAATGTGGCACATATACACCATGGAATACTATGCAGCTATCAAAAATGATGAGTTTGCATCCTTTGTAGGGACATGGATGAACCTGGAAACCATCATTCTCAGCAAACTGACACAAGAACAGAAAATCAAACACCACATGTTCTCACTCATAGGTGGGTGTTGAACAATGAGAACACATGGACACAGGGAGAGGAGCATCACACACTGGGGTCTGTCGGGGGGAAATAGGGAAGGGATAACGGGGGGTGGGGAGTTGGGGAGAGATAGCATGGGGAGAAATGCCAGATACAGGTGAAGGGGAGGAAGGCAGCAAATCACACTGTCACGTGTGTACCTATGCAACAATCTTGTATGTTCTTCACATGTACCCCAAAACCTAAAATGCAATTAAAGAAAAAAAAAAGAATAACTAGAATAGCTGAAGTGAATGGTAGCATACTTACAAGGTGCCTTGAGTTTTCCTTTTCTTCCTAAGTATTTGTAAGTTGCCTCACTGACAGAAATACCATTTTTTCTAAAAAGGAAATTCACATACTTCTTTAGAATTTTCTAGTACCAAAGAGGCAATTAGCGGATTGTTGTTAAAGAAGTGATTATGCATGCACAGAACTCTGCCTGTTTCATTGGTGCCGTCTCTGTTCTTCATGAAGACGGTGCCTTAATCAGCAGTCTCATTTCTGCCCCTCTCAAATAATAAGTTGGCCAGAGACCTGAGGGCTGTATGTGATATCTCAGTGATGTTTAGTGTTAAATAGTCCACAGATAAGAAATAAACTTCCAGATTTTTCTGGATGAAGTGCTCAAATACTTGTCTTTCTACAGAGCTGTACACTTTTGGCAATCACATTGAAGGAATCAGTCTCAGAAGAATAGACAAAAAATGAGATGCATCTACATGGTGCTGAATATTATTCAGGTTAATGGAGGTGAAATTGAGTTGTTAAGCTTATGATTTAAAAGTGTGCTCACTTGCTTTGATACTGAGTAGTTCTGGTGCTTATTGAATTGAATATTTATTTGGGTAAATGCTTCCTGCATTCCTATTGTATAAGGCAGAATGTACATGGTTGGAAAATTTTTGAGGGTTTGTCAAAATCCAAGGTCCTATGCTGAGCTTGGGTCAAACGTGGCTCCTACTTTCAAAGAGATTACTTTCTATCAAGGCACTTTAGAAATTTGTGTTCTTTTTATTTTCAAACAAAGATAAGACATGGAGTACAAAGGTATGAAAATAGGAGCATATTTATATAGCAGAAAACCTTTTCAAGAGAAATGCAAAAGTTGGTTGGTAGATGGTAGCTGGAGCTTAAAGCAATCATAAGAATTTTTTAAAGTTATCTTAGGTTGAGAGAACAACATAATAACTAGGGAGGTGTGAAAACTAGTTCACTCGTGAAGTAGCAGCAGACTGAGACAGAATCAGTGAGGGAATTTCAAAGAAACTGATCAGTGATAGAGACACAGCCTAACTATGAGAGCAACACACTGGCATTATGTCTTTTGAAGAAACACCTGCTGGAGAACTAACCTGCTAACTTACATTTTTGTTTTCTCACATAGTCATTAAGTGGTGGACTATAAAAATGTATGATCAGTAATTAGTGTTTCTTCTTTGATTTTCTGAACACGTTTAGGAATATGAAACACCTATGGTCTTCAAAGGGATAATGTGCTTTCATCCTTCACGTGTTCATTCCCTTCTTCTTTATTTAAATACTTGTTGGTTGCCTCCTATGTCCATCTATAGAGTAAGGAGCTTAGGACACGATTCTGTTTCAAGAGAAAATTCTGGTTCATTCATTTTTATTTTAAGACGTGGTTTAAATTGCAATTTTTACTTTTAAGATTTTGTTTGCCAGTTAGTTTTCATTCTATTTTTTCCTTTTGTTACTTTTCTTTTTAGCTCCTTTAATTGTTCCCTCTGAGTTTGGAGTGCTTTCAACTATTCTCATTTGTGTTATGTCTGTGTAGGTATCATATAGTCTTTTACCAAGTACGTTTTTTAAAAAGATTGTTTTATGTATATATAATATATATGTATCTTTATGGATGAAACATTCCTTATCTATGCAAGATCAGTGCTATTATGGATCATGTTTTTTGGGATATGTTCCCTCTGAAGCACATGGCCTCTGGAACCAGATGCCTGAAGTAAAACCCTGGCTCTGTCATCCCGTTGGTGTGAAGTGTAGGGCACGTGACCTAATTTGTTTAGTTCTCTCCTTTGTTAATTTGGGACAATACTAATACTGTAAGGACTAAATGACTTGCTGCATACTTAAAGTTCATTATGATTTAAATATAACATTCCCAGAGGCGGAATGAATTCTTTTTGTTATTTAGTATTCTTAGTGTAGAGTTATGGTTCTGATGGGTAACTATATTTTTATTTTTAAGATAGAGTGCAATTTTTTGAGCTACACTTTTCACTGTTGCCCAGGCTGGAGTGCAATGGCGTGATCTCGTCTCACTGCAACCTGCACCTCCTGGGTTCAAGCAATTCTCCTGACTCAGCCTCCCAAGTAGCTGGGATTACAGGCATATGCCACCACACCTGGCTAATTTTGTACTTTTAGTAGAGATGGGACTTCTCTATGTTGGTCAGGCTGGTCTTGAACTCCAGACCTCAGGTGATCCACCCACCTCAGCCTCCCAAACTGCTGGGATTATAGGTGTGAGCCACCACGCCCAACCTGTAGGTCTTTAAATACTCTGTAAGTACATAAAAATAGAGTTAATATTTTAACTTTTAAAAAAATTACTTTTATGAGAATATTATTTTATACTTTTGTAGTGTTAACTTATTTTCCTCTCATTAATTTAACTTTAATGTATAAATGGGTACTATTATGATTGTACCATTTTTAATAAAACTCTTTTGGATTTAGCAATTTAGCATTATTGTTTAGTGCAGTTAATCTGTTTATTTAAGATGGGGTTTTCACTGAGTCCTTCAAGGTTCAGAAAAGTGCCTAGGGAAAAAAGACTCCTACCCTAAAGAGATTTCATGTAGTTTTTTTTGATTGCCTGTTAATGTGGCTCAAGCATTATGTTTTTGTTTTTATTGAAATTTCATCCTAAATTCTCCAAGATGAATAAATATAAGCATGAGTAATTCGTCCTCAGTTTAAGGGTGAAGGTGGAACCAGTCAGGCTGTACTGTGGTTGTTTGACATGTTACAAATGCCTCATTAAACCACCCTTCTCAGAAGGTAGTAACCGCGCTTAGAAAATAAGCAGAATTCTTTGCAGGACGTTCACCTTTAACACGGACTGAAATCCAGACTGAAGAAGCAGGGATGTGTATGACTTCTTAACGCTGCTTCAGTGTCCTTGGTCTCTTGTATATACAGTGCCTACACAATACAGTGTACAATGTCAGGTGTACAGGGTATAATACTGTGAGCAACATAAAGCAGTGCCAATTCTATTAACTTTCTCCACAGCAGCAGATAGTCAACACTCAACTGAGAGAGCAGGACGGGGAACTGGAGACATAGAGGGGTGGAGAGAGAGGGAAGAGCCAGGAGGACACATGGACTCCAGGAGGCAAGAGAGCCCCGAGGTGCTCAGATGGAATAGTGTGTTCAAACGACAGCGAGTCCCATGAATCAGCAGTGGGGAGACAGCGTGTCTTGTGAACAGGGTGTGGGGAGGACGGCGTGTCCCGTGAACAGGGTGTGGGGAGGACTGCGTGTCCCGCGAACAGGGTGTGGGGAGGATGGCGTGTCCCCTGAACAGGGTGTTGGGAGGATGGGACGGTGTGTCCTGTGAACAGGGTGTGAGGTGTGTGACATGTCTTATGAACTGGGTGTGATGCTGATTGTGTGTCACATGAACAGAGAGCGAGGTGGATAGTGTGTTGTATGAACAGGGTGCATGGTGGGCAGTGTGTCCCATGAATAGGGTGTCATGTGGATGGTGTGTCTCATCAGTGGGGTGTGATGTGGACGACGTATCTCATCAGTGGGTTGTATGTGGACGGCGTGTCTCATCAGTGGGGTGTGATGTAGACGGCGTGTCTCATCAGTGGGGTGTGATGTGGATGACGTGTCTCATCAGTGGGGTGTGATTTGGACGGCGTGTCTCATCAGTGGGGTGTGATGTAGACGGCGTGTCTCATCAGTGGGGTGTGATGTGGACGGCGTGTCTCATCAGTGGGGTGTGATTTGGACGGTGTGTCTCATCAGTGGGGTGTGATGTGGACAGCGTGTCTCATCAGTGGGGTGTGATGTGGACGGCGTGTCTCATCAGTGGGGTGTGATGTGGACGGCGTGTCTCATCAGTGGGTTGTATGTGGACGGTGTGTCTCATCAGTGGGGTGTGATGTGGACGGTGCATCTCATCAGTGGGGTGTGATGTGGATGACGTGTCTCATCAGTGGGGTGTGATTTGGACGGCACGTCTCATCAGTGGGGTGTGATGTGGACTGCGTGTCTCATCAGTGGGGTGTGATGTGGACGGTGTGTCTCATCAGTGGGGTGTGATGTGGATGACGTGTCTCATCAGTGGGTTGTATGTGGACGGCATGTCTCATCAGTGGGGTGTGATGTGGACGGTGTGTCTCATCAGTGGGGTGTCATGTGGATGACATGTCTCATCAGTGGGGTGTGATTTGGATGGCGTGTCTCATCAGTGGGGTGTCATGTGGATGGCGTGTCTCATCAGTGGGGTGTGATGTGGATGGCGTGTCTCATCAGTGGGGTGTCATGTGGACGATGTGGCACATGAACAGCATATTATAGTTTGGAAGGTTTAAGGAGTGAAAGGCTGGGAGAAGGGGTCGCCGAGAATGTCACTGAATCCTGTGGAGCTGGTTAAGCCTGGATATTGCAGGGCGATGAGTTGTCACGTGTGGCTGTGGAGAGCCATGTGTGGAAGGTGGAGGGGAGCAGTGAGGCCGATGACAGGAGAGGCGGGGGATGAGAGAGACCCCTGGTTTATTGCAGGGATCAGGGAGGATCCCGCCTAGCCAGGATGTCGTGCCAGGGAGGAACGTTCTGTGAAGCCACACGTGTGGTTTCCATCACAAGGAAATATACATAAGACACGAGGGAGTGGGAAGACGGGCCACATGCTCTCAAATCCTCACCACGGCCCTAAGCAGCTTGGTTTATTCCATATTAAGTGACTGCAGCTGTGAGGAGCTGTGACTTACCCGAGGTCACCATAGCAGGTGGCATGGCCAGGATTTGACTCTGGGTTTTGTTTCTAAACTCATGGTGCACACTGCCTCTAGTAATCTGAAAAGACAAGTTTCTAAGGGATAGTCCTTTTACATTGAAGAATCTAAAACACTGACTGTGTGCTTTGATGCCTCGAAGGGAGGCCCTTCCCGTTCCCTTGTCCCACCAGAGAATATTCCTTACACACCTGCAGTGCTCAGCTTTCCCTTGTCACACAGTTAACATGTATGCACATGGAATTTTAAAAACTACAGACCAAGTTTGTAAATAGTTCTTTTCTTTTTTTGAGACAGAGTTTCGCTCTTGTTACCCAGGCTGGAGCGCAATGGCGCAATCTCGGCTCACCGCAATCTCCGCCTCCTGGGTTCAGGCAATTCTCCTGCCTCAGCCTCCTGAGTAGCTGGGATTACAGGCACGCACCACTATGCCCAGCTAATTTTTTGTATTTTTAGTAGAGACGGGGTTTCACCATATTAACCAGGATGGTCTCAATCTCTTGACCTCGTGATCCACCCACGTTGGCGTCCCAAAGTGCTGGGATTACAGGCTTGAGCCACCACGCCCGGCCGTAAATAGTTCTTTATTAAACCAGACTGGTCTTGGGGCCAATGATGCTTCAGTTCAGGCACCCTCCATTTCATTTAGTCTTCATGAACAGGAATTCAGGGGGCCTCTGATCTTGCTTTCCACGTGGTTAAAGTCCAGGCTGAAGGAGGAGTGAATATTGGCCTCCTGAGAAAACCAGCATCTTAGTGGACACGAGCAGAAGAGCAAGTAATTTCTGCTTTTCTGAGGGTGTAGTTCAGAGGCCAAGGGTGCATGAATTCATTCAGGAAACGATTTCCAAGCACCTGTTACGCACCAGGCTCTGTGCTCACCATGAGAGTGCAAAGGTTCATGTCCACAGTGAGGACCTTAGTCTCAGAAGGGGACAAGCTGCTGGGCACGTGTGTGTGGTTTCACATTGCCTTGATATTGGAAGTAGATGCACACGTAGTGAGGATGGAAGCACAGAAGAGCAGTGCCAGGAAGCAGCTACAGCCTGTGACTCCTACCCAGCACGGTTGGCTTGTTTCTGGAAGGCATGAACGTAAATAGCTTCCTTTTCCCATCAAGAAGCTAGTGAGCTCTTTAGGAAACCACCCAGTTTCATCACAGAACTGAAGGTCTGTTTTAGGTTTGCTAGAAGCAGAACTCGAGACAGAGGCTTGGTACTCATGCGTTGCTTTGGGAGCCCTCTCGGGGGAACTTGTTAAAAAGAGAGAAAAGCAGACCAGGGCAGGGTAAAGAGTCACGCAGGGATGGGACCTCAGGTAAACCTAGACTTGGCCTGATCCATAAGTTGGGGCCTCTGGGCATAAATCCAGCAGAGTTGCCATTGCTTGAGGTGAAGGGACTGGTTGTTTCTACCCCTATATTAGTGGCTCTTTGGTCACTGAAGGCAGTCTCTGGGGAAGGGTGCTGTCCTTGTCAAACGCAGGCACCCAGCACTCACAGACACTTTGGGGAGAAGTGAGCCAGCCTGGTGAAGGCAGCCTGGGCCAAGCATTAGCAGCATCTGTGACAACACCCATGGAAGACAGAGGATGAGCAGAAGCAGCCTGGAGCCCAGGCTTGCTGTGGTGATGGGCTCTGCTAAACCTGAAGTTTCAGGGAAAGGAAGCAAACATTTTGGTAGGGTATCACCAGGGTAATTTGAGAAGGTGAGCTGCCGTTTCCACCCCTGATTTTCTGATCCAAGAATCCTGGCCATGGGATGAAGAACACTCTACATTAACCACTGATTCAGAGCAGGTACCACATGTTAGGGGTCTGTACCTTAGGCTCACCCACCTGCTGCCAAAACTGAACCTTCAAAAACCATTCTACCAATCTGTCAGGTCGGCTGTTTTGAGATGGGAAACCTGTTAAGTGCAGTGAATTCCAAGGACGTGGCCCCATTACTATACTTCATTTGCAGTCAGATGAATTCCTTAGTTAGAAGCAATGCCATGAGGAATACCATAATAATGGATAAGGCATCCTGTAAGTCTATGGATGTTAGGAAGATTTAAGGACTTGTAAAGGTATAAAAGGCAAATCCATATTCAGAGTATGCTTCTCTTCCAGTCAGAACAAACCACTGCTTCTTTTGATGATGGAAGTAGTATGTAATCCAGCTACCAACAGCATCTGGCTGATTTCCCCAGGGAATGGTGCTCTGTTGGTGTTGATCTTCACTCTTGGCAGGCTGGACACACAGCAGTGCAGCAGTGGCTATATCTGCATCAGTTTTCATGAGGAGTAGTCCGTTGCTGAGCTCATGAATAACTTCTATCCTTGCTGCCGTGACAACTTTGTGAGCCCATTGGTCAAGGACTGGTGGCCGAGGACAGATAACTGATATCCACAGGTTGTATCATCAAGACACAAATATCGTCTTGATGATACAGAGAGGTCTGTGTGTCTACGCCTTCTCCAGAGCCCCGTAACCATTTTTCTAATTATGTTTCTTCCAAGTCCTTGCCCACCTAGCTCAGTGGTCCCCAACCTTTTTGGTACCAAAGACTGGTTTCATGGAAGACAAGTTTTCCACAGGACAGGGTGGGGGAATGGTTTCAGGATGAAACTGTCCCACCTCAAATCATCAGGCCCTAGTTAGATTCTCACAAGGAGGGTACAACCTGGATCCCTCACATGTGGGGTTCACATAGGGTCACACTCCTATGAGACTGTAATGCCACCTGATCCGACAGGAGGGGGAGATTAAGTGGTAATGCCCACATGCCACCCACCTCCTGCTGTGCAGCCTGGCTCCTGACAGGTCACGGACCTGGTCTGTGGCTAATGGTCAGCTGGATCAGGCATCCCCAACCTGATCAAGCTGACCACTAGCCACTGCCCATGAATCCAGCTGAACATTAAGCCACTGTCCCCATCAGGCTGGGGACCCCTGATCTAGCCACTGCCCCTTAATCAATGCAGATCTGAACCTGTGGCGCTCTCTTCTTCCAGGAAAAATGAACAACCAGTTTGAAGTTCTGTTTCCTGGGAGGGTCTTCCTCCATCCTTGTTTTTTCAGGGTCATATTGGATTGGGTCTGTAGTGTTGCAACCATCCAATTTCAGGTAGTGTCAGTAGGTCATGAAAAACCAAATGGAAACCGGGCAAGAAGGTTTCTTCTTTCTTATTCAGCTGATTGGGGGCACGTCCCCATGAGGCCATAGGAGCATGCTGAGGGAATGGAGGCAGGGTGGTGGGAATGTGGGCCGTGGGCCTCTGAGCCACTTGCTCATGTGTCTTCTCTGTGCCTCCAGGAGCTGCTGAAGCCAGGTCTTGGATGTACAGCTTCTGTTTGATGCTGTGATGGGGAACTTTATGATTCGGTAGGTCACACAGCACCTGGTCCTTGAGAGAGCTTTCAGATCACATGGTCACTTGGTAGTCCATGTTCAAGCATTCAGACTCTACTAAGGCCAAGTCGGAAGTGAAAAATTGTTTCTTAAAAGGGGAATCGTTATCAGCAGAGGACAGCACAGATTTGCTGAGTCTGTGTTATGAGTCGTCTGGATGTGCCTGCTGATGCCTCCTTACAGCCTTCCCATCTGCTGCAGTGGCCCCTCCATATCCATGGCTTCCACATCTGTAGATTCAACTAATCATGGATTGAAAATACAATATTTGAGGAATGTGCAACTCAAAGATATAGAGGGCCAACTTCACATATTCACAGGTTCTGCAGGGCCAGCTGTGGGACTTGAGCATATCATTCGGCTGTGTCCCCACTCAAATTTCATTTTGAATTCCCATGTGTTGTGAGGGACCTGGCGGGAGGTAATTGAACCATGGGGGCAGGTCTTTCCCATGCTGTTCTCTAGATAGTGAGTAAGTCTCACAAGATCCGATGGTTCTATGAGGAGGAGCTTCCCTATACAAGCTCTTGCTTTCTTTGCCTGCTGCCATCCACCTAAGACGTGAGTTGCTCCTCCTTGCCTTCTGCCACAATTGTGAGGCTTTCCCAGCCAGGTGGAACTGTAAGTCCATTAAACCTCTTTCTTTTGTAATTGCCGAGATTTGAGTATGTCTTTATCAGCAGTGTGAGAACGAACCGATATAAGCATCCATGGATTTGGGTGTCTGTGGGGAGCCTGGAACCAGTCCCTGCTGATACCAAGGGGCAACCATATAAACAATTCAAGCACCATTGGTGTCTTAGTCTGTTCCTGCTGCTATAACGATATAGACTGGGAAGATGTAAATAACTGAAATGTGTTTCTCACAGTTCTGGAGGCTGGGAAGCCCAAGATGAAAGCACTGGACGATTTGGAGTCTGGTGAGAGTTGCTGTCTGCTTCCAGGATGGTGCCTTCTTGCTGTGTCTTCTGGAGCAGATAAATGCTGAGTTCTGACATGGTGGAGGGAAAAACAGCTCCCTGGCACCTCTTTTGGGCACTGATTCTACCTATGAGGGCTCCATCCTCAGGACTTAATCACTTCCTGAAGGCTCCACCTCTCAATACTGTCACACTGGTGATTAAGTATCAACACGTACATTTAGGGGAGACGTATTTAGATCATAGCCATTGGATCAGGTGGCTGAGCAGCATTCGGAGCTCCAGTCAACGCCGATGGTTTTTTGAGTCACTCAGGAAATGAGTTGGTTTTGTACTTCCATCCCATCGTATGGTTGGTATTATTTTGCTTTTTGTCTCAGTGGTTGGAGAGGATGCAATGACATCGTTTTCACCTTGGAAGGTGGGTACAGGTGTCTCTTAAGGAATTCTCTTTCCCCTGCAGGCCGTGACTACCAGCATCCCTTAACTACTGGAAATAGGGTTTCTAATACTTTAAATTTCATCCTATTATAGAATCAACTGCAGGTAACCCAAAACCAACACAGAGAAATCCTCCTGAAGGTTCTCATTGGTCCACTTCCATAACCAACTTCTATATCTGTCTGGGTTCACTCGATCCAAGAAGCAAAATCGCTAGAGCAGCTGTGTGAGCTGATTGAATAGTGTATTTGAGGCTGTTGCTTCTGGGTCTGCTGCTGCAGTCTAGAGTCCACGGAGTTGAGAAGGAAAGCCGCATGTCAGGAGGAGACGCAGGGGAAGCTAGAACGTGGGAGGAAGGACTGGAGCACTGGAGGATGGTCAAAAGTCACCTTGTGAATTGGTCTTTCACTTCCTCCAAGCCAGGAGGAGGTGCGCAGGAGCTGGAGAAGCTGTGGGCACACTGCCGCCACCCACCGTCCTGCAGGGCAGCAGATGAGACCAGAGTGCCAGCCTTGCAGTGGCATCTGGCAGTTGACACAGACGTTCTGAGCACAGAGACGGAGCTGCTGCTGCCCTTCTGCCTTCAACATCTCATACGATTGCCTCTTGTGGTGAACACTAACCCGGAGCTGAGAAACGAAGTCTTTTCAGCTTAGTGAAGTTGACACAATATAAATCCACTGCACATTTATTAACCCTCAGCCAGGTACTGTTCAAGTGGAGGGAGAAGGTGTCTGGGACAGGCAGCGTCCTCACCGAGCTGAGAGCTGGGGCTGTGGGAGATGGGGAGAAGTGGAGACATAATTGCAATAAACAGAAAAGCAGTGCCGCATTGCTGTGGTCATTCCCAGAGGGGACTCACAGGGCGAGTTCTGAGGAAGGCACTCCAGGCAAGCCGACGTTTCAGTTGTCTATTAACTTATTTTATTCATATCTATGCCATATTTAACATCCAATTTAAAGTTTTATTCCTGGGAACACATATTTACTGTGCATTTTACAGTTGGTGCTTTAATCACCATGAGGCTGATGGCTGTTCATTTTGTTGCCAGCATACTGCCTTCTAGGTGTTTTCCTCCCTCATCTTCTCTTTATAATGTTCTAGTTCTAATATGTTTTTTAGAATTATGCCTGGAGTGGCCGTAAGCCAGGACTGAGCCACAGGGCCCAATTTCTGAGTCGCATGTGGACGTAGGAATACAGGAGCTTTCTCAGGGAAATAACATCGAATGAAACTAACCAGCTAATAGCACTGGTATAATCTTGACTCTTTCACGAAGTAGTCATCCAACTTCATCCAATTTAATTCTATACTTTTGTTTTCTCACCTTTAAAAAGTAGGAATTATCCAGGGAGGTCACTAACACATCTCTCAATCTTAACATCATATGATTCTGTGATTCTGCCACACTAAGGACTGGAACTAAATCCAACAGAGAAGAAATCATTACTCATTAACAGACACTATTTTACATTTCAGAATGCATTATTAAGCTTGTTGCATACAGTTCTGGATAGCTGTAAAAATGGGTGGATTGTCCAAATGTCTCTAGTTAGATAGATTTAAGGATGGAATAGATGAACTTATAATGTGTATGATTATGATTAGATGATTTAATGACTCTTACCTGGTGAAGTTCCTAAAAGAAGAAAAGAAATTCCCTTTCCCCTTCTCCCCTGGACACCACACACACACCGTGCACACAGAAGCACCTGCTAAAGCTTTATGTGAGCTACCTGACAGCTGCTTCTGTGTGGAGGCTGTGGCTTCATTAATTTCCACCAAGCATTTGTAAAATGGGACTAATTCAAAGAAAATTAAACTAATGGTTTAATTAATGTAATTACTTGAACAGTAATGCAATGTAATTACTATAAAATGAATGAAGCAGAGTATTAGAGCCATGAAATAAATTTATGACATCATTTGTGATTTGATTTTTAAGCTCTTTTAAAAATAAATCTCTATTAGGCCACTTTGTCATCATGACACTGGGGGCAAAAATGTGCTGTTACAATGACAGTTTAACTTGAAACAGATTTTCACATATTATAGATACTTTCAAAGCATTAAACATTTTGAGCTGAGAATTTATTAAAATATGCCTCTTAGGAATTTAAATGTTTTGATGCTAATTGAAAGTGATCTGTGGGAAAAATAAATTTGCCTTCGTAACTTTGATTTGGATGAATACAACCAATTTTTAAAGAATTTGCTTTTATAATACTTTATCTGAAATTCCTAAATAAATGGCACAATGTTACCTTCCTTTCATCATGACTGCTATGGACTGTTTCATTTCACATGTTGGGAGGTGACAGTTTAATTAACTCACCAAGCGTATGAGCAAAAGTCACTGTATTGGGTACAGTCTAGGATGCAAATATGAGGAAATGTACTCAGGAGGTCCACAGTCTGAAGACGCAGGGAAGCCTGGCTTGCAGGTCAATAGGACAGGGGGCGAAAGCTACTGTCCCTCCCCCTGGGGCTCCCTCCATCCCCGTCTAGCGCACCCCTTTCCTCACTGCTTCTGGCTCTGTGTGTACTCTGGTGTTGCTGCTTACTCTAGTGTAATATTGTTGGCATTTCCTGTCTCTCAATTCCTGTTTCCCATGCCCCAAATATATGCATTTAATATGTAAGTTGAGTTGAATTTATTATAATTTAATCTGAGTAAAAAGCAGTATATAAAGAGCTTTCAAAGGAGGAAGCTCTTACCTCTAGGTTAGCAAATGAGCAAAGGCTTCTGGCATTTCTATTTGAGATAGACTTGGGAGAACTGGCAGCATTTAGAAAGTTGCTGTGAGGAGCAATTGGAGGCAGAAGGAATAGTAAGAAACAAAGGCTGAAGAGCCTCAAAAGAAAAAACCATCTTTGCAGAACATCTCTTAAAATTGGACTAATGTACCTGGGAGCAGTGGCTCACAGCTGTAATTCTAGCACTTTGGGAAACTGAGGTGGGTGGATGGCTTGAGCCCAGGAATTCAAGACGAGCCTGAGAAAAATGGCAAAACCCCGTCTCTACGAAAATACAAAAATCAGCTAGGTGTGGTGGCGTGCACCTGTGGTCCCAGCTACTTGGGAGGCTGAGGAGGGAGGATCGCTTGAGCCCTGGAGGCGGAGGCTGGAGTGAGCCAACATCACAGCACTGCACTCCAGCCTGGGTGACAGAGCGAGACTGTCTCAAAAAAAAAAAAAAAAAGTGACTAGAGTTATTTTTTCTATAATTAAATATGTGTTGTTACATTAATTTAGAAAAGTATCAATTAGACTAGGGTTTAAGTTTTGTAACATAAGTTCTTCATAAAAATCTAAAGAGAATTTCTGCATTCTCCTTTGGTCCAAGGTGAGGGAGTCGTAGAACCTGAACGTTTCTATGGTTTAAGACACTGTCCATGGTACTGGTCACAGATCATGACATCTCATGCTCAGCACTACCTGGAGAGGAAGATGCTCATTATCCCATTGTCTAGGAGAGGAAACAGAAGCTTGGTGAGGTCACGTAACTTGCCCCAGTTGGACAGTCAGTAAGGAATGAAGCCACGTTCTCATCCAGACGGCTGACAACAGAGCCCTCTTTCTCTCAATTCCTGTGCTGTGGGATGAACAGAAGCTAGAGGCCCATTGAGAGCTGCTGAAGTACTAGAGAGGGAGTGAAGACTTGGAACTTAAGGAAATTGTGGCTGGCTTGAGAAATAATGTGATATGAGATTTCTCAGGTGATGTAGAAGGCTCCAGAACACCAGATGGAATGCAAGTATTCTGATCTCAGGACTTTTAATTTAAGAGAAGAGAAACCAACGTTTTGAAAGACAGCCGTTTTGAGCATGGAACAGGCCGTGTTCTGGGGAGGTGTGAATGTGTGAACCTTGGACTTGATATGATGGGTGGCAGTGGGCTGGCTTCCTGCTGGAATGGCCTCCACTTCATCTGCAGGGCGGTAGCCGCTGTGGCATCAGGTCATCAGAGTTGCAGGAGCGGCTTCTTGTTTAACAATTGTAACAGAAAACCCAGTGTGAACTGGTATTCACTGCATTTTCTTTTTTTTTCTTTTTTCTTTTTATTTTTTATTGTACTTTAGGTTCTGGGGTACATGTGCAGATCATGCAGGATTGTTGCATAGGTACACACATGGAAGGTGGTTTGCTGCCCTCATCCTCCCATCACCTATATCTGGCATTTCTCCCCTCGTTATCCCTCCCCACCCCCGCTGTCCCTCCACTAGCTCCCCCCAACTGACCGCAGTGTGTGATGCTCCCCTCCCTGTGTCCACGTGTTCTAATTGTTCAACACCCACCTGTGAGTGAGAACATGCAGTGTTTGGTTTTCTGTTCTTGTGTCAGTTTGCTGAGAATGATGGTTTCCAGATTCATCCATGTCCCTATGAAGGACACGAACTCGTCGTTTTTTATGGCTGCCTAGTATTCCATGGTGTATATGTGCCACATTTTCTTTATCCAGTCTATCGTTGATGGGTGTTTCCTAAATGTTTCTCTTTCAGGAAACATCTTCGTGGTGAGCTTAGCAGTGGCAGACCTGGTGGTGGCCGTTTATCCATACCCGTTGGTGCTGACCTCGATATTTAACAACGGGTGGAACCTGGGGCACCTGCACTGCCAAGTCAGTGGGTTCCTGATGGGCCTGAGCGTCATCGGCTCCATCTTCAACATCACCGGCATTGCCATCAACCGCTACTGCTACATCTGCCACAGCCTCCGCTACGACAAACTGTACAGCAGCAAGAACTCCCTCTGCTACGTGCTCCTCATCTGGCTCCTGACGCTCGCGGCTGTCCTGCCCAACCTCCACGCTGGGACCCTCCAGTACGACCCCAGGATCTACTCCTGCACCTTCGCGCAGCCCGTCAGCTCTGCCTACACCGTTGCCCTGGTGGTTTTCCACTTCCTCATCCCCATGGTCATTGTCACCTTCTGCTACCTGAGAATATGGATCCTGGTTCTCCAGGTCCGACGCAGGGTGAAGCCTGACCACAAGCCCAGGCTGAAACCACAGGACCTGAGGAACTTCATCACCATGTTTGTGGTGTTTGTGCTCTTTGCTGTTTGCTGGGCTCCTCTGAACTTCATTGGTCTGGCCGTGGCCTCCGACCCAGCCAGCATGGTGCCCAGGATCCCGGAGTGGCTGTTTGTGGCCAGTTACTACATGGCGTATTTCAACAGCTGCCTCAATGCCATTATATACGGGCTGTTGAACCAAAACTTCAGGGAGGAATACAGGAGAATCATAGTCTCGCTCTGTACAGCCAAGATGTTCTTTGTGGATAGCTCCAACGATGTGGCAGATAGGGTTAAATGCAAACCGTCTCCACTGATGACCCACAAGAATCTGGTAAGGGTGGACTCCGTTTGAGAAAGCACCCCCTTCCTGGCCAGACGCACATGCTGCTCGAGGCCTGGCTCCTCTCCGCGTTTGCTTTCCTGTTGACAGAAGTCTAGGAAAACAGAAGTGATGGAGGAAACTTCCAACTTTCATCTGGTTGCTGCCATGGTTTCTGAGTTAAAGTGCTGTCAGCTTTCTGAACACATCTCCAATCTACTGGTCCAGTTAGATGTTGACTGAGGAATGTGATTCAGGGCTTAGGGGAGAGTCAGCTGCTGAATGCATTCAGGTGAAGAAGGAATGTGCAAACATATACCGGAAGTGAGTGCCACAAAGGGGCAATATTGCATTCTTCTCCACTTTATGCAGATTTCTAGCGGGAAAACAAATAGAGAACTTTATTTATAAATGGTTCAATTTTTTTTTGTAAATGAGACAACAGAAGGAAAGGCTGAACATAAATCAGTTAATGGCTCATCAACAATCACAACCACAACCAACACCACAAACTTTCAGTTGGCAGAGGTAGCATTGGGTAGCTATACTCATGGTCATAAATGTTTGTCGCTCTATAATACAAGTTGTGCATGCAACCAGATAAATAACTAAATTATAGGCTGAGCGTGGTGGCTCACACCTGTAATCTCAGCACTTTGGGAGGCTGAGGCTGGCAGATCACCTGAGCTCAGGAGTTCCAGACCACCCTGGGCAACATGGTGAAACCCTGTCTCTAATAAAATGTAGCAAAGCTGTCACATACTAGAAAAAATTACTGATTTGCAACTATATACATAAAACAAAAAACAAAAAGTTAACTGGATATATTTGCTAATGATTCTTTTCATTAAGCATATTTGGAAAATACCAAATTATGGTTGGGGTGTGTGTGTGTGTGTGTGTGTGTGTGTGTGTGTAAGTTGTCTACAAAACTTTACCCAAGTTCTAGTTCTTATCAAAATGAAACTTAAATAGTAAAGATAATATTTAGGCCAGTGTTCCAAATTTCAGATAACCAAACCTTAAAAAATTAACCATGCTCAACTGAATGCTTTTTGCAGTTTATTTTATACTCTTTTCTTGATGCTTGGTATGAATTGCTATGTGTCTAAGTGTATACAGTGTGATTCATTTGTTCTTTATGGAATTTTATTTACTTATTTCTATATTGTACTATGTTTGAATTGTATGTCAGCAAACATAGTGAATCGAAAACTGTGCCCTTTAAAAAGTTGCCAAGAGTATCTCACTTGAAAATCAAGTGTACAACTTTAAAATATTGAAATGATTTTCACTATCATCAAATAATTAAAATATTGCCAATGAAACAGCTATTCATAAAGATCAAAGACCCAGGTTTCCCCTACTAGAATCCCCATGTAGGAGTCTCATAATCATTCATTCAAGGTATTTTCTCTGTTCCTCACTGTGATATCAGTAAGTAGAGCGCCCTTAGCTCTGTGTTTTTTTCCTCTTGAAAAACTTAAATATGTAATCAGTTGTGCTTGATATTTTTAGTGTATAAATTATTCCGTAGTCTGTTTGGAAGATTAACTCTTTCAAGACCATTATATTAGGACTTATCAAATGAACCATTGTGTAGTACAAATGGGTACCTGGGTAGTATCGCTGGAGGTGTGCTTCTTATTTAAGGAAGCAGACTTTTTCATGAAATCTACTAAGCTGAGAGAGATCCAAGATGGCTGATGATTAGCAGCTCGGGCACGTACCTCCCAGTGAAAGCGCAAAGAACGAGAGGACGCCACACTTTCAGACGAATATTAGTTGCTCACGGACCAGGAGATTCCTAGTGGAGGAGCTCCACGGGTCGCCAGGGCGACTCTTGTGGCCGGCGTGGCGGTTTTGCTGGTGGCTTAGCACGCCAGTTCTTGGTGCAGAGTCCGGAGATTCCCGGGCAGAAAAGCATCATCAATCTTAACACCGCTGTTTTGGCCGGCTCAGTGGATTGCTCAGATTTCGGCGCAGGGAATCAACAAGTTGGACGTCAGAGACCCAGTTAGAAAGTCGGTAATTATAAAGACGACAGACAGACAAATATATAATGAAGGGAAGAAATCAGCGTAAAAAGGTAGAGAATACTCAAAATCAGAATGCCTCTCCCTCTACAGGGGATTGCAATTCCTCATCAGTAACGGAACAAGGCTTAATAGATTACACGTGCGTTCCAATAACAGAAGCAGGTTTCAAAACGTGGGTGATAAGAAACTTCTGTGAATTAAAAGAACTCGTTCTAACCCAATGCAAAGAAACTAAGAACCTTGAAAAAAAGTTTGACGAAATGTTAATGAGAATGGACAATTTAGAGAAGAATATAAGTGAATTGATGGAGCTGAAAAACACAACACGAGAACTTCGCGAAGCATGCACAAGTTTAAACAGTCGAATTGATCAAGCAGAAGGAAAGATATCAGAAGTCGAGGACCAGCTCAGTGAAATGAAACGAGAAGATAAGAATGCAGAAAAAAGGATGAAAAGGAATGAGCAAAGTCTCCAGGAAATATGGGACTATGTGAAAAGACCTAATTTACGTTTGATAGGTGTACCTGAATGTGACGAAGAGAATGAATCCAAGTTGGAAAATACTCTTCAGGATATCATTCAGGAAAATTTTCCTAACCTGGCAAGGCAGGGTAATATTCAACTCCAGGTAATACAGAGAACACCACAAAGATATTCCTCAAGAAGACCAACCCCAAGGCACATAATCGCCAGATTTATTAGGGTTGAAATGAAGGAGAAAATACTAAGGGCAGCCAGAGAGAAAGGTCAGGTTACCCATAAAGGGAAACCTATCAGACTTACAGCAGATCTCTCAGCAGAAACCCTACAAGCCAGAAAAGAGTGGGGACCAATATTTAACATCCTTAAAGAAAAGAACTTTCAACCCAGAATTTCCTATCCAGCCAAACTAAGCTTTATGAGCGAAGGAAAAATTAAATCTTTTGCCAACAAACAAGTACTTAGAGAGTTCACCACCACCAGGCCTGCTTTACAAGAGCTTCTGAAAGAAGCACTATACATATAAAGGAACAACCAATATCAGCCCTTCCAAAAATATATCAAAAAGCAAAGAACTTTAACACAATAAAAAACTTACATCAACTAATGGGCAAAACAGCCAGCTAGCATCAAACGCCGGTATTAAACTTATATATATTTTAATTGGATAAAAAGCCAAAACCCATCGGTATGCTGCATCTGGGCCCATCTTACATGCAACAATACACAAAGACTCAGAGAGAAAGAGGAAGATTTACCAATCAAACAGAGAGTAAAAATAAACCAATAAACAAAAAGCAGGAGATGCAATTCTCGCCTCTGATAAAGTAGACTTTAAAGCAACAAAGAACAAAAGAGGCGAGGAATGACATTACATAATGGCAAAAGGATCAATGCAACAAGAAGAGCTAACGATTCTATAGATCAACGAGATAGAAAATTAACAAGGACATTCAGAACTTGAACTCAGACCCGGAACAAGTAAACTTAATAAACATTTATAGAACTCTCCACTTCAAATACACAAAACATACATTACCACCTCACACCTATTCCAAAGGTGACTATATAATTGGAAGTAAATCACTCCTCAATAATCGCATAGCATTTCATAGGTTTAAATTAAATATTGGTTGGCTGTTTGTTTGTTATCTTCTTCCCTTATTCCTTCCTGACTACATCATTAAGTATAATTATCAGTATACAAGAGGTTTTCAATACCCATTACTAAATTGCATTCTAGCCTGGGCAAGAAATCAATACTCCCATTCTCTCTCCCTCTTTCTTTCCCTTCTCCCTCCCCCCATTCTGTCTCTCTCTTTCTCTTCCTTTTTCCTCCTTCCTATTTTCCTCTCTTAAAAAAAAAAAAAAAAAAAAAAAAAAAAAAGAAATCTACTAAGCTGCGTTAATCAGCTATCAACCAGTATTAAGTATTAAGTATCTGCAGTCTATCAGAGTCACTTGTTTCCAGTGTAAATATCTTCGTCAGTCTCCCCTCTGCCTATGGGAATACTAGTGGTGATGTGAGGGTTGACAAGAAGATAGTGATATTTGCCTTGGCATATTTGCAAATTCTAGGATTATTTTCACTTGTCTATAGCTGGGATTTTAATGCCTCAACTGGAGGCTTTGTGAGGCCAAAAATAGTACCTGTGTTATAACAGAGAAAAAAAAATGCTGGTTTTCGAAAGCACTCAGTGGGATCTGAGACTCTGGCTAGACAGTCTATACAAGGCCACTTGACATGGAATAAGGATCAGTATCTCTTATTGTCTTGTCTTCTATCAGTTACTGGAATCCTGTGCAATTATAAGCATTCCATAATTTAAATACCTACATTAACATCCAGTTGGATTGCATAGACGGAAAAATTTGACCATTCTAATTTACATAGATTATTTGAATATTATCACTGGAGAGCTTGCTTCAATTGTATTCTCCTATGGAAAATCTAAATCATGTAGGATTACCTTTTTTGCCTTTAGTGAATGTAACTTTTAAACACATATTGTTATGTTTTTCTTATACCTGTTGGAACAGATTAACTGGGGACATACTCCCTATACTACATTATGTAAGCTTCATGGTCATATAAAATATGGTTTTTCTTTGTTTACAGCTAAAGAGTTAATAGATATTATAGGTTGGAGAATGGAATAACTTCAGTTTGCTCTATTGTGTGTCTCATTACCAGATATGTTTCTATGTGTAAATCATTGACATGCATAAGCAATCATATATTTTTCTGACAAAGCAGCAGAGCAACTTGATTTTAAATATGCTGGGAGGCAATTTGACAGGATAATCAATCTTAGATCTTAAATCCATAATTGCTTAGTGATTCAACACATTCAACATGAATGTCAGGTAATTAATTTTGAACATTTTTTGGACTACCTCTGATTCATCACCAAATATTTCACTGTGAATAAGCAAATACATTTGGAATATATTTTTAAGTCAGTTTAAAGGACTGAATTATATATTTGGGGATTACGTGAACATAATCTATAAGCAGTACAACATAATTTTCAAAATTTCTTGTTCCATCCTTTTACTTTTTTCTACTTTTATGCTTATAATTAAAGTATCTCCATGAAAAAAGTGATTGTGTACAGTATAAAAAGTCCTTTAATCTCCACAGTGGTAGCACCTGCTTTGCTATATTGATTACAAGTTTTTGGAAATCTCCAGAACCTGTAGGGGAAAATTTAGGGAATATGAAAGTGATTTTAGTTGTGTCAAATATTTGTGTTGCTGATAAGTGCATACTTATTTTACCAAAGGTCTTTAGAAGACCAAAGATTGAATGTCAACTAAATTTGTAAAATATAGGAAAAAGCCAAAAGGAACAGATAGCTAACCAAATTCTTAATATCCACATAATGTAATGATAATTAACAAGGTAAACATTTAGTAATACACTAAATGATTACCAAGAGACTGTTGTGGTGGTTGCAGTGTTTAGAGGGTTGTGACTGAAGCTCTTGTGCTGTCAACTTACTGCCTATTAGGACATCCCTAATTGGGGTTACTTCACACTTGTCTACCCCCAGAACAATGAAGTTAAGCATGATGCACCTTGCTTGAAAGTGGTAAAGGAAAATTTAAATCAATGGAACTACACAATCTAAAAAAATATAAAGTTAATGATTTTAGAATCATGACCCCTAATCATATATATTATTGTATTTTTTCTTCTCTGGAACAGAAACAGTTTAATAGAAACAACTATTTAGGATTGTTTTTTACTGTTACAGAGTTTAATGTGAGAGAATAAATTTGTGTATGTTGTGTGTGTGTGTCTGTGTGTGTGTGTCTTTGTGCATACTGTGTATTTTAGCTAGCTAGCTGCTTTTTGTTTCAGTTGTAATGTTGTTGATCTTAGGGAATATGAACAGCCTTTGAAGAGATAAAAGATTATTTAGATGCTGTGTGTGTTGTTAGTAATAATGAAATAATGCATTGTTCCTAGAAAAGAGTACCTTTATTATGAGGACACATTTCTGTGTTCTGATTACAGGACAATATGAGGAACATGCCTGTTTTAAAACCAATTGATTACCATTGCTTTTAAAAGGAGACACTTGTCTTTGTCCTTTTTTATGATTATCTGGTGCTCTAATTTCTGATAGAACTGTTATGTTGCAGTGTGTGAAGCAGATGTGTCTAGTTTAGTAAGGAGAAGTAGAGAAAATTGCTTAGAATTAAAAAAATGAATAGTACCTTTTCTTTCTATCATGATGTTCAACAAGCCTGTAAGAACTCTTGAGTTTTGGTGCACAAAGTGACTAGTGATTATCCACCAAGCACCATCCTAATCAATACTGGATGAGCCTCAATGCTTATGACACAAGAAGGGTAAGAATCAGTTCAACTGCTCGGTTTGCATAGTAGAACATAACTGATTTCTGCCTAGAAAACTGTATCTTCATTAACTCTCTGACCGTTGTGCTAGAGAATAAGTGTTTGCTTAGACAATGTTTAGAAAACTCAAAGTAGTTAAATATAAGATGTTAACTTGAATTCTGATATTGTTTCATACTGGTAACTATTTTCTTGCATTCTGGATATAAATTTTAATAAAAGTTGAGGAAGCTTGTTTTTTCAAAAGATGATTTAATTTTGTATTTTTGAAAATACAGCCCATGGTGTAGTATACTTGCATGTTTTTACTTTTTTTTACTCATATCTGTACCTTGTTATTGCCAAGGATGAACTTTAATGGGATCTTTGCTTGTATATATTTGTTTTAATAAAAGTTATATGTGTATGTATGTACACAAGTGTACATATAGAAGAAGATAAATATGATTTATGTCATTATTTTCAAGGTGGACAGTTTGTTTTTCCTATTATTCGTTGAGAATTAAACAAAAGTTGGTTAAGAATGGAGGGTTGCTGTGTGTGGTGGCTCACACCTGTAATCCCAACGACTTGAGAGGCGCAGGTGGAAGGATCTCTTGAGGCCCAGAATTTGAGACCAGCCTGGACAACAATGAGACCCTGTCTCCTAAAAAGTAAAAAAGGAGCTGGTAAAGATGAGATGCACCTGCAGTCCCAGCTACTCAGGAGGCTAAGGCTCCCTGCTTGAGCCCAGGAGTTCAAGCTACAGTGAGCTATGATTGTACCACTGCACTCCAGCCTGGGCCAGAGAGTGAGACCATGTTTCTAAAACAACAGCAACAACAAAAAGGATGGAGAGTGGTTTCATAATTACTTAAGGTATGCATCTGTTTATAGACAATTGGCCTGTCTCTTTGGTTTTGGCATTTTTCTCAGCAGAATTTAAATTAGTTATTCATATGTGTTCATGAACATACCTACATTATTGTGAGGATTCACTTAAGGTAGTAGCAAAAATATTAAAGGAAAAATAGTAGAGAAAGTTATAGAATATAGTCTCAAACTCTTTTAGAAGGCTTAAAGGTTTTTCTACAGTTCTTGGCTGAAGGCAGCCAGAGTCTCTTTGCAAGAACCAGAGAGATTAAGGCACAAGTACAAAAAAATGTGAGAAGTTAACCTAACTAACTTGTCTACTCATGTGGTCTTAAAACTAACTTTTGAGCCACATGGCTGTCTTGGGGGAGATTGACCAAGGATATTACCCACTAACGGTGTTTGCTTTAGGCATCAGAACCTGTCCTTTGATCTTTAACCTCTAGTGGTGTTGATTCAAGCCTTTGTCAATTAAACTTTACTGAATAAATGTGAGTCTCACTGGCTGGTGAGGGCCAGCGGTTGCAACTGTTTACAACACTCCCCAGGGAGTCTGTAAGCAGCCATAGACACTTGGCTGAACTAGCAAAGCATAATATCTGTGTGTCAGTGTACTTTATTCACTAGTCACTGAGTCAAGGTCTGCAAGACAGATCCCTGAAAGTAGTGACCCCAACACATTATAATAAATATGCATATATTATATAGTTCTAGTCCATCATGGAATAGAACTGAATATAATTGAATGTTGCTCCATTTTGACATATGTAACCAACAAATGCTATTCTATTCTAAGTACAGATTTGTTGCACAAATCAAATTTTGTTTCTGCAAAAAAACAAAATCCCCCCAGAAAACATTATTTCTTGGTCAGTATATATGTGTGGGACAGAATTCTTTATTTCTTGCAACCTCTGGAGGAAAAAGACAGGCTATCTTCTTGATCTTTGCATGATCATGTGGTAGATTCATTCAAGGGACATTAGGGGCCATGCTAATGCCAATCCCTTCATTTTACAGACTGTGAAAATAATATTCACAAAAATTAAGTGCCTTGTCAATGATCTCTTAGAGTTAGTAGAAGAGATAAGACTGAACCATGAACTCCTGTATTCACTAAAAATTTAGATAATATTGGATCCCTCAGTTTTCCAGAAACAGTGCTAGGTAATGGGCAGAAAGTGATGAGCACAGCATTTGTTGTCCCAAGTGCTTACCACGTATCAGGAACGGGACAGAATACACATAATTAGAATGCAGTGCAGCTGCTAACATCAGAAAAAGAGACAACTAGATGCAAATACACACCACCATCTAGGAAGTAGTCTTCCCTTCCTAAAACTCAAGCCTGAAACTGATTGAACTAGAAATTTTCAGGAAATGCAGGGATCAAGAAAGCATCCCAACATCACAGGAGGCAAACAGCAAAATCCAAACTCTACCAAAATCTTTAGTACAAAGAAACCACACTCACACATATTCGAAAGAAAAAAAGATATAGGAGGGAACCAAAGATTAAGAGATTTGTTATTACTTTGTAATGAATGAATTTGTTTAAGACAAGCTATGCTTTTAAAAATTATACAGTACAGAGGAAAATGCAAATACTGCTAAATATTGACAATACTAAGGTATTATTAGATTTTTTGTTAAAGAATGTGATAATGGTGTGTTTTGGTTAAAACCAAAATGCACTGTCCTTTGGAGGTACATAATGAAGTATTTGTGCACAAATGATACAGCGTCTGGGATACACTTCAAAATAATTAGGGTGGAAAGGTGAGGTGGGTGGGTTGATAGAGGAAACAAAATTTGCCTTGACTTGCTTATTTTGTAAAGGGGTAATGAGTGTGTGGATGTATATTATATCTCTGGCTTAATGACTTGTAAATTGCTTCTGAAACCCTGCTATTACTCAAAAAGCCATTAAATATTTTTTTTACAAAAGAATCTTTTCAATAATTTTAATGAAAAAATTGATTTGTTCATCCCAGCCGAAGATGCCAGGATTATTAGTATTAAATGAATGTAGATTTCATGACATTATCCAATTATTTATCAATCTTGGAAATGTTTCAGATTTATTAGTTTATTCCTTATTGTATTTTCAAATATTTTCTGGCTGCCTTTTTTTTTAATCTCAAAAATAATCACAACTTGGGTTGTCAATTTCTGTGAGAAGAGTTTTTTCTTAAAGGACCAGAATAATTTTTTTTTAAATGGAAGTTCAATTTTATTATTTCTAATGTTTAAAGAGTTCTTAAGTTTCCTTGCTAGATTTATAATTATATGTGCTTACCGGTTCCTATAAGACCAGCTTAATAGGAATTCCTTTAAATTTAATAGACTTTATTTACTCTCTCTAGAAGTAGGTGAAAATATCCCAGTTAGCTTTATCAGAAAATACTTCACATTCACAACACAAACTAGTCTCCTTCAACTTGTAGGCAAACTAGGGATCTTTGAGAAGGCTCTTCTCTGCAGATCATACATAAGCCATCTTCCCAGGGGCTGACTTCTTCGTCTGAGTCCAAAAAGCCACCCACAAATACAGTACTGACAGCAACTTCAATCAGGGGTCAAAAGTAAACAGAGCTATTCATGTGAATGAAACTCCTGCATGGAAAACCAAACTAAGATGAACCTCTTAGAATTGATAGTTGCTTATTCTAAGCAATTTTTATAGTCTTTTAGTATTCTTCAGTTATAACTGTTGCTATGTGCTATAACTTTCTCTCCCATTTATTGTAGTATTTTATACCTTCCAACGAAAGGAATGACTTATAAACAATCACCATCAAACACCTACAAGCCCATCATTCTGCTTCACCTTTTTACTGGTTTCACAGACTTTCAGATACAAACAGTGGTGCTGCATTTGGGGTTGCATTAGTTTGCTAGGGCTGCCACCAGTGTACAGATTGGGTGGCTTATACAATAGACATTAACTTTCTCATAGTTCTGGAGGCTAGAAATTAAGGGGTCAGCAGAGTTGATTTCTCCTATTTTCTTGACTTGTAGACGTTCTCTTCTATACAGCATAAAAAAAAAAGACAGGAAGAAAGTGTGTGACCCCGGTTGTGGGACCCCGACCCACGGAGGCAGGCAGGCGCTCGACCGACACGAGGCAGGAAGCGTGGTGACCAGTACCGACTTTATCGGGATCTCCGGGCGACTCCGGCGGGCAGGGAGGAATCGCGCGCGCTTTCTTTGTTCAATCTGTTTTATAGGGGCAGAGGGCCTGGGGCGGCGGGAGAGCTGATCTGGCAGGTAGTGATAGGCTAGGGGGAGTTGACCTGGCGGGTAGTGATTGGACAGGTTGGTTGCTAGGCAGGAAACCTGCCGGGCGGGAGTTTGTGGGAGGCGAGGTTACGGGAGAGCTGATGGGGTGGATGGTGATTGGTTCAGTGACCGGCCGGGCGGGAAGGTTGCTGGTCTCGGGCCGGGCCTGGATGGAATGAGATAAGGGCCCCTCCCTGCAGGGGAGGAAGGGCTACCTTTGTCGGGAATTAGGCCCTTTCCACATGGCCGGGGAACGGGGCCAAAAGTCCCCTACCAGACAGAAAGTGCCGTATCAGTTTAAACATCTGGGTTTAAATCAATTTTAACTGAAAAAGAATGAAAAGATTGGTCTTGAAGGGTTTTTCTAAAAATTAACCAATGAAAAAGATTGGTCTTGAAGTCAAAAGTGATACTCGTCATTTCCGTCCTTCACCACTCATCCTAAATCCCCTCACCTTTGGGCAGCTTTGGTGCTGATATCAGTTTGCTTACTTGGCAGAAGAAAACAATATTCACCCCTGAGTACCAGGTCCTTGTGAGACTAAGGTTGCTGCAGTTGCACATTTATGGTTATTAATGAACACGCAGCAATAACGAGTTCTCTGGCAAATATCCTAACTTCCAGATATACTCCTTCCAGCCCAATTTCGGACCAGTGGCTTTTTCCCGCATGACAATCAGAGTTAGTAAGACCCTACATGTATCGTAAGTCATTCTGTGGCCTAATGGTCTACTGGTATGAGGAGCTCCAAATGACCAGAGAACGTTAAGTCTGGCAGAACCTCTACATCTTTCTGGGTGAGCATCTCTCTCCTGGGCTGTAGTGCAGCCGAGCCTGAAATTTCAGCATGGGGAGCACCAAACCAATTCCCCGAGTAGGACTCTGGATCTAACCATGAGAATGAACATCCCTCTTCCACTGCTGGCTCCTGTGCTGTCGGGGTCCAACAGGCAGACTCTCATCTTCTTTTTCAATCTTCTTCAATCTTTTTCATTGGTTAATTTTTAGAAAAACCCTATCTCTAAATATGTAAACTGAATAAATTGGTGTCCTATATTTGAGATAAAAGTTATTTTTCATCTTGTAAGCTTGTTGTGCTTTTTCTCCACTGCTGTGTAATGAATGCTACCTAGATTTAGTGGTTTCAAACAGCACAGTTTGATCCATTCATGGTCCTGTGGCTCAGGAGTTCAGGCGACTCAGCAGCATCCTCTGGCCCAGGTTCTCTATGAGGCTGCACTCTACGAGATGGCCAGGGCTGCGGTCATCTCACAGCTGAACATGGGGGGTTGAGGGACACGTGCACGTCCAAGCTCACTCATGGGACTGGTGACAGTTCTCTAGTCCTCTCTGGCTGGTCCAGGGACATCATTTCATTGCCACGTGGATCTCTCTGGAGGCTACTCACACCCAAGATGAAAGCCACATTCTTTTGTAATCTGCCTTCAAGAGAGACCCTTTACTCTGCCATATTCTGTTCATTAGAAGTGAGTCACTAGGTTTAGCCCACACTCGGGGAGGAGCTCCCACAGGAGCGTGACTCCCAGGAAAAAGGGGTTGCTGGGAGCTCACTGAGAAGCAGCCTACTACATTGGTTCTTACTTTCAGTGTCTAACGAATCATGGATCCCTGTCAATTCTTCAGTTTTAAACATTTTCCTTTAATCAACCCTAACTATCCATTTCACTGCCAACACCTCCATCTCTGTCTTCCTCACCATGAAACAGATTAGTACCAACTTCCTTAACTCTCCACGAGCCCCCACATGGCCCTGGTTCCCCGCTGCTCATTAATATTCCTGAAACACCCCGTACCCCTTCCTGTTCTTACTCATTCATTTATTTATTTGGAACACTTCAGGAATTTGCATGCCATCCTTGTACAGGGGCCCTGCTAATCTTCCCTGGACCACTCCAGTTTTAGTGTATGTGCTGCAGAAGCGAGTACGCTTCCTGTCCTTGCTCAGGAGCGTTCGAAGGCTCACTGTTGCCTGCTTCCAATGGTGGGTCATGCTCCTTCCAGTTCACGCCTCCGATCCCAGCTGAGTGGGGCCTTCACCATGTTCCCTTCTCAACATGGCGAGCTTTGGATGTCATGTCGCCTTTGCCTTTTCCTCTCGGGACTCTGCTCGCGAGCTTCTCAGTAGAGCAGGCCCTGCTCACTACCGCCCCCACTGGTTGCGTTGTGCTTCACTCCCACAGGCCGCATGAAGCCACGTTTACATACGTTCTGACTGCTTTACGGATTCTAATCTATCCATGCTTTTCTTCCACCAGACTGAAATCTGTGTAACTTCCTATATTTCTGTGCATCTGCAGCATCTAACAATATTGAGCACATGTTGATTCCTCAAATACTTGTGGCTTCTGGTGAAAATAGAGCTCTGCACTTCCTAGCTGCTTCAGCCAAAACAAAGCAAAAAAAATTGGAAAAAAGCTAGGAAGGAGAGGCAACATAAAAGCCAAAAGAAGGACTATTTCGAGATGTTTCTAATAATCCTATCTCAAAATGTACAGACGGACATACTACGGTTATTTTTAGTAAGCTCATGTTTTTCTATTATTTCTTCTTTTTAGTCATTCTATTTCAATGATGGACATAGAGAATGGTTCCCCAACAAGAGATGATTTTTGTCCCCAAAGAGATATTTGGCAATCTCCGAAGACATTTTTGGTTTTCACAGCTCAGGGGAGGAGAGTTGCTCCAGGGACCTAGTGGGTAGAGGCCAGGAACACTACAATGTACAGAATAGCCTCCAACAACAAGTAATTCCTTGGCCCTAAATGTCAATAATGCAGAGATTGGAAACTCATCTTTATCTTGAGCACAGGAGCAGTGTAGCAAAGGCAGGGCGAACCTGGATTCTGAAGCCACAGTGTTTGTGTTCAAATCCCAGCTGTGCCATTCACTAGCTGTGTGACGCTGGACAAGTTACTCAGCATCCAGCTTCCTTCATGTTTAAGTGATCGGAGTAATAGAACTCACCATTAAGTGTTACTGAGAGGGTTAGATGAGTTAATAGTTGTGGAGTCCTTCAAGGAGTGTCTGGAACATCATAAGATCTAGAAAACCTGAGCAGGTTCTCATGGGCAGAGTGTAGCCTTACTTGGCTGCATCAATCCCTTGTGGCTGAATGACAAATTCATTGTTATTACCGTTGGTACTCACCAGCATCTGCAAGTTGGAAATGGTAGCTATTTTAATTTGGTGTCAACGTGCCAACTGAACATTTTGGCATTTCTCTGAGAGGATCTAATTTAACTATGTAAAACAAGGAGGTGAACCGATTCTTTTAAATAAGAGCAGGCGTGCAGGTGACTAGCACGCTCATTAGATTTCAGACAAGGAGAGCCACACCCATTGTTAGTCACAGGCAGCCAGGTTCAGCACAATAGAGAGACCACTTAGAGGTGGCCACACCATCAGGACAGGAGCAGGGTGGGACAAAGACACTCCATTCTGAAAGGGACCATGTTTTGTGGCTTGCTCCAGATTTTTAATTTACAAAGCAAACGTGTGTGTGTGTGTGCGCGCGCGCGTGCATTCAAATTACTCATCAGGTTAACTTAACATCTGAATTGCAATCCTGTATTGTGTTTTTGCAAGTAGATGAATTTCCCCTGTATCATTACAGAAATTTTTTAGGTATATGTTTTATGTTATGATTCTTTTTGGGAGTTATAATCGTAGGAAAATTGGGAGGACTAAATCTAAAGTGTTTTAAAAAGTAGATAACTTGCATCATTTGATAATACATCTGGTTACATCTTACTCTCTTCTAATTCAACGTAAGAATAAAATTGTAAAGTAAATTGGCACCTGGCTGCCTCTGCTTTGCATTTAAGTCTCTGTGCTAGGAGACAGGATGGGTACATAATTTACACATTATTAATTTGCTTCTTAATTATTTATATCAGTTTTCCACTGTCCTGTAGAAACACAGAGAGACTCTGGGGCCAGCTAAAGTATGTATTTTTAGGGTCTCCTTATGATTATGCTAACAAGTCATACAGTGTCCAGAGCAAACATTAGCCAAGTGTGGTGACTCATACCCATAATCCCAGCACTTTGGGAGGCTGGGGGTGGGAGGATTGCTTGAGCCCGGGAGTTCAAGACCTTGTCTCTACAAAAATTTAAAAAATCAAAACCATTAATTGGGATTTCAGATAACAAAACATAATTTAAGGAAAAACAATAGCACAATACTAAAAGCCTGTAATATTGTTTTCTAAGAAGTGACATTGGTTGGTTATAAGCAAGTTTGGGTTTCAAGCATGTGAGCTCGTGGTATTAGTTAAAATCTCGGGACCCTTTCAATGTCCTTCCTTGCAAGACTCCTTTGAGACCTTCATTGCTGGTGCTATGAGAAGTAAGTATTCTGTTTGCAGCAAAATAGCAAAATGAATGTTATGTGTGCTTGTTTCAGATTTAAATGATAGTTATTGTGTATTTTATTCATGTTTCTTTATGTGAACAAAAATAAAATTATTCAACACTAGTTCCAATATAATTATATAATTACTTAATTTCCAGTAAAAGTAATGGCCTGTTACTTTTAGCTAGGTGTAAGTCTCTCTGATAGTCTAATTTTCTAGTTAATAATTTTTCTCCATAAAAGCTGAAACTTAAATCCAATTCTTTTTCATGGAAAATATACAAATTCTTAAACATTTACAAAGGAAGAAATACAGGCCATATGATTAAAATTTCAAGTGGAATGGGAGCTTTGCCAGGAAAAGGGGTTCCAGTCCAGACGCCAAGTAAGGGTTCTTGGATCTTGTGCAGGAAAGAATTCAAAGTGAGTTTCAGAGTGCAGTGAGAAGAGAGAGTTTCCTGAAACCTACCCATGTACAAAGTAGGGCATCCTCAGAAAACAAGAGAAGGAAATCCTCATCTTTGTTTTAAGTTTATCTTATATAAGAGTCTTATGTATGTAAAAACTAAGCTACATTATGTCTACACATGGGTGGGCTGACAGTGTGACGACATTTATTACTTACTGGTTTAAGGAAAGCTGTCCTTGGCATTTTAGTGCATAAGCACACTAGAGCATGACTATAATTATCTTTAAAAGCATATATTGTTATGTGATATTAGAACATTGGGACATTTTGCTGTCATAAGAGTTTGTCCTTGCAGGCATTAAGTGGTTTTCTCAGTTATCAAGATCCTATGACCATGGGTGGTGACATAGTTTGGCTGTGTCCCCACCCAAATCTCATCTTGAGCTGTAGTTCCCATGATCATCATGTGTCATGGGAGGGACCTAGTGGGAGTTAATCGAATCATGGGGGTGGTTACCTCCATGCTGTTCTCGTGATAGTGAGTGAGCTCTCATGAGATCTGATGGCTTTATAAGTGGCTCCCCCTCAACTTAGCACTGCACTTCTTGCTGCCACCATGTGAAGAAGGATGTGTTTGCTTCCCCTTCTGCCATGACTGTAAGTTTTCTGAGGCCTCCCCATCCCTGCAGAACAGGGAGTCAATTAAACCTCTTTCTTTTATAAATTACCCAGTCTAGGGTATGTCTTTATTAACAGTGTGACAACAGTCTAATACAAGTGGTAACTAGCAAGGAATGTGCCTCACTAGTTTTAAGATCGAGTTGATTTTAAAGTGGCATCCTCCAGACTCTCCTAAGCTTCTGTTTCCCTAACAGTATAAAATAAAATATCTCTTGTACTCCCAAATGCCCAGTCCCATTTAGATGTAATCACTGCAAATAGTTTATTGGGGATTTTAAATACATTTTTTGTGGATATAAACTACATCCTTTTTATAAACATATACATTCATAGGTATTGTCGAATATCCGTTGTGTCACTTGAGCAATCTTGAAGCTCTTTCCCTATCAACATAGACAGCTACTGCATTTTCCAGTGAACACCTACGCTTTTCATTATATGGATATTCCATGATTTTAAACCAATCCTCTACAAACAAAAATTTAGATTTTCTTTTGGCTTTTACAATTACTACAAATGACACAGTACCTTACTTGTACCTATTCCTTTCCTAGTTGCGAGTGTAGATGTAAGATAAATGTGCCGAAGTAAAGTGGTATTTGAATTTGAAAATGTAGTTTTATTCAACATTATATTCAAGTTTCTATTTTTTACACCTTTGTCTACACATCAGTCTTTTCAATTTTTGACCATATGATCTACAAAGAGGTATTAGTGGCAAAAACCACAATTACTTTTGCACCAACCAAATGCATTGTTTTTGTTTACATTTTAATTTGCACAGAATCCTTCCACATATTAATTAGCCATTTTCATGACTTAATTTTCTGTTGCATTTTACTTTTCTAAATTAACAATTTTCTGTCACGTGTTTCAAACTTAAGAGAAATGTTATGTTTCACTTTATTGTGTCAGTTATGTGTCTTGTTTATCCTCCTATCTTTTCCTTCCAATGTCTTTAATCTTTTTGCCTTTTTCTTCTTTGCTAGTATTTCCGGTCTTCCCTCTCTGACACAGACTTGCTGGCAGCTGATCATTCTGTTCGTGGCTATTTCCAATGGCGTTTTGTCCTTCCTTTGTTTTCTTTCCTCTTCAGTTTCCCTTTTGACCTATTTTATCTTTAATTTTTGTTTGATTCCATGTTCTGTTTAATTTCTTCCAGAGCACAAAACGTGTTGAATATATCATTCTTTGTAATTTGAATATGATATTCCTTCCTGCAATGTGCTCACATATATACAGGAAACAATGACTGTCTTGTCCTGCTAGTGCTTTTTTTTTCTTTTTCCCAGAGTCTTACTCTGTCACCCAGGCTGGAATGCAATGGCACGATCTCAGCTGACTACAACCTCCACCTCCCAGATTCAAGCAATTCTCCTGCCTCAGCCTCCCGCATAGCTGGGGTTACAGGCATGCACCACCATGCTCAGCTAATTTTTTGTATCTTTTAGTAGAGACGGGGTTTCACCATATTGGTCAGGCTGGGTTAGAACTCCTGACCTTGTGATCCACCTGCCTCGGTCTCCTAGAGTGTGGGATTACAGGTATGAGTCACCATGCATGGCTGTCCTGCTAGTGCCTTAAACCCAGCAGCACAGCAAAATTGCCTTGGAAGAGTATTTATTTATTTATTTATTTATTTATTGAGATGAGACCTTACTATGTTGCTCAAACTGGTCTCAAACTCCTGGCCTCCAGCCATCCTCCCACTTCAGCTTCCCAAAGTGCTGGGATTACAGACATGTGCCACCATGCTTGGCCACCTGGGAAGACTTTTAAAAATGCCAGTATCAAGGGCCCATTCCAAACCTCACCCTGATCAGGCATTACCTGTAGCTGAGTTCCCTCTGGGGACTGAAGCACGGAGAAGTTTGAGAAGTTTGCCTTGGCACCCTGGCTATGCTACTACTTTGCCAGCCCCATAGTGCCATGACACTGTGCAGATAAATCTTGTGTCATTCATTAGCAGTTTAGCTTTATGGATATGTTTTCATTTTGGGGGAAAAATACTTAGAAGAGGAATATCTATCTGGCTTGTATAATAAAAGTATTTTTTAACTTAATAATAAACTGCTTATTTTGTTCCTCCAAATTATTGTATCACTTCATGTCTCATTTTCCTTGACACAAGTTTACAAAGAGTTTTCATTTTTTAGTTCTAGAAGATTTTATAATTTTAGGTGTAATATTATGCTGGTTGTCTATTTTGAGCTACATTTTGGATACAGTGCAAGGTAAAGTCCACATAAATGTTGGAATCAGCTTGCTATTTTCTACCAAAAAAAAAAAAAAAGCCTTACTTGGATTTTCATTGGTTTTCCAGTGAATCTATAGATCAATTTGGGAAGAAATAACAGTTTAACTGTATTGAGTCTTCTTATTCATGACATGGTATTTTGCTTTATTTTTTATGTATGCTTTAATTTTCATCATCAATATTCTGTAACTTTTGCAGTATTTTGTACACATTTATGTTAGATTTATCTCCAAATAGTTCATGCTTTTGATACTAGTGTAAATGATGTTTCCTAAAATTTGAATTTCCAATTGTTCATTGCTACTATATAAAAAGACATTTGATTTTTATATGTTGGCCTTGACTTCTACAACCTTGTTAGATTCACTTATTCCAATAGCATTTTAAAAAGATTATTGGGAATTTTTATGCAGTCAGGTAATACATGCAGTTTTGTTTTTTTAAGTCCATGTGTCTTTTTTTTTCCTGTCTCTTGCCATATTTTACTGTTTAAGATTTTAAATACAGTTTGAAAAAGAAGTGATAAGAGTTGATCTTCTTGTCTTGTGCTAATCATGGTTATTTTAAAGTTCCTGTTTGATTGTTTTAGCATCTTGTTCATCTATGGGCCTTATTCTGTTGATTACTTTATCCCTTGATGGTAAGTTGGATGTTATCTTGCTTTTCACATCATATATATATATATATACACACACACACACACACATATATGTATGTATTTTTTAAATTGACCATCAGACATTGTATGTAGAAGAACAACAGTAATAAAGAGATGTTTAAAATGTTTTATGTCCAGAAATAGGCATACTTCTTCTGCCAGGTCACTTGTGGGAAAGTTTGGTTTGACTTGAATTTGGATTTTGTTGCTGTTATAATCACAGTTAGTTCAAACATTAAGTTCTTTCAGTGGTGGGCTCTGTTACCTTGTACTGGTGAAGGACGTACTGTGCTGGAGTTTTTCTCAATGTTACTGTTTCACCTTCATCTTTTGGCAGATCTGAATGCCTGTACTATAAAAGATGTCTGTCTTTTCATTTGATTCTTCCCTCCCTTCCAAGAGCAAACTACTGTTGTTGCTTATTTTCCCACGAAATATTTGAGTTGTGGAGGGGACGTTTTTTGTTCTCCTGGTCCAGCCTCAATCTTAGGCTAGCCCTGTTAGCCTGGACCTCAGGAATGGGGTTTTCTCAGTATTTCTGCCTTTTTCTCATAGTCAAACTCTGCTTATATCTGTGGGGGTTCTTTGGGTAAAGCTTCCTGCTCCTCATTCACTAGCAGCAGACCTCTGTTTTATGTTTGTGCATGATCCAGGAACAAATGGCTTTTGCTTTTAACCACCCTACCCCAAACAAACAAGCAGAAGATCTTTTTGCAAGCCTTGGGGAACAAAAGGATTACCTGCCACCCACAGTGGCCTAATGCTTTTGTGTTGTATGAAAAAGGCCCAGAAAAGAGGTGGGGATCTATGTCTGTGTGCTACCGCATAAAGCTCTCTCTCTGCTTTTCTGCCATGTACCATTCTTCTCCATGAGCACCCAGTGGAGGCCCATTGGGAAGACCTTGGGAGTGAAGATTCCTCTTGTGTATGGGCTCTGTACACTAATGCAAGGCAACAATTCTAAAAATGGGTAACATCAACCCCAGCACTTTGGGAAGCCAAAGAGGGTTGCTTGAGGCCAGGAGCTGGAGATCAGCTTGCTACAGAGTGAGACCTTGTCTCTACGAATATAATTTTAAAAGCTTAGTTGGGCGTGATGGCATGCACCTGTAGTCCCAGCTACTTGGGAGGCTGAACTGGATCACTTGAGCCTAGGAGGTTGAGGCTGCAGTGAGCAATAATTGATTGTGCCACTGCACTCCAGCTTGGGCAACAGAGCAAGACCTTGTCTATAAAAATAAATACATAAAAATAAAAATATGTGATACTGATTTTGTACTTATTATAACAGTTACTATTCAGAGGCTTTATCTGTATTAGCTCCTTTAATTCTCACAGTAACCACATGGATTAGGCATTACTGTCATCAATTCCCTATCTGGAGTTATGTCAAACTGCAGGTTAAGAACACAGTTCTCTATAAGACTGCCTTCACAGCAAACACCAGCTGCAAGTTTGAGGGCCTCCAGAGCCATCCTAACTTCTAACCAGCTGGCTACCAATTCAGGGGTCCCTACAGACTCCCTGAGGTTCAGTAATTTGCTAGAACAGCTCGCAGAACTCAGGAGGGGACTATACTTGTGATGACAGTTTTATTGAAGTAAAAGGATGTGATTCAGAACCAGCGAAAGGGAGAGATGCACAGAAAGGGATTTATGAGGGTCCCAACTGTGAAGCTGCCCTTGTCCTCAGGGATATGCCACCCTTCTGGGTATAGCCATCAGTTTATGTCAATGCACAGAGAAAAGTGCCAACCAGGGAAGCTCCCTGAGTTCTTGTGGGTTTTATTACGTAGGCATGATTCATAGAATCATTGCCCATGTGTCTCAGTCTTTGGCCCCTCTCCTCCTCAGAAGTCAGGCCACTGAAATATGGTTCAAAGCCCGTGACCCACTTATCACATGGTTGATCTTTCTGTCTTGACTAGCCTCCATTCCAAGTCATCATGTTCACATAAACTATCAAGCGTGGTCCAAGGAACCCACCATGAATAGTAAAGTAGGTAAAGATGTGAGTTAAATATTTAAGGAGAACAAAATGGTTGGAAGTAGAGGTAGACATAGAATGGAGAAAGAAGGATTTATTAAGAGAGGTTTATGGGGAGGCCTGAGGAGAACAAACCAGAAGAGAGGAGAAAAAGTGTTAATGGGTTGAGTATGATTCTGGAAGATGGTAAGAGCACAGGAGGGTGAACAGGGCAGGGGTCCATGGAGAAAAAAGAGGGGAAGGGGAGTGTAGGGGCAGAAGCAGGAAGATCTCTCTACCTCCCACTGTTCTACTCTGAAGCAGGTCCTAAAATAATTATTTGACCTTCCTCTAAAATAGGTCATTAGACCCCTGTTCCAGAGAGTCCTCCTTCCTATACCTAGAGAAGAGGAATGAAGACTCAGAGATGCCAAGCAGAATATGAACAAGCTGGCCTTGCTAAGACCTCCCCAGGTTATTCCCATGAGCTCATGTTCCCTTTGTCCAATCATCCTTCTACAGGACTGTCCACTCTTCATCAATCCTAAGCCTAAAAATACAGCTTTCCCTGTTTCTTTGGGCCTTCATTTTTAAAGGCTCCTGTGTCATGTAAAACTTTGGTTAAATAAATCTGCATGATTTTCTTTTGCTTATCAGTCTTTTGTAATGGGGTCTCAGCCATGAATGTTGTGGTGGGTTAGGAGAAGATATTACCTTTTCTCCCATACAGAAGCTGAGCAAAAACAGATAAATGAAGTCAGGGGCAAAGGCCTGCCCAAGGTGAACAGCACAAACACAAGGGCTTTAAGGACGACTGTGGATTCCTTGTCTGCATCGTGCAGCACAGGTGGGGACTGCAGGCTTTGTCTCCACTGCACGGGTGTGAGAAGATTGGGGGTCTGTTAGGGCAATAGGGGCTGGGGGCAGTAGCAAAAAAGTGGCTCAAATATGGGGCAGGCAAGACAAGGTAGTCAGAAAAAAACTAAAATGTCAGGGAACAGTGGAGTAGATTAAAGTTTTTAGAGAAGCAGAAGAGACAGTGAATGGCATGAGAAAGCTGTGGGGAAAAAAGAGTGGTGCAATTCTAGATTTCACTAGGGGCCAGGCAGGGTGGCTCATAGCTGTAATCCCAGCACTTTGGGAGGCTGAGATGAGAGGATCAACTGATCTCAAGAGTTTGAAACCAGCCTGGGCAACATGGTGAGACTTTGTCTCTACAAAAAAAAATTAGTAGGAAAATTGTTACTGAAACACCAGGGTTTGGTCTAGGTCCTGCTGCTCGCTGCACAGAAAGCCAATCACTGAAGTGATGAGTGTTGCCAAGGAAGAAGGCTTTAATCAGGTGCTGCAGCCAAGGTGATGCCAGCAGAGTCTCAAATCCATCTCCCTGACTGACTAAAACCAGGGGTTTATATAGCAGGCAAGAAATGTAACAATGTGTAAGAAAATAGGAACTTGGAAGGGACAGGAAAGCAATCATGGTGAATGAGGGATCTGGAATCTGGTGTGGTGATCTGGTTTCAGTTCTTTGATACTTTTTGTGAGAGGCCTGAAGGTCATTTCCTGAGGAATTACAAGCTCTCTAAGTGATCTTGATGCTTTCAGACTGTAGGGGAATCACTGCCTTAGCAGAAGCACACTCAATGGCTTGATCCCAGCGTATCTGCAGACTGGAGCTCGGGCACCTGTGCAGCTGTAGGGCCCCGGGCCTGTGCAGGAAGACTCTGGCCTATGTAGGGATGCCTGGTCGTTCCAGAAGATAGAACTGTGTGCTGAAGCTACTGGTGACTTGCGGATCATGGCCATCAATAAGCAGGTCACCATCTTTAGGCAGATAGTGCAGGGTTCCTGCTGCCTGTGCCATGGACCAGCTGCATGCTGTGTTTGGTAAATCATTGACTTCCACACTTGCGGGTGGGGAGAGGGACTTGTATGAAGAGGATAGTCACAGGTTTCACAAGGTTTTCAGGAGGGTGTCTAGATATCCAGATAGTCCTTTTCATTGCAATAAGCAAAGCTATAGTTGAAACATGAGTATTTGTGTAGTTATATTTCATTGGTGATAATCTTAACGATTACATGATTAATTAACTTAATTGAATGTATTTATTCTGAACACAGCATGCTAACAACTTCTTCCTCTAAGAATAGATGAACCACTAAATTATTTGTGGATAATTTCTACTTTTTTTTTTGTATATTGTAGGGAATATTTACCTAGCTATAAATTTTATTAAACACATTTGAAATATATATATTTCTCATCTGTATATATTCTGAGACAGCTTCTCCACCCCTGCTCCCAACAAAAATACCACCCCATATATTCTGAGACTGTGGCTCCTTTACTGAATGTATCCAAAGGCAAATGCCCCAGATTCAGGTGATGCTGTTGGACTTTGAGGCCACATTGGATAAAACAGTGTTTTCTTTGGATTTGTCTTGTCAATTTTGATTTTAGGAAATTCTAAACATTTCCTTTCATCAAGGAATAAGATCTGGAAGCAGATATCAGCTGGCTTTTCTTGTATTTGGGCTCAAAGACTACTCCTTGTTAAGCCAACTAGGTCAGAATCCTAGCTCCATAATATAATAGCTCTACAACCTTGGGCTGGTTCCTTAAATTCTGATTCCTTTCTACAAGTATCACAGTGAAGATTAAATGAGATCTTATATAAAAGTATGTTTAAAATCACTTAAGGCTAACCTTGTCTAAATCGTCACTGCTTTAAATTGCCAAAACCTACCTTGCTGAAAGTCAAGTTTGGGCTGCTGAGGAAGCCACTTCTGATCACAATCCTATTGACTTCTCAGAGGATTATGCATGGCCAACCACCTGCTTTCTTATTCCACTGGGAATGCTCATTCTTTAGACTGGGGGAAAAAAGGGATTATCTTATCACCTCCCTTTTTGCCACAGAGCTGTTCTCTGGCCTTGTACCATGTCCCCATGGGGTTGATGAGTACTTCAGGAGATTCCTAAAGAATGGTTCCTCAGTCTTCCAGTGACTCCAGGTGCAGGAGATGGGGTGAGGGTGGGCCAGGGAGGAGGAGTGAGGCTATCACTTCTCTCTTAGAAGCTCCACCTCTGCTCTCAGTACCTACCGGTGCCTTTCCGGAGACAGGCACATTCAACAGTCCAGAGGAAAACACACTTGCTCCGGTAGGAGCAGAAGACAAATTTCTCTCTGCCCTCTAACATCCTTAGCTGAGACTCCTTGTAACAAAGATGAATTAACAAGAGAAAAACAAACAGAAGTTTATTAATATGTGTACCTCATGTGTACATGGGAGACACCCAGATAACTGAGTATATCTCTGGAGTTGATCTCAAATAGGTAGTTTAGACTTCAGGCTTAAAAACCTTCTCCATGGTTCAGTAGTCTAGAGATTTACTTGTTCTTCTCTCCTTGGTGCACAGAGGAAGACACCTGTACAACTGTACAGTTCCTTTATAGATGTAAATTTCCTTTACAAAATGGTAAGACTGTGTTTTTAAACCTTCCCCGGGGTCTGCAGTTTCTCAAAATAACCAACTCCAAGTGATCCTTATGCCAAACAGGCATGTGTGGGAGGCATTTCTCTGACAGTCATATTTTGGGGTGGTTCATCTGGTTTCTGACAGTCATATTTTGGGGTGATATAATCTGAGTGTATGGCAGTCATATTTTGCGGGTTAGAGTCTGGTCTTCGACAGTCATATTGTAGGGTGATTGGATGTATGACAGTCATATTTTGGGGTGGTAACGTCTGGTCTCTGGCAGTCATATTTTGGGGTGGTATCGTCTGGTCTCTGACAGTCATATTTGGGGTAGTATAGTCTTGTCTCTGACAGTCATATTTGGGGTGGTATAGTCTGGTCTCTGACAGTCATATTTTGGGGTAATATAGTATAGGTGTATGACAGTCATATTTGGGGGTGATATAATCTGGTCTCTGACAGTCATATTTTGGGGTAATATAGTCTGGGTCTCTGACAGTCATATTTTGGGGTAATATAGTCTGGGTGTATGACAGTCATATTTTGGGGTAATGTAGTCTGAGTGTATGACAGTCATATTTTGGGGTGGTATAGTCTGGGTGTATGACAGTCATATTTTGGGGTGATATAGTCTGGGTGTATGACAGTCATATTTTCGGGTAATGTCTGGGTATGTGACAGTCATATTTTGGGGTGGTATAGTCTGGGTGTATGACAGTCATATTTGGGGTAATGTAGTCTGGGTGTATGACAGTCATATTTTGCAGTGATATAGTCTGGGTATATGACAGTCATATTTTGGGGTGGTATAGTCTGGGTGTATGACAGTCATATTTTGGGATGATGTAGTCTGGGTGTATGACAGTCATATTTTGGGGTAATGTAGTCTGGGTGTATGACAGTCATATTTTGGGGTGATATAGTCTGGGTGTATGACAGTCATATTTTCGGGTAATGTCTGGGTATGTGACAGTCATATTTTGGAGTGGTATAGTCTGGGTGTATGACAGTCATATTTGGGGTAATGTAGTCTGGGTGTATGACAGTCATATTTTGCAGTGATATAGTCTGGGTATATGACAGTCATATTTTGGGGTGGTATAGTCTGGGTGTATGACAGTCATATTTTGGGATGATGTAGTCTGGGTGTATGACAGTCATATTTTGGGGTGGTATAGTCTGGGTGTATGACAGTCATATTTTGGGATGATGTAGTCTGGGTGTATGACAGTCATATTTTGGGGTAATGTAGTCTGGGTATATGACAGTTATATTTTGGGGTGATATAGTCTGGCATGACAGTCATATTTTGGTGTAATGTCTGGGTATATGATAGTCATATTTTGGGGTAATGTAGTCTGGGTGTATGACAGTCATATTTTGGGGTGGTATATCTGGGTGTATGACAGTCATATTTTGGGGTAATGTAGTCTGGGTGTATGACAGTCATATTTTGGGATGATGTAGTCTGGGTGTATGACAATCATATTTGGGGTAATATAGTCTGGGTATATGACAGTTATATTTTGGGGTGATATAGTCTGGTTGTATGACAGTCATATTTTGGGATAATGTCTGGGTATATGACAGTCATATTTTGGGGTGGTATAGTCTGGGTGTATGACAGTCATATTTTGGGATGACGTAGTCTGGGTGTATGACAATCATATTTTGGGGTGATATAGTCTGGGTGTATGACAGTCATATTTGGGGTGGTAGAATCTGGCCTCCGACAGTCATATTGTACGATGGCATATTCAGAGGCCTATCAGTCCCCTGTTGCCAGGATGCTGCCATCAGCGGATCCACTCTTCACTGCCTTTGGCCTAGTGGAAATGAGCCTGGGCTTGGGGGCATGTAGGCAGAGTAGTGGAGGGGGATGATCCACACGGAAGGCACCCCCTCCGTGTCCTGCACCATTGTCATAGCTCTTCTAAAAGGACCCATTTTCCTGCCTTCTTCTTCATCCTAAGTGGTATGCTTAGCAGTGCTTCGTCTGTTATAAAACAGACCTTTCTTTAAGTCTTGTTCATGCTTCAGATACAAAGCAACCTTTATGTGTGAGCTAGCATAGTGGCCACCTGCCCACAGCCCTGTGCGACCATGGAGATGGCGTTACTTCATTCGTGTCTGCAGGAGACGCTGTCTGCTCTGGACCCCAGCTCAGGCCAGGTGGCTTGGACCCCATGCTCTGCTCAGTCCCTCCAGCCTAAGCCAATTCTGCTGCAGCCAGCCATGAAAACGGATCCTCTCCAGCCTGTGTCTTGCAGGAAGGCTGTTTACTCCTTCTGAAAAAACCCACATAAGTGGCATATTGGCTTCCTTTGTGGTCAGACCCTTCATTGACAAAATCTCCAGCATTCTTCTGGCTTCCCTTATATTCTTTATTGCACTAAAAAGTGGGGGCAGGGGAAACATTAATATAACACCTAGCCTTTTCCTTAGAGTTTCAAATGGGTAAAAAAAAGAGAGAACTTGATTTCTTCCTTTCACTTAAAATGTGTGAGCCAGTCCCTGTGTGTGTGTGACGTAGTCTGTGTGTGTGTGTGTGTGAGGTAGTCTGTGTGTGTGTGTGTGTATCTGCATGTGAGGTAGTCTCTGTGTGTGTGTGTGTAAGGTCTCTGTGTGTGTGTATCTGCATGGGTTTGTGTGTGTGTGAGATAGTCCCTGTGTGTGTGTGTGGTAGTCTCTGTGTGTGTGTGTGAGGTAGTCTCTGTGTGTGTGTGTGAGGTAGTCTGTGTGTGTGTAATTAGTCCCTGTATGTTTGTGTGTAAGGTAGTCTCTGTGTGTGTTTGAGGTAATCTGTGTGTGTGTGTAAGTTAGCCCCTGTATGTGTGTGTGTGAGGTAGTCTCTGTGTGTGTGTGTGTGTGTGTTGTGTTAGTCCCTGTGTGTGTTAGTCTCTGTGTGTGGGGTGTGTGTGTGTGAGGTAGTCCCTGTGAGTGGGGTATGTGTGTGTGTGTGTATGTGTGTGAGGTAGTCACTGTGTGTGGGGTGTATGTGTGTGGGGGGTGTGTGTGTGTGTGTGAGGTAGTCCCCGTGTGTGTATCTGCGTGTGAGGTAGTCTCTGTGTGTGTGTGTGTATGAGGTAGTCCCTGTGTGTGTGTGTTAGTCCCTGTGTGTGTGTATGAGGTAGTCTCTGTGTGTGTGTGTGTGAAGTAGTCTGTGTGTGTGTGAGGTAGTCTCTGTGTGTGTGTGTGAGGTAGTCTGTGTGTGTGTGTGAATTAGTCCCTGTATGTGTGTGTGTGAGGTAGTCTCTGTGTATGTGTGTGTGTGTAAGGTAGTCTCTGTGTGTGTTTGAGGTAATCTCTGTGTGTGTGTATGTTTGTTAACCCCTATATGTGTGTGTGTGAGGTAGTCTCTATGTGTGTGTGTTTGAGGTAATCTGTGTGTGTGTGTGTGTATGTTTAAGTTAGCCCCTGTATGTGTGTGTGTGAGGTAGTCTCTATGTGTGTGTGTTTGAGGTAATCTGTGTGTGTGTGTGTGTGTGTATGTTTAAGTTAGCCCCTGTATGTGTGTGTGTGAGGTAGTCTCTATGTGTGTGTTTGAGGTAATCTCTGTGTGTGTGTGTGTGTGTGTATGTTTAAGTTAGCCCCTGTATGTGTGTGTGTGAGGTAGTCTCTGTGTGTGGGGTGTGTGTGTGTGTGTTAGGTAGTCCCTATGGGTGGGGTATGTGTGTGTATGTATGTGTGTAAGGTAGTCACTGTGTGTGGGGTGTGTGTGGGATGTGTGTGTGTGTGTGTGTGTATTTGTGAGTTAGTCCCTGTGTGTGTGTGTGAGGTAGTCCCTGTGTGGCCCTGGATCTTCAAGGCTGAAATTTCCACGTGATTGCACCTGCCTGGCTTCCTGGTGACTTGTTGCCTACAAGTCAGTGCCTTTAGAGGAGCCGTGGGCTGGCTCCAGAAGCTGTCAGCAGCCCCCAGGCCTACGCTGGGCAGCATGGACATTCTCCAGCCTCCCTCACGTCACGCGTAAGGGCTTTTCCTTGCCTCAGCACTTTCTGTTCAAGAAAGTTGCCACAATTCTCCATTTCACTTTCCTAGAATCTCCTGTCTAAAAGACAAGGACTTATGTCTGAGGATTGCAAGTCCTTTGAATTATGAGACTAGAGAGACGTGAAAGTGAGAAGCGACCACAATCCACTCCCTGCTTTCATCTCCTGAAACTGCTTGCTGTTGCCACCGTAGCTGTAACTTCATCTAAGGATTCTGGGTCTGGACACCGTAACCCGCCGTAATCAACGTTATTTCCGTAAACCAATGAGAATTCCTGACAAGCCACTTTGCATCAGCCCACTCTCTGTCCCCCGTTTCTCCTTCGAGAATCCACCTGTTCTGGGCACAGTGGCTCCTGCTTATAATCCTGACACTGTGGGAGGCTGAGGAGGATCACTTGAGGCCAGGGATTTGAGACCACCCTCAGCAAAGTAGTGACACCCTGTCTCTACAAAACATGAAAAATTAGCCAGGCACAGTGGCATGTATCTGTGGTCCTAGCTACTCGTAGGCTGAGGCAGGAGGGTCACTTAAGCATAGGAATTTGAGGCTGCACTCCAGCCTGGGGGATAGAGCCAGACCCTGCCTCAAAAAAAAACAACAATAAAATTCCACTTATAACTTCTGCTAATTGGGATGTATATTCAGGGCAACTTGAATCTGTGCTCCCAAGCTGCAATCCTCAAGCTTAGTCCAAATAAACTCTCTACTTAGATTAATTTTATTTCAGCTTCTTCCTCCTAGGTTGACATTGCTAATGGAAAAAATCAAACTCTGTAAAATATTTAAAGACGTTTATTCTGAGCCAATATGAGTGACCACAGCCTCCCAGGGAAACACAATCTCAAGGGGTCCTGAGCAAGCAGCTGGGTTACAGTGTGGTCTTACACATTTCGAGAAAGCAAAACATAAATCCATACGTGGAAGGTGCACGTTGGAGGCTTGCAAGTCGCAGGCAGATTCAGAGGTTCTTTAATCTGCAGTTGGTGAAAGGAACAAAACTGTCTAAAAGCTTGGAGTCAGCAGAATGAATTGTTGAAGTTAAGATAAGGATGCTTAGGACTTGCCCTGTGAAGAATGAAAAATGGAAGAAAAAAAAAAAAGCCGGGTGCGGTGGCTCACGCCTGTAATCCCAGCACTTTGGAAGGCTGAGGAGGGCAGATCACCTGAGGTCAGGAGCTTGAAACCAGCCTGGTCAACGTGGTGAAATCCTGTCTCTACTAAAAATACAGAAATTGGCCGGGTGTGGTGGCACGCGCCTGTAGTCCCAGCTACTTGGGAGGCTGAGGCAGGAGAATCGCTTGAACCTGGGAGGCAGAGGTTGAGCTGAGCCAAGATCGTCTCATTGCCCTCCAGCCTGGGCGACAAGAGAGAAACTCCATCAAAAAAAAAAAAAAAAAGGCGGGGTGGCGGGGGTGGGGGGAAGATAGGGATGCTATGTCAGGGTCAGCCACAATAGGACCTGTTCAGCAAGACTGCGGCCTTAAGTCCTGTTTAGAATTTGGCTTCTTATTTCGAAAGAGCGTCTGTTTTGTCAGCCTCACGATCTCTTGTTTTTACAGGAATGCTGGTCACTTGTCCCAAGCTCCAAAAGAAAGTGGGTAGAACGAGACGTGCCTGACCTCCCTTGCATCACGGCCTGGAACTCAGTTTTCGGCTTTCTCTGGAGTTGCCTTGGCCAAGAGGGGAATCCAATCAGTGAGGGGGCTTGAGATTTTATTTTTAGTTTGCAACACGAATAATACAAATTTTTCTGACAGGGGTAACACGGGTGGTTTAATCCCAAATGTAAGCGAGGCAGCTTACAGAGGTTGAGGGTAGACTTGGAGCAGGCAGGGAAGCTGTGGAAACCACTGTGGGAGGAGCAGGCAGCGACAATGACAATGACAATGACGTCTGCTTGCTCTAGCCTCCAGGGGTTGGCCCCGCCTCCCAGGGGATTGGCCCCGCCTCCAGGGGGTTGGCCCCGCCTTCAGGGGTTGTCACCCCCTCCAGGGATTGGCCCCGCCTCCCAGGGCGTTGGCCCCACCTCCAGGGGTTGGCCCCGCCTCCAGAAGCTGGGAGAGACAGGTCTGCAAAGAGGACAGGTTTGAGGATAGATCACTATTCGCCACAGAAGTGGCTCTCCCCTGTCTGTTCCTTCTCTCCTCCCTTCTATTCTTGTTACCTGTCCACTTCTCACACATTCATCCGCCCAGCTCTGCCGCCCTCGGTCTTTCCAGCAGCCTCCTTGCTGCCAGATGCTTTTGTTCTTGTTTATGGAATCCCTGCTGTTACCAAAGGCACTGTAGAGAGACGAAAGAGTGATACAAGAATCATTACGATGAATCTGTACCGAGGGTGATGCTTCATTCTCAAAGAATTGTGGAAGAAATGCATACGGAAGTGTGTTCTGGTTTGGTCCTCAGAGCCCTCTGCGGACTTTGGTGGAGTGCAGCCAGGCAGGAGGTGCTGCGATGGCTTCTGGGGATGCCTGCAGTGTGCCTAGCCTCTCCCCTGCTGAGCCTTTCCCTGCCTCTTCTATGAGAGGAGTAGGGCTGCGTGGGATTGGGGCAGGCTGAGTGCTTTAACCTCTTCACCAGAACGACTGTCATAGTTCTTTTTGGTGTGTGTGCTGTACTGAAAAAAGTCGCGAGTTTTGGTAAGGCACAGTGGCTCACACCTGCAATTACAGCACTTTGGGAGGCTGAGGCGGGAAGATCCTTTGAGAGCAGGAGTTCAAGACCAGCCTGGGCAACACAGCAAGACCCCATCTCTACAAAAAATTTGAAAACAAAACTAGCTGGGTGTGGTGGTGTGCACCTGTAGTCCCAGCGACTCGGGAGGCTGGGGAGAGAGGATTGCTTGAGCCCAGGAGTTTGACGTTGCAGTGAGCTATGATCATGCCACTGCACTCCAGCCTGAGTGACAGAGCCAGACCCTGTCTCTAAAAAATAAAAATAAAATAAAAATGAACTAAAACCTTTAGTTTTCTTTTGAAAATCTGTTAAAGCCCCTAAAACCGAGTATTTGTCTGGAGTGGTGCTTTCCAAAGCTTTCTGATTATAAACATCACTTGCAGTTCGTTGTAAATACCAAGACCCCAGCCAGCAGCTCTGTCTTCCTGAATCAGAATCTAGAGTGGATCTTATGAGGAGGAAAGTTGGGAAAAGCTGGCTAAATAATTGTCGAGAGGCAGAATACTGAATATAAAATCTGTGCTCTTCTGGAATGTCTAAATTTAAAATCTTAATTATCTATAGCTACTGGGATAAGTACCCCGTTGATCTGAATATGATAACACGGCCCATGCCATTAAATTTTTAATAAGGAAAAACCGCTAGCACAAATGAACATGCAAAAAGCCTTTCTTACGGGCATTTTTCTGGACTCAATTCCATAGAAAAGAAAAATAACATTTCTTTCTTGTATAGCACTTGTATTCCTCTACGTCAGCTGCAAAATAGGTTATTAGTTGAAACACCTAGAGCTGTGTAACTGACAGCCCACTTTCAAAACGGTGTTCAACTGGTAGGAAAATTGATACAAAAGCTTTTCTTGATGTGACTATTATAAGGATTAAATTAGTCTGACAAATAAAAGTAATTCAAGATGACTATGGTTTCAGTGACCTATATTTTTGCCTTCTTGAACAAGTTACCAAATGCTTGTTCAATTTTGTCTACATAGTCTCTGAGAAAAAATGAAATAAAGCTATACGACTCAAGTTCCTTTTTGAAAAACACCTTTCTGAGTCTTCAGCCCTGCAGAGGAGAATAAGTAATATCTTTTCCTCACCTGTTCAGTTCATGGATGACACCTCCATAACACAGGACAGATTTACAAGAGAAAAGCTTAACAAATAGATTTAATGAAAGCTTCACATGTCCCAGGGGCCTTCAGGAATGAAGACCCAAAGAACCAGGGAAAACTGTGGATATTTATGCTAAGTCTGATGAAAAAAAGTAGATCGTTGTAGAGAAGCATGACTGGAGAAAACGGGAGTGTGACTAATGGTAGTGAACTTGGGGACTCCTTTAGGCCTGCTTGTTCAGATTCTTTTCGTGTCCATGACTTCCTTCTCCCACTCCAGGTATAGGACATGATACCTGTCACATGAGGGTCTTCACTGGAGTAGTGAGGAGTTCAGAGAGTGATGTTCCTGCGTTTGATGGCTTGCTTCAGGGAGGGGAATTCTAGATTCTATGACCTGCTTTAGAGGGGGTGCAGGCAGCAACCCCCTCTGCCTGCATCCCCTCTAGGGATTAGGAGAAAGGAAGGCAGGAGAAGGTTGGAGAGACCTTGCTTCTGTGGCCCGCTCATCCTCCTGCTCAGAACACTCAGCTCGCCACAGTGCCTAGAATTGCCTGGTTCAAAGCAGCTGATGGTGCAAGTGGCATTGTCTATCTGGAGCTGCAGATGGGTTGCTTTAGAGTTATTTAGTTTCTTAGCTAGGGAGGGCTGTGTACTCTAGCTCTGGGTGGGACAAAGACTGTCTCCTCCATCAGACTGTGGCCACACTCCTCCGAGCCCTCTTCGCCATCAGGTGTCCTCCTTGGACTTCTGTGTTCGTCTTCACTGAGTTCAGTTTTATCACAAATCCCGCTATGTCAGTTTAGGGAGTGGTGGAGTTCAGGGCATACTACCTTGACATATTGAATATTTCAGCTGAAGGAATTGGTGAAACGACTTTCTGAACTTCTCCTTAAGCGGATTATATGACCCTTAAGTGAGGGGTGTCCTCTTTATACTGGGAGGGATGGAGTGTCCTTGACATTAAGACAGAGGGACGCTGAGAGAAATCTGAGTCCATGGCTTTGCTAAGTGTTCCCCAGTTGACAATATGGACCTCCTGCTGTGTCCGCTCACATTTTTTTCATGACTCTCCACTCTTCATCCAATCTAGCATAAAAACACTAAGGTTTAATCATTTCATTGGATCTTTGTTTTTTTATGAAGGCTCCTGTGTCATGTGAAACTTATATTAAATACATTTGTATGCCTTTATCTTGTTAATCTGTCTTCTGTTACAGAGCCCCCAGCCACGAACTCTGAAGAGTAGGAGAAAAGATATGTTTCCTCCCCTACAAAAGAATTTCCAACTCTTGATATCCCATCCTGCTGGCCTGTTCTCAGCAGAAATCCTGGAAAGTGAGTTTAGCAAGAACTTCCTACCCGTGCTGATTCCTCTTAGCGACTTTCCATCCACTGACGCCTCCCATCCTGCTGTTCAGCGATACGGTCCCACTAATATTCAAATTGAGCTCAGTTCTGTGCTGAAGTCTCTTCTCCTCTATTACAGCAGTTTAGTTTCTCAACAAAATCTATCTCCGCCACTTTAACTGGTGTCCAGTTCTGGTTCTCTTTGACAGGCAGGAATGATAAATGTGTGTAACTTGAGTGTCAAGCCTCATTTGGTGGCTGCCTGGAATGCTACGTTAAGAAGGATTCTGAGGCTCCATCCAGGTTCAGCAGGAAGGAGAGCTGTGATCAGTGAATGGTGTCTGCTGGGGCTGCAGGGGGTGGGTATATTTGTCGCTCCTTCTCTGGGACGAGTTTGGGGCTTGCTTCACTCCCAGTGCCATTCTTGAGAATGATCACTGCTGGAAGACTAGAAGACCTGAGGGTGGAGGTGTTGGTTGCAGAAATGAAGGCATGACAGAGGGGGCCTAGGGAAGTGCTTTCTTGGATCTTCACAGCATGTAGGTGGTGTAACACGGCATGCTGGAGGTTCGTGTCTTTGGCCTTGAAAGGCGAAAGGAGGCAGGCTAGTGTGACTGAGCTTCTGGTATAAAAACCCTAAGGTGTTTGTTTTGCTTGTTTTTCTGTTTGTCCTCCCCTCTCCCCGGGCACACTTGCTGGCATGGAGTTACTTTGGTGGAGGGGCGTCGCTAGTAATTGATTATCTCCATATCCTAACCCTCCAGGAGTTGCATGAAAGATTGATGAACTTGTTTTTTTTTTTTTCTCTTCTTTTTTTTTTTTTGAGATGGAGTCTCACTCTGTCGCCCAGGCTGGAGTACAGTGGCGCAATCCTGGCTCACTGCAACCTCCGCCTTCCAAGTTCAAGCGACTCTTCTGCCTCAGCCTCTCAAGTAGCTGGGATAACAGGCGTACACCACACCCAGCTAATTTTTGTATTTTTAGTAGAGATGGAGTTTCACTATGTTAGCCAGGCTGGTCTCAAACTCCTGACCTCAAGTGATCCGCCCGCCTCAGCCTCCCAAAGCGCTGGGATTGCAGGTGTGGCCTCGTTTTTCTTTTACAGAACCGGATCATTTGGTCAGACAGACCTTCTGGACGGCATCCAAAGCTTTCGTCTGGCCAAGGGACCAGGGAGGCAAGCAGCTTCGTCATAGGACCTACGCTCCACATGCCACCTTCCTCATAAAGCCTCGATTATGTCCACAGGCAGATGGGACTTCCGAGATTGTCTCTCCCACCCTCTCGCTTTGGCCAAATCAAATAAACCTTTCTCTGCTCCCAGGGATCCCACAGCACTAGCACCCTAAAAACAGTGCCCAGCCAAGCCTAGGTTAGGCCTCTACTCAAAACAACAGCAACCTTGAAACTTCACAACTTGGTCCAACTCGACTCACTCTTAGAACTAGATGTGGCCATTATGGGTGACTATGGTGCTACTGGGGTCCAGGAACTCGGAAGGGCTGCATATTTACTGTGCGCCTTATGCCTGCTTACCACGGCCTTTCTTATCAAGAAAACTACGTCTAAGTCAAAAATGGTAGAATGAGAATTTCAGTTTAACTCATTCCTATCTGAGCCAGCATCTAGGAGCTACCAGACCTCTCCAATCAAAGCCTGGATTAGAATACCCAAAATGGGCCTGGCGCCAACATAGCACCTCTTGGGGTCACCAGGAAAAGAAGAAAGACAAGTTAGGAATGCAAATGAACACAAAACAGGTGTGTCCTCAGAGTTCGGGCATAGAAGAGGTGGAACTTACGCCGGCGTCATAGACAGTCCCGTCCAACAAGGAGCCAGAGTCAGGCCCTGCCTCACAGAGTGCATGGCAGGCAGTGGAAGGAGAGCCAGGTCTCAGCACAAACACCAGGGGAGCTGGAATTTTTGTCTCTTAAACTGAATAGTCAGGAAACTTTCAGGGTTAACTTTTTGTTTTTTACCCTCCCCGCTTTTTTTGAGACAGAGTCTCACTCTGTGTCGCCCAGATTGGAGTGCAGTGGCGTGAACTCGGCTCACTGCAACCTCTGCCTCCCAGGTTCAACCAATTCTCTGCCTCAGCCTTCCGAGTAGCTGGGATTACAGGTGTCCACCACCATGCCTGGCTGATTTTTATATTTTTAGTAGAGACGGAGTTTTGCCATGTTGGCCAGGCTGGTCTCAAACTCCGGATCTCAGGCGATCTGCCCACCCCAGCCTCCCAAAGTGCTGGGATTCCAGGTGTGAGCCTGTAATTTTTTCAAAATGTAACTGAAACTCGTCCCTTTGTCCAGTGGTCTCAGGCACACATCTGTGAATACACCCTTCTCGCCTCCAGTTGTAAACAGTCAATTAGTTCTCAACTAATGTTGTGTTCTGAAAGAGAGGAATTTTGTCTTCATTTAGCTCTCAATTTTGCTTTTGTATACTTAGTTTGTGCAGTATATTAATTTGCTAAATTAATGTTCATTTTAGGAAATTATATCATCAGGTGTTTCACCGTAGCCAAATACGAATTTATCTGAAACTAGTGGTCACTAACTTTACTTGAAGGAAATTGAGCTTGGCTTTCTGAAACATTCCACATGACCACCCAGTGGGCTAGGAAGGAAACCTAATATCCACTGAAAGGACCAGCCTCGCGGGTGGTAAAACCACCCTGTCCTGGAACCCAGGGGGTGCAAATTGTTCATGTGGCCCCACCATTGGCCACCTATGCAATTGCATTAACTCACCTAACCTCTGCCGTCTCAGATTTCTTAACGTATAACAGTACAAGATTTAAACTCCTGCCTCACCCTGTCACTCCCTTTTTGGGATTTGGACTCAGTTATAGGTGAAGTTGTACTCCCCCTACTGGCGGATGAAAGCAAAACAGTAATAAATACGGTGGATTTACTTCATGATACAATGTATTAATTTGGAGAACGTTGCAATTTTGGATTCTATTTGGATTCTATAAAGTGAGTTCAACTAATTGTTACCTGTCATAAGGAGAGTCTTTGGAGTGATGATTAAGGTAGGATCTCGAGTGAGAGGGCCAGAGTTCAAATCCCACCCCAGCACTTCTGGAACCCAGTGGTTCCCTCATGAACCCTCTCATCTGCTGGTTCCTCAGCCTGAGAAGAAAGAGAAGCACTAATAATAGTTCTGCACTAATGTAATGCAGTAATATATTAGATACTACGGAAAGTTCTCCATGCTTGTTAGCCATTATTGCTGATATTTTGCTGGGATGACATAAATTGAAGAGTTTCTTTAGAACTCAGCATGTTTTATCACACAGAGTATATTTTATTTCACAATAATTATAATGCTATAATAGTATACAATAAAATTACTTATGCTAAAATAGTGCATAAGAAATGAAACGAAATTCAAGAATTTCAGGCACAACTCTGACCAAACCTCACAACTTAGATTGAAAAGCTCTCATGTAGGTCATATAGGTACATTGCTTGTTTGAAGTGGTTTATATTGGCTTCTAGCATGTTTACATTGATAGTATCTTTGATATTTCCTGTATACTATATAATTAAAGCTTGGGGAACATGGCAAAACCACATCTCTACACACACACACACAAGCCAGGCATGATGGTAGTAGGTCTTTTAGGCTGACTGATGGTGCCGTGGACACCCTGTTAACCTCTGTGATCTGCACAGACACTCCAGATGAGTTCCTGGAAAATCTGAAGTAACTGGAAGACCATGAAAAGAGGAAGAAATGAGCAACCCCTGTGGCGCCTACTTAACTCGGAGACACTCTCTGTTGTTCCTTGTTCCCGCTCCAACCGACAAGGCCGTTGGACTTTGTGACCGATCTTGGTCAACCTCGTGACTCTAGACCCTGTGATCCCCTCCCAGCTTGCAAACAACCGCCCTAAACTGTAACTTCTGTAACTTTCCACTGCCCGCCCCAAACCTATAAATCCAACTCCTATCCCACTGCCCTCCGCTGACTCTCTTTTTGGGCTCAGCCCACTCGCACCCAGGTGAATAAACAGCCATGTTGTTCACACAAAGCCTGTTGGGGGATCTCTTCATTCAGAGTGTGCATTTTAACAGTGGTGGGCACCTGTAGTTCTAGCTATTCAAGGGCCAAGGTGGGAGGATCACTTGAGCCCAGGAGGTTGAGGCTGCAGAGAGCCATGATTGCACCACTGCACTCCAGACAGAGCAAGACCCTGTCTCAAAAAAAAAAAAAAAAAAAAAAAAAACCCAAGACAAGAAACAAAACTATAAATATATAATTAAGATGAACTAAAATTTCTCTAGTATTTTCCTTTATAGCAATAATTTAGGTTTTTAGTAGGTAGCATTCCTAGGTTAGAAAAGAACATAATTTACATATTAATTATATTCCATTTTTAGATTTTAAAAAATATCCTTCAGATGCATAGATTCTAAAAACTTGCATTTTATATGAAAACTTCAATTATTTAATTCACTATAACTGTAAAATTTTTCAGTTTACTTTGAATTATAGTATAAATTTTTAAGCTTTTTCATTATTGAATTTTAGACACAACAGAAGAGAAAATAATCTTATGGACTCCCATACATCTGAAGAACACCAGAATATTTCACCCCAAAACATGCTTCTTTGGCAACTGGAAAGTACAGTTACAGGAAAGGGTTTTCTGAGCTGTCCTTTCTTACCTAAAGCAGGCCACAAAAACTCCTGTGAAAAGATTCAGAGAACCTTCTGCCTCCCCTATCTGCCTGAAGACAGAGATGGAAATAGTGGCTCACTTATCAGTGCAGGGGCTGGCACCCACCAGCAGGGCCAGAGGAATCTGGGAGCAGGCTTTAATACCTTTCCACAGTTGTCCCACCTTTGGGAGCCTGGAGCTGCTTGCTCTTTGGCCTGTCACTTCTAAATGTCCTGTTCTTCATTACAAATGCTATGTAAGCCAGGACCCTAAGCCACTGTTAAATACAGTGAGTTCCAAGTTTCTCTTCAAAGAATCAGTATGTCAGTATATTCAGTTTCCTTGTCTTTTGTTCTCCATTTGAAAGTTTAACTTCCTCATTCTCTTTGTCTCCTTGCCCCCAGTTTCAGTAAACAACCTTCCTACCAGCTCTAATCAGTAGTTCACATCTGTTCCTCTGGTCACCTGCACCTATCTCTCTCGGCAGAATCACATGTCCCCCTCGTGCATCCCCCTCCTAACCCACACATTTAGAGTCCTGACTCATCCTAGTCACCTGCTCCATCCTGAGTCACCCCCAGTCACCTGCTCTGAACCGAGTCACCTTTAGTCAACTGTTCCATAACTGTCTTTTCTGCTGAGACTGCTCACCGGGCCGCTCTGGCTCGTGCCCCTGCTCTCTTTAAAATAGACAATCGAAATTAGCTTAGACTGTGCAGCCCAAGCCTAGCCAACAGAGGAATGACACAGGTAGTCGGGGCTACCTGTGTCAGGGATAAGAACCCCTTCCCCTCCCTTATTCAGGTGTGCTCTTGCCATTGCTCCATCCACGAGACACACCCTTCTATAGAAGTAAAATTGCCTTGCTGAGAAAGTTCATGTTCAAGTGCTGTTTCTTTAGTGGCACCAAAAATTAATTAATTAATTTTTTTTAATTAATTAATTTTTAATTAATAATTAATTAATTAATTAATTATTTTGAGATGCAGTCTCACTCTATTGCCAGGCTGGAGTGCAGTGGCACAATCTTGGCTCACTGCAACTTCCATTTTCCGGTTTCAAGCAATTATCCTGCCTCAGCCTCCCGAGTAGCTGGGACTACAGGTGTGCACCACCACACCCGGCTAATTTTTTTTGTATTTTTAGTAGAGACAGGGTTTCACCATGTTGGCCAGGATGGTCTCGATCTCTTGACTTCATGATCCACCTGCCCCAGCCTCCCAAAGTGCTGGGATTACAGGCATGAGCCACCACGCCCAGCCTACAATTTATTTTTAACACCACCTTTCTGAGAGGTGCTTTTGAACTCAGCTTTCTCTCCCTGGGATAGGCACACACATGAAAACAAAAATGCTTGTTTTTCTCTTCTTAATCTGTCTTCTGCTAGCAGGAACCTGTCCCAGTTACGAACTTAAAAGGATTGAGAAAAGAAATTATTTTTTCTCCTCCGAAAGGAAGATAAAATCTCAGGACCCCAAATTTGCTATGCCAAAGTGGAAAAGTTAAGCTTGAAAACTGAGTCACATAAAAAACAAAAAAAACCTGCCTTTCCTTTTGTTCCTAAACTAATAGCTACAGATAGAAGGCCACATGTTTCCATGGGGAACGCCTTCACTCTGACTATGTAAATTAACAGTTTATCTTCAAGAGTATGGGAAAAGAGGAGACTGGAAATTGTCCCCCTGTCAACCCTGAGATGAATGTGTATTTAACTGCTTCCTCTACTCAGTGTTTACCTTATCTTATGTAATGTGCAGATGCACTGAGCAGGAGATATATGCATAATTGACTGTTCATCTACCCGCTTCTTTTCCTGTGGAGTCAAGAGAACGTGACCAACCCTCCCTTGACTTTTCCCTCTTTTCCCCTCCTGCCTGCTTTTCCCCTTTTAATATTAAAGCCCTCAAAATCCTCTTTGGAGAAAGGGTGGCCCACAGATCCCACAGTGGCTTGCGTCTCTTTTTGCTAGGTGCTTCCTCAACCTTGGTAAAATAAACCTCTAAATGGATTAAAATCACCTGTGTCATTTTCTTCAGTTCACCCTCCCTTCACAGCCATCACCCACCTTCAACAATCACTGCCATTTGTCCACTCTTGTTTCATCTGTGTCTCTCTCCACCCATCATCCCACCTCCCAAATTATTTAAAGGAAATTCCAGACATCATATCATTTAATCGAGAAACACTCTAACATATATTCCTAAAGCATAAGGATTATTTCTTTCACATCAACACAATATTATTAATATCCTTAAAATCAACAATAATGTTGATATAAGCAAATATCTGGTGAGTGTGCAAATTTTCTCAATTCTCAAAAATGTTTGTTATATATTTGGTTTGTTTGCTTTGGGATCTAAACAAGGACCACATATCACATTTGCTTCATATGTATCAACTTGCTTTAATCTGTGATTTCCCTCCATCTTCTTTTTTCTTTGCTATTTGTTGGAGAAACCTAATAATTTAAATCTAGAAATATACAGTTCTAGATTTTGTTGTTGATTATGTCCCCAAGGCATCATTTTCCTTTATCACCTATGTGTGTATTTTTTACCAGACGAACTCTCACTGTTGCCCAGGCTGGAGTGCAGTGACTATCCACAGGCATGATCACAGCCATCTTCCCACCTCCGCTTCCTGAGGAGCACAGACTGCAGACACGGGCTACGGCACCCAACTCTCACTGGCATTTCTGAAACCAGTTATTAGGTCTGAGTCCTTGATTAGAGTCAGTTAACTTTTTTTTCTTTTGGGTACATATACTTCACGGGTGGTGGTGTCTCTTTCTAGGGTACCAGGGTTGTCCGGGTCCCAGCTGTCTCTGCATGTCTCTGCTGTACATGACCAGTCGGTGCTCACTGTTAGGTGGAGTTCATTTCCACTTCCCACAATCGAACATTTCAGATACAAGATGGTCAGTCAACAAGGCTGCCTCTCTAGAACTTCCTTCTTATTTATCTGAATTCTGTCCTTTGTAAATTATAACTTAGTCAGTACAGCCAAATATTACATCTTAGTTTTTTTATCTCTATAGTGTCAACAAAACGAGCCAAACTCTGTATTTAAAGAGGTTTATTTTGAGCCAAATATGAGTGACCATGGCTTGATGCACAGCCTCAAGAGATCCTGAGAACATGTGCCCAAGGTGTTTGGGCTGCAGCTTGGTTTTATATGTTTTGGGGAGACGTATGCAATACACACGAGGTTGAGTTCGAAAAGGTAGGACAACTTGAAGCAGGAGCTCCCAGGTTGTAGATGGAGTCAAAGATTTCCTGAGTGTCAATTGGTTAAAATTTACATAATAGAATAATAGAGTTAATAGAAGGGAGTGTCTGGGTTAAGATAAGGGGTTGTGGACACTGAAGTTCTTACAAAATCTTATAGGTGGCTGCCCTTAGATACAATAGATGGTGAATGTCTCCTACTCAAATTTTTAAAAGGTGCTAGACTGTCCATTGCTTGAGCTCAGGATGTGGAGGTTGCAGTAAGCTGAGATCACTCCACTGGACTCCAGCCTGGGTGACAGAGTGAGATTCTATCTCAAAAAACACAAACAGGAGAGAGATCCAAGATGGCTGACCACTAGCAGCTCAGGATAGTAGCTCCTAGTGAAAGTGCAGAGAACGAGAGGACGCCACACTTTCAGATGAATTTTTATTGCTCACGGACCAGGAAATTCCCAGTGGAGGAGCCCCGCGGGTCGCTAGTGCAACTCTTGTGGCCGGCGTGGCGGTTTTGCTGGCGCCTCAGCGCGGCAGTTCTTGGTGCAGACTGAGCGGGACTGGGTCCCCTTTAGGCCAATTCCCGGGCAGAAAAGCACCATCAGTCTTAACACCGCTGTTTTGGCTGGCACAGTGGATTGCTCAGATTTCGGTGCTGGGAATCAACAAGTTCGACATCCACTCAGAAACCTAATTTGAAAGTCAGAAATCACAAAGACCACAGGTGGATAAATTTACAATGATGGGAAGAAACCAGCGTAAAAAAGCTGAGAATACCCAAAATCAGAATGCCTCTCCCTCTACAGGTGATCACAGTTCCTCATCAGCAACAGAACAAGCCCTGATGGAGAACGAGTGCGTTCCATTAACAGAAGTAGACTTCAGAAGGTGGATGATAAGAAACTTCTGTGAATTAAAAGAACTTGCTCTAACCCAATGCAAAGAAACTAAGAACTTTGAAAAAAGGTTTGATGAAATGCTAATGAGAATAGACAATTTGGAGAGGAATATACATGAATTAATGGAACTGAAAAACACAACACGAGAACTTCACGAAGAATGCACAAGTTTTAACAGTCGAATTGATCAAGCAGTAAAAAGGATATCAGAGTTCAAAGACCAACTTAACGAAATAAAACAAGAAGTCAAGATTAGAGAAAAAAGGATAAAAAAGAATGAGCAAAGTTTCCAAGAAATATGGGACTATGTGAAAAGACCTAATCTACGTTTGATAGGTGTACCTGAATGTGATGAAGAGAATGAATCCAAGTTGGAAAATACTCTTCAGGAGATTATTCAGGAAAACTTTCCCAACCTAGTAAGACAGGACAATATTCAACTCCAGGTAATACAGAGAACACCACAAAGATATTCCTCAAGAAGACCAACCCCAAGACACATAATCGTCAGATTCACTAGGGTTGAAATGAAGGAGAAAATACTAAGAGCAGCTAGAGAAAAAGGTCAGGTTACTCACAAAGGGAAGCCTATCAGACTTACAGCAGATATCTCAGCAGAAACCCTACAAGCCAAAAAAGAGTGGGGGCCAATATTCAGCATCCTTAAAGAAAAGAACTTTCAACCCAGAATTTCATATCCAGCCAAATTGAGCTTCAAAAGTGAAGGAAAAATAAAATCTTTTGTAAACAAGCAAGTACTTAGAGATTTCACCATCACCAGGCCTGCTTTGCAGAAGCTTCTGAAAGAAGCAGTACACATATAAACGAACAGCCAGTATCAGCCTTTCCAAAAATATATCCAGCTAGCATCAAATGGCAGTATTAAACTCATATATATTATTAACTGGATAAAAAGCCAAAACCCATCAGTACGCTGTATCCAGACCCATCTCACATGCAATGATACACAAAGACTCAAAGGGACAGAGGAAGATTTACCAACCAAACGGAGAGCAAACATAAATAAATAAATAAATAAAAAGCAGGAGTTGCAATTCTCACCTCTGATAAAATAGACCTTAAAGCAACAAAGATCAAAAGAGGCAAAAAAGGACATTACATAATGGTAAAAGGATCAATGCAACAAGAAGAGCTAACAATCCTATATATACACACACCCAATACAGGAGCACCCAGATACATAAGACAAGTTCTTAATGACTTAGAAAGAGACTTAGTCTCCCACACAATAATAGTGGGAGACTGTAACATCACATTGTCAATATTAGACTGATCAACGAGATAGAAAATTAACAAGGATATCCAGGACTTGAATTCAGACCCAGAACAAGTAAACTTAATAAACATTTATAGAACTCTCCACTTCAAATACACAAAACATACATTCTTATCAGTACCATATCACACCTATTCCAAAAGTGACTACATAATTGCAAGCAAATCACTCCTCAATAATTGCATAGCATTTCATAGGTTTAAATGAAATATTGGTTGGCTGCTTATTTGTTATTTTCTTCCCTTATTCCTTCCTGTCTCCAGTGTTAAGCACAATTATTGGCATAAAAGAGGTTTTCAATTCCCATTTTTAGACTGCATTCTAGCCTGGGCAATAAAGCAATATTCCCATTCTCTCTCCCTCTTTCTCTTCCTTTTTCTTCCTCTTCTTTATTCTTTTTTTCTTTCTCTCTTTCTTTCTTCCTTTAAAAAAAAAAGACTTGCCAGTCTTAACAAAAAAAAAAAAAACAAAAAAAACACAAACATAAAATAAAAAGTAAACAGTGCTAGACTCTCAATTTCTTCATAATTGGGAGGGCCCAGAGGGAAAGATTTAGTTATGTTAACAGAGATTCCTCACAAATGCAAAATTTCCCCCACAAAAGACTTTGCAGGGCCATTTCAAAATATGGCAAAAAGACCCCACATATTCATGGGTAAAATATTTTGATTTCCTTCTTTATCTGTCATGTGATATTATGCAAGCAACAAGTTGGAAAGTGAGCCACATTATATAGGGTGAGATAAAGCCCATCTAATGAGATGTTATGCTTTGTAGGAGTAATTCCCAGGACCCTTTGATAGGAATTTGGGCAAGAGAGAGAAAAGGTCAGAGTTTAGTTCTCAGTTGGAAACATCTCATAAATACATTAATGTTTACTTTTGTCCGGAAAAATACCTATGTTTTCTCAAATATCCTGTGATTTTCTACATCAGATCCTTACTTTTCCCAGCGAGTGTTCACAATCTTGTATTATTACCTTGGCTTATGGTACATATCAAAATTATTTATTTAATATATCTTTCTTCAGATCTCCTGCCTTGCGAGGCCCATAGTGTTTGCTGTTAAAGTTGGCTTTGAAAAGAGTAAATGATAGGAACAGTAAATATTTCCATTATCTCAATTTTCTATTGATACGCTTTAAACATTTATTTATACGAGACATCATATAAAGGGAAACTTGGAAATTCTTGGCCTTGAGGGAAAGAGCACATGCCATAGTTAACTGAATGTCTGGAGACTGTCGGGAAGGAGAGTGGTGAGGAAGAGGAAGACGTGTCGGGCTGTGAGAGTGAGAACACCTGGTTGACCTCAATGTTGGTTTTTAGTTCTTAAAATGAAGACCTTTTCAGTCCTGTTCCATGTTCTACATGGAAAATAAAATTGCAAGGATTACATGGACGTGCATTTTGTAAGATAATTACAAAATTGTTTCCAAGTTCATCGCCTTAATCTTCTTTCAAAGATGTTTCAGTGATGCGTTACTCTTCACTGATTGTTATAGTTACTTACTTACATATACATAGACACAAAGCAGTTTCCTTAGAAGCAGTCTTGGAGACTGAGATTTGGGTCCGGGAAGTTTACTGGGGAGTGCCCTCGAAATCAATGTCTTTGTGGGGTTCAGAACAGACAACCTCAAAATGTGACACCTTGGCATAGCGAATATGTTAAACTGAAGGAATTTGAGAAACTGCAAGAAGGTCTCTCTGACCTGTCTCTGTCCTTCTTTCCTGAAGCAGGTGATAAAACCCTCACGTGAGAGGTTCCTTCCTAGACCCGGAGGACAACATTCTTATCTCCAAAGACAGAGGGGTACTGAGAGGAACTGGAACACGTGGGACCTGCTGAGTGGCCCCTAGTTTACCATTCTTAGCTCACACTCTTTCCCATCGCATTTCCCCATGACTTTCCATTCTTCATTAAGCAGCAGAAACACACTCCAGTTTCACCCCTTCTTTGGGTCTTTATTTCCTCATGGGCATCTCATGTAAATGCCATGTAAAACTTATATGATTTAAATTTCTATGCTTTTCCTCTTATTAATCTGTCTTTTGTGAAGGGGTTCCCAGCTGAGAACTTACAAGGGTAGAGGGAAAGACATTTTTCTTCTCCTGCACCTGAGAGTGACTGGAGGAAGCAGGATTGAACCCGGTGACCCTCACAGCAGCTGTGGGAATGAGTGCTTGGGGTGCATCTGGGATTAGTTTCACTGTTACTTTTTAGAAAACTAGCTGAGCTTCACTAGTTTTGTTTCTTTTGTTTATATATTTGTGATTTCTTTTTTTCTTTCTTTCTTTTTTTTTAGACAAAGCCTCACTCTGTTGCCCAGGCTGGAGTGCAGTGGCACCACCTTGGCTCCCTGGAACATCCCCCTCCTGCGTTCAAGCGATTCTCATGCCTCAGCCTGTGGAGTAGCTGGGATTACAGGCATATGCTACCATGCCTGGCTAATTTTTGCATTTTTAGTAGAGTTGAGGTTTTGTCATGTTTCCCGGGCTCGTCTCAAACTTCTGACCTCGTGTACTGCCAGCCTCAGCCTCCCAAAGTTCTGGGATTACAGGTGGTCTTATTGATATATTTGTAACTAAAATTATTATTTAAAAAGCACACATCATGTTTAATTATGATCTTGAGATAGATCACAATTGTAATTTGATAAGAAATAGTAAGTTATATTTGCCATGTTGTACTTTGGCCAAAAAAACAAAGTGTTGATATATCTGAGAAAGTCAATTTAAGAACGAGAATATAGCGTGTGATGCTCCCTCCCTGAGGTCTGTCGAGGAGAACTAGGGGAGGGATAGTGGTGGGTGGGGAGTCAGGGGATAACACGGGGAGAAATGCCAGATATAGGTGATGGGGAGGAAGGCAGCAAACTACATTGCCATGTGTGTACCTATGCACCAATCCTGCATGTTCTTCACATGTACCCCAAAACCTAAAATGCAATAAAAAAATATATAAATATATATATGCAAAGTAAAAGAAATGGAAGGAAATATGCCAGAAAAAAGAATGAGAATACAAACCAAAATAGATTTCTGTTCATGTTTCACTTAACCACAGTCAGTACACGTCTTCTAGATCTAGTTTATGATTCAGAATCTCCTCTTCTCATGGGAACGAGAGTGAGAGCGGAAAGAGCAAGGAGGTGCAGTTTGACTACCAGGCACTCTTCTCACTGTTTTGGGAGGAGCAGTTGGCTGGAGGTAGACTGCGTAACTTATAGATATGGCCACCTGCATGAGTGCAGTCCAAGGCAGTATCAATGCTATCTTTCCTCATACAGATATGGTCTCCAGCATCAAGTGATCATATGTTGTCTCCAACATTGGTTTCTCCTAGGTTTGTTTTTCTTTTCTTTAACAGAAAAGACCACTGTTCTTTATTCTTTTGGTGGGGGGCGGTGTAGGGGGGTGAGGTAGTTTAACTCTGAATCTATATAAGCTTTTCAGATATTAGTAGGATACATTCATAGTCACAATGTGAAGATGAATTTCTTTTCTAAAAGTTGTCTGGCTAGGCACAGTGGCTCATGCCTATCATCCCCAGCACTTTCAGAGGCTGAGGCAAGAAGATTGCCTGAGTCCAGGAGTTCAAGACCAGCCTGGGCAAAAAACAAGACCCTGTTTCTACCAAAATACCTACACACATATATATGTATGAAAAATAGAATTTAAGTGAAACGAGATGATTCTAAATATATATATGTGCTAAATATATACAGTGTATTTAATTTAAAATTTTCTTGTTTCGCTTAAATTCTATGTCAGTGATGGTTTTTGTCTTTATATCTCTAAAAATGTGTTTAGGATCATCAGTGTGTCTATTTCAAGCATCATGTAAAGTCCACCTGCCATCTATTGTATGTACCTTTACACTTGAAATTGGGACACATAAAATGTGTAGAAGTAATTTGATTTTTAAAAGTCATAAACCAAGATCCAAGATGGCCGCTTAGGAGGAAGTCGGGATTGCAGCTCTGAGAGAAGGCGCAGAGGGTGAGTGGATGCCGCATTTCCAGACGGATTTTTACTTCCCACAGACCAGGAGATTCACAGGAGGAGAAGTCCCACGGGCCACCAGCGCCGCTGGTTTGAGCAGCGTGGCTGCTCAGCCTATGCCCTGGGGCAGGGGGCAGTGGCTTCTTATGCAGAGCGAGAGAGACAGAGTTCCCTCTGAGCCAGCAAGGGGAGCTGAAGCAGGGAGTCAAGTCAGGAGACCCCCGGGCAAGGACGCACCACAAATCTCCGAGCCGCTGCTTCGGCTGATGCAGCGGCACACAGGGCAGTGGATTTTAACTGCCCACAGATCAGGAGATTCACAGGTGGAGAAGCTCCACGGGTTCCCAGGGCTGCTGGTTGGACCAGAGCAGCTGCTCGGCCTGCACCGGGGGCAGGGAGCAGCGGCTCCTTGAGCAAAGTGAACGAGACTGTGTCCCCTCTGGGCCAGCAAGCGGAGCTGAGGCAAGGAGGCAAGCCAAGAGATTCCCGGGCAAAGAGGGCCCCACTGGAAACACAGCTGAACCCGGGATGGTCCAGCTCTGTGGGGGAGGGGCGTCCTCCATCGGGAAACACCCTGCAGTTCCCGGGGCAATTTGCTGTAACCAAGACAACCCGCCACTACAGAGACTCCGTCACTACAGGGGTGGGCCAGCATAGCGGAAGCAGTTCTAACTACACCCATATAAACAGGACTGCAGGGAAGCTCACACAGAAGCTGGGCGGAGTCCACAGCAGTTCAGCGAAGCCTCTGCAGGCTGAGTGTGACTAGACTACCACCTTGTGGGCAGGGAAAACAGTAGCAACACAGCTGAAAAGCATAAAGCCCTAACCCCCTGGGACAGAATACCTGGGGGGAAGAAAAGGGGGTTTATGAGTTCAGCTGCTGCAGACTTAAAATTACCAAAATCAGAAAGACAGCAACTACAAAGTCAATAGGCAGATAAATCCACAAAGATGGGAAGAAACCAGCGCAAAAAGGATGAAAAAACCCAAAACCAGAACACCTCTCCTCCTATAAGGCAGCATAACTCCTCACCAGCACGGGAACAAGACTGGACGGAGAATGAGTGTGATGAAATGACAGAATCAGCTTTCAGAAAATGGATAATAAGAAACTTCTGTGAGCTAAAAGAACATGTTCTAACCCAATGCAAAGAAACTAAGAACCTTGAAAAAAGACGTGATGAAATGCTAACGAGAATGGACAACTTAGAGAGGAATATGAGTGAATTGATGGAGCTGAAAAACACAACACGAGAACTTCACGAAGCATGCACAAGCTTCAACAGCAGAATTGGCCAAGCAGAAGAATGGATATCAGAAGTCGAAGATCAACTCAATGAAATAAAATGAGAAGGGAAGATTAGAGAAAACAAGGTAAAAAGGAATGAACAGAGTCAACAAGAAATATGGGACTACGTGAAAAGACCTAATCTACGTTTGATAGGTGTACCCAAATGTGACGAAGAGAATGCATCCAAGCTGGAAAATACTCTTCAGGATATTATCCAGGAAAACTTCCCCAACCTAGCAAGGCAGGCCAATATTCAAGTCCAGGAAATACAGAGAACACCACAAAGATATTCCTCTAGAAGAGCAACCCCAAGGCACATAATCATCAGATTCACCAGGGTTGAAATGAAGGAGAAAATACTAAGGGCAGCCAGAGAGAAAGGTTGGGTTACCCACAAAGGGAAACCCATCAGACTCACAGCAGATCTCTCAGCAGAAACCCTACAGGCCAGAAGAGAGTGGGGGCCGATATTCAACATCCTTAAAGAAAAGAACTTTCAACCCAGAATTTCATATCCAGCCAAACTAAGCTTCATAAGCGAAGGAAAAATAAAATCCTTTGAGAACAAGCAAGTACTCACAGATTTCATCACCACCAGACCAGCTTTACAAGAGCTCCTGAAGGAGACACTACACATAGAAAAAAACAACCAGCACCAGCCACTCCAAAAACGCACGAAATGGTAAAGAGCAGCAACACAATGAAGAATCTGCATCAACCAATGGGCAAAACAGCCAGCTAGCATCAAAATGACAGGATCAAACTCACACATAACAATATTAACCCTAAATGTAAATGGATTAAATGCCCCAATCAAAAGACACAGACTGGCAAATTGGATATAAAGCCAAAACCCATCAGTGTGCTGTATCCAGGAAACCCACCTCACATGCAAGGATACACAAAGGCTCAAAATAAAGGGATGGAGGAAGATTTACCAAGCAAATGGAGAGCAAAAAAAAGCAGGAGTTGCAATTCTCATCTCTGATAAAATAGACTTTAAAGCAACAAAGATCAAAAGAGACAAAGAAGGACATTACATAATGGTAAAAGGATCAATGCAACAAGAAGAGCTAACGATCCTAAATATATATGCACCTAATACAGGAGCACCCAGATACATAAGGCAAGTTCTTAAAGACTTGCAAAGAGACTTAGACTCCCACACATTAATAGTGGGAGACTTCAACACACCATTGTCAATATTAGACAGATCAACGAGACAGAAAATTAATAAGGATATCCAGGACTTGAACTCAGACCTGGAACAAGCAAACCTAATAGACATTTACAGAACTCTCCAGCCCAAATCCACAGAATATACATTCTTCTCAGCACCACATCACACCTACTCTAAAATTGACCACATAATTGGAAGTAAATCACTCCTCAGCAAATGCAAAAGAATGGAAACCATAACAAACAGTCTCTCAGACCACAGTGCAATCAAGTTAGAACTCAGAATTCAGAAGCCAACCCAGAACCACACAGCCTCATGGAAATTGAACAACTTTCTCCTGAATGTTGACTGGATAAACACTGAAATGAAGGCAGAAATAAAGATGTTCTTCGAAACCAACAAGAACGAAGACACCACATACCAGAATCTCTGGGACACATTTAAAGCAGTCTCTAGAGGAAAATATATAGCAATAAGTGCCCACATGAGAAGAAAGGAGAGAACTAAAATTGACACCCTATCATCAAAATTGAAAGAGCTAGAGGAGCAAGATCAAAAAAACTCAAAACCTTGCAGAAGACAAGAAATAACTAAGATCAAAGCAGAATTGAAGGAGATAGAGACATGAAAAACCCTACAAAAAATCAATAAATCCAGGAGCTGGTTTTTTGAAAAGATCAACAAAATAGACAGACCACTAGCCAGACTAATAAAAAAGAAAAGAGAGAATAACCAAATAGATGCAATAAAAAATGATAAAGGGGATATCACCACAGATGCCACAGAAATTCAAACCATCATCAGAGATTATTACAAACAACTCTATGCACATAAATTAGAAAACCTGGAAGAAATGGATAAATTCCTGGACAGTAGCCTCCTCCCATGCCTAAACCAGGAAGAAGTCGAAACCCTGAATAGACCAATAACAAGGTCTGAAGTCGAGGCAGCAATTAAGAGCCTACCACCCAAAAAAAAGCCCAGGCCCAGATGGTTTCACAGCCGAATTCTACCAGACATACAAAGAGGAACTGGTACCATTCCTACTGAAACTATTCCAAATAATCCAAAAAGAGGGAATCCTTCCCAAATCATTTTATGAGACCAACATCATCCTAATACCAAAACCCGGCAGAGACTCAACAAGAAAAGAAAACTACAGGCCAATATCCATGATGAACATAGATGCAAAAATCTTCAATAAAATACTGGCAAGCCGATTACAACAGCACATCAAAAAGCTTATCCACCATGATCAAGTAGGATTCATCCCAGGGATGCAAGGCTGGTTTAATATACGCAAGTCTATAAATGTAATTCACCACATAAACAGAACCAAAAACAAAAACCACATGATTATCTCAGTTGATGCAGAGAAGGCCTTCAACAAAATTCAACAGCCCTTTATGCTAAAAACTCTCAATAAACTAGGTATCGATGGAACGTATCTCAAAATAATAAAAGCTATTTATGACAAACCGACAGCCAATATCATACTGAATGGGCAAAACTGGAAGCATTCCCTTTGAAATCGGGCACTAGACAAGGATGCCCTCTCTCACCACTCCTATTCAATATAGTACTAGAAGTTCTAGCCAGAGCAATCAGGCAAGAAAAAGAAATAAAGGGTATTCAATTAGGAAAGGAGGAAGTCAAATTGTCTCTATTTGCAGATGACATGATTGTATATCTAGAAGACCCTATCACCTCAGCCCAAAATCTCCTGAAACTGATAAGCAACTTCAGCAAAGTCTCAGGATACAAAATCAATGTGCAAAAATCACAAGCATTCCTATAGACCAATAACAGACTTAAAGAGAGCCAAATCAAGAACGAACTACCATTCACAATTGCTACAAAGAGAATAAAATACCTAGGAATACAACTAACAAGGAACGTAAAGGACCTCTTCAAGGAGAACTACAAATCACTGCTCAACGAAATAAGAGAAGACACAAACAGATGGAGAAACATTCCATGTTCATGGTTAGGAAGAATTAATATCGTGAAAATGGCCATACTGCCCAAAGTAATTTACAGATTCAACACTATCCCCATCAAACTACCAATGACCTTCCTCACAGAACTGGAAAAAACCACCTTAAACTTCATATGGAACCAAAAGAGAGCCCGCATAGCCAAGTCAATTCTAAGCAAAAAGAACAAAGCGGGAGGCATCACACTACCAGACATCAAACTCTACTACAAGGCTACAGTAATCAAAACAGCATGGTACTGGTACCAAAACAGAGATATAGACCAATGGAACAGAACAGAGGCGTCGGAGGCAACACAACATATCTACAACCACCCTATCTTTGACAAACCTGAAAAAAACAAGCAATGGGGAAAGGATTCCCTGTTCAATAAATGGTGTTGGGAAAACTGGCTAGCCATATGCAGAAAGCAGAAACTCGACCCCTTCCTGACACCTTACACTAAAATTGACTCCAGATGGATTAAAGACTTAAACATAAGACGTAACACCATAAAAACACTAGAAGGAAACCTAGGCAAAACCATTCAGGACATAGGCATAGGCAAGGACTTTATGACCAAAACACCAAAAGCATTGGCAACAAAAGCCAAAATAGACAAATGGGACCTAATCAATCTCCATAGCTTCTGCACGGCAAAAGAAACAGTCAATAGAGTGAATTGGCAATCAACAGAATGGGAAAAAATTTTTGCAGCCTACCCGTCTGACAAAGGGCTGATATCCAGAATTTACAATGAGCTAAAAAAGATTTACAAGAAAAAAACAAACAAGCCCATTCAAAAGTGGGCGAAGGATATGAACAGATACTTTACAAAAGAAGACATGCATGAGGCCAACAAACATATGAAAAAATGCTCATCATCACTGGTCTTTAGAGAAATGCAAATCAAAACTACATTGAGATACCATCTCACACCAGTTAGAATGGCGATCATTAAAAAATCTGGAGAAAACAGATGCTGGAGAGGATGTGGAGAAATAGGAACATTTTTACACTGTTGGTGGGAGTGTAAATTAGTTCAACCACTGTGGAAAACAGTGTGGCGATTCCTCAAGGACCTAGAAATAGAAATTCCATTTGACCCAGCAATCCCATTACTGGGCGTATATCCAAAGGATTATAAATCGTTCTACTATAAGGACACATGCACACGAATGTTCATTGCAGCACAGTTTACAATAGCAAAGACCTGGAACCAGCCCAAATGCCCATCGATGATAGACTGGACAGGAAAAATGTGGCACATATACACCATGGAATATTATGCAGCCATTAAAAACGATGATTTCGTGTCCTTTGTAGGGACATGGATGAACCTGGAAACCATCATTCTCAGCAATCTGACACAAGAACACAAAATCAAACACCACATGTTCTCACTCATAGGTGGGTGTTGAACAAAGAGAACACATGGACACAGGGAGGGGAGCACTATACACGGGGGTCTGTTGGGGGGAGGGGGGACAGCGGGGGGGTGGGGAGTTGGGGAGGGATAGCATGGGGAGAAATGCCACATATAGGTGAAGGGGAGGGAGGCAGCAAATCATACTGCCACGTATGCACCTATGCAACAACCTTGCATGTTTTTCACATGTACCCCAAAACCTAAAATGCAATTAAAAAAAAAAAAGTCATAAACCTACTTTCAGTCTGCTAATGCAAATGTAGAAATGTGGCCCCTTAGAATTTACTTGATAAAGACTTATTAAAGACTTCCCCCGGATATAGAGCCTGATGAAAAAGAATCCCAAAGCACTGACGTGGAATTAGATTTTAAATGCTGTATTTACATTTTCCAATCTTTTGCTTTTCATCAGCACTGACTCTACCATTAAAGAACATCATCTGAGCTAATTAACATGCTCCCATGGTTCATTTCCCAATGAGATAACTAACTTTCAAAAGATTTTGTAGACCCTCATGCCAGCCTCTCTCCTATCCTCCATGCATAACAATTTTGGCATATCGAGAATCTTTAATAAATATTTCTGAAGGAATGACTTTCCAATGATATTCTGCCAGACTTAATGTAATAAAGAATAAATTCTATCATATTCTCTCTGATGTCATGCAGAAAAATTGAAATTCTAGGACATGTTGAGGTGAATTATTTTCATTCAAACTCATAAATAAAACCTAAGTTAGATTTAGTAGATACTGGCAATAGTTATGGAGTGTTAATTAAGATGATTGATTTTTACCAAATGAATGAATTGAGTATCAGTAAGCCACAGACTGGATTGTGTAGAATCTCAGTGGTACCAAGACAAGGCTGCCTGTTAACATTTAGAATTCCATCACTTGTCTTTCACTCCATAATTAGAAAAGAGGTTCATCATAAAACATTCATAATAGTGAATCATTGATTGGTCTCAAATAAGGAACCAAGAGCAGACCCTAATGGTCAAGAGCATTGCCCAAAGGGATATGAGGCTCTGTAAGAGAGGATGGAGAAGGGGAACAGAATATGCCACCCCCAAATACACTTCTTGGGCATGGAGATTCTTTTGACTAAGTAGTTGAGAGCCAGCAGATGAAGGAAAAGCTCTTTACCTTCCCTGTCTGTGTGAAAAATAAACCTTTCCTTTTATAAAGGAAATTCACACTTACAAAGGTGATTTGCATTGGGAAAGATGCCTCTGTACCTGGAAGACAGCTCCTCCTAGAGGCGACCCCCTCTTTTTTTTTAAAGACAGGGTCTCACTTTGTTGCCCAGTCTGGAGTGTAGTGATGCAATCGCAGCTCACTACAGCTTTGGCCTCCTGGGCTCCAGTGACCCTCCCACCTCGGCCTCTAGAGTAGCTGGGACTCAGGGAGCACATCACCATGCCTGACTAATTTTTTAATTTTTATTTTTGTAGAGACAGAATCTGCTTATATTGTCTGGACTGGCCTCAAATTCCTACTCTCCAGTGATCCTCCCATTTCAGCCTCCTAAAGTGCTGGGATTATAGTAATGAGCCACCGTGCCTGAACAAATAATATTTATTTATATTTTTATTTTTAGTGAGAAGATCTTCCTCTGTCACTAAAGACTGGAGAGCAGTGGCACCATCCCAGCTCACTGGAACCTCAAAGTCCTGGTCTTCAGTGGCCTTCCTGCCTTAGCCTCCTGAGTAGCTGGGACTACAGGCACACATCACCTCATCTGGCTAATCCTTTTCTTTTTTGTAGTGACAGTTTATCACGATGTTACTCCTAGGCTCAAGTAGTCCGCCCGCCTTGGCCTCCCGAAGGCTGGATTACTGGCATGGCCACTGCATCTGGCCACAGAGACAACTCTTTCCACCTAAGACTCACCTGCATAGCAAGACAGCCCGCATTTACCTGCATTTCCTCCCTCTCCTTTCTATAACTTGCCTTCCCTCACTCAGAAGTCCCAAACCTGTTTTCCTTTGTTTGACCTAAAGTATACAGAAGCCTCAATTATATGACCACCTCCTTGAGTCTCATTTCTTTGTGAAACACCCATACATATGTGTGTAACAAAAAGTTCGTTTTTCTTTTGTTAATCTGTCAGTTTGATTTGCAGGTCCAGCCAGAGAATTTAGGAGAATAGAGGAATAAAGGTGTTTTTCTCCCTTTCAAATGGAAATCTCCAAGATAAATTTTTCTTTATAATTTTAATGCACCTAAATGAAGGGGAAATTTGTGTCTATGCAGAGCAGCAGTTATATAGATGTCAGGAAAATATAAACATCTTTTGACTATATAGAACTCTTTTTGATATTTGTCTATGCTAATGAGATGTGCCTTTAGACAAGAGCACCCTTTTAATTAAAAAAAAATGTTTATTTTTATTTTTTTGAGATGGAGTTTCACTCTTGTCGCCCAGGCTGGAGTGCAATGGAGAGATCTTGGCTCACTGCAACCTCTACCTCCCAGATTTAAGCAATTCTCTTGCCTCAGCCTCCTGAGTAGCTGGGATTACAGGCGCCCACCACCATGCCTGGCTAATTTTTGTATTTTCAGTAGAGACAGGGTTTCAGCACATTGGCCAGGCTGGTCTCGAACTCCTGACCTCAGATGATCTGCCTGCCTCAGCCTTTCAAAGTGCTGGGATTACAGGAGTGAGCCACTGCGCCCAGCCAAGAGCACCCTTTTATTAATGCCACCCTTATATTAACTTTATTAAAATATTAATTCATCAGGAACACTCAGGTGAACATGATGTAGGACAACAGTTATGTTCAAATCATCAGGGAGCCTCTTCTGACATCCTCATAGAAAAATGATGAGGCTATATGCTTGTCAGGAGAGAGATATCACCACGTTCCTATTACTTTCTGTAGCTCTGAGATCCCTTGAAGATTTCATTTTGCTTTAGGCTTCAGCCAGTCATGTTTTCTTAGAGATTTTTAATTATGTTAGCTGGCTCTGAATAGTCACCCTTCCCACTTGTAGGGGATAAGAGAAAATTTCCCTTTTGTCCTCCAAAGGTTCCCTGAAAAATCAATTGACAAAGGGAAGATTAATTGGAACAATAGCATATAAATTTTATTTTATTTTATTTTTTATTATACTTTAAGTTCTGGGGTACATGTGCAGAATGTGCAGGTTTGTTACATAGGTATACACATGCTGTAGAGGTTTGCTGCATCCATCTACATTAGGTATTTCTCCCAATCCCCTGACCCCCTGCTATCCATCCCCTAAGCCCCCACCCCCAAAAGGCCCTGGTTGTGTGATGATCCCCTCCCTGTGTCCATGTGTTCTCATTGTTCAACACCCACTTATGAGTGAGAACATGCGGTGGTTGGTTTTCTGTTCTTGTGTCAGTTTGCTGAGAATAATGGTTTCCAGCTTCATCCATTTCCCTGCAAAGAACGTGAACTCATTGTTTTTTATGGCTGCATAGTATTTCATGGTGTATATGTGCCACATTTTCCCTGTCCAGTCTATCATTGATGGGCATTTGGGTTGGTTCCAGGTCTTTACTATTGTAAACAGTGCCACAATGAACATACGTATGTATGTGTCTTTATAGTAGAATGATTTATAATTCTTTGGGTATATACCCAAGAAGGAGATTGCTGTGTCAAATGGAATTTCTATTTCTTGCTCCTTGAGGAATTGCCACATTGTCCTCCACAATAGTCAAACTAATTTACACTCCCACCAACAGTGTAAAAGTGTTCCTATTTTTCCACATCTTCTCCAGCATCTGTTGTCTCCAGATTTTTTAATGATCGCCATTCTAACTGGCATGAGATGGTATCTTAATGTGGTTTTGATTTGCATTTCTCTAATGACTGGTGATGATGAGCTTTTTTTCATATGTTTGTTGGCTGCAAAATGTCTTCTTTTGAAAAGTGCCTGTTAATACCCTTTGCCCACTTTTTGATGGGGTTGTTCTTTTCTTGTAAATTTGTACAAAATTCAACAGCCCTTTATGATAAAAACTCTCAATAAACTAGGTATCAGTGGAATGTATCTCAAAATAATAAAAGCTAGTTAGGGCAAACCCATAGCCAATATCATACTGAATGGGCAAAAACTGGAAGCATTCTCTTTGAAAACTGGCACAAAACAAGGGTGCCCTCTCCCACCACTTCTATTCAACATAGTATTAGAAGTTCTGGCTAGAGCAATCAGGCAAGAAAAAGAAATAAAGTTATTCAATTAGAAAAAGAGGAAGTCAAATTGTTTGTATTTGCAGATGACATGATTGTATATTTAGAAGACCCCATTATCTCTCCCAAAATCTCCTTAAGCTGATAAGCAACTTCAGCAAAGTCTCAGGATACAAAATCAATGTGCAGAAATCACAAGCATTCCTATACACCAATAACAGACAAACAGAGAGCCAAATCATGAGCAAACTCCCATCACAATTGCTACAAAGAGAATAAAATACCTAGGAGTACAACTAAAAAGGGACATGAAGGACCTCTTCAAGGAGAACTATAAACCACTGCTCAAGGAAATAAGAGAGGACACAAACAGATGGAAAAACAACCCATGCTCATGGATAGGAAGAATCAATATTGTGAAAATGGCCATACTGCCCAAAGTAATTTATAGATTCAATGCTATTCCCGTCAAGCTATCATTGACCTTCTTCACAGAACTGAGATCTGCTGGACTGCATCGTCGCAGGATAAGAGGGGAGGTCGGCTCAAGATACAGGTTACAAAGATCTAGCTGATTAAACGGGATGTGGTAGAGAAGCCAGGCAAAACCCACCACAACCAAAATGGCAATGAAAGTGACCTCCAGATTGAGGTCATGTCTTTTGTGGGAACAAGGATGGAGCTGGAGGCTATCATTCTTAGCAAACTCACACAGGAACAGAAAACCAAACACTGCATGTTCTCACTTAAAAGTGGGAGCAAAGTGATAAGAGCTTGTGAATGTAAAGAAGGGAAGAACAGGCACCGGGGAGGGAGGGAGGAGGGAGAGGAGCAGAAAAGATAACTGCTGGGTACACAGCCTAATACCCGAGTGACATGATGATACGTACAACGAACCCCTGTGACACATGTTTATCTATGTGTACTCAGCTTAATACCCGAGTGATGTGATGGTACGTACGATGAACCCCATGACACGTTTATCTCTGTGTACTCAGTTTAATACCTGAGTGATGTGATGATACGTACAACGAACCCCTGTGACACATGTTTATCTATGTGTACTCAGCTTAATACCTGAGTGATGTGATGATACGTACAATGAACCCCTGTGACACATGTGTATCTATGTGTACTCAGCTTAATACCCGAGTGACGTGATGATACGTACAACGAACCCCTGTGACACATGTGTATCTATGTGTACTCAGCTTAATACCCTAGCGATGTGATGATACGTACAACAAACCCCTGTGACACATGTTTATCTGTGTGACAAACCTTCACATGTATCCCCAAACCTGAAATAAAAACTAAAAACCAAGAAATTAATCTATGGTCATCCTCATGATATGCTAATTGTAATGCATCAGCATGCTAGAAGACATTGCTACCAGCACCTGGACAGTTTACAAATGCCATGGCAATGTCTAGAAGTTACCTTATATGGTCTAAAAAGGGGAAGGACCCTCAGTTCCAGGGGATATTCCCACCTATGTCCAGGAAAACTCATGAATAATCCACCCCTTGTTTAGCATATGATCAAGAAATAACTATAAATATACCCAATTGAGCCGCCCATGCTGCTCTGCCTATGGAGTAGACATTCTTTATTCCTTTACTTTCCTGATAAACTTGCTTTCACTTTCCTCTATGGACTCACCCCTAATTCTTTCCTGGGCAAGCTAAGAACCCTCTTTTGGAGTCTGGATCGGACCCCTTTCCGGTAATAGGAATAGTGTCCCCAAGCTGTCTACTGTGTTCTATGGCGTCACAGGGGACAGGAAATGTTCCGGCAGTGTCTGTGGTCTTCGTAATCCAGGGAGAAAGTACTTTGTGCTGCTTCTTCACTGGCCCCTGAAACCCCACAGGAAATGTTTCTCATCACAAGATTGCCCTGCCAACTTGAGAATGAGAGACAGCTTTCCTCCTTGGTAAAGAGAGATAGAGCTCCAGATTTTGTGTGTAGAGAATGTGTTTGAAATGCTTTCCACTCACTGGTAGAACTTTGGGAAAAAAACATCTTCTAAAATGGTTTTTCTTTGATCCAGGAACTCTGTTTTTGTTTATTAAAATATTATTGTAGGCCAGGTGTGGTGGCTCACACCTGTAATCCCAGCACTTTGGGAGGCCGAGGCGGGCGGATCACAAAGTCAAGAGATTAAGACCATCCTGGACAACAGGGTGAAACCCCGTCTCTACTAAAAACACAAAAATTAGCTTGGCATGGTGGCACATGCCTATAATCCCAGCTACTTGGGAGGCTGAAGCAGGGTAATTGCTTGAACCCAGAAGGCAGAGGTTGCTGTGAGCCGAGATTGCCCAGTCTGGGCAACAGGGCAAGACTCTGTCTCAAAAAAAAGAAAAGAAAAGAAAATATATATATACACACATATATATATTATTGTCACAAAAATTTTTAAACATACAGAGAATAATATCATGAACACTCACCAATCTAAGTCATATTATTTTCTGTATCTAAAAGCCAGATTACTACCTGTATGTTGCAGTCTGTCTATATATTGCTTCAGATTCTAATAAATAAAATACTACAAATACAGTAAAACTCTCTTTTTTTCTCATTCCCGAAACAATGACCCTCCCTTCTGCATCACAGGTGATGGCAATTGCGGACTGGTGGGTAGGCTTCCTATTGGTTTTTATCTTTATTTTTAGAGACGGAGTCTCACTCTTTTGCTCCAGCTGTATGCAACGGGGCGATCACAGCTCACTGCAGCCTCCAACTCCTGGCATCTTTCCACCTCAGCCTCCTAAGTGGCTGGGACATCAGGTGTACATAATCACAATCAGCTAATTTTTTTTTTTTTGGTAGGGATAGGGTCTCGGCTATGTTGCTCAAACTGGTCTCAAACTCCTGGGCTCAAGCAATCTCTCATCTCAGTGTCCTAAAGCACTGGAATTACAGACATGAGCCACCATGCTGGCCCTATTGGTATTTTTATATCTTTACTATTTTTGCATATAACCATACATAATATATTTAGTATCTTTAATTTTATGGAAACAATACGATACTTGTATTATCTGTAACTATGTTTTCACTGAATAATATGTTTCTGAGATTACTCATTTTTGACACATAGTATGCTAATTTATTTATTTAATTGCTGTATATTAGAGCATTGTATTATTTTTTGATAATTTATCCATTCTTCTACAAATGGATATTTAAAGTACTTATATTTTTCACTATTACTAAGAATGCTGTAATGAACATTACTGGGGAAATTTAATTTAAACCAAAATCTCCCAGTCTAGAAAACCTCTTCACAAAGGTAGTAGAGAAAGAAACTGGTTTTTAAAAACTGAATAGGCATTAAATCAGAATGTGACATAGATGACATAGATCACAGACAAGCCACAAAGAGATTGCAAAGACAGAAAGACAGCTCAGCCTTTTGTATAATTGAGAAGATACAATTTATTACATATATGTTCTCAAGGTATATAGTAATTAGTTTTCAAGTGAGAGAATGAAACAGTTCACCCTAAATTCACCTGGTAATCACTTTGAAATGATGGAAAAATGAACATTTATTTTTATGACAAGAGGTAGTTTTGCAACTAGGAGCAAAACATCCCCGAAAAACAGGCTTTTACCTTCCCCTAGAAATTGGGCCACAGAGGCACCGTCTCACTCGATGTTTACATTTCAAAGAGGTGATTTCCAGGTGCTTGAGAAAGCCATTCCTGGGTCATAAAGATGGCAAGAGGCTTATTGGGCTTTGAAAAAGATTTAGGTACATTTCAAAGAGATGGAAAAGGAACTTACAATGACAAGTTTTCTAAAGTAAATGTTCTAAGAAAAGGGAGAGGGAGAAGTTTCTTACCTTATTTTTGTCAGGGAGAATTAGTCTATCATTTTTAATCTTTATTTGTCCCTACTATATTATTTCATGTGTCTTATTGTGCAGATGTGTAAGGTATTAATATAACATGCATAGAAAGTAAAATTGTTCTTTTGTAGAACTTGTACTTTTGGGGGGTAACTTTACAGACATAATAAAAATACTTTCAAAATGGTTTTTCCAGTTTATACTCCCACTAGTGATGGATATTTCCATTTTTCAAAATCTTCACAATACTTGATAATGTTAGACTTGGTAATTTTTTTCTTTTTTTAGCATCAAGTTGGTAAAAAAAAATTTCATAATGTTTACAAAATGGATGAGTGAAGATAGTGTCAGCTTTAAATTTTTATTTCCCTGATTATTAGTGAAGTTGGGTATCTCTTCACTGGCCTTTTTTTTTCTCTGTGATTTGCCTATTTGTTCCGAGGATTTTTCTGTTCAGTTATCTTTTTAATATATTTTTCAAATTCTGGCAAATCCTGAACATTACCCTTCTATTAGTTATATGCTTTGCAAATGGTCTGCTGATCTGTGGTTTGTCTTTTTGAGAAAAGCTTAAATAATTTTCAATGTGATGATTATACTTAATACAATAGCTGTCCTGACAGTGTAATAAGAACTCTGGACAGAAATGTTGTAATGAAGCATTCATCAGCCTGTGCTTTGACCCACTTCCTCGTAACTGAAAGAACTGTTGCACCAGGTACTGAGCACTGGCATCCCTACTGCTCCTATAGGTAGGATTTCTGACCTGGAATCATAAGGCTTGTGTTTGTTTTTTGTTTTTTTTGAGACAGAGTCTCACTCGGTCACCAGGCTGGAGTGCAGTGCAGTGGCGTGATCTCTGCTCACTGCAACCTCCGCCTCCCAGATTCAAGCGATTGTCCTGCCTCAGCCTCCCAAGTAGCTGAGATTTCAAGCACGCCATCACACCCAGCTAATATTTGTATTTTTAGTAGAGACAGGTTTTCACCATGTTGGCCAGGATGATCTCGATCTCCTGACCTCATGATCAGCCCGCATTGGCCTCTCAAAGTGCTGGGATTACAGGTGTGAGCCACCACACCAAGCCCAAGACTTGTGTTTAAGAAGCGCTTAAGCAGATTCTGAATTCCAGGGGCATAGTTGACACCACCAGTTAGAAGACCCCACAGAGGAACCACATCAACATGAGAATAACTGCTTCTTCCTCTTCTTGTCCCAGTATTTCGCCTTGAACTCTTCAACCAATCCATAATCCTCACACTTCCGCCTACTTGAAAATTCTTAAAAACCCCACCCTCAAACTCCCCAGGGAGATGAATTTGAGTTTCCTCTCATCTCCTCATTCAGCAGCCCTAAGATGAAACGCCTTTCTCTGCTGCAGCCCTGTATCTCAGTGTGTTGACTTGCTGCACACACTGGGCAATGGACTGATGATGTTTACAAGTGTCACCTTAAGCTGAGAAAGAGAAATTATGTCATATTAAAAATAAATACTAGGACTCCTCCAAGCTTACTCATATGGTTGTTGGCAAGCATTGAGCCCTCTCAGTGTGGGTTTCTCCAGAGAGCTGCCTCATGGCCTGGCTGCCAACCTCTCCCACAGCAAGCAAACCAAGAGAGAACATCAGAGAGTGCCTGCGATGGACGCCACAGCCTTCTTCTAGCCTAACATTAGGGTAGTGTCCCATGACTCCTCCAATACTCCATTCATTAGAAGTAAGTCACCAAGTCCAATTCACAATCAACAGGAGGTGATTCTATAAGGTTGTCAATACTAGGAGGTCAGGACTTTTGGGGTCATCTTAGAAGCTGCCTACTGGAGCAAACTTTTGAGCATTTACCTGTCTATGAATGTTTTAATCCCATTCTCACATTTGATTCGTCATTTGGTTCATTATAAAATTCTAGGCTGCAAGTCATTCTTCTTCACAAATGTAAGGAATTTCTCCAAAGTTGTTGAGAAGATGGCCACCCTCCTGATTTCTGATGTGACTTGTTTTTCTTTATGGAAGATTTTAGCAGCATTTCTATATTCTTACTGTTTTTACAATGATGTCCCTCACTTTGGGGATATTTCTTGAAATTTTTCTGGATTATTTTTTCTTCCATTTTCTGATTTGTAAATTTTCTGTTGGACAGATGGTGGCTCTCTTCTTCCTTTCTTCTCACATCATCTCCTTGTATCTTTTTCCTCTTCGTTTTGATCTGTCTTTCATGCTGGAAGATTTTTCATGTGTCCGGTGATTGATTCTTGGCCATTTATGGTTGAAGATGAACCACTAAAAAGCTGATTGGATGCTCTGTAGGTGAGAGCTGAATTTGAGGGCTTGAGGATTTCATTGGGAGGGCCACAGTGTAGTGAACTGGTAGTGTCAGAGTCCTGGGGGAAAAAAAAGGCAATGTTTAAATTAGGACAATTTTTAGGAAAATTGAGTGAAATGGCAACTTACAATGATGTAGACAGAATTGAAACTACCTTTGCAAAGAGCATGACAGCAAGGTAAATCTATCATGGCTGATTCCATCTTGCTTCTACCTCACAGGCTGCCTGTCCTCGCTCATTCCTAGGCATGGGCCAAGATAACTGATCTGGTTGGGCTCTGAGTCTCCACCCAAATCTCATCTTGTGGCTCCCATAATTCCCACTTGTTGTGGGAGGGGCCTGAGGGAAGATGACTGAATCATGGGGGCGGGTCTTTCCCATACTGTTATGATAGCAAATAAGTCTCACAAGATCTATGGTATTTTAAGGGGGAGTCTCCCTGCACAAGCTCTTTTTGCCTGTTGCCATCCACGAAGGATGTGGCTTGCTTCTCCTTGCCTTCTGCCCCGATTGTGAGGCCTCCCCAGCCCTGTGGAACTGTGAGTCCAATTAAACCTCTTTCGTTTGTAAATTGCCCAGTCTCAGGTATGTCTGTATCAGCTGTGTGAACATGGACTAATACAATAGCCATGGGAAGAACTTAGTTTCTGGTTTAACTTTGAAGCAAGGATTCTAATAGTCCCCCCCAAGACCGACTCACTCCTTATTTGGGAACTGAAACTGCCTTTGTAAGACTAATGAAAGGCCGCTGTCTGAGAACTGAAGCCATCGTTAAGATTAAGGAATGGCCACAAGATTCTTGGTCCCAGCTCCTCAGAAGGCTGAGGCAGAAAGACTGCTTGAGCCCAGGAAGTCCAGGCTGCAATGAGCCATGATTGTGCCACTGTGCTCCAATAGAGTCGTAGAGTACAACCCTGTTTCTACATTAGAGAAAAAAAAAGCAGAAAAATCAAGGAGACTCTGGCTGCCTGGAAAAAACAGTATGGTTTAGACTGAAAGAAACTAGGGTGCTGGTGGAGGGCTGATCCTGCTCAGACCACAAGCCCAGAGGCTGGGCCTAGCTCAGTGTTAGCAGAGAACAGGGATGCACTCTAAATGGCAAGAAATACTTTGGAAAAACAGGCATTAATCTGTTTAGTGTGACTAGTGCTTATCCAGTTCCTATTTTTCAATAATAAACTTCTTCATCTTCTTTCCCACTCATCATCTCTGTGAGGACAAGCTAAAAAGTTCGTTTTCTCTTTCTTAGTTAACTTTTTACCTCTAAAGCCTTTCTAGAAGGAGGAATGATGGTCAGCAGATGGTATCATAACGTGATAATAGAGCTGTGGGAATTGTTGAATGTACAGTAACATAGTGAATTAATCTTTGTCTTTTCTTACTGGCTGAGAATTTCCTTTTAAATTTTCATATTTATCCCCCCAGCATGTTGGCCTAGCAGAAATCAAAGAAGCTTATAAAATTGAAGGCAGTTTTTATACATGATAAAACTACTGGGAATTATCCAAAAATCCTTTGGGTTTTATGAGCTTAAAGACTAAAACTATAAAACAAACACCAAGATTTTAATAAGGATGGAAGTAAGATAATGCCTTTTTACTTGGGTTAGAAGAGTCAACCTAATCTAAGTTTACTGGATACAATGTTTTTGGGAAGCTTTTCTTTTAATCCTGTGCATTCTGATGTGTTGAGGGAACTAGCCCCTTGGAGCTTTTGGCTGGAACTGCTATCATCTTTGCGAAACGATCTGTGACACCAAAACGAAAGGCTGACCTGAATAGATTTTCCCCCACGGACCTAAATTGCACCTAAAATGTAAGAAATTCAAATTTGATAATGATTTAAGACTGTTTCCTGAGGGGCTAGCATATTAGCAGAAATGAGTGTTTATCAGGTTAAACTCTTTACTGCTCCTTTTACACCTAAAATTAGGGAAGTGTCTTGAGAGAGCAAGAGGTGGAAATCACCTTGTATAAGGCCTGGATTCTAAAGTTGGAGTGTCTGGAAGTAGTGAGATGGTAGATGTTTTGTGGAGGAGTGATACCAAGGTGTATGGAGTTTATGTGAAGTTTAGTCCGTCTGATTTTAAGTTATGGGCTTTAGACATACTCTTGTGCCAAGGTATTAGCTGTATTTTTTTTTTTGAGACAGAGTCTCACTCTGTTGCCATGTTGCAATGCAGTGGCATGATCTTGGCTTACTGAAACCTCTGACTCCCAGGTTCGATAGATTCTCCTGCCTCAGCCTCCCAAGTACCTGGGATTACAGGCGAGCACCACCATGCCCAACTAATTTTTTTTTTGTATTTTTAGTAGAGATGGGGTTTCACTATGTTGGCCAGGATGGTCTCGATCTCTGGGACCTTGTGATCCACCTGCTTTGGCCGCCCAAAGTGCTGGGATTACCACTGCACTCAGCTGACATTAGCTTTCATGTCCGCCTTCCTTGATCTACATGGATATATCAAAAGAACATCTGCAACAGATTAATAAAATTAATTAAAAAGGAAGCTAAAGAAAAGACTAACCCTCTGGCCTAGAGGATTAAAAATGTGTAATTGAGGATCAGACTTGTCTTTGAGCTTATCAATCAGATTGGCCACCCAGTAGTCTATCAAACATCTCGTCCTTTGTAATTTAGCAAATCGAGAAATGACTAAAGATACCACACACTTTAAACAATTTAGCAGCCCTATCTCCAAGTTCTTACAGAACAAACTACTGGAACTGAAGTTACCTTCTTGAGGAATATCTTGCATTGCACAGTTAAAAATAGAGAGTACTTAGTGTGTAATTTGTGTGTTACTTGCTTTCATATGAATGGAGATTTGGAATGTTTATGCTTAAAAACGAGTTGTCTTGCAAAGCAATACTTTGTGGCTGTACTATCAACTTACTTACTTGGTGTTTCATCATCAAAGAATTTAATGGACGCACTAGCTTGTCTTGAACCTAAATAACCATCAATGACAAAATAAGGGTATTTAAAATTTGAGACCAATTTGGATTTATCATACCCTTTTATTAATAAGAGGGTCTGTTAATTTCCTCTGTTGTTTTACCTGCAGATGTCAAGTGAGTTTATCCAAGTTTTTCCACTTAATTTACTTTTTTTTGCATATTAGTCCTATTGTTTTAGTGTTTCATAAGTGTTGTTGGATTAGTTGCACTACTCATGACTATCTGGAGTATGGATTTAAGGAGTTCACAGGACAGAGAATCACTTGTTTTATTATGATGGTTTTAGTTGTAACTAAATGTAATTGGTACCAGATGAACACATTAGGAAAGAATTAGATTAAATTACGTGACTGTAATTCTACTAGAACCAAGGCTATTTTCAGCTATGAAATTGCCTGGAATTGAAGCAGGGGACTCTTAACAGCTTGTCTGATTCTTTTTTTTTTTTTTTTTTGTAGCATTAAAAAAAACCCGAGGAAAACATCTTTCTCTTGAATAGAGAAAAGAAAATAATAAAAGGATATGGTACTTAAGTTCTGACAGCTGATTGATATGCTTTGGCTCTGTATCCTCAACAAAATCTCGTGTCAAGTTGTAATACCTACGTGTTGGGGGAGGGACCCAGTGGAAGGTGATTGGATCATGGGAGTAGTTTCCCCCGTGCTGTTCTCAGGATAGTGAGTGAGTTCTCGTGAGACCTGGTGGTTTAAAAGTGTGGCACCTCCCTTTTTGTTCTCTCTCTCCTGCCATGTCAAGAAGGTCCTTGCTTCCCCTTCACCTTCCACCATGATTGTAAGTTTCCTGAGGCCTCCCAGCCATGCTTCCTGTTAAGCCTGTGGAACTGTGAGTCAATTAAAACTCTTTTCTTCATAAATTATCCAGTCTCAGGTAGTTCTTTATAGCAGTTTGAAAATGGACTCATACACTGACTTTACTTTTTCCACAATAATATATAACCCAATAGTTCTCAAATTTTAATGCACATAAAATTCAGCCAGTGAGCTTATATAATGCAGATGACAAGGTGCTGTTTTCAGAGTTTTGGCTCAGTTGGCATGGGCAGGATTCAGGAATGTGAATTTTTAAAAAGCCCTCCTATTCTTCTGCAAGCAGTTGTCCAACTACACTTTGAAGCATTGACTGTAACACTAATCACCCATACTTTCCTATTCCTTCCGAAACTATTACTATAAAAAGTTCACATATGGCTATATAAGATATGACTGAGATAATGTTGTGAGAAAATGTTGAGAACATTTTAGATTCTTGTATACATGCTTTCATAATTTCACAAAATTATGATGTAAGTATTCCCACATTGATATTTAACCATGAGGATTCTGTGAATGTTTCTTGCCATTTTTTATAATGGCATTTAGGGCTGCTTAACTAGATTTTATGCACACACACATACATAAAAACATCTAAATATAACATTAATTATTGTTCATATTAGTTGCTTGTTTTCTGTTGTTTTCCAAGTAGGCCTTTTAGCTCTCAGAATACGTTGACAATATTCAGTCATCAATACTGAAAAGGGTAACTAACTAGGAGACCACAGGGGAAATTAAACTTCTTCAGAAAAAGATGACTAGCATGCCAAAGTACTTCGTCAGTGTGTGCGTGTGGGTAATCTCTTTCTGCCTTTTTTTTTCTTCAGGGACAGGGTCTCGCTTAGTGGCCCAGGCTGGAGTGCAGTGGCATGATCAAAGCTCACTGCAGCCTCAAACTCCTGCCCTCAAAGATCCTCCCATCGCAGCCTCTGGAGTAGCTGGGACCACAGGCATGCACCACCATGTCTGGATAATTTGTTTATTTTTTGTAGAAATGGAGTCTTGCTATGTTGTCCAGGCTGGTCTGGAATTCCTGGCCTCAAGCAATCCTCCTAGGCTGGCCTCCCAAAGCACTGGGATTCCAGGTGTGAGCCACTGCACCAGGCCAATATGTGTGTGATTACTAATACAGGCAAGAGCCATCACTATCCTGTTCATACCCAACACCTTAGGTAAAGCAGTGACTACGTAATCCCAATGGCTTGATGTCAAAAGGTACAAAACTCTGAGCCTGGATAATATAGCATGATAGAGGACATAAATGAAATTAGCTTTTGGTTTAATTTCTCTTAGATTGGAGGATTAGCTAAGTAAAACAAGAGTTTTGTGGTAAAATAGAAATTTCTAAACAAGGACTATGGCTGGTGTCCTCCCTCCCAGTTTCTTTTGAAATAACTATGAAGCCAGTTATGGGGGAGAACATCCGCATTAACAGAGAAAACTGAAAGTGGGAACTTATTCCTACCAAAGGCAATCCCGTGAGATTGAGTTAAGTGAGTCGACCACAGCCTTGCACTTAACCTACTGAGCAAATCCCACAAACCCCACAAGCACATTCGGAGTATGGTGAGAGAAGGTCTGAGCCTGCCCCAGCCACTTGGCAGGGCCAAGAACACACGCTTGGCCAAGTGCTGGTTAGTGAAAGTCACTGCAGATCATCCACGTGATCCTCCTTAGAAACTACACAAGCTGCGAGGGGCTGACAAAAAGATCCTGGAAATTAAGGATGCTAGTATAAAGCACTGCAAGGGGAAGAAAAGGATTAGGGTGGGGACTGGATCAGGTGGACTCATCAAGGCCTCATCCTCTCAAAACCTTTCAAAAACCAACACAATTTTTTTAATAACAAAAAAGACCAAAGCTTATAAAAGATACATATGATTAAAAATAAGTCACAGGTCTTTCACAGAATACTGCAGTTTAAAATATACCATGATTCTGGGTTCAATTCCACGAGCAAAACTATGGTTTGTTATAGGGAGATCTGTTAATAGATGTTTCACTTGATTAGGTGAATTAAATAAAATCACATGGATCTCTCAATCAATTATTATTCAATAGGACTTAACATCCTTCCTGATAGAATCAGGAAAAAGAAAATCACTTTAAAGATCAGGAAAAGAAAATTACTTTCTTTCCATGACCAAGAATATCTATTGTAAGTCAGCCACAAGCCCTCTGCGTCTGGTGGTGCATGCTTGGAGATGACTTATCAGTAGACCAGTGTCGTGACAAAACTGCCACGTGATTGCCACGTGTGATGCCTGGTTTTTCTCGCATAGCTTGCAGACAACACAGAAAGATAATGCTGGTAGCTGGGTAAGGAACTGTGCCAAGAACTGTGTGCTAGATCCAGCTGGCATGACTTTGGAAAGGCAGTGTTGTAACCATAAAGGGTTGAATTTTAGGATATTGTTGATGAAGCAATCAAAGCTGTGCTGGTAGACGCTCCTGGAGAAAAACACCAACCCCACGGAAGTCCGACGTTGTGTGGGGCTGCACAGGGGAATCTCTCTCAGTGCTTTTGAATCCTCACTGCTTTTTTTTTTTAGGATACTATGTTGCACATTCAAGGTACTAAATAAAGAAATGTTTCAAAATATGTCATCATCATTATGGTTTAACTTATAATCACTGAGTTTGCAATTATCTTGCCACTATACCTTGTCCGTACTTGGAAAAAACTCACCATAAACTCTGATTAGTTATTTGTTGAAAGTGTTTATAGCTTATTGAAAGAAGGTCTCTGTTTCTTTGATAAGAATAATGAAATTTCTCAACCAAGAAAAATTACTTGCTTTAGTGAACGTGTTTTGCTAATGCACTAAATTTTTAAAGAATAGAAAGCATATACACCAAAAAACAAATCTTGTTTGGTATCTCAACAACCATATGGAAAACCAAGAAAATAATTGGAGATCCTAGGGGGCTTGAAAAGCAAATCTTTTCTGCTGTCCAAGAATGTGGTTGCTATGAGGGCAGGGACCTGGTCTACCTTACTCTCCACTTTATCCCTGACTCCCAGAAAGGACCTCCTATAGAAGTAGATTCTAATAAATATTATTCTAGATGAATATTTATGAATGAATGGAAGTTAAGAGGCTGAGCCAGAAACTCTAAATCAGAAGTATTTTTGAAAGTCCACTAAAAGATTTATTTTTTGCACATACACTTAAAGGGTCATGCATTTATCATCTTCTAAAGAGTCACAGGAGTTCCAATCTGAATAACAGACCATTTGTTTTCTTAATAGCTGTTATTGCTAACTGTTCTACCTGAATTTGGTTGTTCACAACAGCTGCAAAATTCTTTTTGGTAAATATTTATCACATTTTGTATTTAAAGGTAGGCAACTCTTGCTTCTTTACAATCTTGCTTCCGTGTAATATGTTAGGATGAGAATGAATATATGGAGTTCTGCCACTCATAATACATGAATTAGAAAACTGAGGCACAAAGCTGTCCTTTAGCTTGCTCTATGTGCTTCCCTGCAGGCCCTCTTCCATGGTCACTTGAGGTGAGTATGACAGTATTACAGAGACAGCATGTAAATGAAAACTAAACAGGGAGGCCAAGGTGGGTGGATCACGAGGTCAGGAGTTCAAGACCAGCCTGGCCAAGATGGTGAAACCCTGTCTCTACTAAAAATACAAAAATTAGCTGGGCCTGGTGGCACACACCTGTAATCCCAGCTACTCAGGAGGCTGAGGCAGGAGAATTGCTTGAACCCAGGAGGCAGAGGTTGCAGTGAGCTGAGATCGCGCCACTGCACTCCAGCCTGGGTGACAGAGGGAGACTCTGTCTCAAAACAACAACAACACAACAATAATAACAATGAAAACTAAACGAGACTACATCTTATATACTGAAGGACTGTGAAGATCGTTAAGGACCAAGTAACACCTGGAAAATGTATGTAAATATTTTATCTTTAAATACACTGAATGACTCATGGGTGTCATATTTTAATGCCTTTGCTCATGCTGTCTTACTGTCCTCTTGTGTCCACCTTTGGCACCATCAGCAACATCCTTATTTATCCTCAAGGCACAATTTAAATTTGTCTTCCTTCCCTGAGTGTCCCTAGATCCTGCTGAGAACGACTTGATCCTTCCTGATGTTTGTATTTCTATTATTGCTTTATTGAAATTGCTTTATAACAAATTATTTTCATGATTATAAGGAGAACCAGGGAGTGTATTTTATTTTACCAACTCCAAAAACAATCCCTCGGTAACTACTGTCTAAAAAGCATTTTTCTAGGTGGTGCACCAATTCTGAATGGTGAGCAGGGAAACACTGAGAGAGAAGCGTTCATAATCAGCTGGGCTTTGAAGTTCATGTTGGACTTTCTCGAAATGTTGTTGAAGAACTAGGGAAAAGAAAAGGGATAGTCATTTAAGGAATAAACGAAAGCGAAGGGTAGTAGAAGATTGGGGAGAGAAAAAAACTGAGCACATTTCTGATGTGAAAGGCGGGGATGTATCCATGATGGAAAAAGGGGGAAGAATGAGTGGCGTAAGCACATCAGGAGATCTGGTCAGATGACTGAGGTGACAAAAAGACAGCTCAGATTTGGAAACAAAGTAGTTTGCGTATTTCCTCATCTCATTTGGGACAGGGAGGGGAGTGAGGATGGGCCTAGCTCATGATTTCAAATGCTCAACAGTGATTTGCTGAGTTAGGTGTATGAAGAGCCTCTGAAGTTAAGAAGAAGGGTCCAATCAGTGCTGTGATCTATTTCATATTGTGACTAAATGATTCTCCCTCCTAAAGCTGTCCACTCAGAATCAAATTCAAAAACACTATCTAGATTGTACCAGGACTTCAAAGTTGTTTAACATTGTAGGCATAATACATTTTTTAAAGTAGGCAATTTAATAAGAAGTTCTATCAGTTACATTGACTTTTTTAGTATAAAATATGTTAAGTAAAGTAAAAGAAATTACAGAAATTCTATCAATATGCAATTTTGCTCATGTATGACGATGTATTTAGTTAAAATGGTAGTCTCTTTGATGACATACCATACAAGAAAAATCAGAGAAATAGAAGAATTAGGTTACTAATAAGAGTAGAAGATTCAATATTACTTCATCTATTCAGATAAGTAACTATACCTTAAAATAAAATACAAAATAAATAAGATATTTGATAAGTGGGCCAGGCGTGGTGGCTCATGCCTGTAATCCCAACACTTTGGGAGGCTGAGGCAGGTAGATCATGAGGTCAGGAGATTGAGAACATCTTGGCCAACATGGTGGAACCTTGTCTCTACTAAAATACAAAAAATTAGCTGGACGTGGTTGCACGTGTCTGCCTGTAGTCCCAGGTACTCGGGAGGCTGAGGAAGGAGAATCCCTTGAACCTGGGAGGCAGAGGCTGCAGTAAGCTGAGATTGCACCACTACACTCCAGCCTAGTGACAGAGTGAGACTCTGTCTCAAAATAAATAAATAAATATATAAATAAGATATTTCATAAGCTGTGCAGAAGGAGTAATAAGGAATTCTTTAAAGGAATATTTTTTACTGAAAACAATTTTTTTAACATTTAAAAGCATGAGAGTGGATATAATGTGCTTATTAACCAGTATAAGGTTTTCCATTTGAGGAGAAAACATTAATATAGACATTTTCAGAATGAATATTTGTTTGACATTAATATTTAATTTATGCACATCTCTCCTTTTAGATTTATTTATTTACTTATTATTATAAAGGTTTGCTCCTTTTCATTGGATAGGGTATTATTTTGACATCCTTTAGTACAATTTTTAACATAAACAGTTTCAGCTGTGGAGCACAGCAGACCTTGTGGCCTGGTGGAAGGAGCCTGGGGCTTGGTAACCTGGCTGCTGGCCCCAGTGCTGTTAAGCTATGCTCTTGGGAAACTGATTTGGGTGCTCTGGAGCTCAGTTTCTTCATCTGCAACATGAAGGGCTTGCCGGTCTGAAAATCTCAACCAAGCCTCAATCCTTGAGGGGCTTTTATGAATATCCCAGAATATGTGCTGCCTATTTCAATGACTTGAGTTGCTAATGGTTTATGTTGTTCTAGGGCTAGAGATGCTAAAAGTATTACAATGTGCAGGAAAATCTAACACAAGAAAATCGCCCTATCCAAAATGCCAATAGCACCCACTCTGAGAAGCAGGAGAGGTGGTTTACCGCACTGGGTCTGGAGTGGGCATGGGTCATTGTTCCTCACCCTAATCACTGCCACCTTCAGCCAAGATTCTAAACATAATGGAGGAGACTGGAGGGTGCATCTATTTGAGGATCTCTGTTTTCTCTGTGAATCTGAGTGTGCTGTCCACTGACAGTGGGTGTGGGCTGGAAGTTGTAAGTGTAGTTAGTATAAAAGACTTGATATAATTGTCACAGAGAAAGAGGCATAAATCAGAGTTGTAAGCAGCTTCGAAGACTTATTCAAGGTGGAGGGCTATGAATTTACTGACTATAATCTGGGTTGTTTTATGGTAAACATAAAACAATGTAAGGAAACTAAACTGACTATAAATTTTTTTATTTTTTTTATTTTTATTTTTTTTGTGAGACAGAGTCTCTCTCTGTTGCCCAGGCTAGAATGCAGTGGTGTGATCTCAGCTCACTGCTGCAACCTCTGCTTCTCAGGTTGAAGCAATTCTTCCACCTAAGCTTCCCGAGTAGCTGGAATTACAGGCATGTGCCACTATGCCCAGCTAATTTTTTATTTTTTAGTAGAGAAATTGAAGAATTAGGTTACTAACGAGAGTAGAAGATTCAATATTAATTTATCTATTCAGGTAACTCAACTACACCTTAAAATAAAACATACAAAAAAAGATATTTGATAAGTGGTGCAGAAAGAGTAATAAGTATTTCTTCAAAGAAAACATTTTTTACTGTATGTGATATTTTTTAACATTTAAAACCATCAGAGTGGATATAATGTGCTTATTAACTGGTATATTAACAGATTTATTAACAGGTGTGAGCCACTGTGCCCGGCCCAAAATTCATGATTTTTACCAACAGTTCTTAATATCCTTGGGGGAGGAGTGGGGAAGAGGAAAGTTAAATTGACCCAGGGTTGAGGTTTTGTGTGACGTCTGGAAAAGAAGGAAAAAAAGGAGTTGAGGATATTTTAAGAGATTCACTCTGGCGGTTGACTCTGGAGTCTCGATTGGATGAAGGATGAATCAAGAACTGAAGAAGACTCAGACAAAGTAGGATGGTAGGAGTCAGATGTTGAATCATCTCGATCCAACAGCTAATGCATTAAACATTCACATTGGCATTTTTTATACCGTGGATTTTCTACTCAATTTGATTCTTGGTTGAGTTTCATTGCACAGTTGAGAATTTTCAATATTATTATGGTAGATTGCATCAATATTTGAAGCCTACATGTTATTTCAGAACCTTGGCATTTCCTCTCCAGCAGAATCTATTTCCTATTCCCTTAAGTCAGGGTAGTCTTCTGTGACTGCCAGGAAAGATGGCGTGGTAGACAGCAAGGGCGGATGCAGCTCCCACCTGATGCTCTCCTTCGTGGCCTGCGACTTGAAGCCCTGGGTTGACATGTAGCAAGTCAGGCTATTCTGAAGCCACCATATCGGAGCCACCATGGAGAGAGAACAGACGAGCCCCAGCACTTCCAGCTCACAGATGTTTGCAACTTTCCAGCCCAGACATCAGACACATGAGTAAGGGAGCCCTCTGACGATCCAGCCCCCGGCTTCCAGACTTCGTTAGCTGACGCCGAGTAAAGCATAAGTGAGTTATCCCAGCCAGCCAGGTCTGAGCCATGAGCAAAATAAAAGTTGGGGTTTCTAAGGACACTAGATTTGGGATGTTTAGTTATACAGCAATAATTATCATTATCTCCCTTTAGCTTTTAATGTTGAAAAATGTCTGATCTCCTTGTAACTGTAAGGAAACTAAACTGGCTGTAAAATTCATGGGTTATAAGCTCTACACATTGTTGTCCATCTTCTGGCACTCAGACTTACTGTGCTTGCTTTTGAGGCTAGCCAGATACTTTCCTCAAGACCCTGACTTGTTTTCTGTATCTGGATGGTTATGTAATCCATTTTTTCTTCTATTCCATTTTTGAACAAAATGCTTTATTTTACAGGAACATCTTTGTTTCACATTTATTACTAATTATTTCCCTAGTTTTTCTTTTACATTTTATTGTATATGACTTCATTACAGCTGTTAACAGTTTCCTCATATTTTAGTTTTTTAATTCTATTTTGTTGTTTGTTGCTTTTTATCTTTATAACGTTTTTATATTTTGCTTTCCTTTATTATTTCAGCTCTGTCGGTTCATTTAATCTTCTATTATTTTCTAAAATCTTCTATTATCTTTGTTCCAAAGGGCCAGCTAGATAATCTTCTACCACATTTTAATAACTAAGCCCTTGTCTTTGTGACTTCTTGGGAGTGGAGGGGAAGAGTTGTCTTTGAGAGGAAAGAGCTGTTAGAGTTCTTCTGTTTCCTTAGTTAATTTCTCTTGCATGGTATTTTTTTTATCTGCCTTTTGCTTTTATTATTTTTCCAATTAAGACCTCTGTAGTAGATTCCACGTTGGTTCATTTTCATTATTCATTATTCATTTTAATTATTTATTATGCATGTATTGAATAAATTATTAACTAAACAAAATGAGAATAACAAAGGCAGGGACAGAGGGGAGGGGAGTAAGGGAGGGAAAGCGATGTGAAGCAGTTCCATTTGGATTTGCCATCTCCAAAATGCTTTTAGTAAAGCTGTCGTTTTCTTTTCAATGGTAACTTATATCTCCTTTTCTTTCCTTCTTTCTCTTTCTTTCTTTTTCTTTCCTTCTTTCTTTCTCCTTCCTTCCTTCTTTCTTTCTTTTCTTTCTTTCATTGTTGTTTGTTTTTAGAGGCAGGGTCTCACTCTGTCGCCCAGGCTGGAGTGCAGTGGTGTAATCTCAGCTCACTGCAACCTTGACTTCCTGGGCTCATGTGATCCTCCTGCCTCAGCCTCCCAAAATGCTGAGATTACTGTCATGAGCCACTGTGTCCAGCCTTCCCCTCCCTTTCAACACGTAGGAGGTGTATGTGGTTTGCTGTAATAGCACTTAGACATAAATCCTTAGTGTTGAGGTCTGGAGATCACGGAGTCCCTCGTTATTTCACCCTGCTTTCCCCTCGGTGATCACTTTGAGCGGTGGGCTTTGGGGAAATCTGTTTATTGAGCTCTGAAGAAAGTATGCCAACTCTCAGCGTCCCACTTCGTTCAGATTTCTGACCTGTGAAGGGTATCCTTCAAAAGGTGGGTTCAGGATTGCATTAGTCTCTTTTCATTGATGAGTTTGTTCTTCATCCATTCTTTCTTTAATGATTGGGATACAAAGATTTTAAAAAAGGAAACAACCTCTTCGCGCACTGTCTTTAACTAGAAGGTGTTTGAAATCATTTGGTTTTAGGTGTCCTTACACTAAAACCAGTTAAGAACCACACTACTCCAGAAAGTCAAATTCACCCTCCCTGTGTCCCACAGTGCACTTCCACAGAGAGAATAGCCCACAAGAGCTCGTGAAATAAGAGGGAAACACCAATGCTGTGCGCTGCATGTTCCAGCCCTTCCAGAAAGCTTGGTTCAAGTCTTGCCTCAACCACCACTTTCTAACCGGATTAAGTTTTTTCATTTATAAAGTTAGAATCAGACCACATATTCTTGTTGCAAGAATTAAATCACATTACAGGTAAGTTGTAGACTACAGAGCACTCTACAAATGTAGTTCACAATCATAAAAGCAATGGGAAATTCTACCACTGGCCCAGAAGCTGGGGACGAGACAGTGTCTGCTGTTACCCCATTGCTTTTCTCATTAACTTCAACATTTTTGGGTATTCTACCTACTGCAGAGGTATTTCACTTTAGTATTCCTGTCTGTGAAACAACTACTGTTACGCATTTCTAGAGTTTCATTTTGTTTTTAATCCACAAAATATTTTTTTTTGTTTACAATTTCTGGATACATAGCAGGTGTATGTATTTAGGGAATACATGAGGTCTTTTGATATGGGCCTGTGATGTGACATAAGCACATCAAGGAGAATGGGGTATTTATCTTCTTAAGCATTTATCCTTTGATTTACAAGAAATCTACATTCTTAAAGTTATTTTAAAATATACAATTATTATTAACTATAGTCACTCTAATATGCTGTCAAATAGTAGGTCTTATTCATTCTTTATGTATTTTTTGTAGCCATTAACCATCCCTATGTCCCCTCAATCCCCCATTACCCTTCCTGGCCTCTGGTAACCAACCTTCTATTCTCTAAGTCCATAAGTTCAATTGATTTGATTTTTAGATCCCACAGACAAATGAGAACATGTGATGTTTGTCTTTTTATTCCTGGCTTATTTCACTTAACACAACGATCTCCAGTTACATCTATTGTTGCAAATGACTGGATCTCATTCCTTCTTTATGGCTGAATAGTATTCCATTGTATATATGTACCACATTTTCTTTTCCATTCATCTGTTGACTGGCACTTAGGTTGCTTCCAAATCTTAGCTATTGCAAACTGTGCTGTAACAAGCATAGGAGTACCAATATCTCTACAATACTGATTTCCTTTGCTTTGGTCATATTCCCAGCAATGGGATTGCTGGAATCTATGGTAGCTCAACTTCTAGTTTGTTGAGGAAGCTCCAAACTGTTCTGCATAGTGGTTGTATTAATTTACATTCCCACCAACAGTGTACAAGGGTTCCCTTTTCTCCACGACCTTGTCAGTATTTATTATTACCTGTCTTTTGAGTGCAAGCCATTTTAATTGGGATTAGATGATATCTCATTGTGGTTTTGATTTGCACTTCCCTAATGATCAATGATGTTGAGCACCTTTTCATCTGCCTGTTTGCCATTTGTATGTTTTCTTTTGAGAAATGTCTATTCAAATCTTTTGTCCATTTTTTGATTGGATTATTAGATTTTTTTCCTACAGAGTTGTTTGAGCTCTTTATATATTCTGGTCATTAATTCCTTGTCAGAGGGGTAGTTTGCTAATATTTTTCTCCCATTCTGTGGATTGTCTCTTCACTTTGTTGATTGTATCATTTGCCGTACAGAAGCTTTTTAACTTGATGTGATCCTATTTGTCCATTTTTGCTTTGTTTGCCTGTGTTTGTGGGGTATTACTCAAGAAGTCTTTGCTCAGACCTGGAGATTAAATATCCTGGAGATTTCCCCCAATGTTTTATTGTAGTAGTTTCATAGTTTGAAGTCTTAGTTTTAATTCTTTAATGTCTTTTGATTTGATTTTTGTGTATGGTGAGAGATAGGGGTCTGGTTTTATTCTTTTGCATATTGACATCCAGTTTTCCCAGCACCATTTATTAAAGAGACTGTCTTTTCCTCAGTGTATGTTCTTGACACTTTTGTAAAAAATGAGTTCACTGTAGGTGTGTGGATTTGTTTCTGGGTTCTCTCTTCTTTTTCACTGGTTCCATTTTTATGCGAGTACCATGCTATTTTGGTTACTATAGCTCTGTAGTATAATTTGAAGTGAGGTAATGTGATTTATCCAGTTCTGTTCTTTTTGCTTAGGATAGCTTTGGCTATTCTAGACCTTTTGTGGTTCCATATAAATTTTAGAATTATTTTTTATATTTCTGTGAAGAAAATCATTGGTATATTGATAGGGATTGCATTAAATCTGTAGATTGCTTTGGATAGTATGAACATTTTAAACAATATTGATTCTTCCAATCCATGTACATGAAATATTTTTCTAATTTTTGGTGTCCTCTTCAATTTCCTTCATCAATGTTTTACTGTTTTCATTACAGAGATCTTTTGCTTCTTTGGTTAAGTTAATCCCTAGGTATTTAATTTTATGTGTGGCTATTGTAAATGGGATTACTTTCTACATTTTTTTTCACATTGTTCACTCTTGGCATATAGAGATGCTACTGATTTTTATATGTTGATTTTGTATCCTGCAACTTTGCTGAATTCATCAGTTCTAATAGGCTTCTAGTGGGGTCTTTTGGGGTCTTTAGGTTTTTCCAAATATAAAAGCTCATCATCAGCAAACAAGGATAATTTGACTTCCTCCTTTCCAATTTGGATGCCCTTTATATCTTCCTCTTGTCTGATTGCTCTAGGATTTCTAGTACTATGTTGAATAACAGTGGTGAAAGTGGTCATCCTTATCGTGTTTCAGATCTTAGAAAAAAGGCTTTCAGTTTTTCCCCATTCAGTATCATATAGCTGTGGGTCTGTTGCATATAGCTTTTATTACATTGAGTTATGTTCCTTCTATACCCAGTTGTTTGAGGGTTTTTATCATGAAGCAATGTTGAATTTTACCAAATGCTTTTTCAGCATCAGTTGAAATGATCATATGGGTTTCATCCTTCATTCTGTTGACACAAACTATTTCTTACAATTTGAATGTAAAAGGCTTTGCTGACTTCTTAGCTTGACCTTTTGTTCATTCAATATTTTCTTTCCCTTCCTTTGTCTAGAATGACTGATCTGAATTCAGTTAAAAAATATCCAGGAATCACAGCTGGGAAGATTGCTGTGTACCTACTATTCATTAAGGTTTTTCTGTTTAATATATTGGACCCAGCTCACTTTGTTAACATTTCGAAATGCTTTTCTCTTTTCTACAAAAAGAGGACAAAGTAGAGGTTTCTAAACTTTATTTTTATGACCAAGTCAAACTAGTAAAGGTTTAAAATGATACTGAAACTAGATATGAACACTGCAGTTTCCTCTCAAGGAAAATGTGCCGTGTGTGCATGATGTTAGCAAACATGATAGTTATGTGTGAGTAATCACCAACAGTTTAGCTTGACATATCCTGTCTCTAGAAGTGGGTGCCGAAGTTCCCTTCCCACACTGCCGTTCCACTGGCCCAGAGGAAGCTTCTGTTGTGTTCAGATTGGCAGCCACACTCTTCCTAGAGAAGGTTTGTCCCCCTTTGCTACTCAGCTCCCAGGGAATGTCCTATGAACTCTCCCCCACTTATTCGAGTCACATGCATTCTCTAAGACCGAGTATCAGTGCCACTCTCCCCATTGGGACCTTATGAAATACACACGTCTAGATGAGCTCTCCTCTTTCCTGAACCAACCAGATTATTTGCTATTAATGCAATATTGTCTTATGATGTCTTAAATAGTACCCCCACTCCTAGACTTCAAATATTTGAACACAGAGAGACCATTTGACATCCACTAAATAACTGCTGAATAAATGCATGAATTGTTGAACTATGTATTAGAAATTGATAATGTCATTTGAGCAATTAATTTTCTAAGTTAAGTAGCCAGAATTTCTAAAGGTCTCTCATTGGTGATTACATAATGAGAGTCTGTCCTTCCTCCACTCTTCCAGCAGGCCTGCCTTTTTGGAATGATGGTAATATGTATATTAGATTCTCTGCAGAAACTGGCTCAGCACTACAGGTAGGTAAGAAGATTCAGAACCAATAAGTGTAAAAATACAAATGGATATTAGAGTTTCTTACTCCAATTTCCTCATGTCAAGATTAGAAGAAAAAGAGCCCTGGAGGCAGGCAGTTTTCCTGCAGTAATTCAGATGTCAAGGGCTAGCGTAGGCTTTCCTCTTCCAGTGCTGCTTATTTCTAGAACAGTGTCTGGACTAACTTGAGTAATTGATGAAGAGCCTATTTCAATTCTCTCTGCCCAGCATGCATATGTACTCCTCACTAAGCATATTTTTACAGCAGATATTTTTTAAATAACAAGGTGAGTAGATTACCTGAGGACAGGAGTTCGAGCCTGGCCAACATAGTGAAACCCTATCTCTATTAAAAATTAAAAAAAAGAAAATTAGCTGGGTGTGGTGGCACCTGTAATCCTGGCCACTTAGGAGGCTGAGGCAGGAGAATCACTTGAACCTGGGAGGTGGAGGTTGCATTGAGCTGAGATCATGTCACGGCACTCCAGCCTGGGCCACAAGAGCGAAACTCTGTCTCAAAAAAGAAAAAGAAAAAGACAATTGTTCCAAGCATCAGGTGTCTGAGCAAAGGAGAGACACAGCACCTGCTGGAGCATGCCTCCCTGAGCCAGCATGGGAGCCTCTCCCTGTTCCTGTGGCTTCCACTCCAATCCTCCAGCCACGGCCTGCTCGTGATCAAGCCTCTACTCTGGGGCCTTTATTTTCACTGGCTTATTTTTTTTTCCAATGTCTCAGTCTGAGCAACAGAATTCTAATATTCTTGACTTAATTGATTATCCAAATAGGAAAAATTTAATAATGATAGAGATAATGTCATTAGCTAGGTCATGCTAAGTGCAAAGTTATTAGTGATCAATCGATCTGCCAAGTAAACATACTGACTATATAAACTCCATATATTTTTAGATTGGCCTTTGTTTCCTTTTTCCTCTGGAAGGGAAACACAAAAACTAGGTATGGGTAAAATCCTATAAAGAAAATAACACCTGATTTATCCACACGAAGTTGACATAATAGGGTTATACAGCACTACACTGCTTTTTCAATAGTGCCAGACTACTCTTAGGCATCAGTGACAGGGACAGCAGCTTTTATGTAATGGCAGTGGACCGCAGTGCCCTTATTCCTTCCACACACTCCTCAAAGCATCAAAGAAACCATGCCTGGGGCAGGGAGGAATGTGGAGGATGTGTGAGTCCTAGCTGGGGGCTGGCAGGATACCTTACAGGGAAAACCTAGAGAAAAAGCCTGCATTATACCAGGAGTCGTCGGTTTGTGCCTATTTTAATGCCTTGTTTTATCATCTTAGGTGTGGGAAAATGAGGTTTTTTTTTTTTTCTTTTTAGTACATTTGAGATAATTTTCTCCAGCTCTTTTTTTTTTTTTTAAGGGTGGACTGCAGTGGTATGACCTAAGCTCACTGCAACCTCTGCCTCCCAGGTTCAAGCAATTCTCCTGCCTCAGCCTCCTGAGTAGCTGGGATTGCAGGCACCTGCCACCATGCCCAGCTAATTTTTGTACTTTTCATGGATACGGGGTTTTGCCACGTTGGCCAGGCTGGTCTTGAACTCCTGACCTCAGGCGATCCGCCTGTCTCGGCCTCCCAAAGTTCTGGGATTATAGGTGTGAGCCCCCACCTCTTCTTATGTGGGTTTATTTCTTGATTTTTTTTTTAAGCAGAAAAAGCCCAAATAGTCATTATTCTTCAAAAAATGGCTCATAGACTATAATAAAGATCAAGGTTTTTTATTGCCTTACCTTTGATCCTGGTGCACAAATCTTCGCAGAACCAAGCCGGGTCCAACTGCCTAATAACGAGGAGCAGACAAACTAGGAAAGAAAGGAATTTATTGCTGTCACTGGATACAGGGACAAGGCCAGAGATAATTCCACCAGACCAACTCAACGTGTTACAATTTTCTTAGTGCTTATATAGGTTGGGGTTATGTGCCTATATGCATTATAGCATTGCCTAAGTCTATTGGTAACTAATTTTGTTTCAACTAGTGTTGGAAAAGCAGAAAAACAGAAAGGACTTACAGAGTGCCTACATAAATTGGTTATGAATAACATGTAAACAAGGAACAACAAACTGCAGAAGGCCGCAGGAGGCCTCTGAGGAGGAAGGCCCCTACATGCCTCATGTTCTGGTGCAGGGTGACTTAGGCTCTGTTACCATAAACATTGTGCTCAAGGACGTAAAACCCCCTCGTGGCACTATGACGTAGCCAGACTTGTAGGCTCCTTGTAAGGTCCCTGTTCTACCAGCTGCACATAGATAACAGGCTAAAGATAACCACATGTTCTTGTTTTGTGAAACTCCTGAAACTACCACTGTTATCAACCTTTAGAATGACACACCAGTTCCAGCCACTGATTCACTTCCAGCTCACTGATTCATCCCACCATCACTCCACCCCTACCCTGTAGATCAAAGTGATTGTAACCAATAAATAGTGTGGATGATCAGAGCTTGGGGCCTTCACTGCCTCCTTCAGAGTAGTAAGTGATGGCCCCCTGGTCCCACTCTCTCTCTTAATCTGTCTTTTTCTCATTCCTTTGTCATCACCGAACTCAGGTTACCCACGGGTGATGTAGGGCTGGCTCCCTACATTCTGGCACCCAAAGTGTGGGGCTCATGGATTCTCTATAAACTAGCAAGTCAGAGGCAAAAAAATGCTTGCTAAATCTGATTAAGCTGTGAGGGCCGCAGTACCTTCAAGGCCTGCCTACTGTTGTAGCGGTGATCATTTCTATCTTACCGCCTTTACAGCTTGGCCCAGAGAGCTGCCTGAGATTCTCTAATGAATCTATTCACACAGCTGCCTCTGTGACATTGACTCATCTCAGATTCTGTCCACCCAAGACGGGTCCTGGCCCTAGGAATGTCAGACTGTCTATTCAGCTTGCTCCAGGTTAGGGAGAAGCCCGTGTAAGGCTCCTACTGACCGTATGTTGCATTTCTAGCTTTGATGTCTGGGCACTGATTTCCCTAGGTTTAACTATTTGCTCAATGTTAAGGCTGTGCTGTGGAAAGCTGTGTAACTGGAGCACTATGCAGGCCTGTCTGTGTGATTGTCAGAGAGAACTGGCCTGCCACACGAGGGCTGGTGTGAGTTTATCTTTGAGAAAGGCCAGGATCATGCTGAGACATTCCACACATCCCACAGAGACAGCACACCAGGCTGTGCTGGGCATTCAGTCCCTGCAGGTCAGTGAGCCTAGGAGACGCCTGGCCAGATCTAGGGGTCCTGTTACAACATTTGACCTGTGTGACCCCTTCTAGAGAGATCCCTGACATCACATAATTCGAGGGACACTATTTTCCCCACCAAATGCCTGGCATCTCACTAGAGATGCACGTGTTTGGATTATTTTCCACACATTTTCTTGTGGAGTGGCTGTGTGATTTGAATCTTGCAAATCGGGGGTCCGGGGTGTGCTCTCACCTCCATAACTTAGCTCACTGAGAGATTCCTCACCTGTCAACTTAGGATACTGAAGTCGAGCTTTGAAGTTTCCTTCCAGCTCTGAAATTTGAAGATTTTATTTTATTTTTTCAAAGAAAGTGTTCGCTACACCAAACGGTTTTTCTAGGGAAAATAGTGCTGAACTGGCTCTCTGGGAGGGTGAGGCAGAGGAGAGGAAATAAACTCGTCATTTGCGTGTTTGCCGATTACATGGTATAAATGCTCACATGCTCAATTTCAAGCTGCCAAAATGAAGACACTGGATGTGGAATTGGGAAGTTCAGTCTCCAAAGCCAGGACAAACCAGTTCCAACACACCACTGGCTGAATCTCACCAATAACTTTAGTATTTTTTAAAAGAATATGTATTTAAGCATTTTTAGATATTTTAAATTTTATGTGTGTATTCTAGGAATATGTACTCAGATTCTTTCATTAGGCATGTGTTATTAACAATATTCATCTTCTTAAAGGCTGAACTGAGTTTGCACATCAGGAACAATATGTACAAAAATCTCTGACCTAAATGGAGCTTGAAGTTTATATCTAAATCATTCAAAGATTCTGTCATGAAAGAGAAGTTAGAAATCTTTTAGCTGCAAAACATAACCCAAAATAAAACTCACCTTTGGAATAAGAGAACTTATTGGTTCATAAAATTGCAAAATCCAGATGCACATCTGAGGGGACGCTTCATCCAGCTTGTGTCTGTGTCACTGATCTTATCTGTTTTACACTGTGTCCCTTGCAGGCCCATGATGTCCCCACCTGTGACTTTAGTTACAGATCTTCAACATCACACTCAGGAGAAGAAAGCGATTGCTTTTCAGGAGCTCCTGCAAGCCAGAGGAAAAAAGCTCTTATTTGTCCAGAAGCCCTAAAACATACCACTTTGCCTTGGGACTGTTTGGACACTTCCAGGCAAATCTGTCTGCAAAGGTGTTGAGATTTGTTGATCAAATGAAGCCCCTGATGTCTCATCCCTGCTGTTGGAGGTGGAGCGTCTCCTAAAGGAGAAGCTATTTTGAAAAAGAAAACAATAAACAGATGCTAGATGGTAAAAATAGCAAATGTCAATCACAGGCACCTTCAGCACACCTGAAATGTATTATCATACCCCCCAAAATGAACAGAGCTTTACCGTGTCTCCCTTTCTGGTCAATGACAAGAAAGGCATGGCTTCTGGGTCTCAGAGAAGCTTATAATCTAGGTGATCTCGGACCTGGCCAAAATAGTCAATATTTTAAAAAATACTAACTGGAGTTTAGCACATTTGGAATCCATTATAGTTAACCTGCTTTTCCCAAATAGTCGGAGTGAAAAATAGAGAAGACACTGAGCAAGGATCAGAGGTTCTTCTTTTCACATTTAATTTTTTTTTTAACAATCCATGCAAATTTCTTGGTGGCATTCAGGGTGTTTTTTTTTTTTTTTTTTTTTCCATGAATCAACAACATAAACTCAGAGTCAACTGTTTTGAAGGCAAGTCAGAATAAGCCTGACAGTGAACACACTATATGGATGCTTACGGTGGTTTCTGGAGAAATAGGCAAAGGCTGAAATATCTGATGTTTGAGAAAAATCATTGTCTTTAAGGAAGGCCATGGAATATGAGAAATACATCAGTTTGATCTGTTTCTAGTTAATAATGACATGTCATTAGTTTCTAAGTTTTAAAGTATTTTTCCTCCAAAAATATCTACACAAAACTGATTTTATATAATATTTTTCACTTTTAAGTGAATATCGACAAAATACATTTTGGCTAAGGTTCAAAAAAACTTGAGGCATCATTAAAATTTGTTAATTTCTCTGCTTCAGATGATCGTGAAAACATCAGACTGACAGAGATAGTCCTTGGCTTTTAGATGTAATTATCCTTAAGTTACCAAGTACAAATCTCGTTTGAATATGATTATCTGCTTCTTAATGTGATTAAGTTTCAATCTGGCTTGTGACGTCACTAGTCTCATCTAGCATCTAGATGTACTTTTGTATTTTTAATCTAAATCCCACCAGAGTCTAGCTGTAACTTAATACTGTTTCTCCTTGTTACCTCCTCAAGGGAAATTTAGGATAGGAATTGACTTAGAGATTTCAATTATGATTCCTGATGACATGCAGTCTTTTCTATAAGGAAACTTCTACTCCCCGTCTTTGTTGGGTAGATGTAGGTTGCTTGGTTTGCATCCCTTTGAGTCACAGCTGCTGTGAACAGAGGTGTTTTATCTGCTGCTGCATCAGAAACTACTCTAAAACTTAGTGGCTTAAAACAATCATTGTGTTAAACTTCATAATTCTTTGGGTCAGAGATTTGGGCAGTGCTTCTGTGGTGATGCTCTTGCACATGGCATTGACTCGGGACAGTGGATGGCATTCAGCTGATAGCTGATCTGGTCTGAAGGGTCCAAGATAGCTTCATTCCCATGTCTGGCACCTTGGCAGGGGCATCAGAGGGCAAGACTCAGCTGGACTCCTCTCCCATCTGTATTGTCTAAGAGCCTTTTCACAAGGTCTTTCTAGCGAAGTAGCAGCTCATGGTTCCGAGGGTAAGACTGTTGTTCCACCAGAGACCCAGATAGAAGTTGTGAGGCACCTTCTGGCCTAACCTTGGAAGTTCTTCTTCCGGGTTACTTCTCTTGTATTCTAGGCATCAAGCAAATCTCGAAGGCAAGGCCAGTTTTAAGGAGAGGGAGATTAGACTTCATCTTTCAATGGGAGAAGAAAAGAGTTTGCAACGGTCTGTATTCTGCCACAGGCAGCGAATCCATAGGTTTGCTAAGGACACAAAGCCACATTGAAAAGGTAAACTGCAAAAATCCCATTCATCTCTCAATAATCTGGGACTGAGAAAAATGATGAGGGACCAGTGAGCGATGATAAAGTGGGGCACGAGTGACATGTGAGGCTAGGGCAAGCGGCTGTGGTGAAGAATCCACTCAGAAGGAAGGGAGGGAGCAGTCCTAGGTGGGGAGCAGATGATCTTGCAAGGAATTGCGTAGCTCCCGAGGGAAAGGGAAGCAGAGCGGGTAGCCGCCTAATTCTCAAGGACCTTTGATCCTATTTTTTTTTTTTTTATCTTTAAGATCAACCTTACTATCCTGGAGCTTACTTAGGTGGGCCAGGATTTCTTGAAACCAAAACTTTCCTGAATCACCTCTTCACCATCTGGATGCCACGTGTTTGCTGAGTAAGTTTTGACTTTTAAAAGAAAATACTACGTATTACTGCATGTTTCGCTATAACAAAATCTACTTTTACTTCTCAAAGTATTCCTGAGATGGAATAATAATTAATGAACTCTATAACCATAACATGCTGAAAAATCACAGATTTAGTTTATTCTATGTTAAAATATATGGGTACACATTGAAAAACTCAGCTGATGTGTAAGGTTTTTCTACTCAAATCTAGCTATTTGAGCACACGTTGTTGGCTATCGCCTGCTTCATCCTTCCATGCTAAGAGTGGGTGGCAGGAGAACAAGCTGCATGGTCTAAACCCACACTCACAGGACATCAAGCCATGGCCTCTTGAGTCCAGCTGCACCTTGTTTCAACTGTACAATGGTTATAAAAAATGTTAGAGACAGATTCTTGAGGACATAAACTGTAAAACGTTAGCTTTCCTTACATCTCATAATCAAACGTTCCACTTTGCTTTCTTTAAAAGCGGAATGCCATTTAGATTTTTTAGGAAGCTAAAACTTTAAGGAGCTATATGATCAATGGGAAAAATTTAAGTGTTTTCTAAAAAGCACTGGGTCTATTTCTAAAACAGATTTTAGTCTCCAACTAAACATTCATACACACATCGATATCATATTCAACAAATTTGCTTTCACTCTGTAAAATTCTATAGAATAATTTGATTTTAAAGTCACCTGAGTGGTTAGACCTGAGTGTTTGAAATTGGATTTTTTTCCTTGCGAGAAGCACAGAAGTTTATATCCCACATATAGCCAGGCTAGTGAATAGGGAAAACTGTTATGGATCTTGTTAAAGCTGATATAAACATAAGCTGATCATTCTGGCCAGAACCAAAGTTGACTTGTGTAGTAGAAAAAAACAAACATAGCACGGCCCTAACCCTAACCTTTTCTATTGAGTGAGAAGTGATGATTTTCCCATATTTTAAAATAAGAGAAACTTATAGGAGGGTCAGTCACCATTGCTGGGAGCGTTTCTTCCTTTTTTGGGGTCTGACATAGGCACAGAACAAGGGGCTACCTCTGGGTATTTGTAAGTAGTTGTTTGAGGAATTGTGTAAGCAAGTTTTCAACACTGAATAACCCCATTTTTGTTACAAGGAGAAATGAAGACATAGACCTGTATTTATATATTGTTGCTTCCTTTTCACATCAGAAGGAACCATTGATTTTTCACCAGCTCAATGTCGATGTTCAATTTCAACCATTTAATGTGCTTATAATTTTGAAATTTTTTGATATTAAAAAAAACATACAAAAAGTTAAAGAATACATTGTTCTGGCTGGGTGCCATGGCTCATACCTGTAATCCCAGCACTTTGGGAGGCCAAGGCAGGTGGATCACTTAAGGTGAGGAGTTTGAGAACAACCTGGCCAACATGGTGAAACCCTGTCTCTGCTAAAATACAAAAACTAGCTAGGCATGGTGGTGGGAGCCTGTAATCCCAGCTACTCAGGAGATTGAGGAGGTTGAATCGCTTGAACCCAGGAGGCAGAGGTTGCAGTGAGCCAAGATCGTGCCACTGCCCTCCAACCTAGGTGACGGAGCCAGACTCCATCAAAAAAAAGAATACATTTTTCTTTCACCCATTTGAAGAGATTTTTATAGAATGAATAGAATGCATTATAAATCAATACTTAAATCATAGGTTGGGAGGTCAGAACAAATCACAGATGGCTTGGATATCTTGTCCTACTTTGTTATTTGTTTGTTTGAGACAGGGTCTTGCTCTGTCGCCCAGGCTAGAGTGCAGTGGTGTGATCCCAGCTCACTGCAACATTGCCTCCTGGACTCCAACAATCCTCCCACCTCAGCTTCTCAAGTTGCTGGGACTACAGGCAAGGATCACCATGTCTGGCTAATTTTTTTTTTTTTTTTTTTTGTAGAGTCTGGGTCTCACTATGTTGCCCGGGCTGGACTCAAACTCCTGGGCTCAAGCAATCCTCTCATCTCAGCCTCCCAAAGTGCTAGAATTACAGGCAGGCATGTGCCCTACCTCAAATCCTGCCTTGAAGGACAGCATGTGCAAGCAGGTAACAATGTATTCAGAGCCCTTTCTAGAAGAGAAATCACTGCCTTCACAAAGCCTGAGTTTTCATTCTGATTTATTATATACCACCCCAACTTAACATTGAAAGAAATACCTACATTTTCCTACACAAGAGCAAACTTGGAGGTGAAATTAGGTCATGCATTGTTTTATTTGCCCCATGCTTAGTTTATCACTTTCTGGAAATTTTTTTCCCATGCACATGTATGTTGAGAATTGGCCCATGCAGAAGAGGATGGTGTCTTTTTTGCTTCGAAAAGGTCCTTTTCTGCAAGTGTAAATGTATTTAAAGCAGACGTGTGCAGCTACCATGGAGGCCTGGCCCTCAGAAGATGGGGCCAATCCCTGCAGCAACAGCAAATGCAGGAGAAATCTGTAGGGGAGGCTGAAGCCCTGGAACAATCCTTAACAGATAATGGATTCTAGCCACTGGGAAGTAAATGAAAAGGAAAATTTCTGTGGATTATGCTACTTCTGCATCTGCTTTTTGGGCAAAGATACTGTCATTTTTCACCCTATGATTTGACATTTAATTAAACTGAACATTACACTAATATTTGTACCATGCTGGGAGCACTGCAATTAGTTTTCAAGAATTGTCCTACAGCTATACAGATGGTCCCTGACTTCTGATTGTTTGACTTAATTTTTTGATTTTAGGGGTGGTGCAAAAGTGATACACATTCAGTAGAGACCATACTTGTGCTTTTGACTTTTGATCTTTTGCAGGGCTGGGATATGTTGTCTAATTCCCCTCCCAGTGCTGGGTAGGGGCAGCAAGCCGCAGTTCCCAGGCAGCCCCGTGCTCCTCAGGGTAGCAGCTGACACTGCACAGTGGGCTGTGTTGTCTGCAGGTTTTTGGATACTGTGTTTTCCCATCTCATCATTTCTACAGACATGCATCTGTGGCTCCTGCTTCTGATGAGAGGAAGGCAATTATTTTTGAGATGAAACTCAAGATAACTTCCCAGTATGAAGTTGCAAGTCAGTAATGGCCATTGCACATGAGTTAGGACTTCTGCATTTCACCATCTTGACCATCTTATCCTTCAAAGACATTTCAACTTATCATATTTTCGACTTGTATTTAGCAGGACATAACCCCATTGTCAGTTGAGGAGCATCTCTCTATAGTCTATGAACCAAAAGCTGATTCTCACAGAAAATATTTCCAATAAATCAAATTAAAACATTTCTAAGTGGATTTCCACTACAAGCATTGCTGCATAAATCATCATCTCTCCCTTTCTCCTCCTGGAAACCATAAAAGAAAAACCTCCATTTTGAGCCAAACTAGGAGATAGATGTATTCCCTCTAGCACAAAATGCATGCACAGGATACTAGAAACAGCTGAGATATTGGTGAAGCATGCTAGCAAGATTGAAGAGCGAAATAATGAAGAGCTGCAGGTGAGCTAAATTGTACCAGATCTTTGGAAAAGTTAGGAAAAGCACATTTCCTGAAAACGATGGGAACATACAGCTGAACTGAAATATACAGCTAAATTCCTTGTTAGTAACAATGAGTGGAGAAACAGGGTATAAGGGAGAAGCCTTCTTGAACTTGGTTTAACTCAAAGAGTTAGAGGAAATGAAATATCAAAAAAGAGAGAGAGGGAAATACAATCACTGGCCACACTTGCAGGAAGCTATCTGTTTCTATGGCAGCAGAGGGCAGAATCTTTTACATTAAAATCTGAAGGTTCCCTTGACCCTTCCTTTATATAGGAAATTTCCACAAATTCTGTCATTCAGTGATGAGGAAAAAAAAGAAAACAACAGCAGGTAGGAAGAGCTGGGGCTTCACTGATATAAGACACTACATGAAAAATTCTGAAAGAAAGCAACAAAACTTCAGTAGAGAAATAACACTCACCAGAAAACATGTTGCCACAGCATAGATTTTTGAAGTGACTGTTTCTCTATGATTAAAAAAAAAAATCTTAAGTAACCTCTGTGCAGGAGGATCACAAATCAGATATTTGAGAACTTAAGGAAATGACAGAATAACAGTAGAGAAAACATGAGCCTAGACAACTCAGAATTGTTACTTAAGAAAAAAGGAAAATGAAAATGAAATTGAAAGGAGAGCTACGAAGAATAGGAATTGAAGATGCCCAAATGGATAGAGATGCCAGATGAGAAAAGCGAATTCAGTGAAACGGGAACAAAGGAAGAATTAAAAGGACTAGGGAGAAAAAATAGATAAAAAGAATGAGAGTTGTGATAAACAAAAAATTTAAATCTAAAGAAAAAACAAAATAAAAGTTATTATTCACACTTTAATTCAAGAAAATGTTCCTGAAATTAAAAACAAGCAACATACTGAAAGGTATACTATGTCCTAGAAAAATAGAACTAGAATAGTCAACATTGAAATGTATTTTAGTAAAATTATTGTGCTTTGAAGATAAAGAAAGAGTTCTGAAGTCAGCAAGGCCAAAACAACAACATGAAAAAATTGAAAAAAGAAAAGAAAATTACTTGCAAGCAGGTAAAAGATTAGCCCCTAGTTTTCTCCTGGCAAAATTTAAATAAAAGGTAGCAAAGCAACACCTGCAAAATACTGAAAAGAGGAAAGTTTAAGTATTTTTTCTGTGTGTAAAAATGTCAGTAAAACGCCCTTAAACATGCATTAATATAGGAAATACTGTTCTCATGGGTTTTTCCTTTAGGAAACTATTGGAGAAAAAATTTCAGTCAATGAAGAGATGACAAAGAAAACTATGACAAAAGGACTTGTGAAAAATCATTAACTATATTCTTGGTAGAAATAAGCCAAACAGGCCGGGCGCGGTGGCTCAAGCCTGTAATCCCAGCACTTTGGGAGGCCGAGGAGGGTGGATCACGAGGTCAACAGATCGAGACCATCCTGGTCAACATGGTGAAACCTCTTCTCTACTAAAAATACAAAAAATTAGCTGGGCATGGTGGCACGTGCCTGTAATCCAGCTACTCAGGAGGCTGAGGCAGGAGAATTGCCTGCACCCAGGAGGCGGAGATTGCGGTGAGCCGAGATCGTGCCATTGCACTCCAGCCTGGGTAACAAGAGCAAAACTCCGTCTCAAAAAAAAAACAAAAAAGAAAGGAATAAGACAAACAAATGCCACTCATAAAGCAAAACCCTGAGCTACGTAAAGAGACATGTCTAAAATCAAGTAATTCAGACATGTTGAAAATGAAAAGATACCTAAGGGTATGCAAGGCTGCAGAAGGAAACAGGGAACACAGTGTTAATACCAGACTAGGTAGAACTCATGCCAAAAGCCATTATCATTTTTAATTGAATCTAAGATGCCATTGATTGTATGATTTATCATTACTTTGTTTCATTAAAACAATGTAAGTGATCAAGTAAACTGAGATAAAGTGCTTTCTTATCACCCAAGATCTTTACTTTATACTTACTGAAATAGGTAGACTTATTAAGACAAAGATTTTAAAAAATGATATATCACTATTGTACGTTCATAAAGAGGAATATATCAGTAAAACACATTGGTTTATTGCTTCCAGAAATTCTTGACTTCAGTGACAGTTCATTAGAATGTATTGTTAACTCAAATTCATTAATGTCCATAATTTTCTACATGATATCAGCCTCTGTGCCATCAAGAGCACTAGCAGTGCAGCATTTCCTAAGAGCTCTCCATGATTAATTTCAGAATATTCTTCCAAGCCATTGATTCCTGTACAAATCAGAGAATTGTTGGCACATGTGGATGGGGTAATGTTAGGAGAGTTTCATAAGGGAACTATTTGCATAGGTATAGACATGGTATAGAGTTCACTAACTCAGGTGGTAGGGACCCCCTACCACTCCTAGCCTGAAGAGTCCAGAGGGAAGCTGGGACCTCCCCCTGCTCTTCTTTCGAGATGGTGCTGCCACCAAGAAAGAGTCCCACTGTTAGGAGCTTCCCTACTCACCCCCACTTGACACACACCACCCTGTGGCATGAGCCAGGGGGAGAACACCCAGCTCTTCTTCTCTGGCTCCTGCTGGGATGCCCTGCTGCCTGAACAGAACTCAAAGCCAGCAAGTAAAGGAGCCCATTAATCAATGCAGTCCTTCCAGGATCCTCCGGGTCTGAGACAGGAATGTCAGAACTAGCCACTGTGGAACTGTGACTATTGGCTTCCTCTGCACATTTCCCACCCTTCTGCTGTCACAGCCTCCCACTGTGCTAGAATTTATTTGCCTACTTGTGTGATTCCTCTTCAAGACTGTAGACAAGGACTGTTTCCACCTTAATTCTGCATCCCGAGGGCACAGCAAGGGCTCCACAAAGCTTTTGGCATTATGGATTGGCTCTCCATGCCTGAGTTTCCTGCTGGCAGATTTTGATTCAGTAATACTGGGTGAAACCCAAACATTTGAGTGCTATTACAGTCACTTCACAATGATGCCAAGGTTCTGTAAACATCTGAGAACTATTGGAATAAATAATCCATTTACAGGCAAAGGGTTCCAGAATGCCAGAATGTGCACCCCAAAATATGTCACTTTGGCATAAGGATTATTTTGAGTTAGAAACACTTGAAAAACTGCAGATATAAGAAATGCATTTCATTCTCCCTCTTTCTTCCCCCAAACAGGAGATAAAAACACCCATGTGAAAGATGCCCTCCCTGCACCTGGAGAAAAAAGCATTCTGTGACCAGGAGCCATAGCCAAGAGAATTCTATATGAAAAGACCACAGTAAAATAATGCTTATCTTCCTGTGGCCTCTCCTATAATTTAGTTACTTTTCCACAATTGCCTCTTTTTTGCTCAACCTAATATAAAAGCAATTAGGTATTGCTATTTCTTTGGGTCTTCGTTTTCTTATTCAGGCTCCCATGTCATGTAAAACCTCTGTTAAATGTGTATGCTTTTCTCCTGTTAATCTGCCTATGTCAGTTTCATTCTCAGGCCCGGCCAGGACCTAAAGGGTAGAGGTAAAGTTTCACTTTTCCTACACAGGTGATTGTAATATTATTGTTATAGGATGCTTGGGCTCTCAAATCACTAAATACTAAATCTAGAATTATTATTATTATTTCTTAGACAGAGTCTTGCTCTGTTGCCCAGGCTGGAGTGCAGGGGTGCAATCTCAGCTCACTGAAACCTCTGCCTCCCAGGTTCAAGTGGTTGCCCTGCCTCAGACCCCCAAGTAGCTGGGATTACAGGCATGCCACCAGAACCGGCTAATTTTTGTATTTTGGTAGAGGGGGTTTCACCATGTTGGCCAGGCTGGTCTTGAACTCCTGGCCTCAAGTGATCTGCCTCCCTTTGTCTCCCAAAATGCTGGGATTACAGGTGTGAGCCACCACCCCCAGCCTAAATCGAGAACTATTAATTGAAGGAACCCAACAGAACTATTGGGGAGAGGGAGAAGAGATGCCTTTATTCCTTGATCTTTTAGTTTATATGAGGAGAGTTTCCCCTAAGCATCTTATTTATTTTGCCCAGATTAGGAGGAGTAACTTATTTGACATGTGATTTGGGGAATGTATTAGTCTGTCCTCACACTGCTATAAGAAATATATGAAATTGAGTAACTTGTAAAGAAAAGAGGTTTAATTGGCTTACAACTCTGCAGGCTGTACAGGAAGCACGGCTGGGGAGGCCTCAGGAAACTTACAATCATGGTGGAAGATGAAGGGGAAGAAGCACATCTTCTGGCTGGAAAAGAGGAGGGAGAAGAGAGACGGAGGAAGTGTTACATACTTTAAACAACCAGATCTTGTGAGAACTCACTCACCATCACAAGAATAGTGAGGGGGAAATCTGCCCCCATGATTCAGTCGCCTCCTACCAGGCCCCTCTTCCAACACTGAGACATGGGATTTGTGTATTTTACAGAGATGTAAGATTTGGGCAGGACACAGACCCAAGCCCCATCAGGGGAGAAACCCCCTTCTTTCTTGCTGAGAGCACCCTGGCTTTCTGCTTTGCTCTCCCAGCTCTCTGACTTAGGGTCGCAGACCTATGGTTGGTCAACATTGTCTCTGAATGGTGGGCAAAGCCTGTCTTGCCCCAGAGTTCAGGGATAGAGCCTTACTGTGCCCCAGAACCAAGCCAGTCTCAACAGCCCTGTCCGTGATAAAAGCTGACCTTGTCTCCGCTGGCTGGATTTTTTTGTGAATCCCTCAGCTGGTTCAGAATTTAGTATTGAGAGAAGCATGTCTTCCTCGTTCTCTCCCTCCCACCTCCCTCCCTTCCTTTCCTTAGGGTCATGGGGCTCAGTTAATCACAGCACTACATCTGTGGCACATCAGCAGCAGCAGATTATACAAGGATTATCTCTAACTGTATTTCTCATTCCTTGAGCACCCTACAATCCCAACCAAACTCTTACTACTTTATCTGAATCCAGAATGATCCATACCTTGCCTTCTTCAAAGCGGGAATTTTAAGAGCACACCAGCTTGCACCTTCTTCCTTTCATATGTGCCTCAGTATCTCAGATAACTAACCCTTGCTGTGAGCTGTAGCAGGCAGCAGATTCACTCCAGGTCACTTTTTAAGCATTTTAAGTTACTTTTATTTTGGTTCATTAATGACCATTGAGACACATTCTATATGCCTGCTGTAAAATGGTATATTTAAAGTCACTTCTTGTGAATTTAGGCTTAATCCTGGATGCAGGTGCAGTAACTTTAATTTCCTAACTAGAGATAAGAGAAAGCGATCCTCGTTTCAAAGATGCGATTTTACTCACCATTGAGTCTCTCCATGCTTGTCTTACCAAGATCTGCACCACTCCCCTGCCCTGCAAGCCATACTCCTTAGCACTGGTCAACCGTGCTTTGCCATGGTTACTTTCTATAGCTCAGGATCAAGGGACTGTGGCCTTGTCCATCCTAACACGTCCCATGCATAAAGTTGGATGTTACTTACCAGGTTCACAGAAAGACCACACTGTATGTGTGTCTACAACTGCTCATTTGCCCTCCCTCCTCCCTCTCCCCTTGGGGGACAAACCAGCTGAACACACACAAACACAACATCCCAGCTCTGAAGGTCCTGGAATGGAGGAAACCCATGTCCATGTCTTTACCCACTGGTGTGTCTCCAGGATGGATATGGAGGCACTGGCTTCTCCTTGACCACAGCTTCCTGGTTAGGGCCCTAGGTTAATCATGTTCTAAACAGGAAGACAGGTAGGTTGGGAGAGATGGAGCTGGGTGCCCAGAGAGAAATATGCAGACTGCAAATGGCCATGGCTCCCAGGTGCCACAGGGATCCCTGTTTTCACAGTCCTGTCCTCCCATGTTTCTCTTCAGATGGCTTCATAGAGCCCAGAGTTCCTCTATGAAAAATGTGATCATTCCCAGTGGACTTATTCACTCCATAGCTTTACCGTTGGAGATCTGGTTGACCCTGATTTAGAGCTCAAGAAAGCACTAAATCTGAGATGTTTAAAACCCAATTCACATCCCCTCAGAAAGATCTCAGGATCTCTCCTTTTCTGTTTTTTTTCATCAGGTTTTGTTGATTAAAGTGTACAGATGTGTGCAGAAACAGGATTGTTAGGCACAGCAGTTATAAGTCATGTTGTGTCTTTGCATCCTAGAAGACTGTCATGTAACACAAGTTTTTTCTTTCCTTTTGATCCCAGAAGGAGAAAATCATGACAATATTCTTTTATAAATCCCCATTATTATACTATGACAATAACAGGATGTCGTATGTGGGAAATAATGAAACCGATTGCTGTCTGTTCCCCAGTTTCTCATAGAGTTTCTGTGCTGAGGGTATCTCCCTGCCAAGTTCAGTGCTGGACTTCCTCCCTCAATCACTACAGTTGCCAGGGAGAGAGACGCTTTCAGGACAATCTCTTCTGCCTGTTCAAGTAGTGCCACTTCTACTATTTCAGAATTTGTGAGTGCACAGTCACCTTTTAAAGGGAGAATGAAATGCACAGGAGAAAGAAGGGAAACTGAGTAGCTTGTTTTAACACTTTGACCTAAAGTTCATTTGTGTCAAATAAAGAAGCATCTTAGGGAGTCACATGGCAGGTGCTTCAAAAGCTGAAAGGGTACCACTCCAGAAATCCTCAACCACCTTTGATGAGGCTCTGGCAAGCATGAACACTGTATTTCAGTTCTGTTGGATGTATCAATAATTAGATCTATTTCTAGAACTTTAGGGTGCTCCAATCCAAGGGCAACATGTCACCTCAAAAGCAAAGCACCAAAAATTACAGGAATAATAGGAAACACATTTAAATACACTGATTAATGTCAATGTGTTCACTGTCGTGTTTCCAATCTAGACTTCACTAAATGTGCATGTTTGAAAGCCCTGAGGGATTGTGATTACCCAAATATCCTCGTATTATTAACGTATTTGATGTCAGGAAAAATTAAATTCCTAGAATTCCTATATTAAAATGATTATGTTACTGTTTGAAAGCATCATCTTCAATACTCTTCTATTTCTACGTTTTCACAATATTTAATATTTTAAATAATGCTTATAATGTTCAGCTCATTTTCAGGACCCTTAGGTAACTAAGCTACTATGTGGGTGATGCTTACTAGAGGAAGTAGAATGGAAGAAATCTAGGTTGTAATAAATCTACTTTTCATTTTCCCTTATTCTTTGTCTACATGTGGGGTTTAACAAGGGAAACACTGATGATTCAACCCCCTCAGACCAAAACAAACAAGCAAAAACTCAAAACCCCCAAAGTTTGAAGCTTTTGGTTCAGATCATGTAGAAATTTTAAATTTCTATATAAAATATAATCTTAGCTACAGTTCAGAAAAGCAAAGAGAAAACTAACCTGCTTTTGGAGATATGTAACCAAACAATATGAGAAAATGGATTTTTTGAATAAATTCCCAGTTTGGAGAATATAATTCTTTTTTTCTCTATGACAATTTGCAATGTGAGTTTAAGACAGCATTTAATAATTTCTGGAAAACAATCTGAACTTTTACTCAAGCGGTGATTTGGCAGAGAAAATGACAATTCATCAAGACCTCCAACCGCAGCCCCAAAAGTCCCATCTGAAGTCAGGAAGAACAAGGTCCACCTTCCTTTATCAGCCCACCAAACCCTTAGGGGAAACATGGCCGTGAGAGGGAGTCTTCACTGGTGTGTTTTTCTAATGTGAAGAATAACATATCTTGGTAAGAAGTGGAATCAGGGATGGGGTATCCTTACGAATCAAACCTCCCCACTCTAATCTTCCTCACCCTATTCCGTTTGTTGTAAATTACCTTACACTCACGCTGAGCTCTTCTCTGTTTCCCAGACAGCCACAGCCTTTTCCAGAGGCCACAAGTTGCTTAGAATCCTTCCCACTGCCAACCTCCCTCTGCCATTGTCTTGCCTTGCTGTTAGACTTCTTTTCAAATTAGGAGATCCAGATCAAAATCTCACCTCTTTGGTGAAACCTTTCCTGATTACACATTTAGTTAATTTTTCCTTCCCTTGGCTTTCAACTGCCATGTGTGTGTGTGTGTGTGTGTGTGTGTGTGTGTGTGTGTGTGTGTGTATTTCTATAACAACGCATGTGCTGTGTTGCTTTTTTTACATGTGAGTCTTCTCCACTATGCCATGACCAACTTAAGGTTATTATTTGCCTATTTAACTTCAGTAACTAGCAAACTTGGTGGTATAGAACATCTACCAGAGTTTATATTAAATGAAGGGATAGTTTTGCAACTGGTATGCAGAAAATGCATGAATTGTAATCAAATTTCAGCTTTGTTATATACTTGTTCTTCTACTCTGATAAGCTTCATCCAAAAAGAGACACAATTCCTTTGCTGCTGAATGAAATCTCATGGCAGGCCCCACGAATTCTCTATTCTAATACGATAGACTGGCTTGGTTTAATAACTTGGCTGTCCAGAGGTCCTAGATCTTTTATTTGGGGTTAGGATGGGTAAAAGAAAACTTTGGTACTTGAAGAAAGTTATTTGTTGTTTCCATTCTTAAAGAACAATAACAAATTTACAGAATTATTGCAAATACAGCACAGAGAAAATTTTTCCTGAACCATTTGGGAGCAAATTGCTAACCTCATGACCCATCAGCCTTCAACACTTCAATCTGTATTTCCTAAAGACAAGTATATTCTCCTCTGTATCTAAAAATGGCAATGCAACTATCAAAATGAGGAAATTAACACTGAAACTTTTAGTTTCTACTTTAGCAGAGTAATTCAGATCAGAAGCATGCCTCGTGTCTCTTTAGCCCTAAGTTTGGAGTAATTCCCCAATCTTCTTTCTTGATTTCCGTTTTTTACGATTACAGTTATTTCGCTATATACCTCAGTTTGTTTTCTCTGATGTTTCTGCGTGATTAGGTTCTGGTTCTGGTCTCTGCCTGGATGCTGTGTTCTCACGCATGCATCCTGTCTGTTGGCACAGAACTAATGAGGGTCATTTCATCACTTGATTACCCTTTGTAATTAATATGTATTCTGTAGTACAGTACTTCAAGACTGTATAAATATCCCACTTCTTACCAAATTTTCAATATATTAATTAACTGATTTTTATTTAAATAACTCCTAGTTTCCTATTTTATTCAATGGATTATGGTTTTTTATTTCTATTATTTATTTTAATGATCAAATTATCTCCAATTTGGCAAGCAGGAGTTCATTAAAGCTGGCTTCTCTGTCTTTTTTTTTTTTTCCTTTAACATGTCTCCAACATTTTTTGAGCACTTCATCTTTTGACACAAGGAATTCCAGCCTCAACTTGAACTTCCTTGCTCCATTCTTGGAATCCGTCATTTCTCCAAGGAGGTCTGTTTTTTTTAGTCTAAAATATTATTTAGAAGCAAGACCTGAGTGTTAGGTGTGCTTATTGATGTTGGGGTGACACTGCTCCCAGACTCTCTCAATGCAGAGATTTAGAAAATATCTATACGTATACAGACGTTTACACCTATGTGTACCTGTCCATCTGAGCCTTGAGTTCACACAGGTATCTCCAGTTCCAATCCAACATCATCAGTTTATTCTAGTCATCTTCCTTTCCATATCTGTAACTCCCTCCATTGTAATACAGTGATCCTTATATTAAGAATCATTAGAAATAGGTTTACTTATTTGATCAATTCCCCCGTATATAATCAATCCCTCACCTCTTGCACTACATTGTTCAGGAAGGAAAGTGAGGAGAAGAGAAAGAGGAAGAGAATTCTACATCTCTCCATCTCCATTTAAAGTAGAACTTCCCTCTCGTCTATGCTCAGGCTAGAAATGGGTGGCCACTGGCCTCTGGTTAAGAGAGAGAGGAAAGAGAAAGGAAGCTTGTTGGCTTACACCATCCCTCTTCTCTCATTTCCTCCCCTATCACTACTGGTTTTATGGCTGCCTCTATAGAAGTGGGGAAGGCAAGGTGGTGGGGCAGAGTTAAGATGCTAAGACATTGCTTTATATGTCTGTGGCTCCATCATCCCTGCAACTGGTAGATGGTTAAATCTTTTCTCTCATGGATGTGTTGGGGATGTTTAGAATATTCCACAAATGTTCCCTCCAATGGCAATTCTTATCACATTGGTGACAGTCTTTTCTTCTCATTACCTCCAGCCCCCTACCCATAACAGAATCTCAATGTTGGGGTCTTCTCGCTCTTTTGCAGAAATTCTCTTGGGAAAAAACTCAGAATGCTCCATCTCTAGTTTTGTTGTTGTTCGTCTTTGGTCTCCAGACATATCTCTTGGATCAGTAAGTCTTGGGAGAGGAAAATGTCCATGGAGCTGTGTGGAGTGGGCATATTTTTCACCTTCTGTGTACCCAGTATGGGAGTCGACACCAATCTTCTGCAACTCCTAACTGTGGAGAACACAATTCAGAGCTCTCTGGGTGTTCCTGTGGAAGATTCTCTTCACTAGCCTCGAGAGGAAGGCGGCGGCTCTCAGCAAAGAAATGGATTTCCAAACATTGCTGTTCCCTCCATATCCTGGTCATTTTTATATCTTGAATCTGGCTGAGAGGTCCCAGTTTTTCACAATTTCCTTTTGGAATTGGCACATGGAGACCTGCCTCAAACCCACTTTGGTATCTGATGTCTATATTATGGAAAATTCAATGGAAATAAGGCCAAAACAGTCCTGTCTTCACATAGTGTTGGAAAAAAAAAAATGAATAAATTGCTGTTGAGTGAAGAATCTAGAAACTGAAAATAAAAGCAGAGATTTCAGTCTCATCTTGACTTGTAGAGGTGACATCTACAATCTTAATCTTAGGCCAGTTGCCCCTTGTCCCCCAAAGCTTATTTTTGTGCCTTGTTTACAGTCATCCGGGATTAACTTTTCATCACTCTTACAACCTCTTCTCCCATGCTCATTCGCTGCCCTGGCCATTTTCCAGAATTGATCGGCTGAGCACCCGCTCAGAGCCTGGCATTTGTCTAGGTTCTTCTCATCATACATCATTAAACAGAATGGAGTCTTTGCCCTCATAAAGCTTGCATTATAATTAGAGAGGAAGACAGTAAATAAGTAAGCCAAAACACGTTTGTTATAATGTCAGGTAGGAACAAGTGCTGTGTAGAAAAATAAATCTCCATGGCTCGAAATGGATGGAGATGGGCAAGTGCTGGATGAATTAGGATGGTGGAGAAAGGCTTGCTGACAAGGCGATGCTGGGTGGCTACCTGAGAAGTTGGGATAGCCGGCCATGAGAGGCTGAGAAAGAGTGCCAGGCAGAGGTAAGAGCAAGTGCAAAATCCCTGTGGTAGGTCAGAGCTCAACATGATCCAGGAAGAACCAGAAGTCCCTGTAGCTGAAGCAGAGTTAGCAGTAGGCTATGTGGTAGGTAAAAGCCTGTAGGGCTTATGTGCCACACCATGGATTTTGATCTCATTCTGTGCTTGAAGGGATGTCATTGAAGGGTATCCTGCTCTCCCCGCCATATTTATCAGGCTGGTCAAAGAACGTGCAGAGCCTGACACCATTTCCACTGTGGGGCTCGGCCCCTGTGTTCTTCTCCTTTCCACTGCAAATACTAGACCACACACTGACCATGCCCGACCGTATAGTCCCCTTCCCCCCTTCCCCTTATCCAGTCTATTTCATGTACTGCAGCAGATTTATAATCCTGAAAATTAACTAGCCTTTCATGGATGTCCCATCTCTTTGGGTATTTTTCTTCTTTAACTTGGCTTTCAAGACATTCCACTGAAAAGGTTCTAACTGTCCCTTCCACTCCACTTCATTCCTGCCTTCATGCTAGTATTGATGGCTACTCAGTGCTGCAGAGACAATCCCTCAGCCCCACTGCCATGCACCTTTGCTTATGCTGTGAGTACACTCATGCACATGCACACACATGTGCATAACTCACTTTTCCTTACTCATGTTTAAGACTTACTTTCTCACCAAGTCATAAGTGTCTTCAGAGAGCAGTCCTGTCTGCATATAACCCTATTCAGGAAGGCTGCAAATGAAAATGACACTATTTTTAATTCTTTCATGTTAAAAAAATGATCCAAAGTTGGTTTACCTTGGTGTCTGCAGATGGTGAATGTAAGGTCCTATCTAACAGAATAACAAGAGGAATGGAGCACATGGGATTCTGACTGCTTTAGGCTTTGTGTATAGCCAGGGGAAATAATTCAAATCAGCGTATTCCTAAATGTGTATTTTCAGTTGTTGACTTAACTAACAGACAGTAATAACCAATTTCAGGATTGACCAATACATCTATTTCTCTGTATGTTACATGGACAATGCAAAAAAAGATAAGGCTTCCAGAAAGAGGCTATCCTTAGGGTGAGCTGGGAAGAAATAGGCCATAAACAGGGCAGGGGTAACAGTGTGTGTGAGTGTGTGTGCATGTAGGTATGAGTGTGTGGGGACGTGGATGTATGTGTGTGACTGTGTGTATTCGCATGTGTGTGCGTGTGTGTGTGTGTGTATAACATAGCAGGCCGAGGAAGTGACACATGTAAAGGTAGAGAGACATGAGAATATGTTGGAACACGTAAGTGGTCTGGTCTAGGTGGTGATAGTGGTGTGTGTGCACCCAAGGCTGTGGAACAGATGAGGCCTGGCTGGAAAGACCCTGAGATCATGCTCAGGAGTTTGGCTGTCATTCTCAAGGCCATCCAAGGAAGGAGTTCAGCAGGGGAATAACACAGTTAGATCTGAATTTGAGAAATATTATGCTATGTAAATAGAAAGAAATTGACAGCAAAATGAGCTTATTAAATAGGAAATTTATAACTAAATATTCTGAAGCTATGTTTTCAATAACTAGTACATAATGAAAACAAGACAGTTTTCTCAAAATGGAAATCATAAAATGTTTTTTTGCTACCTTGAATCTCTTGGGCACAATGAGATAGTTGAAATAGTTCGACCATATGATTTTCCACCAGTGTTTTGAAAGGTGGATAACACAAAGATATTTTAAAAATGCAATAAAAGAGCAAAAATTGTCTTTGCGATTAGATTTTGTTTATAATAACTTGGTTCCTGTGATTGGTAAGGGCCATCTGTCTGGGATAACCACTCAATTTAAGTAAGTGAAAACACAGTCTTGAGAGATACAGATCAAATCAGCAGCAGAAAACAACTCTTAAGATCATATTTCTTCACGTGGGCTGTTTATACGTGGACAGCATTGAATCATTACATAACCGCCACAAGAACACACTTTTCATTTAGTTAATTAATATCTTAATGGGCTTGTGAGAAATATGACGTAAAAAACATTGGAAAAATAATACTAGAATAAAGTGAAAGATAAAAACACCTGCATGGGGGAATATACGCATAAAAGAAACATACGTCACTCATTCAGCTGGTTATTGATCAAGCATCTACACCAGGCATCTTCCTCTGTGCGGAGGGTACAAAGATGAATGAGATACTTCCCTGTTCTCGAGAAGTTCAGTATGATAAGGGGAAATAGAAAGAAATACAGAGTGTAACATGACAACAGAGAGGAATGGAGAGAATGTGAAAAGGAGAGTGTCTAGGATGGGAAAGGGCTTTGTCGAGAAGGTGAAACATGAACGAGTCTTGAAGACGAAATATCAAGTTAATTGGAATTAACTTGATATTTCTAATAATTGGAAAAGACAAGAAAAGACAATCCAGGCTGAGGAAGCAATGTGTACAGAGGCACTGAAGAATGAAAGAACTTGACATTCAGAAAAGGGTCACAGGCTCGAGCACAGGACACAGCACAAGTTAGGACTTCTCAGAGAGATTGGAGACATGCTTCAGAGTCACAAAGTCATGTACATCGCACAAAGACATTTGGGCTTTGTCATTTAGGCCGTGCCTCTCTAACAGGACCATGTGTTTCCTCATATTTAGAATGGTAGACAAAACCACAGATACATGCAACACATCCTCCTGGAGCATGATTTTGCTTGTGGTTAAAGCATTATTTAAAACAGAGAAGGAATAGATTGAAAAATCCACATTAGTCTTTAAAGTGAATCATGATACTTTAGACATTTTATCTTTGAAGTGTTGGCCTGCCTTTGGCTGCAACCCTAACCCTGTCAGAACTACATGCTTCATCTCCTCTGCTGCTGGAAGAACTTCAAAAATATTAGGAAGCAATGCTATGTCATGAGATGCAGTTGAAGAGTTTTCACCAGAGAGCTCCTACGAGCAGTTCGGTGACAAATGTTAATGTGGGTAAGGATAAGCAAAGGGTGCAAAGAGGGCGTCCATACGCAGATGGTCAGGTCACCACGTGAGCACTGGCAAGATGCATGTTTGCAACAACTTTTTGCTGTGGTCACAAGCTCAGCAGCCACCCATGTCAGCTGTGACCCCATTGACCTAGACCCTTGACCACTGTTGCTCCCACCCCAAAATCCAAAGTCTTCAGCAGTGTTTCCTTTAGAGTCTTTTTTTAAAATTGAGACAGAATCTTATTCTTTTGCCCAGGCTGGAGTGCAGTAGTGCAAACTTGGCTCACTGAAACCTCTACCTCCTGGGTTCAAGTGATTCTCCTGCCTCAGCCTCCCAAGTAGCTGGGATTACAGGTGTATGCCACCACACCTGGCTGTTTTGTATTTTGAGTAGAGACAGGGTTTCACATGTTGGCCAGACTGGTCTTGAACTCCTGACCTCAGGTGATCTGCCCACCTCAGCCTCCCAAAGTGCTGGGATTATAGGCGTGAGCACAGACATTCAAGTGTCTTCTCATTCAGACTTGATGCCCTGTGTCCCAGCTGCTCCAGCCATGGCTAAAATGAGCCAAGGTACAGTTCGGCCTGTTGCTTCAGAGGGTGGACACTTCAAGCTTTGCCAGCTTCCTTGTAGTGTTGAACCTGTGGGTGCACAGAAGTCAAGAATTGAGGTTTGGGAACCTCCATCTAGATTTCAGTGGATATATGGAAATGCCTGGATGTCCAGGCAAAAGTTTGCTGCAGGGATGGGGCCCTCATGGAGAACCTCTGCTAGGGCAGTGCAGAGGGGAAATGTGGGGTTGGAGCCCCCACACAGAGTCCCTACTGGGGCACTGACTAGTGGAACTATGAGAAGAGGGTCACTGTCCTCCAGACTCCAGAATGGTAGATCCAACAACAGTTTGCACTGTGTGCCTGGAAAAGCCACAGACACTCAACACCAGCCCATGAAGGCAGTTGGGAGGGAGGCTGTACCCTGCCAAACCACAGGGGTGGAGCTGCCCAAGATGATGGGAACCCATCTCTTGCATCAGTGTGACCTGTATGTGAGATATGTAGTCAAAGGAAATCATTTTGGACCTTTAAGATCTGACTGCCTTACTGAATTTCAGACTTGCATGGGGCCTGTAGCCACATTGTTTTGGCGAATTTCTCCCATTTGGAGTGGCTGTATTTACTCCGTGCATGTACCACCATTGTATCTAGGAAGTAACTAACTTGCTTTTGATTTTACAGGCTCATAAGTGAAAGTGGTTTGCCTTGTCTCAGCTGAGACCTTGGAATGTGGACATTTGAGTTAATGTGGAAATGAATTAAGACTTTTGGGGACTATTGGGAAAGCATGATTGGTTTTGAAATTTGAAGACACGGGATTCAGGAGGAGTAGGGGTGGAATGATATGGTTTGTCTGTGTCTCCACCAAATCTCATCTTAAATTGTAACTCCCACAATTTCCACATGTCATGGAGGGATCCAGTGGGAGGTAATTGAATCATGGGGATGAGTCTTTCCTGTGCTGTTCTTGTGATAGTGAATAAGTCTCACAAGATCTGATAGTTTTAAAAAATGGGAGTTTCCCTGCACAAGCTCTCTCTTGGCCTGCTGCCATCCATGTAAGACGTGACTTGCTCCTCCCTTGCCTTCTGCCATGATTATGAGGCCTCCCTGGCCACATGGAACTGTAAGTCCAAATTTCTTTCTTTTGTAAATTGCCCAGTCTTAAGTATGTCTTTATTAGCAGTGTGAAAACAGACCAATACACTAATTATCAGAAAAATGCAAATCAAAACTACAGTGAGATATTATCTAACTTGAGTCAGAATGGCTATGATATAAAAGACAAAAATAACAGATGCTGGCAAGGATGTGGAGAAAAGGAAACTCTTACACATTGTTGGTGGGAATTTAAACTAGTACAGCTGCTATGAAAAGCAGTATGGAGATTTTCCCCAAGAAACTGAATAGAACTACCATTTGATTCAGCAATCCCACTACTGGGCATCCTCCCAAAGGAAAAGAAATCAGTATTTCAAAGGGATACCAGCATGGCATATTTATTGCAACTCTACTCACAATAGCAAAGATATGGAATCAACCTGAGTGTTCGTCAGTGGATGACTGGATTAAGAAAATGTGGTATATATACACAATGAAATACTATTTGGCCATAGAAAAAAAATGAAATCATGTGTTTTGCAGCAACATGTATGAAACCAAAGATTATTATCTTGATTGTAATAAGTTAGGCACAGAAAGACAAATATGTGTTCACACTCACATGTGAGAGCTAAAAAATTTGAACATATGGAGGAGGAGAGTGGAAAACTAGGTAACAGACTGGGAGAGTAGATCAGGGAGAAGGGGGAGGATAAAGAGAAGTGGTCAGAGGTACAAACATATAATTAGATAGAAGAAAGTAAATTCTACATTTGATAGTAGAGTAGGGCGACTATAAGTTAACAAAGATGTACTTGGGTGATGGACACCCTGAATTGATCACTATGCATTATATACATGTAATAAGTTTTCTCATGTATGCTATAAATTTGCACAAGAAAAAATAAAAATAAAGCTCTAGGAATTATATGCGGGTGGAGTTGGGTAAGGATCTCCAGATAAAACCACCCCAGCCAAAGAGCCATAGAATAATGCCATTCGTCCCCATTTTGCTACTATCTTCCAGGATTTTCTGTAGGCAGAACATGGATACTTTGTATGCATATGAAGCATGCAATACTGGGTTACATATGGAGGCATTAACCACCGACCCTCTCTTTCCTTTACTCCTCAAGTTCAATAATCACATAACAGAGGTGGGGGTGGATGCCAACACTTGAATCCTACAGACCTTATTCATTCAATTCTCATAATGTTAGATGGCAAAGATATGTCATAGAAGGATGCCAAAACTTGTGCATCTTCCAGCCCACTGTTTTTGCTTGGCCATTTCCAAACCTCTAGTGTCCTTATTGTCATCACCTAGGGTCACATTAGTCCTGGCAAATGACAGGTAGTGGAGTGGCTTGGGGCGAGTCTACTCTGGCAAGTCCTGGGAATGTCTCATGACCAGGGTCCCTTTGAAGTTTCTCACCTGCACTTTGAGTGCTGAGACAGGAAAGGTAAACCCTTTTTTTTGGCTCACACTCCCTTTTGTGTGCTGTGGAGCTGCCACACTGATCACATATTAAGGGGAGTTTTAGGACAACAAGGACAACTAAGCTGTACTTCAGTAATAATCATTCTTAAAATTCCTCCAAATCTCAGTAGTTTAACAAAATAAACTCACAAGATGGTCTCACTTAGGTCCTCCTTAGGTTTTCCCTGGAAACTTCCCAGAAAGTGATGACTGCAGGCTGCTTCCATTTTCCAATGCTGCTGTTCTAATCCCATGGCCTTCCACGCAGACAGGGAAGAAAATCTGCGGGCAGTGATGCAGGAAGTTTCGTGGCAGGCTATTAAGTCATGGCCATCACTTCTGCCACTATCTTCTTGGCCAGAATTCAGTCACATCCAGAGGGCATGGACAGAATACACTAAGTCCGAGCCCTGTGAGAGAACCACGTAGAACTGGTTAACACGAGTCTCACCTCTGCCACCGGGTTTCTGAATGTCCTTATCTCGACCGGCTGCTCTCAGTAAGTCTGAGTGAAAATGCATGTAACTTCCGTTTCCAAAGTCTGTAAAGCTACTGTTAGGCCTCCTGCTCCTTGTATGTGTTCCTCGTTTACTCCAGGGCCAGGCCCCAGAGCCCAGCTTCCTCACTGACACATTCCCCTCAGTAGTTTCACATTAAAAGGAGGCTAGAGGTAAGTCCTTTCCAGGTGGCATATAGACATTAGCTGTTCTCATATTTCTAGTCCTCCCTAAAACTACTGTAGCTAGCAAAAATGTTTCTGCATGAGGTCGGAAGGATAAAATAAATATGTATATACATTTTTACTGGTTTACTGGAAGTATCAGCATGCTTATGTTCAAGGAGTTACTTGAAAATTTACAAGTCAGTAGATAATTGTTCATATTGAGAACATGATGTCAAATACTAGTGCAGAAATACCTCCTGTGTCCAGCACTTCACACACCCAGTCTGAAAGTTCTCCTTGACTTGCTTCCTGGGAGAGGGGGGTAGTATCTGAATTCTGAATGTTTTAGAGACCAAAAGACAGAAGCTACTCTCAGGACAGGTGACCTCACAGCCTCAAGACTCCACCCTAAATCCTCAGGAGAAAACTATTTTCTGTGCCTCAAAGTTATCATCTTAAGTGAAACTAAGGCAACTTTTGACACCTTAAGTACTAGAACAGGGAAATGCACACAAACACACACACACATCAATGTCCATATATTTTTTATTGTACACATTTATTGATAAGAAGTTTTGAGTCTGTATCTTTGATATGCACATATTTATTTACTTGCAGAGATTTTGCAGTGTTACTCTACTAATGCATTATTTACCATCTAAAACATGCAAAAATAAAAATTTGAAGATGTGAGATGAAGGTGAAATTATATTTTTAAAAACATTTGTTATCAAATGATAGCAAATACTTTTTGCTTTCACAAAAATATGATCAATAATTTAGAAAGAACAGAATGCTAGAAAATATCTTATTAAAAAAAATCTTGGCTTAATATTCTGTACACAGCAATGCAAAGAATCAGACCTAAGTTCGCTTTATGTGATAAAAGCATTACTCAATTTTAATAGTTTTTATAGCTGAGAAAGATCATTTACGAAGAACTTTAACAAAAAGAAATCAAAACTGGCTCCTCTAAAATATCCTGATGTTCATTTTTCAATTCCATTCAATAATTGGGAGAGGAGTTTAGAAATTTTCAATTTTGCCTGATGTTAATGAATTGTCCTTGCAGACTATGAGGAAGCTAATGTATTTTTGACAAATAATTTTAAAATCTACTTAAGACTTCCATTTTACAGATTTTAAAACGAGTTTGTAAATTATGTTTTCAACTTTTAAGGAGAAGATAAAAGAGTATGTATAGTTGACTCACATTGTTTCCAACACACTCAAATTACAAGACATAAAAACACATTCACTTTCAAAATATCCTCTGTGTAACACATGCTTTAAAAAACACTGCTATATTATTCGGTCATGAAGTGGGGCAAAATTCTGATACATGCTACAACATGGAAGAATTACGCTAAGTGAAGTAGGTAATGCAAAATGACAAACATTGACTCATTCTGCTTACATGAAGTACCTGGAGTAGTTAGAGAGACAGAAAGTAGAATGGTGATTACAAGAGGCTGCAGGAAGAGGGAATGGAGAGTCATCATTTAATGGGTACAGAAATGTCGTATGGGATAATACAAAGTGTTCAGTGGATGGCTGGTGGTGATGGTTGCACAACAGTGTGAATGTACTCAGTGCCACTGAACTGTACGCTTAACAATTGTAAATTTTTGTGTATGTTTCACCAAAATAAAAAATAAAGCAGTTACATTTTCATTTATTCTTAAGGGGCCACATTTGTGTAAAAGGTGCAGATTACGAGTGTGTGTGTGTGTGTGTGTGTAAATTATCACAAAGTTCTAAGTTAATGGCTTTCAAAGTATCCTTCCTGGATCAGCAGCATAGACCTCACCTGGGAAACTGTAATGAATGCAACCATTGGCCATGCTCCAGACCTACTGAATCAGAAACTGCAGGGGCAGGGCCCAGCAGTCTGTGTCTCGCAAGCTGTCCAGGTGATTCTCATGCATGCTTAGAGTTTGAGAATGCTGTCTAGGCAGCATGCTACCGGCTACTTGTCCTCACAGAAGAAGACAGCAAATTTGGAACACTTGCCTTTTTATAAAAGAGAAATTCTCTTTTATTTTTATTTATTTATTTATTTTTACTGCATTTTAGGTTTTGGGGTACATGTGAAGAACATGCAAGATTGTTGCATAGGTGCATATGTGGCAGTGTGATTTGCTGCCTTCCTCCCCTTCACCTATATGTGGCATTTCTCCCCATGCTATCTCTCCCCAACTCCCCACCCCCCCTCTGTCCCTCCCCTATTTTCACCCAACAGACCCCAGTGTATAGTGCTCCCCTCCCTGTGTCCATGTGTTCTCATTGTTCAACATGCATCTATGAGTGAGAACATGCGGTGTTTGATTTTGTGTTCTTGTGTCAGTTTGCTGAGAATGATGGTTTCCAGGTTCATCCATGTCCCTACAAAGGACACGAACTCATCGTTTTTAATGGCTGCATAATATTCCATGGTGTATATGTGCTACATTTTCCCTGTCCAGTCTATCATCGATGGGCATTTGGGTTGGTTCCAAGTCTTTGCTATTGTAAACTGTGCTGCAATGAACATTCGTGTGCATGTGTCCTTATAGTAGAATGATTTATAATCCTTTGGATATACACCCAGTAATGGGATTGCTGGGTCAAATGGAATTTCTATTTCTAGATCCTTGAGGAATCACCACACTGTCTTCCACAATGGTTGAACTAATTTACACTCCCACCAACAGTGTAAAAGTGTTCCTATTTCACCACATCCTCTCCAGCATCTGTTGTCTCCAGATTTTTTAATGATCGCCGTTCTAACTGGCATGAGATGGTATCTCAATGTAGTTTTGATTTGCATTTCTCTAATGACAAGTGATGATGAGCATTTTTTCATATGTTTGATGGCCTCATGTATGTCTTCTTTTGTAAAGTATCTGTTCATATCCTTTGCCCACTTTTGAATGGGCTTGTTTGTTTTTTTCTTGTAAATCTGTTTTAGTTTGTTGTAAATTCTGGATATCAGCCCTTTGTCAGATGGGTAAGCTGCTAAAATTTTTTCCCATTCTGTTGGTTGCCGATTCACTCTAATGACTGTTTCTTTTGCCATGCAGAAGCTGTGGAGTTTGATTAGGTCCCATTTGTCTATTTTGGCTTTTGTTGCCAATGCTTTTGGTGTTTTGGTCATGAAGTCCTTGCCTATGCCTATGTCCTGAATGGTTTTGCCTAGGTTTTCTTCTAGGGTTTTTATGGTATTGGGTCTTATGTTTAAGTCTTTAATCCATCTGGAGTTAATTTTAGTGTAAGGTGTCAGGAAGGGGTCCAGTTTCTGCTTTCTGCATATGGCTAGCCAGTTTTCCCAACACCACTTATTAAACAGGGAATCCTTTCCCCATTGCTTGTTTTTATAAGGTTTGTCAAAGATTGGATGGTTGTAGATGTGTTGTGTTGCCTGCGAGGCCTCTGTTCTGTTCCATTGATCTATATCTCTGTTTTGGTACCAGTACCATGCTGTTTTGATTACTGTAGCCTTGTAGTGTAGTTCGATGTCTGGTAGTGTGATGCCTCCCGCTCTGTTCTTTTTGCTTAGAAATGACTTGGCTATGTGGGCTCTCTTTTGGTTCCATATGAAGTTTAAGGTGGCTTTTTCCAGTTCTGTGAAGAAGGTCATTGGTAGATTGATGGGGATAGCGTTGAATCTGTAAATTACTTTGGGCAGTATGGCCATTTTCACGATATTGATTCTTCCTAACCATGAACATAGAATGTTTCTCCATCTGTTTGTGTCCTCTCTTATTTCGTTGAGCAGTGGCTTGTAGCTCTCCTTGAAGAGGTCCTTTACGTTCCTTGTTAGTTGTATTCCTAGATATTTTATTCTCTTTGTAGCAATTGTGAATGGCAGTTCGTTCTTGATTTGGCTCTCTTTAAGTCTGTTATTGGTGTATAGGAATGCTTGTGATTTTTGCACATTGATTTTGTATCCTGAGACTTTGCTGAAGTTCCTTATCAGTTTCAGGAGATTTTGGGCTGAGACGATGGGGTCTTCTAGATATACAATCCTGTCATCTGCAAATAGAGACAATTTGACTTCCTCCTTTCCTAATTGAATACACTTTATTTCTTTTTGTCGTCTGATTGCTCTGGCTGGAACTTCCAGTACTATATTGAATAGGAGTGGTGAGAGAGGGCATCCTTGTCTAGTGCCGGATTTCAAAGAGAATGCTTCCAGTTTTTGCCCATTCAGTATGATATTGGCTGTTGGTTTGTCGTAAATAGGTTTTATTATTTTGAGATAAGTTCCATCAATACCTAGTATATTGAGGGTTTTTAGCATAAAGGGCTGTTGAATTTTGTCGAAGGCCTTCTCTGCATCAGTTGAGATAATCATGTGGCTTTTGTCTTTGGTTCTGTTTATGTGGTGAATTACATTTATAGACTTGCGTATGTTGAACCAGCCTTGCATCCCCAGGATGAATCTTACTTGATCATGGTGGATGAACTTTTTGATGTGCTGTTGCAATCAGCTTGCCAGTATTTTACTGAAGATTTTTGCATCTATGTTCATCATGGATATTGGCCTGTAGTTTCCTTTTCTTGTTGAGTCTCTGCCGGGTTTTGGTATCAGGATGATGTTGGTCTCATAAAATGATTTGGGAAGGATTCCCTCTTTTTGGATTATTTGGAATAGTTTCAGAAGGAATGGTACCAGTTCCTCTTTGTATGTCTGGTAGAATTAGGCTGTGAACCCATCTGGACCTGGGCTTTTTTTGGGAGGTAGGCTCTTAATTGCTGCCTCGACTTCAGACCTTGTTATTGGTCTATTCAGGGTTTTGACTTCTTCCTGGTTTAGGCATGGAAGGAGGCAACTGTCCAGGAATTTATCCATTTCTTCCAGGTTTTCTAATTTATGTGCATAGAGTTGTTTGTAATAATCTCTGATGATGGTGTGAATTTCTGTGAAATCTGTGGTGATATCCCCTTTATCATTTTTTACTGCATCTATTTGGTTATTCTATCTTTTCTTTTTTATTAATCTGGCTAGTGGTACATAATGGTAAAAGGATCAATGCAACAAGAAGAGCTAACGATCCTAAATATATATGCACCTAATACAGGAGCACCCAGATGCATAAGGCAAGTTCTTAATGACTTACAAAGAGACTTAGACTCCCACACAATAATAGTGGGAGATTTTAACACACCATTGTTAGTATTGGACAGATCAACGAGACAGAAAATTAACAAGAATATCCAGGACTTGAACTCAGACTTGGACCAAGCAAACCTAATAGACATTTACAGAACTCTTCACCCCAAATCCACAGAATATATATTCTTCTCAGCACCACATCACACCTACTCTAAAATTGACCACATAATTGGAAGTAAATCACTCCTCAGCAAATGTAAAAGAACGGAAACCATAACAAACAGTCTCTCAGACCACAGTGCAATCAAGTTAGAACTCAGAATTCAGAAACCAACCCAGAACTGCACAGCTTCATGGAAAATGAACAACTTTCTCTTGAATATTGACTGGATAAACAATGAAATGAAGGCAGAACGAAGACACCACATACCAGAATCTCTGGGACACATTTAAAGCAATCTCTAGAGGAAAACATGTAGCAATAAGTGCCCACATGAGAAGCAAGGAGAGATCTAAAATTGACACCCTATCATCAAAATTGCTAGAGGAGCAAGATCAAAAAAACTCAAAAGCTAGCAGAAGACAAGAAATAGATCAGAGCAGAACTGAAGGAGATAGAGACACGAAAAACCCTTCAAAAAATCAATAAATCCAGGAGCTGGTTTTTTGAAAAATTCTCTTTTAAATACACTTGCCTCAAGATAAATAGAGAGCCTTTTGTATTAAATTATTTCATGGTTCCTTGTAATGATTCTAATGCATTTTGAATGCATTCGTGTTTAGTAAAGCTAATCACGTTCATGATAATCTATATAGAGTATACCAATTTAATATCTTCTGGTTTCAACATATTTAATACATTCACTAGACTTTGAATGAAGCAGTCTATGGATTTCACATGTTTTACTCTCTCTGCCCCATTACAAAGAATCCTTGTTTTATTTCAGCCAAAGCAGCTACAGCATTAATGGTTTATATTTTAACAGTAGTTAAGAAACATAAATAAATAGAGATATTCTATGTTCATGGATAGGAAGACTCAATATTTTTAACATGTCAACTGTTTCTTAGTCAATATGTGCATTACATGAAATACAAAGAAAAATCCCATTAAGGTTTTGTGAAAATTGAGTACTGATTCTAAAATTGGCATGGAAATATAAGACCTAGAATAGGCATGATAATCTTTAAAAATAAGACCAAAGTTGATGGAATTAATTACTATATTTCAAGACTTATTATATAGTTTCAGTAATTAAAACAGTATGGTATTGGTGCAAAAATAAACGATTGAAACAGAACAGGGGATCTAGAAACACACCCCTCTATAATTAAAGTCATTTAGTTTACAACAAAGTTGCCAATTCAATTTAATAGGAGAAAATGGTATTTTTATTAAATAGCGCAGGAGCAGTTGAATATTTGTAAGGCAAAAAATGAGCCTTAATCTTTAGTTCCCTACATTTTGCCATTCACAAAATATTTAAGATAGGAAAAGAATGACATGAAAAGAAGAATGATAACACTTCTAGGAAAAATACATAAATTTTTTTTGTGACATACTGGAGGCAGAAATTTCTTAAAATAGGACCAAGAAATACATCAACCATAAAAGAAAAACAAGTGTGACGTTAGCTATAGCTTTAAATGTCAATGGAAGTGTAGTTTGGCACAATATCCTTAAAAAACATATGGCAATATCTACTAAGGCACTTCTGTTCTGCAAGTCCATGCTCAAGATAAATGGCAATGTGTGCCAGAGCCAATGGCAGCATCATTTGTAATAGCTAAGAACTGGAAACGACCAAAATGTTCATCAAGAGAATGAACACTACACAGCTGTAAAATAACAAGTGATCACTGTTACAAAAACATGGATAAATGTCACAGATAAGTTGAGCAAAATAAGCCAAAAAAAAAAAAAAAAGAAAAAGAAAAGAAAAAGTGTGTACAGTGTATGATTCCATGAAGTTAAGGAACAGGCAAAAAATTAATCTGTGTGATACAAGTCAGAACACTGGTTTTCTCTGCGGGGAGGGTTTGGTCTATGCTGAGAAGTAGGAAGGATCCATGTGAGGTGTTGTAGGCATTTGTCGTGGGTTGAATTGTGTTCCATAAAAAGATATGTCAAGTCCTAACCCCCAGTGCCTCAGAATGGGACCTTATATTTACAGAACTAATCAAGTTAAAATGTCATCACTAGAGTGGGTCCTGATCCAGTAAGACTGCTGTTTTGATAAAAATGAGAAACTTGGACACAGACAGACATGCAAAGAGAGAAGACTGTGTGAAGAGAGACCGAGAAGTCCACGTGACAATGAAGGCCGAGACTGGGGTGACGAATCTCTGAGCTGTGGAATGCCAAAGACTCTCAACAACCAGCAGCAGCTGGGAGAGGCATGGAACACATTCTTCCTCTCAGCCTCAGAAGGAACCAACCCTACCAACATCCTGATCCTGGACTTCCAGCCTCCAGAAGTGTGAGGCGTAAGTCTCTGTTGCTTACACCCCTAGGGTGTGGTGCTTTATGTCAGCCCTGGGATCTAATACAGTGTTTGATATTTTTACCTGGGTGCTAATGCTATGGAAGTGTATATACATATAGTGCATATGTAAAACTTCATTGACCCATTCAATTAAGATATGTGTACTTCTCTACATGCATGCTATATCATTTTAAATATTAAGCTTCATCCATGTGCTCTATATTCGTCCCTATAGGATACAATGGATGGCATTGAAATCATTCATACCAATTCATAGCAGCTTGTGATCTTCAATTTTTGAAATCATCCTGACATTCTCTTTCCATAGCCCTGTTAGTAATACTCTCTAGATTTAAACCATCCATACCTTGATGCTTATAACTCTAACTTATTACTCATAATTGCTTTTCTGAACAGAACTTTTAAAAAGTTTGTTTTGGCCACTCAGGGAGGTGAAAGCATAAATGAGAAGGCAAGGGAATTGATTTAGAGGAAGTAATAAATCTAACAAAAGAGAAGGAACACTTCTGGGGCCTTATCACACTCATTCTCTTCACAGTAATGAAGCTGAAAAGGCACTTCATCAATAGTCTAATTTATAAAGTCAAGGTCTGATACTGTTTGATTTTTTAAATAATTAAAAACTTGCTTTCAGAAGCACACAATGCCATGAGGAATTAGATATTTAGAAAATACAGTCTCTTGCAACCGGCTTGCTTTCTTTTTCTAAGTCTTATCTGTCTAGCAATATGATCATGTGAAATTGCTGTCTAATTTAATTCATGTTTAAAGGAACTGATTATTTCCTTAAGATTAGCAAATTCATTTACAGTTATTGGACTTTGTTTTTCATTTACTCAAATGAAATATGATCTTAAGCAGAAAGAAGTACAATTGAAATTAATGTGATTATAATAGGGTAATTCAAGAAAGAGAGAAAATTCCTCTATTTAGGTATTTTTTTTTTTTTTTGTAATCTTCAGGCCAGGTTTAAGTAATTTTTCCATCAAAATGATGAATTAGTGGCAGTCAATTAGAAGTCTTTTTTTTTTTTTTTTACAATTAAATATGACAATTGTAATGGGGGAAACTTGTAAAGTTTCATTCTGATTCTTTTTATGTGTTAAATTTCTTGACCACTATATTATAATATTTTCAATCCACTAATTTTTTTATTTTCCACAATTGTGAAACATGTCATGTGCCCACAGCTCAACCCTTAGGGTTCTTTTTCTTTTTCTGATGAGCCTAATGATTGACACACAGTAAGAAACTGAAGTAACATACAGGTCTCCACATAGTCTATCATGGGGGCCTGCTGAAAAGGGACATATATTCCAATTATCAGCTAAATAAGCATGCAACCATTTGGGGCTACTGAGAGTTTTCTGTCTTAGATTAGTAGCTTAGGCATCCTTTGCAGCAGTCCAGTTCCTGGGAAGATCACTAGGATGGCACTTGCAGTGACGTGGATGTAAGGAAGGTTCCATCCACTCTTTTAGGCAATGGCATACCTAGACTTTTTTTTTCCTTTTTGCCTCGGTAAGACTCTGGGTTTCAGGATTATAAGCAAAATGAGCTTAGAAGTTGCTAAGAAAGAGGAGCTCCTGGAAACCCTCTGGGATTTCTTTTCCAGTTTTGCTTTGAGATTCCAATGATTAGATCGTGGTTGATGGTTACAGGAAGAGGCTGTTTCTGACACAGTGGCTGGCCGAGGCTGGATTCCCTCCTCATCTCGCCATGCTGGCTCCAAAGGCAGGTCTTCACAGGGATGGTACAGGCCTGCTTTGATGTGGAACATCCAAGGTGAGTAAAATACTGGGAAGTCAAGCCTCTTTTAAGGTTTGGGTTGCTATCATTTGCTTCAGCTCTCACAAAGTGTAGGGCCTCATCACAAACGCTTGAGCTTTTTGCTTGGGACAGTGACACCCGAGGAGATGTTTCAGACTGCCGGTCATGACGTTTCTCCCAGAACAGTTTCGCTGCTCTCTTTTCCACACTCTGATTCAAAGCCTCAGGGTGAGGCAGGCCTGGACCACACAGCTAGCCTGCTTTAAGCACACGGGCCCTTCTTGAGCAAATCACAGCATGGCTGCACTTTCCTGATGATCCTCCTGTCGCTCTTTGAGGCCAGCACCTGCTCAGGCTGACCTGCTCTTGATGTATTGTCGGGGACACTTGAAGGTGCCACTGCTGCTGCTGCCGTGGGACAGGGCTGCCAAGGCTCCCCTTTCTTCTGCAGCATCTCTTCTGAGTTCGGGCCCTGAGTCCATTGCTCACAGAGGCCACACTTCTGCTGGTCATTTCCAAGCTTGCATGCTGCCAGCATGGCAGGGTTGAGTCGAGTTCCTCAACAGACGTGACTGCTGCTGTTTGAAGTGTGACGACTCCCACAGTCACTGTCATATTGTTTTTCCATCTGGTTGAAGATATTCCTGGGCCACACAGGACTTCCTTATAATTTGCCTTTAGTTTCTCCACTCCTAACTCTTCTTTATAAGACTTGCTTGTATATCTGAACCCTAACCTTATACCTTCCATGAATTCTTTTCTCAGAAGGCTTCTGAACCCTTAAAAAATAAATGGATTTAAGCACCAGGGGTGGGAGTAATCAGGTCATTTTAGTAGGAGGACATAGCTGAACCCCAGCTCCCACCCAGCAAGAAGTCATATTGTTCCAGGAGTTTCTGGTTTTTAGATTAGAATAGCCAACCACCTAATTATGGATCACAGAACAAAGTGCACATACTGCGGGGTTCTTGAAGTGATCAGAATCACAAACGAAAATGTCATAACTAGGAACACGTTAGACATTGATCTGTTTCTTTAGACTGAAATTGTCTTTTAATGGAATCACCTTTTTAAAGATAAAGTGACACTATTAATTTGTTTAATCAAATGCTCTGTGTCGAAACAATGAGGATGACAGCAAGTAGTGTTCTACACTGTATTCATCCCCTCTCTAATAATTTATACTCTTTCATTCTCTGATGTGATAGAAAATAATAGGACAGGTTAGTGATTGTATTTGTTACTACTCTTAAGATAAAATTTAAAAGTCCTTAGTGTAGCTTGTAAGGATCTGGCGTCAGCTCATCTTTCCAGCTTGATTTTCTACCTCTTTCTCTTTGTCATATGTTCTAAAGCCCCACAGGACTCCCTTCAGCTCTCTAAGCACTCCACGGTTTCCTAAACCCTAGCCTTTGGTTTATTTACATCTCCATCTACACCTGACAAAGTCTTATTTATTCTTTTAGTCTTAGCTGAAATGTCACCTCATTAGCAGGCCACCCTTTCACCTGCAAGCCAGCAGTTGCAAGCCAGCAGCTGCAACCAGGTTAAATTCCCCTCTTACAGGCTTCTGAGAGCAGCTTCAAGCTTGATCACTGCCATGTGCCCAGCACTTAACATAGTCTCTGGCACATGGTAGTACTCGATAAGTAACTATCTAATGTAATCAAAGTTGCTGTCCATTTCCATAAAATGCCTTTTTCCACTCCTTTACTTAAAGTCTATGTGAGTCCTTATGTATTAAGTGAGTCTCCTGAAGGCAGCAGATAGTTGGTTGGTGAGTTCTTATCCATTTTGCAGTTCTGTATCTTTTAAGTGGAGCTTTTAGGCCATTTACATGCAATGTTGGTATTGAAATGTGAGCTGCCATTGCATTCATCATGTTCTTTGTTGCCTGCATACTTTGTGTGTTTTTTTGTTTTTGTTTTTTAACTTGTATTTTTGTTTTATATGTCCTGTGTGATGTATGCTTCAAAGAAGTTCTGTTGTGATGTGCTTCCAGGATTTGTTTCAAGATTTAGAGCTCCTTTTAGCAGTTCTTGTAGAGATGGCTTGGTAATGGTGAATTCTCTCAGCATTTATTTGTCTGAAAAAGACCGTGTCTTTCCTTCCTATATGATGCTTAGTTTCACTGGATATAAAATTATTGGCTGATAATTGTTTTGTTTGAGGAGGCTGAAGATAGGGCCCCAAACCCTTCTAGCTTGTAGGGTTTCTGCTGAGAAATCTGTTAGGTTTTCCTATAAAGGTTTTTTAAAAGCACCTTTTAGGTGCTTCTGTCTCACAGGTCTTAAGATTCTTTCCTTCAACTTAACTTTGGATAACTTGATGACAGTGTGCCTAGGTGAAGATGTTTTTTATGATGAATTTCCCGGATGTTCTTTGTGCTTCTTGTATTTGAATGTCTATGTGTGTAGTAAGGCTAGGGAAGTTTTCCTTGGCTAGTCCCCAAAATATGTTTTCCAAGCTTTTAGAATTCTCTTCTTCCTCAGGAACACTGATTATTCTTAGGTTTGGTCATTTAACATAACCCCAGGCTTCTCGGAGGCTTTGTTTGTATTTTATTATTCTTTTTTCTTTGTCTTTGTTGGATTGGGTTAATTCAAAGACTTTGTCTTCAAACTCTAAATTTCTTTCTCCTTCTCCTTCTTCTTCTTCTTGTTCTTCTTCTTCTTCTTCTTTTTTTTTTTTTTTTTTTTGATAGAGTCTTGGTCTGTTGCCCAGGCTGGAGTGGAGTGGCGCAATCTCAGCCCACTGCAACCTCTGCCTACTGGGTTCAAGTGATTCTCCTGCCTCTACCTCCAGAGTAGTTGGGATTACAGGTGTGTGCCTCCACACCCAGCTAATTTTTTGTATTTTTAGTAGAGATGGGGTTTCACCATGTTAGCCAGGATGGTCTTGATCTGACCTTGTGATCTGCCCACCTCAGCCTCCCAAAGTGCTGGGATTACAGGCATGAGCCACTGCACCTGGCCTCTTTCTTCTGCTTGTTCAATTCTATTGCTGAGACTTTCCAGAGCATTCCACATTTCTAAAAGTGTGTCCAAAGTTTCCTGAATTTTTTTTTTAGTTTTTTCTTTAAGCTATCTATTTCCTTGAATATTTCTGCCTTCGCTTTTTGTAACATATTTTGAATTTCCTTGCATTGGGCTTTGCCTTTCTCTGGTCCCTCCCTTATTAACTTAATAGCTAAACTTTTGAATTCTTCTTCAGGTAAATCAGGGATTTCTTCTTGGTTTGGATCTGTTGCTGGTGAAGTAGCATGATTTTGGGAGCGTTGAAAAGTCTTGTTTTGTCATATTACTGGGGCATTCACAGTTTTGGGGGGAATCTCCCAGGTCCTGCAGGAGCAGTCCATTTCCTTCAGAGGGTCTGTGGGTCCTCTCAGGACTGCTGGATTGTTCTTGCAGTGCATCTGGAGTTAAAATTCACAATGCAAGCCCCCACACACTGCTCTGTCCAGGGCTGCAATCTAGTCTTGCCTCCCACTCGCCATGAAGATCATTCTCTTAAAAGTCTCCTTTCTATGATTTTTTAGGGTAATATATAACATTGGCCAAAGTAGAGTATATTAGTTAACTCAGTTATGATAATGTATTTTGGAAATCTAAAAATATACCTCTTTGTACCCAATAAACGATAAATTTGAAAGCTTTTAGGTGCTGTTTTAATGTCTTCTTATTGCTATATTTCTCCTTGATATGTAAGATGTTTGTGTATACATGGCAAAATTATAGTCTTGATTAATGTTAAAAAATTTTGCTTGAATTACCAACCTAGAAAACTCATAAAAACAACTTATTAGCATATGGTATATAGAATTTCTTAAAACTGTCATTAATATTTTCTTTACCACTTTTAAACTTCAGTGGTTCTCAGTGTAACACCACTATATTTCAATCCTGTTACTCACTTTTTTTCCTGAAGTTATAAAAAGAATCAGACAACTACAAAATGAACTCTGCTTTTGTTCATACACAACACAGCATGGGGTCAGACAAGTTCTACCCTGAGCCAATTATTCTGTGACAAGTAATGTCTGAGGATTTCTAAATTGCTGCTATTATTGTGAAGTTATAAAGTTGTTATTATGAAAAATAGTATTTTCAATTTTCATGTTGAATAATCATTTCAAACATGTATAAATTTGACTTCACAGCATACCAATACCTGTGTTTCCATCGCCCAGCTTCCAAAATCATCAGTGGAAAATGATCTGGCTTCATCTCTACCCCGTCAGTTCCCAGCCCCCACAGTAAGCAAGCCATGGACATTACATAGTTTTATCCTGAAATTTTATAGTATGTATCTTGAGAAGAACTCTAAATAAAACAACCACCAAATGACTATCTCATATAAAAATTTAAAATTTCTTAACTTACAAAATATCATGTCAATATTAAAATTTTCCATCATTTTGTAAATGTTGCTTAAAAAATAATTTGTTCAAATCAGCATCCAAATGTATCTCCTAGTATAAGACATGGCTTACATTTACTTTGCTCTAGAGATTCTCATCCATTTTTTTCTCTTACAATTTATTTATTGAAGAAAATGGATTATCTTTCAAAGAAAATGGATTGACTTTTGGCAATCACAGTCTGGAATTTCCAGATGACATCCTGGTCTGCTTTACAGTGGTTTTCTCTGTTTTCAGTATTTTTTAAATAAATTGGAAGTTGGGTATAAAGACTTGATATGATTTTGCTTGATTTATTTATTTAATTTTGGGAAGATAAGACTTTCTGAAAGTATGTATTTCTCATCAAGAATCATGTATTTCTGGTTATCTTTTTTTTTAAATCATGTTAATAGCTACTTAAATATCAGTAGGATTCATTAATTCATGAGAAGTTGCTAAATTACTATATTCAATTTTGTTGTTTCTTTTTGTATACTAGCTGGGATATTTCTTTAAACAGTGATTTTTCCTCAGTTAGTATTTGGTTAAACTACCTAAGATTGTTGGTAAAAAATGACATAAAAATGCTTGAATGTTTTCATTTACTTATAAGTTTTCAAAATATTGAGTTTTGCATTCTCCAATTATGACCAATGTGTTTGGGGTGTGTGTGTGTGTGTGTGTGTGTGTGTGTGTGTGTGTGTGTGTGTGTGTGTTGCAGTCTGAAGAAAGGGTGCTTGTAAGAAAGCTAAATATCACTTGGAAAAAGCTGATTGGCTTCACCTTGGCAAATTCAACACAGACCAGGTTTGGGTTTTCCAGATTGCAGGATCCAGAACCTGATCTGACAGCACAGAGATCAGAGCTGCACTCAGTGGATGTACTCACTTCATAGAATCGAGATATGAAAATCAGGAGGGAGGTTCCTTATTCTCCAGTGAGAAATACAACCCCCAGGCTAACAGCCGACTTGTGATTGCCGATCAACATTTTCTTTCCCTGGAGAAAAAGATACAGTGGAGATCTTAGTTATTATATGAATTTGCTCAGTGGAGCACAGGAGCTGGCTTGTTAGGTGGGTCTTTGGCTGGCACCACTGCACCACAAGAGTTTGCGAAATCTGTTGCCAGGCTAGAAATAAATCTTCAAATGGGCTTGTTTCATTGGACCAGGGCAGATGTTCTGGCTGTTATTTAGACATGTACTCCCTTGATTGACACATTTTTTTCTTTCAACTTACACTGAAGTCTTGGCTTTAGAGATTCATTTTATTTCTTTTCAACAGTGATTTTGTATATCTTTTTTTTTTTTTAATTGCATTTTAGGTTTTGGGGTACATGTGAAAAACATGCAAGGTTGTTGCATAGGTGCATACATGGCAGTGTGATTTGCTGCCTTCCTCCCCTTCACCTATATCTGGCATTTCTCCCCATGCTATCCCTCCCCAACTCCCCACCCCCCTCTGTCCCCCCCTCTCCCCCCCAACAGACCCCAGTGTATAGTGCTCCCCTCCCTGTGTCCATGTGTTCTCATTGTTCAACACCCACCTATGAGTGAGAACATGTGGTGTTTGATTTTCTGTTCTTGTGTCAGTTTGCTGATAATGATGGTTTCCAGGTTCATCCATGTCCCTACAAAGGACGCGAACTCATCGTTTTTGATGGCTGCATAATATTCCATGGTGTATATGTGCCACATTTTTCCTGTCCAGTCTATCATCGATGGGCATATGATTTTGTATATCTTTACTGAGAGTGAAAGTTAGAAAAATCTACGTGAATCACAGAGGCATTTGCCAAGGTCTGCTCGGAGAAAAGAACATCAGGGCTCCAGCATGGTGGCTCACTCCTGTAATCCCAGTGCTTTGGGAGGCTGAGGCTGGAGGATTGCTTGTAGCCAGGAGTTCGAGACCAGCCTGGGCAACATAGCAAGACTCTGTCTCTACACAAATGGCTATATTCCCAGCTACTTGGAAGGCTGAGGTGGGAAGATTGCTTGAGCCCGGGAAGTTGAGGCTGTAGTGAGCCATAACCACACCACTGCACTCCAGCCTGAGCAACAGAGTGAGCACCAAAGTCTAAAGGGGACATACAAGGAGGGAAGAGTTTGTTGGCTTTAGTATAGGGACAAGGGTTCTGTGGGAGGCCTAGTTCCTCTCAGATGCTGCCGTAAACACTACGTATGAGGAACAATGCTGGGCATGTGAGCACATGAGGCCTGACTTTGAAGCTAGCCATGGGGCATGACTGCCATGCTGGGGGGAGCCAGAGCAGCAAGGACCAGGAAATGGAGATGTGTCCATCTGACCCTACGGCATTTCTCTTGAACAATCGAAGCAACCAAGTAACTGTGCAATTACAGGGCTAGAAAACCAAATGCTGCATATTCTCACTTACAAATGGGAATTAAATGATGAGAACACATGGACACAGAGGGGAACAACACATACTGGGGCCTTTTGGAGGGTGGAGGGAGGGAGGAGGGAGAGGATCAGGAAAAATAACTAATTGGTGCTAGGCTTAATACCTGAGTGATGAAATAATCTGTACAACAAACCCCCATGACACAAGTTTACCTATATAACAAACCTGCACATGTACCCCTGAACTGGAAATAAAAGTTTAATAAAAAGTAACTGTGCAGTTAGACAAATCAGATTTCTCTGTTTTTTCTCTTTGTCTAGCACTGAAACTCAGCACTGATATTTTAGGCCTAAATAACCCCTAGGGGCTATTGAATAATTTGTGTGGTTGGGAGTAAAGTTTCAGAGAGGAAGAGCATATATATATATGTATATGTATATATGTATACGTGTGTGTGTGTATATATATTATATATATATGTAGTATTTGGGAGTAAAGCTTCAGAGAGGAAGAGCATATGTATATGTATATAAGTATACATATGTGCGTACCTACCATAACAAATATAACACAGTGCTATAGATATTTTGTTTATGGCCAGTTTCTCTTTTTTTAAATAAGAAATTTTAAAAAGTATTTATTCAGACTCAGTTATTTGTAAATTTTATTTGTAGTTGTATATAATTTTTAGTATTACAAAAATGATTCTGTAGTCAATAACAATAAATTGTACATTTGAAAATAAAAACTGTAGAGCTGAATTGATTGTAACGCAAAAAAAAATTCTACAGGTGATAAATACCTCATTTAACCTAATGTGATTATTATATATTGTATACTTGTATCAGAATATGTATATATAACATACATACATATATATATAACATAAATATTATGTACCCACAAAAATTAACACAAGTAAATTTAAATGTAAAAAAAAGAATAAAAATTTTACCTACAGGAACAATATTCCTTAACTTGTTTCACATTTTAAGCCATTGGCAAAAAAGACTACTAGAGATGTTAGCCCATTATTTAACCAAATAGTGTATTCTTACCATCTTTTATCTATACCCTTGAGTAAGGGGGACTAGGTTAAAGCAAGTGAAATAATAAGATTTAATTTAATGCACAATACTTAACGTGAAAAATGTTGACTTCAGAAATTAAGTTCACACATAATATGAAATTTTTAACATGTACTACATTTTGTTTCATAAATGTACAATTAGTAAAATAATATACTACTAATTTATTTTATTTTATTTTTGAGATGGAGACTCGTTCTGTCACCCTGTCTGGAGTGCAGTGGTACAATCTTGGCCCACTGCCACCTCTGCCTCCTGGGTTCAAGTGATTCTTCTGTATGGCCAGTTTCTTTAAGGTCTGTTTATGTCAGTCTGAGGGCCTGCTCCCAGCACATTGTGTCTACATCATACAAAGCAGCCAGACTGAATGATATTTTCTGAGGGAACTAGTATTTTGGCTTAACTGACCAAAGAAACAACATGCTTTTATATGTATGTATACAGTGTAAGGTGTAGACCCATCAACAGGTACAGGTTTTCTGGTAATGGCTGCAGATGCAATTAAAATGGATTTTTCTTTCCACATAGTATATAGAGGATAGAATGGAATATTTTAGAGGCCTTTTTTCTGTTCAGCCTATACAAGAACAGTAACCTCACTTAACCAGTACCACCCTGTGTTCCAAAAGAAAACAGTGAACATTTTAACATGGACTGGAAGCCATGACTACTCCATCTGTCAGTTAATATAGTAATCTTGTCAGGCTTGGAGTCAGACAGTTTAAATCCTTGTTCTGCCACTTAGTAGCTGAATGTCCTTGAGCAAGTTACCTAAATATTCTCTGCAAAATGGGCAGAATAAGAGTACTTACCTCATAAAGTCCCCAAATAATATTATTTTCTCTCAGGTTTTATCAGTTACTATGCTTAGTTTTGTGTCTTGTAATCTAGCCAGGATTTGCAGAAGTGCTCATTTTTCTTATAGGAGATTTCCACACTGAGTGTAGATCCAGCTCCAAGAAATCTCAATTTAATGCTATGTAGACCTTAAAGTCAACTGAAGCCATAATTGTATTTATTTAAAAGACAATAGAACATTATAGAATATTACTTATCCTGTTGGTATACCTACTATTATAATTTTCTTCTTTTTTGAATGTAAATAGATAGTAACTCCTTAAATGAAGGGCTTATATCATCTACTTCATCTTAAACATCCTCTTATTTAAAAAAAAAATCGTATCTCTGTTCATAATAGGTGCTTAATAAAATTGGATGAGAAGTTAAAAAACTAGAAATGAATTATTTATTTGCCATATCTAATATTACTTCTCATTCAAGGTTCATATAAAATTTGAATATTACAAAAATATTTTGAGCATTCCACCCTAGTGGGAAAACAAGGCAATGTAGAAAGTATGTGAAAATAATAAAACATTTCAACCACAAAATAAATTATTTGCTTCACTTGCAAGAAATAAATATGCTATTTTTCAGCACAAATGATTACTAGCAAATGGAAGTGTTTTCTGTTTCTTCTTCCTTCCATTGATTGGGATGTAATTCACACCAGACAGTCAACAGGCAAAACCTTAGCCTCATAAAAAATGAAATAATTTGGGATAATTCTGAAGCTAAAGAATACTAAATAGGTGGGAGACATTTTCACTTAGCATGGTTTGAATAAAGTATTCAAATGAACAGGTGTGGGCTCACCAGCCTGTAGGACATGCTATACATTTTCATTTATCGTTAATTATCTCAATACAGGCAGCTGAGACATGAAAGATGCTCCCTTTTAAATCATTTAATCTTTAAAGAGACTAGGGCCCGCTGCTTGCTGGTACAATTTAAAATTTGAGAACCACTAGTGAAGAAATGCCTATGGCTGGCTTTAGTTTAGAGAGCAGTGGTTCTCAAACTGAAGCATAGGGTGAGAAGGGTCTGGCAAGCAGGGAAGATGCAGATTCCTGGTTCCAATCAGCGATGTTCATCTTGCAGGGATGATGTAGAAACCTGACCACTTTGAAGCACACTGATGTGAGCCTACTGGGAAAGCCCCAGGGAAGGCTGTGCCTTGTCATTCATGTCATCCATGTATGTGATCAGGACAGCCTAGACTCTCTTCCAAACATTCTTGGACACATTTCTTATCCTCTGGACCATCCCAGGATTTCTCCTGTTGCTTGAAATTTACTTTAACCCTTATTAAATTGTCACAAACAAAATGGAACACCTAATTTCAGATTTATCCTATGGAGACTGGAGCCAGTGATCTAAGAAATTCCCAAGAATAGCATAAAACCCAGAAGAATAGGATAAACAAAATTCACTTTTCTTCCCCCAGGAGCTATCTAAACTGGCTCAGAATGCTTTTTTCTTTTCTTTTTTGGTTCTAACTAATTTTAACCTCAAGTTCTTTCAAATCTAAGCAAATGCACTCTCCTAATTGAATGGATTAATAAAAGGAGCTATAAATAATGGAAAAATGTTTTAATTTATGGATGGGGATGGTGGTTCACATCTGTAATCCCAGCTCTTTGGGTGGCAGTTGTGGTGGATCAGTTGAGGCCAGGATCAAGACCAACCTGGCCAACATGGTGAAACCCCATCTTTACTAAAAACGCAAAAAAATAGCTGGGCGTGGTGGCACATGCCTGTAATCCCAACTTCAAGGAGGCTGAGGCAGGAGGGTCACTTGAATACAAGAGGCAGAGGTTGCAGTGAGCGGAGATCACGCCACTGCACTCCAGCCTGGGAAACATGAAAAAAAAAATGTTTTAATTTATGACTTTTATTATGATGTTTTTAAAAAATTATGGGAGGTCATTGTCTTGAACTGAGCTCCTGCCCTAGGCCCAACAAACCAGACTAAGCCAAAACAGAGGCAATCATGCTAAATGCACATAATAAAATGGAAACTTTAAGGAAGTAAATGGATCCCCAAACAAACCAATTTTTCCTGAAAACAGGAGTCCAGTCTACCTGAATCCATTAGTAAGGAAGCCCCCTTTGCTTTAACTCTTACAATAAAAGTAACCTGAAGTTAAGCAGTCAGCTTTTCTCTATTGTTCTGTTTCCTTGTTTCCATCTTACAAAACCTGCTTTTCTGACATTGCTCAATAGGAGTGCTCATTCTATTTTGTAGAATGGAGGCTGCCTGACTCATTAATCATGATTAAAAGCCAATTTGTTCTATAAATTTGGAGTGAGAGTACCTTTGCCTTTTGACATACTTATGGAGATTTAAATTTTGTGAATATAGAATCTTCTCATCTTATAAAGCTGTTCAAGAATGAACCAACAGTGACTTGCAGTTTGCTGACCCTGGGCAATGACCCTGGGCAGAGCCCTTCACACAGTGGGAACACGTTTGCAGTAGGCAGGGTTTATTGATACTGCTGCCTGAATTGACCTAAGCGAACCACCAACATCATCCTGTACTCCCTCGCAGGCCTGGGGGAGGGAGGCGGGACTGCTTTCTCCAACTCAATGGAATTTAAATGCTAAATCAATATTATTTGTTCACAAACATCACTTCAGTTCTGCTTTTTATGTCAATAAGGACAAAATCACAACAAAAAATAAGACAAGTAGCCATCTTAACATACTTTAAAAACATGTATCTATCCTGACCCTAGGTCATTATTTCAGAGTACTCTCCAACGTTTAAAAGTTAGATGTGTGAAAGTTTACAATTTCTTCCTGTTTTGATATCACTACCAGTCCTATTGAGACCCCAGAAGAAAGACAATGGAGGCAACAGCCTTGGGCTGTGAATAACCTAAGCTATCATACACCTGGCTAATGCAAACATTTCTCTCATATGGGCTGTCTGTCTGCCAGCTTCCCTAGCAATAGTTTGTTTAAAAATTCTGTATCGTGGTGATTGATATTGATGCATCTCTGCAAAGTAATCTATGAATCACTTTTTTGGTGATTAAAAATGTTTTGGAAGCTGTCGGAAATTAGGAATGAGTTCATTAGCACAACGATAGACTCATTAAGGTGATTGGCAAAAATTATTGGAGTTATTAACTTCCAAGAAATTTGATTTTTTTTTAGTAGAATTTCTCCCAGCTAAGCAAAATAGTTTTTTTGTTAATTGTTATTGTGCTAATGATAGTAATCATTAAAATTTAATCATGCCTGGCCTCCAGCAAAATGATGACATAGGCAAAGATTGTTTAGATCCATTTACTACTTTGTGTGCAGTATTTACCTTACTAATTCATGCACCAAATATTTGTTCTCCACGTAAGGTTGTTGGTGACCTTGACAAGTGCAGTTTTGGAGGAGTAGAAATGAAAGACAGATTGAAGTAGACTTGAGGGAGACTGGGATGAGAAGATTAGAAAGAACTTTGAGAAACTTTGCTATAAAGGATGACAAAGAAGGGGGGCATTAACTGTGATGAAACTGAGTGCACGAGAAGGTGTTTCAAACAGAAGAAATAACGACGTATTTGTGTGCTGATGGGATGACCCAGTAGATATTAAAGATACGGCGATGGAGGAGAGAGGAGACAACTGCTGTCATGTTGTCCTTCGGTAGGGGACAGAGGATGGTGTGATGATCAAGGAGAGGAGTTGATGTGATTGATCACGCTAGTCAAGGCAGGCTATTTGGGTATTTGGGTGGCCAGGTTAGAATTGTGATGGTGAGTGAGGAAGGATACTGTCTTCTGAAGATAACTGTGTTTTCTCATTGAACTAAAAATAATCTGTGAGAATTAATGGAGGCATTTTGGGGACTTGAGGAGGATGAAGGTGAGCAGTTGGGAGAGCGAGTGGACTAAGGAAGTGCAGAAATGCTTCCTGATAGTACAAATTGTTCCCTTGAGGTACAGGGTCATGAATTTACTGCATGGTCATCATGACAGGTAGTCAGTTGTCTGCGTACTGAGATGGAGGAGGCAGTAAACTGGATCTACCCTGTAGAAAGTAAAAAGTTTCTCTTAACTCCCAAAAGCAGTGAATCGTCTTGCAAAATGCATTAAGAATTAATTTATAATTCAGTTCAAGTTCTGGATACATTTGTGCTGTGCCAGGATTATCACTACAAATACATTTCTATAAATGGATATCTTTGAGCCTCACTTGGAGGTCCTATGACACCCACATGGGTAAAAACGCCAGTTAATATCTTAGAACATTTAGTTTGAAATGATGTGCTCTTGATCTTACCAAATAACCTGTCTATATGTAAATAGCCAATGTGTTTTTTGTCTTCCCAGAGCTTTGAAGAAGTAATCTCAATCTCTGAGCATTTTTACCATTTTTTTCAATGTATCCTTCTGAAGTTTAAAGATTTGCTTTTTCTTGATTAACATGTGTTCCTTTTTATTATTATTAATGGAGCAATGCAAAGCAACACTGACAGAATAGTTGATACAGGGGTAATTCCCTGAAAGCGATGAATCTCTGAGGCAAAAACCTGAAAGCAAAAAGCTCCCTGTAGTGAAAATAAGTGAGATGTGGGAAGCATTTATAGAAAGAATGACGTTTTCTCCACCATCATCTAGGTCTGTGAATGGCCTTATCAGAGCTTCCTGGCAACAACGTTAATTATCAAGTGTCAAGCTTGGTGCTTACAGAGGGCAACCTGGACTGGAGCCAGCCCCCCAATGAGCCTGTGATGAGCACCCACAAGCAGGTTGAGTGAGGGATCAATGACTCGCAGGGTTCCAGGCAGAATAATGAACACAAGTGGGCCAACTGCAAGCAAAAATCAGCTGGAGACATGAGGGCTCTGAGGGTGAGTGGCCCACTGTGGGGCACAGCTGTAGAAAGTTGAGCAACTAGGGTAATCGGACCTGGCCTGGGAGGTGCTGACTGGGGATGGCCTGGCTCCTCTGTTAAATTAAGCCTGATGACGAACTTCTTTTATTTATTTATTTTTTGAGACAGAGTCTCACTCTGTCACCCAGACTGATGTGCAGTGGTGCGATCTCGGCTCACTGCAACCTCCACCTCCCAGGTTCAAGTGATTCTCCTGCTTCAGTCTCCCGGGTATCTGGGATTACTACTAGTAATGAGTAGGTAATGAGTAGTAACTAGTAGGTGAGTGCCAACATGCCCAGCTAATTTTTGTATTCTTAGTAGAGAGAGGGTTTCACCACATTGGCCAGGCTGGTCACAAACTCCTGACCTCAGGTGATCCACCGCCTTAGCCTCTGAAAGTGCTGAAATTACAGATGTGAGCCACTGCACCTGGCCAAGCCTGATGAACTTCTAATCCTTCTCCGCTTTTGATGAAATGTGTCGCTGGGGACTTGCTTTATCCCGGGAGCCATGCTTGCCCTGGAAACGCTATAAAGAATAAAGTCAACATTGACCCTGGCTTGATGAAGCTTAGTTTGTGAGATGAGGCAAATGTGAACTGCATCATTGCACAGATGCATGTCATATTGAAACATGCTGAATGGGCTGGGCATGATGGCTCATGCCTGCAACCCCAACACTTTAGGAGGTCAAGGTGGGTAGATCGCTTGAGCCTAGGAGCTCAAGACCAGCCTGGACAACATGGTGGAACCCCGTCTCTACTAAAAATGCAAAAGTTAGCCTGGCGTGGTGGTGTGCACCTGTAGTCTCAGGTATTTGGGAGACTGAGGCTGGAGGATGGCTTGACAGACCTTGTCTCAAAAAAAAAATGGCGAGTGGTACAGAGGAGTGATACATGGTAAAGAAAGCACACACTAGCAATTTCACCTGACATTGGTCTGAGAGAGCAGAAACAGCTTCCTGAGGAAGTGGTGGTGGGGGAATAGCTGGAAGGAAGAGCAGGGTTCTGGAAGAGATGGAAAAGGTCTCGTGGGGGTAAGGAACCCCGGGTACTGAAAGGTGACTATGCTAGAGAACACAAGGCCAGGGGCAGTAGCGTGTGGTAGGAGAGGGGCTGGAGAGGGCATGTGGGCCAGTCTGTGTCAGCTGCAGAGTCCATGGGAAGGCCCTGGGTCTTTATCCTAAGAGCACCAAGAAGCATTGAAAGCAGAGGTGTCCCATGAACACGTATGTTCATTGTGGCACTATTTACAATAGCAAAGACCTGGAACCAACCCAAATGCCCATCAACGATAGACTGGACAAAGAAAATGTGGCACATATACACTATGGAATACTATGCAGCCATAAAAAAGGATGAGTTTGTGTCCTTTGTAGGGACATGGATGAATCTGGAAACCATCATTCTCAGCAAACTGACACAAGAACAGAAAATCAAACACCACATGTTCTCACTCATAGGCAGGTGTTGAACAATGAGAACACAAGGACATAGGGAGGGAAGCATCACACACTGGGGTCTGTTGGGGGTTGGGGAGCTAGGGGAGGGACAGTGGGGGTTGGAGGGTTGGGTATGGATAACATGGGGAGAAATGCCAGATGTAGGTGACAGGGAGATGGAGACAGCAAATCACCATGGCATGTGTGTACCTATGCCAAAACCCTGGGAGATCTGCACATGTACCCCAGAACTTAAAGTACAGTTAAAAAAAAGGAAGCAGGGGTGTCCAATATTTTGGCTTCCCTGGGTCACACTGGAAGAATAATTGTCTTGGGCCACACATAAAATACATGAACACTAATGTTCACTGATGAGCTAAAAAGAAAAACCACAAAAAAATCTTACAATGTGTTAAGAAAGTTTACAAATTTGTGTTGGGCCACATTAAAAGCCATCCTGGGCCACAGTTGGACAAAGTTGATTTGAAGTGATTCAGCATAGTCAGATTTTCTTTATGAAAAAACCATTCTGCAGTGAGTAGATACATTTACTAACCTAGAGTCTGCAGCCACACATACACACAGTGCAGAAAGCAATCGTGCACAGCTTGAGGAGCCCTAGGTATCAGCTCCAGCAGGAAACACAGGGGAATCTTTAAGGCCAGATCAAGACTTTAGGCTGGGCACAGTAGCTCACGCCTGTAATTACAGTACTTTGGGAGGCCAAGACAGGCAGATCATGAGGTCAAGAGATCGAGACCATCCTGACAACATGGTGAAACCCCATCTGTATTAAAATACAAAAAAAAAAAAAAAATTAGCCGGGCATGGTGGTACACACCTGTAGTCCCAGCTACTCAGGAGGCTGAGGCAGGAAAATTGCTTGAACCTGGGAGGTGGAAGTTGCAGTGAGCCGAGATTGTGCCACTGCACTCCAGCCTGGGCAACAGAATGAGACTCAAGTCTCAAAAAACAAACAAACGGCAACAAAAAAAGACTTTTTAATAATGATCTGTTTTCACCCATCCAACAGGGATTAGCATCCTACACCAGAGCTAACCCCTCCCACTCTGTTTGCTGACACAGGAGCCATGCTGAATGCCCGGCGGAGTACAAGACCAACTGCCTGTATTATATAAAGACACTCTTGTTACAAAAGCAAGCAGTGCCGAGAGTAGATGGAGTATGTGCTTGATGCACCCGCACCTGGGAAGTCACTGCCTCTTAAATTGTTCAGATTATTTTTTCTTGGTTGCCTGTGCATAAGGCCTTCCCATTTACTTCCATGTCAAGAATTGCTGCAGAAAGCTCCTTCTTCTGGCCATAGCCAAATTACGCTTGCTCAGCTGGGGGAAATTCATTCTTCATTGAAGTCTTTTGTAAGTATTGTTTTATGTAGGGCATTTGGGAAGCAGAAGGAACCACAGAGTATTCTGGCAGGATTTGTATTATCTTTATGTTATATATTATCATAGTAAATTATCACCAAATTCATGTACACTTCTGGAGTTCTCTAATAATTACAAATTATGATTAACAATGGCTGCTGAGGTGGGAGGATTGCTTGAGCCCAGGAGTTTGAGACCAGGCTGGGCAGCATAGCAAGACCCCGTCTCTACAGAAAACGCACAACAAATAGCCAGGTATAGTGGTGTCGTCCCAGCTACTTGCGAGGCTGAGGCATGAGAATCTCCTGAACTAGAAGGCAGAGGTTGCAGCTAGCCCAGGCTGGAGTTCAGTGGTGTGATCTACACCAGCCAGCCAATGTAAGACAGGATAAAACAAGGTTTGTATTACTGAATTGGATGCTATAGTGGCATTTATTAATAGAATTCTACTGCTACATAAAAAGTAGTAAAATAATAAGTTTTATGTTAATTGCCCAAGTAGGGAAATGAGGAGTAGATCGTAAGATTGTGTTGAAAAGTAAATGGCAACCTCCTTTGATGCAGTTGCTGTTTTAATTTCTTGGCATAGCCTAACATAAAATGCTTATATGTGAGGCACGCCAGGACCGAAGCCAACAGGAAGGAGACAGAAGCTGGGGAGGAAGCCTGGGAAACCAACAGAGTACAATGGTGCCCCGAGCTGTGGCAGCTCAGCGATTCATTGTACGACAAGCAAGCCTAGCCCCCGCTGAGGCCATTTGTGAGATCCGAGGTGCTCAGCTGATAAGTGGGGCAGGGATACTGAAGGAAGTCATTGTGTCTGCTCATACTGAAAAGCAAGTGGCATCAGCATTATTTTGATGATTTCGCCTGTGACGGAAATACAGCCAGTGGTGGGGGCAGGCAGATGGGAAGGAGGGAGTGGGTAATGGTATTGTCAGGGGTAAAAAGGTAGGTCCAGCCTCTGGATGGGTGGGCGGGGGAGGAGTTTGGCAAAGCTTAAAAACGATGCACAGAAATTTGGGCAGGGTTCAAATCCTGGTTGGCGGGAGGGTCACTAAATCTTAGGCAGAGGAAACTGAAGAAAAATATCACTGAGATGAACTGGCCCAAGTGATACTCCCATTATTAATGATAAACACAAAACCTTAGCTGCCGTCCATTGGATAAGCTGCTGCATACCCGTACATCACATGTGCCATCGCGTTGGAATTTAGTCCTCACAGCAGTCCAGTGAGGTGGTTACTAGTCTCCGTTTTTAGAGATGAGGAAAGTGAAATGTTGGAAAACATATTAACCTGAGCAAAGTCGCGGTTTCTAACAAGCAAACACCGCGTTTCAGTGCTGTCTGACTTCCCACGTCTGCACTGTTGGCTGCTACCTGACGCTACAGGGGCGACCTCTCTGACCTACTCTGTGTCCTGGTTAGGAGATGACAGTGGCCAGGTATCCTGAATCAGCTGCTGAAGGCATCAGAGACTTCAGCTTTAAGGGATTGTGAAACATTGTCTCTTTCTTTCATAACAAAGAACATGGTGACTTACATTCACTGTTTTTTTTTTTTTTTATTCTTGAGTTTTAAATGCAAGGTGGGAAGATTAAGGGGAGAAACAACAGTAACGAGAAAACAACACAAACTCTCTTCTCTATGACCTCAGGGTGGAGATTTATGCTGACTGTGAAAAATGAATTTTCTTCCCCATAGAGGCAAGGTGTGATGTATTCCTTCTCATAAATTATGACCATTGGGATACCCCGGCTCTCTCCATCTGTACAATTTTTAACAGTTGGCTAATTACATCAACTGACCCGATGTAATAAATTTCTGTGTAACTTGAGCTAGAAACCCATTAGCTAGCCAGATGAATTAAGGCTGTTTGTCTTTTCAGGTATTCTCTGTTCCTACATGTGTCTGACACATAGTAAGCACACAGGAAAAGTTGGCTGAGTTGTTATTATTATTATGTACAAAGTAATCAATGTTACAGCTGCAAAGGTTTTAGACTGAGAACCCTCTATTAAAGCATTTCTGTATTTCTAGCAGTTACTAACCAGGACATCATTAAAGACTTTGGAAAAGATTAGCTAATGAGCAGCTCAATTCATTAATAAGACAACTCAGCTGTGTTTCTTCTTCCCTTAACAGTAGATCTTCTTACTCTCCAAGGCACTATTTAAACTATTAAAATAACTAATGAGATCATTACCGTTGTCAGAAAAGTGCCAGCCCGTGCAGCTATCTTCACTAGTAAATGTAAAGTATTTGCTCGAGCACAACTTCTTCCATGCTGAGTAGAATCAAAAGAGAGCCAGGTAACTGCAGAGCAGAGAACCAGCTCCAGGATGCCTGTCTCTACACGGCAGTAAGAGGGCCATAATACAGCATTACAATTTTCCAGTCAGATGTGCAGTTAGAGTCATTCCTTTGTTTGAAGACAATTGAAGGTTGGATTTTTCTGTAACTTTTAAATCAAATGAACACACAGCCTTCATTGTCAATGAGACTTACATGAAATATATATCATGTCCAGCAGCATGCATTTATTCCTGCTCCGCTTAAGAGCTGGGCACCCTGAGATCTCAGAATAGCCTCAGCAGAGGTGAGGCTTGCCTTTTCCACCATGTAGTGGTATTTCTGTCCTCATTCCACTGACCACAAACTGAGTGCATGGCCCCACATAACTGGAACATGCGATCTTTCAGGGTGCCAGGAGGGACATGAAATGGATTTGGAAAACATAGAATTGTCCTGATCGTGCTCTTAGTAATTAAAATTAAATTATATTTGTAATGTCAATAAATTATATCTATTTCGTTTTTTTTCTTCTTTTTCTTTTTTTTGAGACAGAGTCTCACTCTGTCACCCAGGCTGGAGTGCAGTGGCACAATCTTGGCTCACTGTAGCCTCCGCCTCCCAGGTTCAAGCGATTCTTATGCCTCAGCCTCCTGAGTAGCTGGGACTACAAGCATGTGCCACCATGTCAGGCTAATTTTTATAATTTTAGTAGAAATGGAGTTTTGCTGTATTGGCCGGGCTGGTCTCAAACTCCTGACCTCAGGTGATCCACCCACCTCGGCCTCCCAAAGTGCTGGGATTACAGGCATGAGCCACTGCACTCAGCCTCTATTTAGTTTTTAGTATCCTTATATCAGTACTTCCAGCTGTTTTAGATCATAAAAGGTAGAACCAAGGTCTGTAAACCTCTCAATGCCCAGCACCTGGTACATCGATAAGTGTAGGGAGCTGGAGTAGCCCACCTGCTCTGGGGGATCAGCAGCAAGGCTGCTGTGGACTTTGGTTGAGCTTCAGGGAAGTGAAACTGCATTAAGAGGATGTGTATGTCTCAGAGAAGGACAGACGGGCCTAGAGAGATAATCAGCTTTCACTGACCTTGCTGAAAGATAGTTTTTAGCTGAAGTATGTTAACTGAAGTATGAGAATTATAACCACAGACTGTTCTAAGTAACTGCACCCTCCCTCTGCTATGTGCTTTGTGAACAAATAAAGTACAGAGACAGGTCGGGGCCGGAGAGAGTGACATCCGCACCTCCTGGACCGCCTGGCCCAGCTTTCCGTGTCTGTGTCTGTGTCTTTTCTTATCCCCCACCGTTCCCTCTTAGGTCCTTGAACCCTTGCGCAGTTCAGGACAAGGCACACACCAGAGATAGGCAGTGGAATACACACCCCTCATATTGATGTTCAGAATGAAAAGAATAATAATGCATTTAGATGTATGTTCTGTAAATATAGATGATAGTGGAGTTGGGGAAAGAGAGGGCAGACTGCTCCATTGTCACAGCCATGATGACGATGATGATGATGATATTATTACTTTAACAGACAACAGACTGTTACTGGTAACTAGTGGATTATATATGATACCGTTATTGATAATTAGTGGAATATATAGAGAATAAAAGAATAGCATGTGCAGCATCAATATCTAGGAGTTCCTCAGCCCATCCTATGTGGCCCCCTGAGTGCCCTTTTCTGCTAGGAAGAGTTTTGGTTTCCAGAGCACCCTGTGGGGTTGTCTGGGGCTCTGTCCCAAGTCCATCTCTTGCAGCACATGCCTTTGCAGGTGTTGATCACCACTGCATGTCCCCAAATCTCCTGCAGGCAAATCTCCATCTTAACAGTGCATCTGGGGGGCCTGGCCTGGGGGATAACGTTTTAAATGGTTTGTATGCATAACTGATACAGTGTGCTGGGATGAGGTCAGGGACAGGATTTGACTAAGTCTAAACTGGAATCCATGAAACATAAACTTTGCCCAAATGATCTTCTATAGCAATGATGAATAACTCAGATTTGGCTACAACAGATTGAAATATTGTAACGAATGCTTTTGGATATCTGCACAGAACATAGTTAAATTGTGTAATGAAGTTTTTCTTTCTCCTCTCATCCCCCCTCTTTCTCTGAACACTCTCTTCTCTTCCCTACCCTTAACAGGCTGACTTCGTTGGAGCAAGTTGCCCTCATTCCCATTACATCTTGAACAGAATCGAAGCTGTGGTTTATGCTGAGCTGTGATGGCCGCTGAGCTCTTTTTAACTTTCCCCCAGGGCTGCAAGCTGGCCTGATGGGGTGGGCTCCTCAGGCCCCAGCTAGACACTGCCCAGGCCAGTCTCGGGCTAGAACACTGCAGTGCTGAAGGCTTGAGTGCAGCAGGAGGTGCACTTAGCACTGAAGCCACAAGTACCTCAATCTAAGCTAAGCCCTGCCATAGCTGACTAGGGAAACTTTCTGGATTTGTTATCCAACAAGTAGTGAATTTCATTGGTTTGAAATTTATCTCCTCAAATGGCCTCTGCTCCCAGGAACATGCATGAAGCTGGAGCTCCCTTCCAGCCCTCCTCAGCAGCCTGTCTGCCTCTCATTTCTATGGCAGGCTTCTGTGTAAAGTTTGTCCAAAAAAAGTTTTGGCAGACAAGAAATCCACTTGAGAGAACAACTGTGGTTCCTTGGAGTTGTGTGCGTTCGAGAGATGATAAATGGATGTTTGTATTAGCCTCTCTAAAAATCACTTCCATTTTAATCAGAACCTTGGCTTTCTATAACCCCCTTCATCGCTCCACCCCCGGCCCCAGAGACATTTTCAGATGGAGTCTTTCCCGGTCTGGTGAATTTCACTTCACAGCTCTCTGCTCTGCCTTGAGCAGTATCCGTGCCAGAGTGCCAGTCTAGCCTGGCAGGCACAGGTGATTTGAGCACTAGCAAAGCAGGAACACTTCACCTCTTAAAGAATTTTGTATTTGATAAGTTTAAAATGCATTGAAATGGAAAAAGCTAAAACACAGGAAAATCTAAAACTTTATAGGACTTTGTTATACTTTACGGGATGTTGTTAAACGTGTTTGTGTGTGTGTGTGTGTGTGTGTGTGTGTGTCTGTGTGCATAAAACTTTAAAAATCTACTTCATTCTACACAGCATGGGGGCAGGGAGTGGGCATGAGGGTTTCAGTGCCTCTAAAGTTTTAATGCAGCCCTAGCCACCAGCAATGCACTTAATCACACGCCACCTCCATGTCAAAAATAATTTTTGTTTGCAGGGCCCAGCTTATTCCATCACAAGCATCCACAGTCACGAAGTTTAGCGTACATAGATAGGATGGTATACTATGCCCAAATCTCTAGAGCTGTGCTGTGCAATACAAGAGCAGCTAGACACAAGAGGCTGTTTACATTTAAATTTAATTAAATCAAATTCAGTTCCTTGGTTGCAGTAGTCACTTTACAAGTGTTCAACTGACACATGAGGCTAGTGACATTGGACAGCATGATTAAATAATATTTCCATAACTGCAGAAGGTTCTACTGGACAACGCCACTCTAGATGTAATTAAAGCAATATTGTCTGAGACAAGATAAAATGCTGAGAATTGGTGCTAATGTCTAGTCTATGGAGTGCCAAATGAATTTCTAGAAGCCTCTAAATCAAAGGCCATATACATTTACCCCAGAATTGCCTGGCTGATAGTTAGCTTCCTTTGGTCTAGCTGAGGGTATGTCTAATTTTATACCCCCGCTATTCTCTGAAACATGTACACACCTGCATCAATACATAAAACAAATAAAACACACAGAAATTCAATGTATGTTATTCTTCCCTGACTCTCAGAGCTATGGACTCTGCAAAACAGCCAAGATCTTATTGCTTCGGTTGCATTAATATCTGATGCTGCAGATTTTTGAATCAATTCTTGTATGCAATAATCAGCAAACCTCGATTCAGTCTTTATAGGGAGCCAAACACTGTGTTAAGTGCAGGGAGTTGGTAGAATAATGAACTTAGGGTTACTGGGACACACACAAGCCTCTGGCCATAATGCAGCGTGGTAAGTTCTACATGGTGGCACAGGCCAGGCAGCAATGCAGCACGGAAGAAGGGTGTTGTCCTGAGAAAGCTGGCAACGGTTTCGCAGAGGAGGTGACTGATGACTCAGTTAAAAAATATAAGCAGGTGGATCTGGTCGTAAAGGGGTAGGCAGAAGAAATGACAAGTGCTGTGCCCCAGAGACTGAAGCAGTGTGACACTTTTAAGAGAAAGAGGGAGATTTGACTTGGCTAGGGCAGAAGAAGCAGGTGAGGATAGGAGTGAGGGAATGAATGAATGAATGAATGAATGGTGCATGTCTATTCCAGTAACATCCCATGACCCAGCTAGAAGCCCTCGAGTACCCAGCAACCCTTCTGTGGACAGAGTTGGGAGCAATGTGATTCTGCTTGTATTACAATTATTTGTGAATTTCTTTCTGTCCTCATTCCACTGTCTCATTAGAGAATACTACTTATCAGGAACAGGAGTGCTTTCTCTTTGTTGTTTGCCTCTCAGAACCTAGCTCTGTACCCTGCACATCATAGGTATCAAATATGTGTAAAAACAAATTGAAAATGAAAGGGCAGGCTAGCAAATAGGGTAATTCGATAAATATTGAAATGCATTATTTTCACTTCTGCATTTGACCAAATACTGGGAGAAGAACATGGCTGAGACACACAAGGACCCCACGCCTCCCACAGAGAGACCTGTGTGACTGCAGACCCTGCAGGAACACCAGCAACCCTGGAGCAGCGCAGCATTGCATAGGGCAGGGCTGGGGCGGGGTATGTAGTGTTCAGCGGAAGAGCTGGAGAAACTCCGTGAAGAAAAACAAACTGAAAGGTATTACCCCTGCAATGACAAAAGCCCCTCCTCTGCATCTCTGACAAATCTCAAGCGAGTTGGACAATCATTTTTTTTTTAATAGAAAAGAAGCTGGCTCTATTCTAACATGAGCAGTCTTGAGAGTCTTCTCTAATGTTCTTTTTCTGATGGACCAAAAATGACGTGCTGGGGAGAGGATCCCTGCCGCCCATGCTCTAGCAGGTGAGATCTGCGTGGGGTGTGGAGGTGCTGGCAGTTTTCCAGGCTGGCCACGTGGGAGACTGGAAGCAAGGGGAACGTGGGGCAGCTGAAATCACATCACCAGGCTCTTGACAGTAGAAAGTGAATGCCCCCACATTCTCTATGTTCTCAGTAAGAATTTGAATTATTTAGCTCAATATCCTCTTCTGTTTTGCAGTGAAATCTAGTCAAAGCTAGTTTTAAATTGGATTTCTTTCTCCTTTGCTGGGATGAAAATTCACAGTGTTATTTCATTCTGGTCAGGTCACTGGCTCTGCCAAAAAGCAGTCTCGCTCTCTAGAAATCAGCCTTTCCTTTCTTCTTCCAGTGTGGACCATTACCTCATCCTTCACAACCTAGGCAGACATTTCTGTGTGTTAGTGATGGAAAAGCTGAGTGGGGCTCAAATGAGACCCAAAATGAGGAAGGAAAGCAGACTAACCTCTAAGACCAAAATAGAGAAATAATTTACGATACAACTAATTACGCACAGGCAGACTGTCAGAAAAAGGACCTTGATACACACACACACACACACATTTATGCATATATATGTTATATATATATACACACATGTGTCTATGTGTGTGCTACACACTCTTCTAGGCACATTTAATCAGTGGCATGATTTGTTTTCAAAATGACTTTGAGGCACATATGATTATAATGAAAGTCTGTATAGCACAGCGCTGGGATCAGAGCACTTTTCTGGGAAAGCACCAGGTATTAAGTATTTTACGTTTTGTGAGCCATAGGATCTCCCTTTCAATGACTCAACTCTGTTACAGAGCAAAAGCAACCATACCTGATGTGTCAATGAATGGTTATGGCTGTGTTCCAATAAAACTTTATTTGCAAAGACAGACAGCTGGCAAGGTTTGATTCAGAAGCCATCACTGGCTGATTCCTTAGGTGGTGGAGAAAAGCGTAGATTCAGAGGCAGAGAATAATCCATGTGGGCAAGGATGTGGTGAAATTGGAGCCCTCAGACATTGCTGGTGGAAATGTAAAATGGTGCAGCTGCTTTCAAAAACATCATTCTTCAAAATGTTAAACACAGTGTTCCCATATGACCCAGAAATTCCACTCCTGGGTATATACTCAACAGAAAGGTAAACACGTGTCCACACAAAAACCCGTGCATGAATACTTACAGCAGCATTATTCCTGATGGCCAAAAAGTGAGAAAACCCACATTGCCATCTGATGAATGGATAAATAAAATGCATATAATTATACAAGGGCAATTTCTTTTTATTATATGGCAATTATAAAAAGGAAGGAAGTACAGGCTTTACAATATGGTTGCTCCTTGAAAGCAAGGTGAAAGAAACAGGTCACAAAGACTCCATGTTGTATGATTGCATTTACATAAAATGTTCAGAATAGGCAAATCTATAGAGACCAAAAGTAGAGTAGTGATTGCCTGGGGCTGGGATAGATGGGTAAATGACTGTTAATACGTATGAGGCTTCTTTTGGGGAGTGATGAAGTTGTTAGAAAATTAGATTAATGATCACACTACTCTGAGAATATACTAAAAGTCACCAAATCGTAATTTTAAATGGAAGTTTGGGTATAGGTGAATTATATATCAATAAATCTGTTGTTTAAACAGTGCATACTGTCAACAGGACTTATCACTGATGATGTTAACCCATCAGCTAGCCTGTGTCTCCTCTGTAAATTACCTGTTCACTCCTATGCATGCTCTACTCTTGGGAAGCAATTCCCTAAGCAAGTGGTAGAGAGTTAAGCTCCACTTCCTTGAGAGAAGAGTAATGGTGTAAGTTACTTGGAATCCTGTATGGGAGATTTCTCTCTCATTATTTTCTTCATTCAATAATTTTGTATGAGTATGAACTCATGGATATTTATTTTTTATTCTTAGATATAATTCAACAGTAGATTATTCTTTCTGTCCCTCAAATTATTCCAGCTTTGGTTATTGGGAATTCTTTCAGGTTGGGGCTTATGTAATTATAAATAAATTATTTCTTTACAATAACAGATAAAACTGACCTGAACAGATTTGAAAACAAACACAGCCAATTTCAAATGTTTTGATTCAGCTGAAGAGAAGAGACCTCTCATGTACACACCAGAAAGTGGCCTTTGAGGATTTTCTGAGTGGTGAGATCAGTGCCTGGCAAGAGTAAGGCCATCTTGAAGTGACTGTTTGACCCCTGCACACCAATTAGTTCCTCAGAAACAATACCTGTGGCATAGACAACCCCTATAAAGACGCTTATTTAACCTCCCCACTGGTCAGCAGTTTCGCAACAGGGTCTGGTGCACCAGTCTTATGACAGCTTGCGCTATAGAGACAGTGCTTTCTGAGGACAGCTGTGGGAATCCACCGTCTCTCCACCACCAGACGTCACTTCTGTTCGTGAGTCCCTATTCAGTGCTCCTTTCTGAGCGTCTGGATTGTCAGCCTCTTCCCTTGGCCTTTCTGCATCCCCAGGCTTTGGGGAGCGGCCTTGCATGGGTCTGCCTGCTGGAACACAGGGCGTTTCCTGGCATGGGTGAGGAGCGCTGGCAGTGAACATCAGTTAGGAGTCTCGTCTCAATTTTGTTCCTCATAAGACTAAGTCTAACGTGCAGATTAAAGATATCAATGCCCCCAAATGCAACTGTCTGATTTTTCCAGTCATCTTGTTAATGCCCAGGCAGAGACTTCTATGCCTGCAGACACCCCTGCCTGCACCCTATCCTCCTCTCCCCACTCTACAGGTCATGAAAATAGGCAGTTTCGGGCCTCGGTATCAATTGTAATGATGACTGTTGGATAAATTGGGTAATGGGTAGGACAGTGAATTTCACTGGTTTGTCTCTGAGAGTTTTAAGTGTTTTTGATATTTGCATCTTTTAATTCTGCCCTGTGTAGCAACAGGTATGCTTAGGGTGACTTTAAAAGGGAGCTCCTGGACAGAAATTCATTCCAAAATAACACTTCTGTGTGAATGTTCGCTCCGTTCTGCTCGCGGGAGCACGGCGCCCTCTGGGGAGCACGAGCCGCTCGGCTCCATCCCGCAGGCCGGCTCCCCCGTTTCGCCTTCTTCTCCCAAGCCACTGGCCGGCCGATTGATGAGACACTGCGCCCCCGTCAGGGCGGGTTCGTGCCTCAGCCTGTCCCTCTGTGCACAGGAAGGGGACGGCCAAATGCCGACCGAAGCTTGTCCCTAGGACGCTTCCAGAGTCGCAGTCACAAAACGGTGCAAGCTTCAGCCGCACAGAACCTGGAGGTGCCCCATGGGGCCCGCGGGGAGCTGGGATCTGGGAGTGAGCGTGTCCATCTCCACTTCCCGGTGTGTGCGTGCGTGTGCTTCCTGTGTGTGTGTGCGTGTTTCGTGCATCTTTCATGTGTCTTTTATGAGTGTTTATGTGTTGTGTGTATTTCATGTGTGTGTTGTTTTGTGTGCATGTTTCATGTGTGTGTGTTGTTTTCTGTTTCATGTGTGTGTATGTGTGTGTTTCGTGTGTCTTTCATGTGTGTTTTATGCATGTTTTTGTATTTTTGTGTGTATTTCATGTGTGTGTTGTTTTGTGTGCATGTTTCACGTGTGTGTTGTGTTTTCTCTTTCATGTGTGTGTATGTGTTTTGTGTGTCTTTCATGTGTGTTTTAGAGTGTTTATGTATTTCATGTGTGTTGTTTTGTGTGCATGTTTCACATGTGTGTATGTGTGTGTTGTGTTTTGTGTGTTTCGTGTGTGTGTGCTGTTTTCTGTATGTGTTTCCTGTGTGTGTGTTTTGTTTCATGTATGTGTGCTGTGTTTTGTGTTTCATGTATGTGTATATGTGTTGTGTGTTTCATTTGCGTATGTGTGTGTTTTGTGTGCGTTTCATGTGTGTGTTTTGTGTGTGTTTCATGTGTTGTGTTTTGTGTTCATGTTTCATGTGTGTATGTGTATGCTGTGTTCTGTGTGTTTCATGTGTGTGAATGTATGTTTTATATGTGCTTGTGTGTGTGTTGTGATGTGTGTGGGGGTAGTGGGTAGATTTATTTATTTTTGTTATCACTAAGCCTTCAGTATTCAAATGTTTATGTTTCTTTGTTTTAAAAATACAACACAGCCTTTAGGCATTGTGGGCTCAAGAGTGGAGATGCTGTTTTCCAGTTCATGAGGGAAGAGGTGAAGGAGCTGAGTGAGCAGGGGTGGGGCTGTGGGGACGGCAGCAGCAGTGCAGAGGAAGCCGCAGAGGGCCCAAGCAGCCGGGAGCCCAGCAGAACGCCGTGCCCCAGGCACCGTGGACCTGGCCCTGGGGCTCAAGCTGGGCGGTCAGTGCAGGAACAAGGGCCCAGAGCTGGGCCCAGAGCATCTGGTGGAAGGGCGAACCTGCTGTCCAGGGACCAGATATTTACAACAGTTACATTTGAAAAGGAAAGCATAATTGAATGGAAGCAGTTTATTGGATTTAATGTTCCCAGATATTGTATATACATAGGATTTGTTTAAACATACTATAAATTAAGTGGTTCTGCCCATCTGCTGTGGTTTAAAAATGGAACAAAGAGAGGTATAAAAGTGCCACCTAGTGGGGAAATGGAGAATTGGGTTGAAAATATTACTAGCAGATTTGTCTTGTCTTTCCCACCTGTAAAACACAGTCACATGCACTGTTATAAAGGGAATAATAATAATATCTTACTTTCACCGTGCAGGGGAGAAGGACGGCCCACTGCATGGTGCACAGCACACAGCAGGACCCCGAGAGACATGAGTATGGTGATAGTCTCATCTGTATTCTAGTTCTTATTCTTGTTAATCAAGATGTTATTATTAACTATAGCAATCACTGCTGGTTGGACCCACTGCATTTTATGTCAATGTGATTCATTTAACAGGCCGTTCACTTAACTATAGAATGTCCATTTTAACTCTTTTTGGATAGAATTAAATGATAATGATGTAAGTGATGTTCTTATGATCATGCCTTCTGTGGGTTTGTTAATTTGGCTTCATATTCACATAATTGTTAATATGTCCACATTCACTATTCCTAGATGCTGTGCTGGAAGCTGCTGAGGGTCAGAGGAAGCAGGAAGGAGAACCATAGGTCATGGCTGTGAGGATGGCAGCCTCCCTTCGCTGTCAGCAGTGAGCTCAGACCGACAGCAACACAACAAAAAGTGCCTTTGAGTGGTAAGTGTGGCGTCTCAGAAACATGATTCTTTCTCTTTTTTTTTTTTTTTTTTTTTTTTTTTGAGACGGAGTTTCGCTCGTTACCCAGGCTGGAGTGCAATGGCGCGATCTCGGCTCACCGCAACCTCCGCCTCCTGGGTTCAGGCAATTCTCCTGCCTCAGCCTCCTGAGTAGCTGGGATTACAGGCACACGCCACCATGCCCAGCTAATTTTTTGTATTAGTAGAGACGGGGTTTCACCATGTTGACCAGGATGGTCTCGATCTCTTGACCTCGTGATCCACCCGCCTCGGCCTCCCAAAGTGCTGGGATTACAGGCTTGAGCCACCGCGCCCGGCCAGAAACATGATTCTTTCTCACACGTAAGTAGCAGCAAAGAGACAGAGGCCTGACAGAAGAACTGCTATTCCATGAGCTCTACTGCCCAACCTCCCTTCACAACTTCCCTTCACATTTAAACTGGCCCCTGAAGAACTGAGGCCCAGAAGACCCACATTTTCTGGGCTCAGCGTCTGCCCTAACTGGCTGTGTGAACTGGGAGAGGTCACATCCCCACCTGGAGCTTCTTTTCTGTGGAATGATGGCTAAAGTCTCTTTCAGCTCTAACAGCTTATGGTGTCCAACAATTAACGTACCAAATAGCATCTTCCATTGGTCCTGTTACTTCTTACTATGAGGACTTTGGTCAATGCCAAAAATCGAAGCAGTAGATTTGACTGGAGACCAGGGCAACTTTGAACTTGTCATGTTATTCTGATCTGCAGGGGTAGCAACTCTCTTTACATGAGATTTTTATTTTTATTTTTTTGGTGGTGGTTGTTTTGAGATGAGGGCTCACTATGATAAAATATTAATTTGCTCAATTACATAAATGTTTCTGAGCAAGTCACTTTTTGTCTTGATTTTTTCTTTACTACTTTCCAGTTCTAATAGTGCAGATAATTATTTCAAATGGTGGCAGCAGAAACTTACCAAAAAATCCCCCAAAAGCCATACTTCTATGCTGTGTTTGATAGTGTTTTCCATGGAATGACAAAGGTTTTCTGGTCTTTATTGTTTGTTAAGGTGCCTTCCCATCCAAGCTCGTGGGAGCCGTTCTGACTGCCGCTTTGACAATGTCTGAGCATTGAAGGGATCCACATAGTCATCACAGGGTATGAAAATTTCCACCTGCGCACAGCGCTGTCCTTTGAAACTTACTGGTGGTTCCAAAGCGCGCCCATGTTTCCTGGGGAGTGCTGGGTGCAGTAGAAAAGCTGCATCCATACATATAAGATAAATTTTGACACCTCTCTGGGTAGATGAGGTAAGACAAACACATATGCGAACAGTTGTCTCCGTCAGCGAGTCTAGCGTACGCTGTTCTATTTGTAAGACAATCGCCTGGTGCCAAGGGCAGCAGAGTGGGAACTCGTTTGTTAAAAACTATCTTGTGCCAGTTACTGTGGGTGGGATTTAGAATAGAATCTCTCCTCTGAAAGTTAGACTTGAATGGGAAATGACAGTAAGCTGTATACTATGTGCCACACAGGGCTCTTAACCAATATTACTCGTTTCCTTATGAGAAAGGGAGAAGAAATGTGGGACAGGGCTGAGTGGAGAAGGAGGCAGCTGAGGGTCGAGGAGGAGGTGAGGCAGGGTCCCCTGCCAACACCGCGGTTCCAGCATTACAGCCTTCAGGGCCGTGGGGGACAAATCTGTGCTATTCAGCCACCCTGGTGGGCTGTGGTAATATGTACAGAATCCACCGGAAAGTAACACAGCATCTAAAGATGAGGAAACCCGGGAACCCGAGAGGCAGTGAAGCTGGAGGGCATGAGTGTTACAGGTATCAGAAGTGGTCATTTTCATTTTCATTCTCTGTCTCTCAAACACACACCACACACACACACACACACACACACACACACACACACACACACACAGACATTCCTAATTGAAGAATTGCTCTAAATGGTTATTTTTGGTTCGTGGGATTGCCTTGGAAAAGGAAGAAATGTTCTCCTAAAGGAAGCCTGGCCTGCCGTGATCAATGATTACGCGTGTATACAACACGTGAGAAGCAGGTCGGAGAGTTGGGGTGGGCTCACGACACACGCTGGGAAGCAGTGATCCTGTGGCCACCACCTCTGCCTGGACAAAAGGCAGCCATCCTGGGTGACAGGTGGTCTCACAGACATCTTGTGGAAAAGACATTCAAAGAGAAGATTGCCCTGACCCCACGTTAACTGCCGTGGGAGCCTCTGTGCCGTCGGGAAATTCTCTACATGTGAGCTCTGGGACACTGCCGGCCAGAATGCTGAAAATCCTGTCGCAGGAGCAAAGGGAAAGACCCATTCTGATGGAGCCTGGTGACGGAAGCGGAAAATCACAGAACAAAGGGTGATGAAGGGAGAAGGAGACCTGAGCAGGCGAGATGCAGACGTGCCCCTTAGCCAAACGAGGGACATCTCCTTCGACACTTTCATGAGGCAGAACAACAGCTAAGGCCCTAAGTGGGTCATGTATAGTGTCAATTGATGATTTCAGAAGCCTGTATTAAATGTATGATTCTCATTCCAAAGTTGAGTTTCCCTCTTTAGAGCATAGAGCGATGGCTACCTCCTGGTGCCCCGGGTACCGCAGGTGAGAACCACAGCGTTCATCACAAGCGTGGCCTCATTGCCGGCTGACCACGAGCACCGCTCATGTCAGAAAGTGAGGCAGCCCTGGAGGGACTCCCAGACAGCCTTTCTCTGAGGGTTTAGGATCAAAAGTACTCCAGAAAATTTCCAACTTTCAAAATTGGAAAAAACCAAAACTGTGTCCCATAGAATAGTATGGTAACATGTGCCTAGTGAATGTCAATTGCATTTCGTTGAATCGGGGTTGTGATCAGTAACCTGAGTCCTGGCACACAGGATGTTTCCAATGAAGGTCATGAAAACCCACTGCGTGCCAGCTTGCACGTGAAAGGGGCCGTTGCCAGGGAAGAGGAAAGCCCAGAGCTGGTGGGAACCTCAGACACTCTATCCGGGCATCAGTGGCCCTGGTTAGCTTTTCATCATTAGTGCCACCACCCCCAAGGCCAGCGCTTCCTCATTCATGTGGAGGGGAAAGAGAAAGCATTTACTCTGACAGGACGTCCAAATTCTTAACCTTTGCCCAGGTTGCTGACTCTGAGCCTGTCACTGTGGGGGGTGAAGGCAGGTGTCCACTGCCTTGGCCTGTACTGCCAGGAGCCGATTCCCAGGGCAACGAGGGTGGGATTCCATCAGAGGAATGTGTGTGAATCAGGATCCACCCTGGAACTGGAGATGAGGCCACTTGCACCCCAGATTTATGTCCATAACACACAGGGAGAAGGCTGGACAGCCGGTATGTCTGTGACACTGGGCCACTCCGAGGCTGAACAACATAAGCTCTGGAACGTTTGTTTTGTTCCTGTGGCAATAATTCTTACCATGTTTACATGAATGCAAGGCGCATACTCTATTTTTGTCTATGTGGTATCTACCAAATTAGTATTTAAGTAAAAACTGAAGTGGTGAATAATTTGGTGATCTTATATACCAAATTAACATAATGCCATTCATATTAATTTATCATAGTAAGAGAATTGCAGAATAAACTACAGTGAGATACCTTTTTTCACCTACCAGATTGTCAAAACCTCCTAAGTGTGGTACTATGGTAGCTGGAACATGGCCCTCTCTTACATTGCTAGCGGGAGAGAAAATTGCTACCAAGTTTTGAAGAGGAATTTGGCAATAGTCAACATTACAGATGCATCTGCTGTTTTCATTTTGTTTTGCCTTCAGCAATTCTACATCTGGACTTTATCCTATGTGTGAAAGAGAGAAAGACTGAAAACAACCCGAGTGTCCTTCCATGGGGACTGGTTACATGAAGTGTGGAATCCCCGCTGCAAAGACCAGGCTTCCCTCATGGACAGAGGCCTTCTGTACACATCAGAAATACCCCCAGACAGAGAAAGCTCTCTCTGTACCCATCAGAAACAACCATAGACAATCGATCAGAAATGAGCCCAGACAGAATGGAAGTGAGAAGGTGCTACGTGATGTGTAGAACGTGCACTCTTCTTGTACAGAAGAGATCTTCTCATTGTATATTTTATATCTCATAGTATTTCCATTAATGAATCATAGGCATATACTAGCTCTTCAAAAATTAAGACATTATACAAAGTAAAACACTAAAATCAAAAATATGTGTTTTTCTCAATTAATAAGCTTCCCAGGAAAGACTTTACAGAAAGATTTCTTCTTATCAAAAATTACATCCAAACCGTTTTTTGTGTCCAGCGTTGCTTCCAGTCTACTAAGGTAATAAGGTAATATTAATAAGACAGTATTGTCTTGAAGGCACTCTGATTTTCAATTCCAGTTTCGTTCGAAGCTGTCAGCATTTTGGATCTGATATGCCCCGTCACGCCCGACCGTCATTTTGCTCTTTTGGGTTTTTCATTTGTTTGTTGTTGTTTTTGTTTTCTCTTCTTCAGGACAAATTCTCTTGTATCCCAGTCTTTGAACTTGGTGAAAAATGTCCTTCTTCCTTTCTCATCTCATGGAATCTGGTGCAGCCGCTCATTTCAGCTTGAACATATAGATTTTGTGTGATGATTTTATTTTGTTGCTCATGTTAACTAGAGTGTAAGCTTCATGAAGCCAGGACATATCTGTTTGCTCTCCACGATGCTATTGCATAATTGTGCTCAATAAATATTTTTCACAGCCAGTGCAGTGGCTCACACCTGTAATCCTAGCACTTTGGGAGGCCGAGGTGGGCAGATCACAAGGTCAGGAGTTCAAGACCAGCCTGGCCAACACAGTGAAACCCTGTCTCTACTAAAAACACAAAAATTCGTCAGGCATGGTGGTGCGTGCCTGTAGTCTCAGCTACTTGGAAGGCTGAGGCAGGAGAATCGCTTGAACCTGGGAGGTGGAGGTTGCAGTGAGCTGAGATCGTGCCACTGCACTCCATCTTAAGCAACAGAGTGAGACTTCATCTCAAAAAAAAATTTTTTTTTTTTTTTTTTTTACACTGGATGAATTGTTGGCACAGGTTGAAAGCTATGTGGTGACAGTTCAAATTCTAGGTTATTGCACTAGCTCACAACAATAATCAGATAAATAGTTGCACTAAACAGAAAATCCCAGTACTTAGAATACAGGTTGCTGCTTGCTGAAGACTTGACTGTAACCATCCATTTGTTCCCAAATTGTTTTTTCTCTGTAGTATGGATGCAGTCTGTGGAGATTTTTGTCCAATAAACATATGGTCTAGCCTTTGGGAGCCCACAGTCACCGTAGCAGCTTGTCTTAGGGAGGCTTGACCATGCTTCCCCATCTGCGTCAGCCTCCCCCTCCCAAAATATTTTAAATAAATATACAATCCATCACAAATCATTTTTCAGGAAAGGGTATCTTCAGGATTGGTCCTAAGGTACCACTTCCAAGTAAATTGCTGCTCATAATCCTCTTCCATACAGAAATTCTGGTGTCTTCACATTCACTCTTGTGTCTACCCAAACTGATTTTTAAAAATACATATATTTTAAAACGGAAATGACAAGAATTCTTGACTATTCTGAAAATCTGCCATTAAATGCAATCAAATTCTTTCTTTACAGAAGACGTGTTCACACAGGCAGAGCGTAGATTCTGCAAAATCATGACGACTGTCTCTGTTCTCCTTTCGTCCCATTTTCATTTTCCATTGACCAAATCTACTTATGGTGGCTTCTTTGATCAGTTCTTCTATCTGATCCCTGCTGCCACCACTTGGCTATTTTCTGGTATATCTCCCTATATGTTAATCTTCGAAAACAGTGCCTATGGTAATTCCTGGGCTCCGTAGAAATGTGATCAAAAACAAGGAGACCGGATGCTGAAACAAGCTACAATGAGTATAGAGCGGCAGTTTTGGAAACAACAGCTTGTGACAGCTGGTTTTCTCTTGGCATTTTCCTACAAACACCAAGCCCCTTCTGGGTGTTACTGTGGAGGAAGCAGGCTGGCACAGTCTTGCTCAGTGACATCAGCACCCTCTCCCAGCAAATCCTCTGTGCTCCATGGACTCAAATGGCACCTGCGAACGCGTTCACGCTGCTTGAGTTTTCTCCAGAATCCAGTCCACGTACTCGACCACGTTGGTGTAAACGCCTGGCCGCTCCCTCTGAGCGCAGCCTTCGCCCCAGCTCGTGATGCCTACCAGGTGCCACACCTCGTCATGTTTGCAGGACAGGGGGCCGCCCGAATCTCCCTAGAACAAGGGGAGGCAAGAAAAGGCACACAGATCAACTCAGACGCTTCCCATCTTCCGTACATCGTACTCAGGCCGATTTTGCCTAAAATGTTGTCTTGGCCCTTTAATATACTGCAAAGAGCCTGGGTGCTTGCGTTCATCAGTCTCCTCGTTTTAGATTTCAGTCTAAGTCAAACGAATACACTGTGTTCCCTGCTCACTGGCAGAAGGCTGCTTTTTAAAATACATTAAGCATTTTAATTTGCAAATATTCCATTGCCTAAGAACACTCTGTTACCTTGCAAGCGTCCTTCCCTCCTTCCTGGTAGCCCGCGCAGATCATCTTGTGGGTTATTTTATGTCCTCTGTATCTCCCCTGACACTCTTCATTGGTCACTAAGGGTATCTTCGCTTTCTGGAGAGTATTTTGTATTTTGCCTGAAAAAAAATGTTTGGTTTGTTTGTGGACTAGCCATATCATAATACATATAAACATGTGTGTGTGTGTGTGTGTGTGTGTGTGTGTGTGTGTGTATTAGAGAGAGAGAGCAACAGAGTCTCACTCTGTCACCCAGGCTGGAGTGCAGTGGTGCGATCTTGGCTCACTGCAACCTCTGTCTCCCAGGTTCAAGCAATTCTCCCACCTCAGCCACTGGAGTAGCTGGGATTACAGGCACCTGCCATCATGCCTGGCTAATTTTTGTATTTCTGAAGAGACAAGGTTTCAGCATGTTAGCCAGGCTGGTCTTGAACTCCTGATGCAGGTGATCTACCTGCCTTGGCCTCCCAAAGTGCTGAGATTACAGGCATGAGCCACCATGCCCAGCCGCATATATTTAAAATAAAAATCATGGCCGGCGTGGTGGCGCAAGCCTGTAGTCACAGCTACTTGGGAGGCTGAGGCAGGAGAATTGCTTGAACCCGGGAGGTGGAGGTTGCAGTGAGCTGAGATCGTGCCACTGTACTCCAGCCTGGGTAAAAGAGTGAGACTACGTCTCAAAAAAAAAAAATCATGCCTATATAAAAATCTAGAAAGAAAAAACGTTAGGTTTATTTCACAGACCTTTTATAATTACCAGTATGAAGAAGATGTTATTCCCACTATTGCATGTACCATTTTGTTAATGTTAATTAAGTTCAAAAATTAATTATGACTCTAACTGGAATGACTTCCCAGAGAAAGTAATTGGATAGCAGGCTAGAACATTTACTGAAAAGTGCTAGGCTTCACATTAAACTTCATTAAATATAATTAGTCTTTAAAGAGGTTTAGTCATATTTAAAATTTCCAGTCAAACAGATGAGGCATCAGCCTCGCTCGGGTGACTTCTGCCTCCCCATCTCTATTAATCCTCTTCCTGCAGTTGAATAATGTGACTTGACTCGCACTGTAGCTACACGACTTGATAGGGCAGAAAAGGTTACATTCTTTATTTTTAGGATAGAGCACATATAAAAACATCATTTTTACCTCTTAATTTTTGGTACCCCCATCCAGTCACCCAGCAATCAGTGTATATTACATGTCTATCTCCTTTTGAAGGCAGGCATATGGGTCGTTGAGAATCTAAATTTAAAAAATCATGGTTTAAATATCAGAAGCCAAATATATCCTCTTTTTCAGAAGAGACTCTCTTCCTTCACTGCCCATCATTTGCATTTTGTGTATTGATTATATTCGTTTTTTTTGCCTTGTTGTTATACATTCGCCTCCCTCAGGTTCAGCGTGATATCTCACCCATGCCAGGGTGAGAGGACAAGAGACAAGCCTCACCCTCCCCAGAGACTCCTCCATCCAACTCAGTTTCTGATCCTGCACAAGTTGCTTAATTGTTCTGACCTTCATCCTTCAGCCGTAAATTATCTTTACTGAATTATCTTTAGACTACCTTATCTTCACTCTTCCGATGTATTGTGAAGTGATGTCATTCTACGCACCTGGAGAAGCCTGAGGAAAATGTATCTCTTCACACACAGTCCCCAAATAAGTTTCAATAACCAGGAAAGCGTGTCAGCCTTAACAGAATGAATGACTAGTGTCCCAGGCCTCTCCCTTTCATGGTGATAATGCATGGAGAGATTGGCAGGGTCAGGCTGTAAGTCTAGTAGTGTTAAACATTTTATCCAGTTCACCATTGGAGACAACGTTCCAAATAAAATTCTCCGTACCTGTGTAGTTCACTGTTGTTTCCAATTTCAACAAGGCAATATCATACCCACTTTCCGCCATTTTATATTGATCATGTATTATTATTTCTTGAACCCCAAAGAAAGATGTATCCTCTTTTATTTCAGATTGATTTAAAATGCCACTGTAGACGCGCAAAATCTTAGGTGACTCTACCCTAAGGAGCAAACAGCAGAGGGAAAGAAATTTCCTTTACCAAAACCAATCCCAAACATTTTTTAAGTGTGTGACTATTTAACTATTACTAGTATTTTCTAACAGTGATGGACATTCAGGTGGATAACAGGGATTTTATCCTAAGATTTTTCAGGATAAAAAAAAATTTGCCCTATAAAGAAAATACATTATACACAAAAAATGAATGAGTACTCATTCCACACTCCAACACACACACACACACACACACACACACACACACACACACACAAAACCACTGGGCTTCATCTCAACTTTGCCAGTGACTAGCTGTGACGCTGAGAAACTCACATAGCCTTTCTGGTACTCCATTCACATATGTTGTGACAGGTAAAGGGGACTCTTCACCTCACATGTGTTCTTGAGTTTAATATGCGTGTGCTGCAGATTGATTTAAAACAAAACAAAAAGAAACCCCAGTACGGAAAAACACATAAAACTGTGTCTGGAAACAACTCGGATGTTACAGAAGGAGCAAAGAAGAAGCTTGTCTGACTTCACTTCCCTGGAATATGTATCCTTCCAGCTGGAGGCTTTATGTTTGGCCAATGCTGAAAGTGACCTAAGTATGGAATCCAATTTGAGGATGTATACTGAACTCTTTGTGTATTTTATTTATTTACTTAGAGATAGGGCCTTCCTCTGTTGCTCAAGCTGGACTGCAGTGGCACTGTAGTAGCTCACTGCATCCTTGAACTCTTGGGCTCAAGCGATCCTTCTACCTCAGCCTCCTGAGCAGCTGGCGCTGCAGGTGCACACCACCATGCCCAGCTAGTTTTTGTATATTTTTTAGAGACAGGGTCTCACTATGTTGCTTGGTCTGACCTCAAACTCCTGGCATCCAGGGATCCTCCCACCTCAGCTGCCCAAAGTGCCGGGATTACAGGAATGAACCACCATGCCTGACCTCTTTCTGTATTTAAACACACACACACACACATGCACACACACATATATTAGAAATTTGATTCAGAGAATGGTAAATTCTCTGTGAGTTTAGTTCCCAGTGCACTTGAGCACAGCTGTTACTAATATTTTCTGCCAATATATATGCAGTGCACAGAGCGAGGTGCAGAAGAAGTTATGCTCTTGCAGGGAATAACATGAAGACCCCTCGTGGTGTGGATACGCTTAAATGGGAAGCGGAATCACATGCAGTGAAGCAGCCAGGTACCTGCGCCTGTTCTGATGCCGGTAGACCACGAAGGGCTCTTCCTTTCTGCCTTTTTTCCACTGAAGGAATTAATTAATTTTGCGAATAAGACAATTTAATTGGTTAAAGTGTTTATTTCCTAATATGCTAGCAATAGTTTTTATAAATATGTGAAGATGATGAACTAGTACAAACAGGCATGGTACTGACCCATAGAAACAGTGAGCAGCTGTTAATATCCACCGGTTTCCAATGATGGAGCCTCCACACAGGTGTCTCTGAGTGGGTGAGGTGACGTGCAGAGTCACCTGCCACGGCCACTCGCCACGAACAGACGCAGTTCCTCCAACGATCCTCGGCTTGATTTTGGTGGTACACTCTGCAACAGAAGCATTGCGATGAGCAGCTTCCTGCGTCTTCCTTTCCACCAGTCATTCTGCTCCTTCAGGAGCAAGAAGAAGAAAACTTTCCCTCAAGTCAATAGATTACCATGACCTTGAGTTGCAGAGACTTTATGATCAAGTTGCCAAAGCAGACCATACACATAAGAAATGGAATTGACTAAGTCATCTTGTAATCACACACCCCAAAGGATGCAGCCCTCCCTGTGTGGTCCTACAAGTCTTATCCTTTTTCAAATGATAACATGAATGGTTCTTTTAAGCCAGTGGTTGTCAAGTGCAGTCCCCAGACCAACAGTGTCACCTGGGAACTTGTTAAAAATGAACATTCTTGGTCAGGCACTGTGGCTCACACCTGTAATCCCAGCACTTTGGGAGCCTGAGGTGGGTGGATCATGAGGTCAGGAGTTCAAGACCAGCCTGGCCAAGATGGTAAAACCCTGTCTCTACTAAAAATACAAAAATTGGCTGGCCATGGTGGCAGGGACCTGTAGTCCCAGCTACTTGGGAGGCCGAGGCAGGGAATTGCTTGAACCCAGGAGGCGGAGGTTGCAGTGAGCCTAGGTCTCGTCACTGCACTCCAGCCTGGGCCACAGAGTGAGACTCCATCTAAAAAAAAAAAAAAAATGCATATTCTTCAGCCCCACCTCAGATCCAGTGAATGAGAAACTCCAGCCTGGAAGTTCAGCCATCTGTGTTTGAACCAGCCCTGCTGAAGTTTGTGAACTACCATTAGAAAGAAAAGACGAGCACCTTGCTCTCAGGTGTGGACTGGACTCAGCGTGGTCGTTTCTCCCCTGTCCCTGTGACTCTGCTGACCATGACTCCCAGTCACTCCTGCTCCATCCACATCCAAACTAAGGCTGATCTGCTGCGAATTTCCTCTGACCTTTGGCCTTGTTGACTGTTTGGGATTCTCTGGGGTCCTTGGTACTTTTCAGGGACTTTAACACAGACTCATCCGTGTGTTTCTTTTATCTTGTGGTTCCCTAGACAGGACAGTTCCCTCTATTTCTACTTACTGGGATGCCCAACAAAAGCCCACCCTTCCAGTTGGAGCCTTGGAACCCAGTCATTCACGGAACACAGATGGCATGGGAGTGGGGTGCTTGTAGATAGCAGTCTTCTAGAGCAGTGAGATTCAAACTTTCATGCACCTTTGGGTCGCCTGGGTAGCTTTTAAAATGCAGATTCTGACTCAGTAATGTTTGTGTGCATCCTGAAATTCTTTCTAACAAGCTCCCGGGTGATGCCAATGTTCTGTGCCCAGATCACACTTAGAATAACGAGGCTCGGATGCTCAGAGAGGCTCCGTGTCCTGAGCTAAGGAAGGAGTCTAAGTTAGCAGAAGAATCGCTGATGAGAAGTCGGATCCTAGAAGGCGCAATCACTAGTTTTGTGGGTGTAAAACAACCTTTCTAGGCCTTTTTTTTACTTGGTAGGAAAATGAGTGTATAATTCTGGGCCGATTTCAAATAGAAGGAGAGGATGGAAAAGGAGTTTGGAAGGAAGCAGCAGCTAACAGCAACCGAGGTGAGAACAAGCACGATGTGTCCTAGGAAGCCTGAGCAGAGGCTCTCACTTTAGAGCTGGCAGGGTGAACATTTGTTTTGGAGGGCCATTTTGACGGTCTTAACTCTATTCTGGAATTTCTGGGAAGCCTTTATAGTTTGCAAGGTGGAAAGTGTCATAAAGGTAAATTTTTGGAAAATTAATAGGTAAGTAGTAACTAAGGTACGTTAGAAATAACTCAGTAAAGACCCTATTAGGTGCAGGTGAGAGGCCTTGATGTTCATCCTATTTTGTTACTCAGTTTAAACGAAATGATGAAAATATGTGTTTAGAATCATATTTTGTGTTAAGAAGTATTTCTTTCAATGCTTCTGCTATCTATCTTCAGAAAGTTAAGTTTCATTGCAGACCAACGACAGTGCAACACACCATAAACATCTCAGGTAGACATTCCCTTTCACATCAGGGATTATTTCATCTAACACACTGCAGTAAAAACCGAGTTACCTAATTCACTCCCTTCGAAGGTGCACTGAAAGACAGATGAGTTTATTTTCCTTTATCTTACATTTTCTCCTGTAGCTATCAATCTACACCTGGTATACACCGTAACCTCTACAGGCCAGAGTCTGTAAATCCAACAGAGAAAAACGTAATGAAGAAGGAAGCGGGAAAATGCAATCTGCAATTTACGGAAGTATAAGTGCTCATCCCCATTTTTTAAACCACGTCAGTATCACTTAACAACAACATTTGTTAAGGGTTCCTTCCAATGCTTAGAAGTAGAAGGAAGACAACAGAATGATTCTGGATGCTCCTCCTTGACTTAGGGAAATTTATTGTGAGGCAAACAGAATGTAAGAGATACAACTTAATTGACGGGCTTTCTAAGGAGACTTGAGCCACCCAAAGATTTTCATCAGAGCACCTCTTAGCTCTAGGAAGGCATCGTTTGCTAGTTAGGATATTAGTGTTGGAGGCGGTTTAACATCTTTATGTTCTACAAAACAAATTCTCAGAAATTAAGGATTGATTTGCCTTTTCAGTACAGCAGATAATCTGACACAAAAGATTTGTATGTTTCTAAAACACTACAAAGCATGATTATCACTTTCATTTTATTCATAAAATCTCAGTTACATCTTATAGTGTATTGTAATATTGAACACTTAGCAGTAAACAGACTAAGAACATACAGCTTTATGTAAATCAGTGTATACTAAAGCCATCCTCCGTTACTATGGGAATTTAGGCAGGAGTGTTTGTGGTGTGTTCTTTCCTGTTGGGGATTTGTCCCTTAGGACAATTCTGTTTGCCTACAAACCATCTCTAGTGACTATGCTCAGAAATTGGCCACTGGGATGGAAACACTGCTGGTGTGATTTTTATTGTAACTTTTATGTTATTACAGGTCTTGTATAATCTAAACACCCCTATTTCCACCCTACCACACTCGTTGTTATTAGTAAAGTTTTACCTTAACCTTTGCCAGTTCATAAGTCTGCAGAATCCTGCATGGAATCTGAATAAAGACCCCTAAAAAGGAGGTGCTCCAGTGCTTCTTGAATAGATACACATTTTTAGAAGAAAATGAATAATTTGACTAACCAAGGCGCTGATTGATAGTTATAAAGGATAATGGGAAAGATTACTGGCCTTGATAATAGGAGTGTTGGCTGAGTCTGGGTCTCATTATGAAATGCCAGTTGTAGCTGGGTGCAGTGACTCAAGTCTGTAATCCCGGAACTTTGGGAGGGCAAAACAGGAGGATTGCTTGAGCCCGGAAGTTCAAGACCAGCCTGGGCAACATGGCAAGACCCCATCTCTACAAAAAATTAGCTGGGTGTTGTGGTGCACACCTGTAGTCCCAGTTACTCAGGGAGTAAGGTGGGAGGATTGCTGGAGTCCAGGAGTTCAAGGCAGAGGCTGCAGTGAACATTGATTGCATTGCTGCACTCCAGCCTGAGCAATAGAGTGAGAGTCTGAGAAAGAAAAAAGGAAGGAAGGAAGGAAGGAAAAAAGGGGGGAAGGGAGGGAGGGAGGGAAAGGGAAGAGAAGGGAAGAAGGAAGGAAAAGAGAGACAAAGAAACAAAGGAAGGAAGGAAGGAGGGAAAGAGAGAGAGAAAGAGGGAAAGGAAGGAAGGAAAAGGAAGGAAGGAAAGAAAGAGAGAAAGAAAGAAAGAGAGAGAGAGATGCATGCCAGGTGTATAAAGGTGTCAAATTGAAACTCATAATTAGTTAATACCAGGCAGTGTACAGTTTCGTCAAGCCCCAATATTTACCTTTAAAACATGGTCAGCTTGGGTGATAGGAGTGAAAATGACAGAAAACTGCAAAATTTGTTATTTCATGAATGTTCTCCCCTCTGTGGCTATACATGACAGCCTTGGTTGTGATATATTCAGTATGGAGTAATTCCTTCAGCTATATTTTTTTCAAGTGACATACTCACCATTATCCATTTTACACAACCTTAATGTGTAGCCAGAGATACCTCCTCTCCCGTGCAGTATTTTAGTCGGAGATCCATCTGAAGAAAGCTTTAAGTAACATTTGCCCCTACAGTTGGAAACAAAACGGTATAAACATAAGGCATCTCACAGGCAGATGGGAGAAGGGGATCCGTAAAACCCTTCACACGGCTTACGTCCCTTCGTTGCAAGATGCTTGAGCTGGGGTGTAGGTAAAAAACTGGCAGCGGACGGCATCGGTGCACAGTTTCTGGCAGGCCTCGTGACCTTTCACAGCGACAATATCCAGTTCCTCTCCCAAGAAGTCAGTGTCATGGTAAAATGAAGAATGGCAGAACACTAGACAGCAGACCACATGTCAGAGCGAGACACACCCTCAGCATTCATCAGCCTCCTCAGGGCTGGTCACTCTCAGCCAGAACGCAGAACGCTCACTGTTTACCTGGGATGCTGTGCCGGCAGGTCTGTAGACTGAAACCGGAAAGAGCTTTGTTCTTTTTAATGCGTGTACTGGGTAATCCACTCTCAGATGTTTTAAGGAGACAAAGATTTCTAAGGAAAACAAAAGGGGAATAGAAATATATCATTTCAAACACATAAAAACATTTTTACAGCACATAGAGAAGGTAAAGTCGGTTCATGCTGGCACTGAAAGTACTCTTCATAAACCACGGAGTCACACTCATAAACCGCGGAGTCACACTCACAAACCACGGAATCACACTCCATGACCCTTAGGTTGCAGAAAAATTTTCTAACTAGATCACCTGGCTTGTAAAAACTTTTCTGAGCTTGCTCTATTGTCAGCCTTCCTAGTATCTTCCCTTTTCATTTCCTTCCTTTCAACACTCCCAGCCTATCTTAAAGATTCAAGAGTCTTCATGCTGCCTAGAAATCTCCTATCCAGGGCCGCAACTCCACACCCTGGGAGCATCTTCCTGGAAAAGACTGACTTTTCCTAAGTAGACAAGATCATGGCCTGGAGCAAGGCTGCCCATAGAACTTCCTGCGGTGATGGAAATATTCTGTGTCTCTGCCATCCAGTACAGTAACCACCAACCGCATGTGGCTACGGGGCACTTGAAATGTGGCTAATACAGCTGGGGAGGTGAATTGTTAGTTTTATTTAATTTTAATCAATTGCCATTTAAATTGTCAAGTTTTGGCTTATAGAAGCCATGTTTTATCACATTCTGTATTAAAGATCAAATGTGTTATTCCTATTATAGGAATTGCTCAGTAAGGGAATAAGACAAAGAAAAGAGCAGGGACTAACACAAGATTACAAGTGACAATGGTATCTTTCTTATTTCTGAACTTTATAATGCCCCAAGGCTCAATCTTTGGACCTACTTTCTTCTCTGTCTGCATTCAATCCTTTGATAATTTCACTAGATTTTCAAAAAGTAGGCCGGGCACGGTAGCTCACACGTGTAATCCCAGCACTTTGGGAGGCAGAGGAGGGCAGATCATGAGGTCAGGAGATTGAGACCATCCTGGCTAACACGGTGAAACCCAGTCTCTACTAAAAATACAAAAATTAGCTGGGCTTAGTGGCATGTGCCTGTAGTCCCAGAGGCAGGAGAATCGCTTGAACCTGGGAGGCAGAGGTTGTAGTGAGCTGAGATCATGCACTGCACTTCAGCCTGGGTGACAGAGCAAGACTCCGTCTCAAAAAAAAAAAAAAAAAAAAGTATCAGCTGTATATTGGCAACACCTAAACGCACACCCACAGCATAAAACTCTCTCCTGAATTTGACTTCTATTTCCAGTAGTCGATTCAACCTTTTCCCCTAGATGTCTCATGGCCGTTGCTTCTCCTAGGCTCTGATTCTTATTAAAGCTTCTACAGCTCTGTCATCAGCATTTCCGTCTTTCCAGTTCTTTGGACCAAGAGTCGTGGTGCTATCACTGACTCCTTCACAATCCACGGTCCAATCCATCAGCAAATCTTATTGGCTCTCTGTTGATAATACACATCAATCTGATCACTTCTCTCTCATCTCCACTCTGGTCCAAGTAAGCAAGGTTTTTTATCTATTTAGTTCACTAAATGGTATAACCAGTGTTCAGAACAATGCCTGATATATAATAGGCACCAAATAAATTCTACTAAATGTGTTTAGTAAATGCAGGTAGCAGATTCATTTTGACGTGACAGACCTGGCACTTCTGAAATAGCCTCACTCAGTGGAAAGTGAGGCTCGTGTGATGGGCAAGGCACAGAAGGTCCCCCATTGGCAGAATTTTCTGGAGGACACCTGTTCATCAACAGGAGGCCAATCAAGCAAGTGCCGAGGGCTCCGAGAGTTCCAATTCAGATGAATTTTATGGATTTTTGTTTGTTTGTGTGTTTGTTTAAGTGAATGTTGTCAATGAGGAACAGCAAGCTGTGCATGGTGGATCAGGCTTATAATCCCAGCACTGCGGGAGGCCAGGGTAAGTGGATTGCTTGAGTCCAGGAGTTCTAGACCAGCCTGGACAACATGGCGAAACCCTGTCTCTACAAAAATACAAACATTAGCTGGGCGTGGTGGCACACACCTGTGGTCACAGCAACTTGGGAGAATGAGACGGGTGGATTGCTTGAGCCCAGGAAGTGGAGGCTGCAGTGAGCCAAGATTGCACCCAGTGCACCCAAGCCTGAGTGACAGAGCAAGACCCTGTCTCAAAGAAAAAAAAACAGAGGGACACCAACCTTAGCTAGTGTCCTTTTGATGATCAAAGAAATTGTCCATGCTGTTTCCGATGTCCTGTGTCAATTTCCATTGGTAAGGAAACAGGGACTCAATTCTCAAATCCCCCTCCGCCATCACCCCAACCCACTTGGTGGAGACATTCATTTCCACCTCTTTTTCACCACTTTGGGTTTGACATTTTACTGACATTTTCAGCTCTTTCTGCTCCTGATTCAATTAAACAAAGGATGGGACTGCGTTGCCTAATAGTGGTCATGAGATGGAAATTGAATCTCTTCATTCCATTTAGAACTAGGCAACTCTCCCTTTGCCAAAGGTGGAGACTTCCAGCAATCTCACTACTGGGTGTATATCCAAAGGAAAAGAAAGAAAAAAAAAGCATTATATCAAAAAGATACCTACACTCACATGTTACTGCAGCACTATTTACAGTAGCAAAGACATGGAATCAACCTAAAAGTCTATCAACAAATGAACAGATGAAGAAAATGCGGTGTGTATAATATACTATAGAATGTTATTCAGTCATAAAAATAATAAAACCATGTCTTCTGCAGCCACACGGAGAGAAATGGAGGCCATTATCTCAAGTGAAGCAACTCGGAAACAGAAAGTCGAATACTGCGTGTTCTCACTTGTTAAGTGGGAGCTAAATAAAGTATACCCAGGCACAGAAAGAGTGGAATGAAAGATATTGGAGACTCAGAATTGGGAGGAGAGAGGAGGGTGAGGCATGAGAAATGACCTAATAATAGGTACAATGTGTGCTATTTGGCTACACTGAAAGTCCAGACTTTCCTCTACACCGTATATCCATGTAACAAAACTGTACCTGTGCCTAAAATTTATTTAGGTAAAATAATATTTATTTTTAAATTTATTTTAAAAAATGAGCCCTCGGTAATGCTGGATTTGTGGTAAGTAAGTAGGGAATAGAAAGGGAGAGAAACTAGAAATTCTTTACATCTTTTATCCTATAATGACATTTAGAGTAAATTTTTAGTAATTTGGAATTTTTAATGATGAATTTTCATCAGCTATTTTTAAAAGATAACAAATTATCCTTACTTGTTAATTCCTTACCTTTGAGATTCTCTGGGCCATTCCTGGGAAAAGAAGGTAAAAAACAAGCAACCGGGATGATGAGTGCAGATTCGGCGACAGACAAAGGCATCTGGAGTCATGACGCTAGCAATGTTGCTGTCTGCAAACGCTGTATCAGGGAAAATGTCCCGAATACAAGCTGCACGAGAGAAGAACTATGTTAGGAAATCCGTTCGCCAGCTGTCAGGAAAATTCCAGTCACAGTATTTGCATATTCCATATTTAAAAATTTAAACGTATCCCAAGATCTTTTAATTGTTTTACTTAGAAGAAAATGACACGATTATTTTAAACTTGAAATTTAAATATAGGATCTAACTGTATAGGACAAGATGATCTCTCACGTGAAGGTAAAGATCTTTGGGTCCGTTTCATCAGTGAGCATAAGCTGGTATCCTGAGTTAGGTCTATTGTACCGATCATCAACATGTTTCGTGGTTAAACTACGTCATCAAGAAGTCAATAGTTACCCAGATTAGAAAGGGCACAGGATTTCAGTGAAAATCCAGACACCACTCTGTGGAGCTTCGTTATTCTGGTTGGTGTCCCTGTTTGGGTGTGCTTCAGTAGACACATGTTACTGAATAAAAAGAAAAAGGGAAAGAGTCTTATTTGTCCAACTGCAAGGAGGAAAAAACATGAGATGGTAAGAAATTCCGCTTTGGAGATAGGACCTGGAAGACCCCGAAGCCTCCATCTGGGAGGGCGTGACGGACTGGGCATGGCCCCAGTAGTGCTGCTAAGCACCTGTGAACTGCGGAACTTTACTTCTTCCTTGGTACAGTGACAGCTTGAGAGAGCGACCGCATGAAGAAAAAGAGTGCGTGAATGGATGACTTCTCAAACCTTCTCACTTCTAATGATTTCACTTTTTTAAAAATCTTGCTTTGGTTTGCAGTTCACATTGTGTTAAGTCTTAGACATAAAAGCTGTCGTCTGAGCTGAGCTAAAAAGTCAAATGGCCTGCAAGTCAAATGGCTAATTAGGGGGTTTGGAGTGTGTGTGTGTGTGTATGTGTGTGTGTGTATGTGTGTGTGAACCACTGTTGTTTTGTTTGTTTGAGATGAATTCTCACTCTGTCATCAGGCTGGAGTGCAGTGGCGCAATCTTGGCTCACTGAAACCTCGGCCTCCTGGATTTAAGCGATTCTCCTGCCTCAGCCTCCTGAGCAGCTTGAATTACAGGTGTGTGGCATCACGCCTGGCTAATTTTTGTATTTTTAGTAGAGATGGGGTTTCACCGTGTTGGCCAGGCTGGTCTTGAACTCCTGACCTCAAATAATCCACCCGCCTCCACCTCTCAAAGTCCCAGGCCTGGGATTACAGGCCTGATTATAATTTCTGAAATAGCTGGTTGATGCTTTGTCTGCTTTCTGTGTATTCCTCTTTGTGAATGTGGAGAACAGAATGTTAAAATCCAATGTTGAAACACAAATATTAGAAATTTGAATGATTTTCACTTTTCTGTTGATTCCAGATAAATGCAGTTTACTATGAAAATCTAAACCATCTCAAATATTTCTGAATATACAAATTAATAATATATTTCCCTAGAAATTTTTAAAGATGAGAACACAGATTTGGTCATTAGATAAAAGATCATTTTTAAATTCTTACATAATAGATTTGTCCTTGAAATATTTCAAAATCTTGTATGAAACAGGATAAAACTTTTTACATGAGTATTTTGTCTTAGGTAAGGAATTGTTATTTAGCAAGAGAGACAGAGAGAAAGAGAGAGAGAGAGAGAGAGAGAGAGAGAGGAGTAGGTTTTTATTTTTATTCTCTTAGATTGTAACATTTTTTAGACTGGGAAGGGCGCGGCCAATCAGACCAATTGTAGCGTTTTAAAATTGCCAGTTTAATAGTGTAGCACTTTTGAAATTAGCTAGGATATGGTTTAGGTGTATATATTTTTCTGAAAGTGTTATTAAAAGGTAGACTTCTTATCATAAATGAAATGCATCCAAATTAGGCTTTAAGTGTATTTTTCATGAAGAAACCTAAGAGTACTTTTGTAGAAATGTCTTTAGGGGTTTAAAATAAATTCTGGCACCAAGTCGATGAAAACATTTTTTTAGTACATCACCATTCTGGTTTCACTGGCTACTCTGATGTCCTGGGGCTCACTCACCGATGCTGCAGGCTGGGAAACCGCCTTGTGGCATACGTGAAAAAGTGGCAGTGGATGTCATCCGTGCATCTTTCTTGGCATTCTTGAACACTCCTGGCAACTGAGCTCTTATAGTTCACACCCTTTATGTCCAGGTCCACATAAATGTCTTTGTTGCAAGCTGGAAATAAAAGCAGAAAACATGAGTCCCTTCCAGATTCCAGGGGCAATGACCTAAGCAACTGTCTCTCCTGACTCACTTTTTTTTTTTTGAGATGGGGTCTTGCTCTGTTGCCCAAGCTGGAGTTCAGTGGCGTGATCTCAGCTCACTACAACCTCTGCCTCCTGGGTTCAAGTGATTCTTCTGACTCAGCCTCCTGAGTAGCTGGGAATCCAGGCATGCGCCACCATGCCCAGCTAATTTTTGTATTTTTAGTAGAGACAGGGTTTCACCGTGTTGGCCAGGATGGTCTCGATCTCCCAACCTCATGATCCACCTGCCTCGGCCTCCCAAAGTATTGGGATTACAGGTGTGAGCCACCATGCCCAGCCCTGACTCACTCTTTTAACTTTTCCACTCACCTTTCCTCAGAAGTCTTTTCCTATATTAATCTGCAAAATTCTTGTTCTTGAATGGAAGCAGTAAAAGAATGCCAGTATCCTTCTTATATTGTAACAATTTTAGATTTGTAAATTCACATGTTGATTTTCTGACCTAGCCTCTATTCTCCCTAATTGCACTGATCATTTCACGAATTAATTGATTCACGTATCTATTCACTATTAAGACAACTGTCACTTTAACCTTTATATCTGCTCCTTTTGATTTGGATTAATATGTTTAATAAGGAATTCCTCCTGGGCACCACGTGATCCTGGCACTTTGGAAGGCCAGGGCGGGCAGATCACTGGAGGCCAGGAGTTTGACACCAGCCTGGGCAATACAGTGAGATCCTGTCTCTAGGAAAAACTAACAAATTAGCTGGGAATGGTGGTGCATGCCTTTGGTCCCAGCTACTCTAGAAGCTAAGGCGAGAGGATCACTTGAACCCCAGTGGTCAAGGCTGCAGTGAGCTGTGATTGCACCACTGCACTCCAGAGTGAGACCCAGTCTCAGAAAAGGGACTTCCATTTAAGATTTTTAGTCTGGGAAGTAGAAAAAATATAAATGAATGATGAAAAGTAAGGTAGTAAGACATGTCTTTTTTTCTTTGAGACAGAGTATCACTCTCGGTGATCTTGGATCACTGTGACCTCCTCCCAGGTTCAAGCCATCATCCCGCCTTGGCTTCTGGGGTAGTTGGTGCCAGAGGCATGAACCACCATTCCTAGCTAATTTGTTAATTTTTCCTAGAGATGGGGTTTCACCATGTTGGTCAGGCTGGTCTTGAACTCCTGACCTCGCAACCTGCCTGCCTCGGCCTCCCAAAGTGCTGGGATTACAAGCATGAGCCACTGCGCCCAGCCTGTAAGATATGTGTTTCTATGATGTAAAGAAATGTTTATAGTGTGTTGGATGCGCAGGCACACATGTATGCTAGTTCATACTCTACATTGAAAGAACTTCATTAAGGGGGTTTATTTCCACAGAGCAGTGTTTTATTTCATAGTCACAAAGCCATATCTGATGTGACTATATGTATACGTCACACCTAGTGTTTGTTAATTCTAATGACATATCTTACCGCTTATTTGGTGTGGGCATTGCTTGAAAGAATACCCAGAAATTGCTCCTGTCCTGTTCACTCTTGGCAGTGTTTCTGTAACACTGTCTTTCAGGACACAAGTAAACCTGTTTTTTAAAAAATATGTATTACTGAATAGGAATTTATGTTTTAAAATAATGGATCTTAAAAGTCAGCACACAGAAAGACAAAGAGAGTAAAACAAGCTACCTTATCTCACGCCAAAACAAGTATTTTCTCAGCAAGATTATGAGTTTGTTTTTTCACTCCAGCATCCCTGCACTTAAGAGACTACGTGTAAATACTCCTTCCTCATAGGAGCCAACAGTAACGGGGAAACTATGGGCTGTTGGTAAAATGCAACCAAAACTCTGTGTGTTTCTGTACAGCCCGTTAGCGATATAAAACAATTTTTATGTTTTCAAATGGTTACATTTGAAGTGGTGACATGTATACATAAGTACTCATATAATGTCCTTGGCTTCACTATGGGTTTTGTCCACAAAGCCTAACATACTTACTCTGCTTTATTAAGAAGATATTTGCTGATCCCTGTTCTACATTCTGGAACAGTAAATTTTATAAGTTCAAGGTGCTATATAAATGCCCGTGAATGTAGCAATAATACACAAAGATGTGGAAAACTTAATTCTACAGAAAGGCTTATTAGTAAATGTTCAAGCTCAGCATGGGAACACAAGGGGTTGGCGGGATGTTTAAAATGTTTTAAATCTAACAAACGACCCAGTGCAGTGTGTGAAACTTGGTAAGATTCTGGTTAATTACCATATGTTACATTTGAGGGAAAACTGAAATAGTATAAAGGAATTCTTGTTACATTACGTATGTCTTTTATGCAGGATAACGCATGCTGAAGTATTCAGGGGTGAAGTGTCATGATGTTTTAGAATTAAGCATGTGTACAAATATAGATAAGAAAGGCAAAAATTGCAGTCATGGTAGCGGCAAGGGATCGTTGTACTGTACTACTTTTAAAAATATCCTTTAAAATAAAATATTTAATTTTAATAATAATTTTTAATATTTAATTTTTTCTAATAAAATAGAAGTTCAAGTTTAAATCAAAAATTAATAATCGATAGAAAAGCAAAGTGTGAAACATTTAAGAAGCATAAAAATGGAGACAAAAAGAGGAAACATACCACTAATATTGAGACCGTAAGAGAGGCTGGAAAGTCTACACCTGGAGGCATATTTATTCTTTTCTAAATTGCCTAAACACCATCGCTTCTTTCTGTAATAATATTTCAACTGAAAGACAATTTATCTTCCAGTTGTTAATGTTAAATCGTATAAAATGATAGATGGAAATGTGTTATGAATAGCAATCTCCCTGTAAAATCTGTCTCCTCAATGTAGAAACATCAGCATTTACCATTGTGTAGGATCCTCAGACGGTGATTCGGCCATGAAGGTGAAGAGTAAGCATCTTGGGTGGTAAGTGCAGATTACCTGGCAGTACTTGGCGCTTGGTGTGAAAACTGTAGCAATGTCCCCGCCTTCAAAGTAGGTGTCCTTAAACAATTTAGTCACACATTCTGTGATGCAATAGATAGCACATGTTATTTTGGATTTTAGTGGGCATATATCTAATTAGGTAATAATCTCATAAAGGCAAGAGACGTAGTTTATTGAATGAATGGCCTCAGATGGAAATGAAAATCACAAAATGGTACATTGGCTCCCATGGGATTGTGCCCATGCTTGTCTTGGAGACAAGAGTGCTTTGAGGGTAACTGAATAATTTCAAGGATCTTTACTGGCAAAACTGCTGCTTTTCAGAATCTCATCCAGGTTTGGAATGAGCCTTCTGCTTTTTCCTGTCCTAAATGAGTCTCTTTGTCCAAACCCTGTACTATTTGAAACAAAGGCTCCAGAGTGATCACTTTCTGATAGCATCTGATGGCCTGGGGTGTGGTAACATCCTCATCCCATTGAGAATAATTTGGAAACCCCACCTTTTGGGGCAAAGCAATCTTACTACATTAAAATATTACTTTTAAGAAGAATAAAGAAGAATGTTACTTGGTGAATCAAATAGATTTTCTATATTTAATGATGCAAACTGGTCGTGGTGGCTCATGCTTGTAATCTCAGCACTTTGGGAGGCTGAGGCAGGCAGATCGCTTGAGCTCAGGAGTTCAAGACCAGCCTGGGCAACATGGCAAGACCCTGTCTCTACAAAATAAAAAAATAGCTGGGCATGGCTATGTCCACCTGTAATCCCAGCTACTTGGAAGGCTGAGGTGGGAGGATCTCCTGAGCCTGGGAGTTTGAGGCTGCAGTGAGAGGTGATTGCACTACTGCACTCCAGCCTGGGCGACAGAGCAAGATCCAGTTTCTCTCTCTCTCTCTCTCTCGCTCTCTCTGTGTGTGTGTGTGTGTGTGTGTGTGTGTGTGCACCATGCGCTAATTTTCTTGGAATATATCCCCCTTCTAATTGGATCATTTAATTTTACAAGACAATTTGATTTTCAATATGCCACTAGGTGGGGGGATGGGAGTGGGGTGGAAGTTGAAAGGTCACCTGTTGGAGGCAGTGTTCACTACCTGGGTGATGGGCACACTGAAAGCCAACACTTCACCACTGCATAATGTATGTACATAAGAAATCTGCACTCACACCCCTAAACATATAAACGTTTAAACATTTTCAGAAAATCCACATGCAGCTTCCAGTGTCAGTAAAAAACTAGTTTTTTTCTTTTTTTTTTTCAGTACTTTTTTTTTTTATTGCATTTTAGGTTTTGGGGTACGTGTGAAGAACATGCAAGATTGTTGCATGGGTGCATACGTGGCAGTGTGATTTGCTGCCTTCCTCCCCATTGCCTATATCTGGCATTTCTCCCCATGCTATCTCTCCCCAACTCCCCACACCCCACTGTCCCTCCCCTGTTTCCCCAACAGACCCCAGTGTGTAGTGCTCCCCTCCCTGTGTCCATGTGTTCTCATTGTTCAACACCCGCCTATGAGTGAGAACATGCGGTGTTTGATTTTGTGTTCTTGTGTCAGTTTGCTGAGAATGATGGTTTCCAGGTTCATCCATGTCCCTACAAAGGATGCAAACTCATCGTTTTTGATGGCTGCATAATATTCCATGGTGTATATGTGCCACATTTTCCCTGTCCAGTCTATCATTGATGGGCATTTGGGTTGGTTCCAAGTCTTTGCTATTGTAAACTGTGCTGCAATGAACATTCGTGTGCATGTGTCCTTATAGCAGAACGATTTATAATCCTTTGGATATATATCCAGTAATGGGATTGCTGGGTCAAATGGAATTTCTATTTCTAGGTCCTTGAGGAATCGCCACACTGTCTTCCACAATGGTTGAACTAATTTACACTCCCACCAACAGTGTAAAAGTACTCCTATTTCTCCACATCCTCTCCAGAATCTGTTGTCTCCAGATTTTTTAATGATTGCCATTCTAACTGGCATGAGATGGTATCTCAATGTGGTTTTGATTTGCATTTCTCTAATGACCAGTGATGATGAGCATTTTTTCATATGTTTGATGGCCTCATGTATGTCTTCTTTTGTAAAGTATCTGTTCATATCCTTCGCCCACTTTTGAATGGGCTTGTTTGTTTTTTTCTTGTAAATCTGTTTTAGTTTGTTGTAAATTCTGGATATCAGCCCTTTGTCAGATGGGTAAGCTGCAAAAATATTTTCCCATTCTGTTGGTTGCTGATTCACTCTAATGACTATTTCTTTTGCCATGCAGAAGCTGTGGAGTTTGATTAGGTCCCATTTGTCTATTTTGGCTTTTGTTGCCAATGCTTTTGGTGTTTTGGTCATGAAGTCCTTGCCTATGCCTATGTCCTGAATGGTTTTGCCTAGGTTTTCTTCTAGGGTTTTTATTGTGTGAGGTTTTATGTTTAAGCCTTTAATCCATCTGGAGTTAATTTTAGTGTAAGGTGTCAGGAAGGGGTCCAGTTTCTGCTTTCTGCATATGGGTTGCCAGTTTTCCCAAGACCACTTATTAAACAGGGAATCCTTTCCCCATTGCTTGTTTTTGTCATGTTTGTCAAAGATCGGATGGTTGTAGATGTGTTGTGTTGCCTCTGAGGCCTCTGTTCTGTTTCATCGGTCTATATCTCTGTTTTGGTACCAGTACCATGCTGTTTTGATTACTGTAGCCTTGTAATATAGTTTGATGTCCGGTAGTGTGATGCCTCCAGCTTTGTTCTTTTTGCTTAGAATTGACTTGGCTATGCAGGCTCTCTTTTGGTTCCATATGAAGTTTAAGGTGGTTTTTTCCAGTTCTGTGAAGAAGGTCATTGGTAGCTTGATGGGGATAACATTGAATCTGTAAATTACTTTGGGCAGTATGGTCATTTTCATGATATTGATTCTTCCTAACCATGAACATGGAATGTTTCTCCATCTGTTTGTGTCCTCTCTTGTTTCGTTGAGCAGTGGTTTGTAGTTCTCCTTGAAGAGATCCTTTACGTTCCTTGTTAGTTGTATTCCTAGGTATTTTATTCTCTTTTTAGCAATTGGGAATGGCAGTTCGTTCTTGATTTGGCTCTCTTTAAGTCTGTTATTGGTGTATAGGAATGCTTGCGATTTTTGCACATTGATTTTGTATCCTGAGACTTTGCTGAAGTTGCTTATCAGTTTCAGGAGATTTTGGGCTGAGACGATGGGGTCTTCTAGATATACAATCATGTCATCTGCAAATAGAGACAATTTGAATTCCTTCTTTCCTATTTGAATACCCTTTATTTCTTTTTCTTGCCTGATTGCTCTGGCTAGAACTTCCAATACTATATTGAATAGGAGTGGTGAAAGAGGGCATCCTTGTCTAGTGCCAGATTTCAAAGAGAATGCTTCCAGTTTTTGCCCATTCAGTATGATATTGGCTGTTGGTTTGTCGTAAATAGCTTTTATTGTTTTGAGATACATTCCGTCGATACCTAGTTTATTGAGGGTTTTTAGCATAAAGGGCTGTTGAATTTTGTTGAGGGACTTCTCTGCATCAATTGAGATAATCATGTGGTTTTTGTCTTTGGTTCTGTTTATGTGGTGAATTATGTTTATAGACTTGCGTATGTTGAACCAGCCTTGCATCCCTGGGATGAATCCTACTTGATCATGGTGGATAAGCTTTTTGATGTGCTGTTGCAATCGGCTTGCCAGTATTTTATTGAAGATTTTTGCATCTATGTTCATCATGGATATTGGCCTGTAGTTTCCTTTTCTTTTTGAGTCTCTGCCGGGTTTTGGTATCAGGATGATATTGGTCTCATAAAATGATTTGGGAAGGATTCCCTCTTTTTGGATTATTTGGAATAGTTTCAGAAGGAATGGTACCAGTTCCTCTTTGTATGTCTGGTAGAATTTGGCTGTGAACCCATCTGGACCTGGGTTTTTTTTGGGTGGTAGGCTCTTAATTGCTGCCTCGACTTCAGACCTTGTTATTGGTCTATTCAGGGTTTCGACTTCTTCCTGGTTTAGGCATGGGAGGAGGCTACTGTCCAGGAATTTATCCATTTCTTCCAAGTTTTCTAGTTTATGTGCATAGATTTGTTTGTAATAATCTCTGATGATGGTTTGAATTTCTGTGGAATCTGTGGTGATATCCCCTTTATCATTTTTTATTGCATCTATTTGGTTATTCTCTCTTTTCTTTTTTATTAATCTGGCTAGTGGTCTGTCTATTTTGTTGATCTTTTCAAAAAACCAGCTCCTGGAGTTATTGATTTTTTGAAGGGTTTTTGGTGTCTCTGTCTCCTTCAGTTCTGCTCTGATCTTAGTTATTTCTTGTTTTCTGCTAGCTTTTGAGTTTTTTTTTTTTTTATCTTGCTCCTCTAGCTCTTTCATTTTTGATGATAGGGTGTCAATTTTAGATCTCTCCTTGCTTCTCATGTGGGCACTTATTGCTATATATTTTCCTCTAGAGACTGCTTTAAATGTGTCCCAGAGATTCTGGTATGTGGTGTCTTCGTTCTCGTTGGTTTCGAAGAACATCTTTATTTCTGCCTTCATTTCATTGTTTATCTAGTCAACATTAGTTTCCATGAAGCTGTGCGGTTCTGGGTTGGTTTCTGAATTCTGAGTTCTAACTTGATTGCACTGTCGTCTGAGAGACTGTTTGTTATGGTTTCCATTCTTTTGCATTTGCTGAGGAGTGATTTACTTCCAATTATGTGGTCGATTTTAGAGTAGGTGTGATGTGGTGCTGAGAAGAATGTATATTCTGTGGATTTGGGGTAAAGAGTTCTGTAAATGTCTATCAGGTTTGCTCGTTCCAGATCTGAGTTCAAGTCCTGGATATCCTTGTTAATTTTCTGTCTCGTTGATCTGTCTAATATTGACAATGGTGTGTTAAAGTCTCCCACTATTATTGTGTGGGAGTCTAAGCAACCAGTACCAACCAGTACCAAAACTAGTTTTTTCCATCTGTTTTTGCGAACTAGCAAGTCTTGCTATTGTATATTGACGTAGTATCCAGACTTCTTATCAATTTAATTGACTCAAATAATTAACACGATGCTTAATTTTGGATTTTTCTAGGTACACAATCATGTCATCCATGAAAAATGAGAGCTTATATTCCTCCGAATCATTTTCCTTTTACTTCCTTTTCTCACTGCACCGACTAGTACCTCCATATAATACTAAGTGGAAATAATGGGAAGAATTCTTTTCTTATTCTCAATCCCTTGGGAAAGCTTTCAATATTCTTCTATTATGTATTATGTTTCTTGAAGAATTCTGGTTTGGATTTTTGTTTGTTTTTATTTAAAATAGGCTTTCATGGCTGATGAAAGTTCTCTTCCGTTTCCAGTTTACTAAGAGTTTTGATCATTAACAGAATTTTATCAAGCATTTTTCTGCACGTATTAATTTTTAAAATTATTTTTTATTGTGATATATAACATACCATGTGCCATTTAGCCGTTCTGAGTGGACGGTTCTGTGGCAGTAAGTGCATTTACATTGCTGTGCAACCATCAGCACCATCCGCTCCAGAACTTTTTAACTTCCCCAGCTGATGCTCTGTGCCCCTTAAACACCAGCTCTCACCCCTTCCCCTCACCCCTCAGCTGCTGGAAACCTCTGTTCTAATTACCATCTTCATGAAATTGACTACCCTAGGTACCTCATATAAGTGGGATCCCACAGTATTTGTTCTTTTGTGACTGGCTCATTTCACTTAGCACAATGTCCTCAAGGTTCATGCGTGTTTAGCATGTGTCAGAATTTCCTTTGTTTTTAAGGCTGAGTAAGATTCCATTGTATGTATGCACCATACTGTTTATCCAGTCACCTGTTGATAAACACACGGGCTGCTTCCGCCTTTTGGCTAGTGTGAATAGCGCTGCTATAAAGATGGGTGTACTAGTTTATCTGTTTGAGTTCCTGCTTTCCCTTCTCTTATCTTTTTGGTATGTACCCCAAAGTCACGCATCTATTAATTTTTGAATGTTAAATCAACTTTTCATTCCTGGAATAAACCCAACTTTGTCACAATATCACAATTTAATCATCCTTTAATGTCTTTTAACATTCTACTGGATTCAGTTGGAAAATGTTTTGTTAGGATATTTGTACATATGGTCATGAGATAAAAGACCTGTAACTTCTTTTTTCCTCAGAATTTTCCTATCAGATTTTGATGTCAGGATTACACTGACCTTATAAAATGGGTTGGAAACGATTATCTTGCCCTCTCAAATATGTTTGTCTTCCATTTAATTAATTTCTGCAATTGATTTTTTCTGCCTTCTAGTTTCTTTGCACTTAATTTGCTATTCTCTATCTTCTTGTCATCTTATATTACTAAATTTTACCTTTTCTGTATTCTAATGTATACATGCAAATCTATACATTTGATCTCAGCACTGATTCAGTTACATCTCAAAGTTTTGACATACTATATTTTCATTATTGTAGATTTAATTTTCTAATTAGCATTTTGATTTCATCTTTGACTCATATTAATTTAAAAAGCTATACTCAATTTTAAAACATTTGGGGATTTTCAGTTCTCTTTTTATTATTTTTTTAGCTCCCATTCACAATGATTGAATAACATGTTCAGCATAATTTTAACCCTTTAAAATGTGTTGAGACTTGTGTCAGAGGCTTGTGTGTGGTGAAGTTTTGTAAATGTTCCATATGCATGTATAAAGGACTTATATATGTACATTGTCATTCCTTGATACCTGTAGGGCATTGGTTGCAAGACCTCCTGCAGATACCAAAATCCATGAATCCTCAAGTCCCAATATAAAATGGCATAGCATTTACATATAACCTCTTCACATCCTCCTGTGTACTTTAAATCATCTTGAGATTACTCATAATACCTAATACAACGTAAATGCTATGTAAATAGTTGTTGTGCTATGTTGTTTAGGGAGTAATGACAAGAAAAAAGTCTTCAGTACAGATGCAATTTTTAAAAAAATATTTTCACTTTAAGATTGGTTGAATCCATGGATGTAGAATCCATGAATCAGGGGGTCAGTTGTTTATGCCATTATTGGGTCCAGCGTTCAAAATATATCAAATTATTTAGCACTGACATATTTATCAATGAAATAACAATACAATTTCCAAATAATTATAACAAAGGAATATTATAACCTGAGCAGTAATCTTGTCACAGGGAAAACTGAAATTATGAACTGTGTAATTTGATATATTAAGTGGAATTTATTTTTAATATCTTCACCTAGATTTGCCTTTTTTCACATATGCCAGAAAAAAAGAGTTTACTGTGCTTAAAGTGCTAGCAATAGTTATCAGAAATTAAATATAATATGTATACATAAGTTATTTTTCTAAAGGAATGCTTCAGCTTTAATTTTAAATAAAGAATGTTTATGGAGCTAAACAATACTTGTACTGAGATATCTTACTTAATATTGGCTAAGTAATCTATAAACAAATTTAGCAGACATGATGTAGGGTGGAGAATTAATAGGGTAGTTAAATTATTTGAATGTATAAACTATGCATGAATATCTGCATATTATTTGTTAGTCCAAAATTCCCATTTTATGTGTGTGTGTGTATGTTCCATTGAACTGACTGCTTTATGGAAAACTAATCAGTGAAGCAAATCAAGGTTTCTTCCTTTTAATATTGCTTTTAAATATGATTTGAATGAGTTATGTAGTTAGGCATGGAGGTAGATATGGTATACATATAGACACAGATTCCTACCAGTACGAACAATTTTTTCATCTCAGTTCCCACCCTGCTTTGAAAACCTCTGGAACCTCAAGCAAAAAATAAATAAAACCATTTTATTTCCTTCCCTGGCATAGATGGTGTGGGATTCTCCTCTATGCATGGAGACTGTAGTGTGATTTCCCTCTCCCAGTCCATAGTTAAGAAAATGCTCTACTTACCACCAGAAACTGAAGTAAATAAAATGAAATGTACCATTTGATATAAGAAAATCATCCTACAATGAGAAAAAGGTACCTGTTTTTAGAACATGAAATGTACATTTATAATTAGTTTACTGACACTAAGATTTACAAGAAATAGGGAGAGAGGGAAGTAGTTAATTCAATAGCGTTCACAGGGTTTTCATTATAATGTTGAATTTTATCTTTCCAAACCCTGGCGCATACCTTAGTGTGGCTGTGTGTGTAGTGTTCCACACTTACAGCTCTGCAGTGCTAGAGCCCACAGGGAAGCAGCCCTCTCCCCTCCTCCCCCTTTCCCCGCCGCCCCACTGCTCACCATGAATCAGATCCTTCTCATGCACCATCTGACCGCTCTCCCCACCCCAATTTTTCATCATGGTTTCCTTTCCCAGTTTATTTCCTTTCTGTCTTTCCTTGAGGTCTCTCCCTATATCTATCAAAGAGCTATGAATGATTTCCTACTTAGAAAATTTTCTGTTTAAAAAAATCTGTGGCTAATACATTAACAGATTATTTTGGTCACCTAGAAATCTTTTATTCCCACTAAGCATTAAACAGACTACTCTAGGAAAAACGGAGTCATCAGTGAGGCAAATCAAGACCTCTGACTTCTCAGTATTGCATCTGGATGTCTTTTTAACTCGCAAAATACTTGTTATTGCGTAGACACTACTCCTCTTCTTCTGTCCCACCCTCCTCTCGAATTAGTTACAGATAGTAGAGGAATATCTCTGCAATGCTGAATTGGACACATTTTAAATATTAATCATCCTCTATAGTGCTTTTAAATTCCTATGATTAAAAAAAGGCATTTCAAGGCATATTTGCTTGAGAGGAATGTTAAATAGTTAAGTTCTGAAACTGTACCTGAAGGACCTTGTTTGCTTATTTGCTGTAATTCTTAATAAGGGTGTTTTTCTTCTTCCAAAATGATCTCCATCCTCCTCTGAATGAGCCTGTGTAGGAAATGGCCACATAACTGTAATATTTACTTGTACTGGTTCTCAATGTTATGTAACATTGTTTCTCGGTACAACATATTTGTGAAAGTCCTAAAATCTTAGTATATCAGAAATGTACCTTGAGAAAATTGCTTGCTTTCTCAATACATTGAATTTATTTTTTTTTAATTCTATTTCGTATTTAAACACGTGACATACACAGAGACAGCTGTAGAACTTGAATTTGCTTGTGTGCCTTAGATAGCTGTAGAACTTGATTTTGTGTGTGCAATATGTCTGCTAGCCAAAGCTGCACTTAACCAGACTTTCACCTGTCAGCTGTTAACCATTAATTCTAGCTTACCTTGAATCCCAAAGTCTAATGGAAAGTCTAATGGACTCATGGATTTGCAATATAGTGGAGGGAGGAGACTTTGGCTGCTGGGGGAGGGGAGGTGGGTGCGAAGCAAAGTGCAGACTGCCCCTGTGTGCCTGGCTCTTGTGAGGTCAGTTTCCTGCCAGGTAACACTGACTCTCAGAGGTTATGCAGATAGGATTTCTTCTAAGGCCAAACTTTTTTTTTTTTTTTTTTTTAATTTATTTTCACTTGTGAACAGTAAAAGTCTATTTTTAAAAAACAGAAAAATAAGAAGCTCTTTTTAACTTTCTTTTTTATTGAGACCGAGTCTCTCTCTTGTTGCACAGACTGGAGTGCAGTGGTGCAATCTCAGCTCACTGCAACCTCCTCCTCCCAGTTTAAGCGATTCTCCTGCCTCATTCTCCCATATAGCTGGGACTACAGGCATGTGCCACCACGCCTGGCTATTTTTTTGTTTTTGGTTTGTTTTTTGTGTTTTTAGTAGAGACAGGGTTTCACCATGTTGATCAGACTGGTCTCGAACTCCTGACCTCAAATGATCTGCCAGCCTTGGCCTCCCAAAATGCTGGGATGACTTAATTCCCCCACCTATCAAGTTGTTCGTAAAAACTCTGCTCCCCAGATGTTGGGGGAGACTGATCTGAGTAAAGATAAAACTCCAGTCTGTGGCACAGATCCGAAAAGAGATCCTGGGACACAAATCCGAATGGAGAGCTAGGAAGTAACAAGTCTAGAGGCTGCAAGACAGTCAACAAAAGCAAAGCCGGTCGCATCCCTGAAGGAAAGGGTGGTTTTGTCCGGGAGGGAGCCTTCCGGTGGTAGGACCTGTCCTTTATAGGCAGGAAAGTTTGTGAAATAATTTTTGGAGGTTTCACATAATTATATTTCCATGAAGGCCTTCCCTTTGGCCTTGAAGAAGGTCTGAAAGCGTACGGAGGGCATATTGATCCACGTCTGCTGCCACCCAGACCTACTCCTGGGTTGATACATCATGTGACTTGAGCAGAACCAGTCTGTGCACTGTTACCAGCCATCTGCAGGTCTTTGGTCAAGCTGCTGCACCTCTCTGGGCTGCAGTTTCCTCATTTAGAACATAAGACACATACTAGTGCTGAGGATTTCTGTGCGGTCCCCTAAAAAAAACCTAACAATGGTTTTCAGTATGCCTGATTTGAATACATTTTGGAGAAAGATAATTTTATGGTTCAGAGAAGGCTCTCAATCTTTCATAGAAAAGCAAAATAAGCTCTTGTGTTTATAAATGGAATCATAATGTTTTAAAAAAATTGGAAGATCAGGGGAGAAATGACAGGGAAATAAGGGAATGTGAACTGAGAACAGGTCTCTTTGTGAAGTGCTGAAGAACTATGCTGATTTCGATCTGGAAGGTATCTATTCAGATATTTTTATTTGATCTATTGCCAGTGCATTTGACCTATCTTGGCATAAAGAGTTCTTAGCTGTAGAGTTTCCCATTTAAAGTTAAATACACTCCAGCTACCCAAAAAGTGCATATTTATGATGCATTGCCTTTTATGAGGCTCAAACATAGAATGGCAAATTATTGCCAAGAACGGCTTTCACAGAAAATGGATATGTAAGATTATATGAGGTCCTTGTATCTTGCATTGTTTACTCCATGAAACCCCATCTCTCTTCTTAAGTCCCAATTAAAAGAAGATAAGAATAACTCTCCAACCCTACTGAGAGAAACAGAAAGGCTCTAAATAAGAGAAATGCTTCACTGGAAAACCAAATAATATTTTCCTAAATTTGATTTAGCTAGTTAGTGAAATCTTTAAAGTCTTTGAAATAGCATCGTGATTCAAAAAAATTTTGTCTTTTCAAATAAAAGAAGAATTTTTTTTTGAGACAAGGTCTCACTTTTGTTGCCCAGATGGGAGGGAGTGCAGTGGTGTGATCTCAACTCACTGCAGCCACCGGGTGACCCTCCCACAGCAGCCTCCTGAGTAGCTAGGACTACCGCTGCACGTCACTCTGCATGGCTAGTATTTGTATTTTTTGTAGAGACAGGGTTTCACCATGTTGCCCAAGCTGGTCTGGAACTCCTGGGAACAAGCGATCCACCTGCCTCAGCCTCCCAAGTTCTGGAGCATAAGCCACCGTGCCAGGTGTAGAATAAAAGTCTTAACTACATAGAAACTCTTTGAGATTAAATAGACTTTTCTTTTAAACTGACGATACATATTCTTTTCTTTTCTTGTCTTTTTTGAGATGGAGTTTCGCTCTTGTTGCCCAGGCTGGAGGGCAATGGTGTGATCTTGGCTCACCACAATCTCTGCCTCCCAGGTTCAACCGATTGTCCTGCCTCAGTCTCCCGAGTAGCTGAGATTATAGGCACTCACCACCACACCTGGCTACTTTTTTGTATTTTTAGTAGAGGCTGGGGTTCTCCATGTTGGTCAGCCTGGTCTCGAACTCCTGACCCCTGGTGATCTGCCTGCCTCAGCCTACCAAAGTGCTGGGATTACAGGCGTGAACCAACTGTGCCCAGCTCAACCATAGATATTCTTAAAAAATTACTTTCAACTAATGCATTGCAGTTTAAAATTCTGATATCGACTACTTTTATCTTAATTTTTTTCAGTGAAATAAAATGTTTTTGAACATTTGAAGCCTGATGAAAATCAAGAATAACTAGACAAAGTCTTAGGAAGAATCTAGAAGTTAATCTGCAGACACCCAAGTACAAGTCAGAAGTTGGGATTGTAAACCAAAAATTATGTGAAATAAGTCTCAGTCAATTTAGAAGGTTTATTTTGCCAAGAATATGGATGTGCCTATGATGTAGTCTCATGAGGTCCTAAGGACATGTGTCCAAGGTGATTAGACCCAGTCGGATTTTATACATTTTAGGGAAACATGAGACACCAATTAATCTATGCAAGATGTACATTGGTTTGGTCTGAAAAGGTGGGACAACTTGAAGAAGGGAAGGGGACTTCTAGGTCATAGGTAGATAAGAGACAAAGGGGTGCATTCCTTTGAGTTTCTGATTAGCCTTTCACCAAATATGCAATTTTCAAGAACAGTCACTTATTCTGGCTCAGTGAAACAATACAGCAAAGGAGGTACTTGTCTCATGTGAGCAGAGGGATGACTTTGACTTCTGCCCATCCTTTTTCCACAAGGAATTTCCTTGTGGGCAGATTGTGAGGATTGTAGGTTTTTAAAATCTTCGTAGCTATCTTATTTGGGAATAGAATGGGAGGGAGGTTTGCCGGATGCAGTTCGCATCTTGACTTTTCCATGTGACTTAGTGATTCGGGGGGTCCAAGGTTTATTTTCTTTTCAATGGATCATGGGTGAGAGATGTATTAGACCTTTTGTGACCTAAAGCCTTCTGTGTGGGACAGGGACGGCCACGACAGCATCAGCTCACGGAGACCCCTTCTCAGGCATGGCCAATCAACTCTCAGAGCTCCTTCTCTCTCCCATCAAAACTTGCTTTGAAAACAGACATAATAAAAAAGAAGGAAATGATTCCATTTGCAGCAACATGGATGGAACTGGAGGTCGTTATGTTAAGGAAAATAAGCCAAGCATAGAAAGACAAATATTGCATAATCCCACAAAAGATGATTTCATGGCAGTAGAGAGTAGAATGGTGGTTACCGGAGGCTGGGAAGGGTGTGTAGGTGGGGAGTGGGGACCAAGAGAGGTTGGTGAATGGGTGCAAACATAGAGTTAGATAGAAGAAATATGTTCTAACGTTTGATAGAGGAGTATGGTGACTATAGTTAACAACAATGTATTGTAGTTTTCTAAATAGCTAGAAAAGGACTTGAAATGTACTCAACACATAGAAATGGCTGAGTGATGGATATCCTAAATACCCTGACTTCATCATTACACATTCCATGCAGATAACAAAATTTCACATACCCCATAAATATGTACAAACATAATTATCAAAAAGTAAAAAATAAAGGAAGAGAAAGGGCACAGCCTGCCGTGTCCTACAACCCCTCTCTTGCTGCTCCTGAAATGTCATCTTTTCATTACAAGGTTTTAATGCTGACATGAGATCGGGGTTTCTCAACTCTGGCGTTATTGATATTGAGGAGGGATAACTGTTTTGCGAGGGGCTGTCCCACACATCATAGGATGTTTAACAGCACCCCTGGCCTCTGTCCACTACAGCCAGTTGCACCCCCTCTCCCGTTAGGGCCACCAGAATTGTCTCTAGGCATTGCCAAATGTTTCCCGAGGTGGAAGGAGGGCACACGCTCCCAGCGAAGAACCACCAGTGTCAGATGATAACGAAAGTAACGAATGACAGTTATAAATGTTCTGTCATCTTTCATGCTTCTCCTACTGAGAGGCAATGGGATATTGACAAGAGGACACCGTCCAGAAGAGGAATGACGAGCTTCATCCCAGCTCTGTCCTTGCCAGTGACCCTGAGCTCATCATGTTACCTCTTCAAGTCTCCATTACCATATTTTTATAATAAAGACGTATCACCATTAGCCATTTACTGAATGCCCATTAATGCAATATGAACGAGAGAGTCTTCCTAGGAGTGGCTCACAGTCAAGTAAAGCAGACAGACGTGAACAATAATTGAAAGGAAAAGTTCCAAGTTGACATGAGGGGTTCCCATGCTTTGGCAGGGACTGTGGCAGATATGGGAGCCCGTGGCTGACCTTGGACCCAGGTGGCTCGTGCACACGCTTGCATTCCACGGGTACACTGCCGCCGCAGGAGGGCAGGGCCAGCTTTCAGGATTGGCACTGCCACCAGCCTTTGTGGGGCAGAGCTGCCAGTAACCCAGGCCTCCTCCCAGCACACTTCCTCAGTAGAGAAGTCATCCCAGCTTCTCATCTTCTTAGTCCATTTCACACTTTTTAGTCCCACAAGGCTACAACTGTGTGAGGGCTCCTCAGTTACTCCGTGTATCAACACATAGCGAGTCATCAAGATACCATCCCACTCCTACTGGGCTTTGATTGACAACTTTAAAATGATAATTTATGCCTGGGGAAAGTTCCATATTTCAAAACTCTCCTCTGTTTTGGCAAACTAGGTCATTGCCTAACCAACACAGGCCAAAGGTTCACCCTGCAAGCATTCCAAAGTCCTGTTCCAACACCATGTAGAACGATCAATGCTCCAAGACTGAGACAAAAGAGTTTCATTGCAAACCATTTTTTCCCTTTTAAACATAAAAAGCATCCACACGAAACAAAGACTAATGTCTTCACTGCAGGCAAAGGCAAAAGTTGAAAAAATGCATTTTTAAAATCATTTCATGGAATCCAGCCAGATTTTACAAGACCCATTCAATTCTCAAGTAAATTCCTAACTCTTCACTTTCCTACTATCTGGTTTATGGCTAGCCCAGACCTCGTGCTTTCCTTCAGCCTCTCCACCTTTAGCCCCTCCTACCACCCAGTGTGACTTTGAGCAGGGGTTCCCAATGCCTGGGGCACAGACCAGTACCCGTCTTTGGCCTGTTAGGAAGCAGGCCGCACAGCAGGAGGTGAGTAGCAGGCCAGCAGGCATTACCGCCTGAGCTCCGCCTCCTGTCAGTCAATGGATAGATGAGATGCTCACAGGAGCTGGAACCCTATTGTGAACTGCGCATGCGGGGGATCCAGGCTCCTTATGAGAATCTAATGCCGGATGATCTGTCACTGTGTCCCGTCACCCTCAGACGGAACTGTCTACTTGCAGGAAAACAAGCTCAGGACTCCCACTGATTCTACATGATAGTGAGTTGCATAACTATTTCATTATATATTTCAATGTAGTAATAGTAGAAATAAAGTGCACAATACACGTCACACACTTGAATCATCCGCAGTCTGTGGAAAATTGGCTCCACAAAACCAGTCCTGGTGCCAAAAAGCCTGGGGACCTCTGTTTTTGAGCATTGAAGGAAAACCCCAAACTCTTTCAGAAAACCTCACTTTTCTATTTTTCTACTTAACTTACATAAAATTTTGTAAATGGCCAATTCTGTGTCCATGTTATCCGGTTTAACTGAGCTGAATCAAGCGAGCTGGTATCAGTTATGGTAAGCCTTAGATGAGGAATTTGTGTATTTGTGCTGCATAAGGATTTCTATCATCCATTCCAAAGGCTACTATAAATTTACAAGTCTGAACTTTATATTTTATGAAATAATTTATACCTAACAATGCTTCCTTTTTTCTTTTTCTTTTTTTGAGACAGAGTCTCACTCTGTCACCCAGGCTGGAATGCAGTGGTGCGATCTCAGCTCACTGCAGCCTTGACCTCCCTGGGCTCAAGTGATCCTTCTTGGGGAGCTGGGATTACAGGTGTGCACCACCAAGCCCAGCCAATTTTTGTACATTTTTGTAGAGATGGGGTTTCATCACATTTCCCAGGCTGGTCTCAAACTCCTAGACTCAAGTCTCCCAAACTGCTGGAATTACAGGCGTGAGCCACTGTGCCAGGCCTAAAAATGCTCCTTGAATTACTATTGTAATAGCCCAGATCCACTGAGCTTCCAGGGTTAATGCCCTTTGCAAAGCAGATTCCTTGCCTACCACGAAGGCTGTGCAATGCTGCAGCCCCTCGAGCTCCTCGGCATGCCCCGGTAGCCAAGTTAGGAGGCCAAGACGCAAAGGCGCCCAATTCTCCCATGTTCAGGTTAACCGGTCTCTTTCTTATAAAAGTGGGTGTGACACAGGTGTCCTCCCTTCCACTCAGCAGAACAAAACCCAAGCCTGCTAGCTCTTTGCCCCAGTGGGGTTCAGTGGCCAAGCAGGTGCAGCACAGAACGGAAATTACATCTCTGAGATATACTGAGTTCCAGAGGAAGCAGTGCAATTAGTGATCCCAGGCACCGTGCTGGAGTCTGCAACCACTTACTTTCAGTTCTGTTGCACAACCAGAAGAAAACACTTGCTAATCATGATCTTTTACCATTTATTTCAGCAATCATGGAGACGTTCAGTTGCAACCTCGCAGTACCAGCTCCCAGTTACTGAATGCTGAGAGCTGGCCTCAGCAAGACGCCGTCCTCAGCAGCTGAGTGTACTGTCGCCTTTGTCCTTATGACAGGATGCAAAGTAGATGCCACTCTCCATGCTTTGCAGATGACCCCCAGGCTCAGAATTTTACTTGAACCCAGGTTGTAAAAATCGCCTCTACTCTGGGCTGTTGCTCATGCTGGTGACTGCATCCGAGCTTTTCCATCACTGCCCTGCGTTTTCTCTAAAATCCAGTCCATGTACTCAGCGACTTTGGTGTAGACACCAGGTTGCTCCCTGCGGGCACAGCCTTCACCCCAGCTGGTGATGCCCACCAAATGCCACATTCCGTTGTGTTTGCAAACTAAGGGACCACCTGAATCTCCCTGAGTCACAGTGGAAGAATAAAATGTTACGACAGAACAGATTCAAATAAGTGACCACCTCTAAAATTCTGTAGCCCACTACACAACCTCCCCCCACACACGCGCACAAATACCCCACACACGCACACAAACCCCCTCCACACACACACAACCCCCCCACACGCACGCAAACCCCCCCACATGCACACAAAGCCCCCACCACACACGCACACAAACCCCCTCCACACACACACACACAAACTCCCTCCACACACATACACACACACAAACCCCCACACACACGCACACAAACCCCCCCACACGCACACAAACCCCCCTACACGCACACAAACCCCACACACACGCACACAAACCCCCACACACACGCACACAAACCCCCACATACACGCACACAAACCCTCCCACATGCACACAAACCCCCCCCACACACAACCCCCCACACGCACACAGAACCCCCCACATGCGCGCACAACCCCCACCACACTTTCTTAAAGTATCTCATGTGCCTGCATTTTTTGTATCCCCTCTTCTATTCTGAAAAAAATCTAACAAAGAAATTTGTATATCCTCCAACAAAGAAATCTAGCATTTTTATATTTTAGTACAATTATTGCATGTGTATTTGTCCCTCTTAAATTAGTGCATGCATAGATTGTGACACCTATGATAAATAATATAAATATGAAATGTATTATATATATCCCATTTGTTAAATGTTGCTTATAATTTATCCAATCATTTGTCTCTGAATTTTTTAAAAACTATAATAAATTATGCTATTGGAAAATATATTTTGAAATGAATTTTCTCAGGCAGCCTATTGTGTTTTTATAATCTCATGCATTACCTTACAAGCATCTTTCCCCCCTTCTTTATAGCCAGCGCAGACCATCTGTTTGGTTATTTTATAATCTTGATATCTTTTCTGACATTCTTCATTTGTCACCAAAGGAATATTTACCTTTTGTAGAATATTTTGGATTTCACCTGTGAAGTAACCAATATACAACTTCAGAAGGAGGAAACACAATAAATAGTAAATATGGAAATAAGTTTTAAAGTGAATCAGAGTGGTGCACTTTTCATAAGGGCTATATCTTTTAATACAATTAGTAAAAATTGGGAAGGTAGTATTTTACACACACACACACACACACACACACACGAAGAGAGAGAGAGAGAAAGGGCATCCTGTGCTGTTCTCTTATTGCCTATGTGATACTGGGACAAGCCCAGCACCCTGGGCTACCAGAAAGCCTCCTTCCATGTTTTCCGCAGCCCCCTCCTCTCAGTAGCAGTCCCCCAGAAATCCCATTTTATATTTATCACCTACAACAATCCAAAACTCTAGAAGTTCTTACTTTTCATTTTTTTGTTTTATATATTCAAAATTATAATTTAAGACTATATCATTTCTGAAAAAGCCCTCAAGCCTTTGGCAACTGAGGGGTATTTTGTTTTTTGAGTAAATGCACGTGAGCATTTCCCTTGGAGAACCATTAATTTACAGATCATTTAAATGCTACCCATGTTCAGGTTTCCCTTGGATATATGTTGGGAGCTTTCATTGCTTAGTTAAGATTACTTTTAATTTCTTCTTGTCTCAAATTACCTGTAAAAAATCTAAAAATGTGACTTACTTGAAAAAGGACTGAATCAGGAAAGATGGAGTTTGGCAATCTACCCTCTTTTGTAAAGAATGACTCTCTTCACAAATATTACTCTCCATAGTGTCTATTGTGAACATAATTTTGGAAAGGGAGACTGGTCTGTTTCCTAAAAAGTTCAAGGGCAATTGGAACACTCCAAACACCCATAAACAGGAATTGTAAACCTAAGGTTTACAGACAGAATTCACATGGTTTGTAAATTTGAGTAGAGAAAAATTATTTACTTTCACTAACCACCAAAGGAAGCCTGCCTTTCCCTTCAGTTAGGAATGTAGATGACAGACAGAGCAGTATTAGTGGTACCTGTGACTTTGCCATCAGCAGATGACAAATCAACAAATTACAGATCATTTCAGATCACATTTCAGTTGTGGCAGATGAGTAAAAATGACATTTATGCTCACCACTATTTCAAAAATATGGCTGGTATTAGAATAACTTGCTATGTAATAGATTAATAGAGAGGCATATATATACATTACTGTATCACTTTTTAAAAGTATTTTGATAACTATCTTGCACTTCCCTTGGTTTCCTCTGTGATCCTGCATATTTTATTTAAATGTTTAGAACCATTACTAGGGAAGTAGTTCACAGGCTTCCTCAGATGGCAGGAAGGGCGCATGGAAACAAAAAGATGGAGAACTGGCCACAAAGAGAGATGGTACAGCTGCCTGTGCTCCTGGCCCTTAGCATCAGGGGAGAACGTGGTTTTGGGAGATGGGAACGCTATTAACACTGAGGACCGAATGGGCTTGCCCAGGCTTGTCAGCCCTAGATGGACCAACCCTTCATGCAAAGTCTAGCACATGGTCTTTATAATGAAGTAAGATGCTTAAAAGTCTCCCTAAAAAATGTTTTGCAAGCCAAAGCAAAAAAAAATTTTTTTTTAAATTAACAGTAAATATTTGGGAATAAATAGGTAGGAAAGATTAAGAGTTTAGATATAATTTTAGACAGAAGCCGATTAAAACGACCCACTCCGTGTATTTCAACAGGTAAGACCTGCTGTACCTTTCTCCTTCGAGAAGCCCCATCCGGTTATCCAGCAGTTACTATAAACTGTATTTGTGTCACCTTTGGAAGGTAGGCATATTGGTTTTTGGAATTCTGAAACATAATTTTTAAATTAGAATTTGGTCAAATAAAGTTATGGATACAGACTTTAAAAAACACATCTTTTTCTTTTTCTGTCTTCTCTTTCTATAGAGTAGCACCAAGAAGAACTCTTTTGCTTTCTGCTGAACTTCTAAGGCTAATGACTCAAGAAAATTTGTCACCACCATTTCTCACATGACATTTTTGGTGTTACAACTTCCTGAATTCAATTTTTAAAACTCAGAACCTAAATCTACAGTCGAAAGCATGTAGAAGTCCCTGAATCTTACTCCGTGTGTGCTATCCTTAACAGTCATAGCAGAGTGTCTTCACTGCTACAGGCATTAAGTGCTTTAATGTATTAATTATTATAACAAATCCAGGAAGAAATTATCATCCTCTTTTTACTGACGGGGAAATTAGAGGTGTGAAGAGATAAAGCAACTTGCCCAAGCTGTCACATAATTGTTTGCGTGTAGTGGCGCGATCTTGGCTCACTGCAGTCTCGACCTCCTGGACTCAAGTGATCCTCTTGCCTCAGCCTCTTGACTGGCGGGGACTACAGGTGCACACGACCATACCCAGTTAATTGTTTTTTTTCTAATTTTATGTAGAGATGGGGCCTCACTGTGTTGCCCAGGCTGGTCTCAAACTCCTGGCCTCAAGCATTCCTCCCACGTGGGCATCCCAAAGTGTTGGGATTACAGGTGTGGGCCGCCATGCCCGGCCATTAACGTTGTTAGATACGGTGGGCATTCAGCTCCTGGGAGCAATGAACCTCCAAAGGCAGCACCTCTGATTACGATGCTCTCGCCTTTCCTGGGCTTCTTTCTGCATCAGTCTCTTTCCTACCCAAATTACACCTGGAAGTTGATATCTGGTCCCACTGCCCTCACACACCTCTAATATCCCTAAGCCCAAAGCAGTGACGGTTATGCTACTCTTATCAAAGGAAGCCCAGATTTCCTACATCCATTATTTCAATAACCTGCATGCAGTTGTATTCTTCCCTGAAAGAACGGATTCACATTTCTTGCTCTTTAAGTAGAAGAGATTTCATGGCCAGCCGCAGGGTCTTCGCTTCCCATGCAACCCTCACCTTTCCCTCAACTCCACCAGTCAGAAAATAACAACAGTCTCTCCAGATCTGTCCTCTTGTTCAAACTGATATGAAAGGGTAAACCAGTACCATTCTGCCATCCACCTTCTTCTTACACATGCTACCTACCAGTGTAATTCAAAGGAGCCTGGAGTTTTATTAAGGCAATATCGTGATGCTCTTCTGAGATTTTATAGTTTTGGTGAACAATAATCTCTTTTATTTGCGAAAAAGGTGTTTCTTTTGTAATGTCTGACAGATTTAAAATGCCACTATAAATGCGCCAAATGTCCGGTAAGGGCAGCCTAGGAGAGAAGAATAAATACCTATTTGACACTGGGAAGTCCTTCCTTCTATATTGTTCTCCCAGCACTCTCTTTCAAAGAGAATTGGGAAGGAAATGCTACATAGGACATATTTTTTTCTACCTAATTCCGCCTTCCAGTAATTTGTCATCACCAATAGCAGCAGCAGAGAATCTCTGAAGATTCTATTTAAAAAATGGAAAAGTGTACATTTATGTAATTATATCATGCTTACTGCAAGTGGCAACACAAGAATGTTGTTGCCTCATTTTTGAGAGCCACTGTAGTGGGAAGAGACGAGCAATTTATCATGGGAAAATTAAGCTCAGTTCAACAAAACTGAACCTAATGGCTTCATTAAAATTCAGAACTATCCATGGCGAAACCCCGTCTTTCCTAAAACATGCTAAAATTAGCTGGGTGTGGTGGTGCGTGCCTGAAGTCCCAGCTACTTGGGAGGCTGAGGCAGGAGAATTGCTTGAACCCGGGAGGCAGAGTTTGCAGTGAGCTGAGATTGCGCCATCACACTCCAGCCCAGTGCCTGGTGACAGAGCGAGACTCTGCCTCAAAAAAAAAAGAAAAAAAAGAAAGAAACAAACAAACAAAAAGAAAAAAAATTCAGAACTATCAAGAAATCAGACTGATCTTCTAATGCCCTTCTAATTGGGTAAAGTAGAAGGACTTTAGTGTTGTTTAAAATATTTCTATATGGCTGGGTGTGGTAGCTTACACCTGTAATCCCAGCACTTTGGGAGGCAGAGGTGGGTGGATCACTTGAGGTCAGGAGTTCGAGACCAGCCTGACCAACATGGTGGTGAAATCCTATCTCTACTAAAAATACAGAAATTAGCCGGGTGTGGTAGTGCGTATCTATAATCTCAGCCACTCAGGAGGCTGAGGCAGGAGAATCGCTTGAACCTGGGAGGCAGAGGCTGCAGTGAGCCAAGATCCTGCCACTGCACTCCAGCCTGGGTGACTGAGTGAGACTCCAGCTCAAAATAAATAAATAAATAAAATAAAATAAATCTATATTTTGGAAAGTATGAAAATTTAAATTGATTGTTTAAAAGATGAACGTATACTAAGTATATCCAAAATTATGACCTAAAGCAAAGCCTCACTCTGTACAAAGATCTGGAAATCTTTATCATCACCAAGTGATGCAAGACAGGCGGGCACAAAATTTAGAAACGAATAATGCCGGTATCAGGTGCAAAGGGGCCTTTTTGTTTTCAGTGAAATCTCTAATAAACTCACAATGCTGAGCCTTCAAGAATGAAGATTATTGGTCCCAAACTGTAGTGCACTTACTAAAAAAGAGACCTTCTATTTCCCATCTTGGGCCTTTTCTTCCAGGTCAACGACCACAAAACCACATGCCAGCTCCCGTGCGGCAGAGCCCCTTCCTGTGATGACAAGGTGGCGGGGTCTGGCTCCACCACGTGTACCACTGACTGCTAGATTTGGGCGGCAATATTTTCAATGCTAGTACATAGCACCTAAGCATGAATTTCACTAAAACAAAGATACTTTGCGTTGATGTTTTGGCGACAGTGTGTTCAATCCCAGTACACAGCATCTAAGCATGAATTTAGCTAAAACAAAGATAGTTTGTGTTTATTTTTGAGAAAATCTCCTACAACTCTAATAAGCAGCAAAGCTGTCACTCAAGCCAAGCTCTGTCTAACTCCAAAGCTTCAGTGTTTTAACACGTAAAAACCCTAACATATCTCTTTGACCAATAAAATAGAAATATATCAAATTATATACATTGAAATACACAGAGTACAAAACTCTCACTTTTAAAAATTATTATTACTTAGTATATTTATGAATCAAAGAGCAAAAAGTAAAATTTCTATGGGCCTGACAAATAAGTCTTTGAAGAACACACCAGGGATTGGTGGTGGGTGATGGGTTGGAGAAGCTGGGTATTGACTTTGCTTCTCTTTCTTTGGAAGAATACCCACCCAGGGGCATCAGTCCTGTACAGAGACCACACGCTTTTCTGATGGGTCAGACTGGTCAGTGCTTGGACCCTACTAATTAAATGGTGTGAATACCATCCCTGCTTTAACACGTCTCTATTTGCAAAGTTACAGGACGATGGAGCAGCTGATCATAGATCCTTGAAAATGAAAAGTCAAGATAAGACTCTGGATGAGGTGTATCCAACACTTACCCATCAAAGCAGTGGGCAGCGGTGAGGACCCACTGGTGCCCTATGAGTGATCCTCCACACAGGTGCCTCTGAGCTGTCAGCTTCACCTGCAGGCTCACCTGCCAGGGCCACTCTCCCAAAGAAGAGTTGGTTCCTCCAACAATGCGTGCGTTTGTTCTTGTTGTGCAGACTGAAAAGAGAGTGTTAATGATAATGGTTGGAATTAAAAGTGAATCAAAGTCCCTTCCAACCAAAAAGAACAAGACATATAATTCCATAAGACTAAGCAAGCTATCAACATGACAGACATCCTTAAAATTCCACGAAAAAGCAAGGTTACTCACCAGAGCTGTCCCCAGTTGTACACAATCTCAAAGAGTAACCAGAGCTCCTTTGTGTCCCATACGTAATCCTAGTTGGAGAACCATCCAAAGATAATCTTAAGAAACACTTACACCTAGATGAAATGAACAGTAGAAAGAGTAAGCCTTCACAGAGGGAGAAAGAATATCAAGTGATCATCTCAACTGTCTTTGAAAAATAAAATTTCCCTCACTTCTCTTCCTTACAGTCTTCTGGGAGTAAAGAATAAGTGAAAAACTGACAGCGAATCATCTGTGTACAAGTCTCTTGGCAAACATTCACTCCTTTAACGAAAGTCACATTCAATTCTTCTCCTCCAAAGTCAACTCCTGGGTAAATTTTAGAATGGCAGGGCTCTGTGGTCAATTATAAACATAAAAACATATCAAATGAGAAAAGCAATGAACAACACTTACACAAGTTTCTGTTACCTTGAGGATTCTTTCTTCATTGTTGCTGTTAAAAGTCATGAAATATGTTACATTTTATGTTATATTATTATCGAATCACATTACCAGGTAAAGTTCTTTTGCAGGTTAAAAGGCTATATCCAGATATGGTGTTTTCTTGAGGAGTAGAGGAACTTGGTGTGCCGTTTTCAGATGTTTTAAGAAAACAAACATTTCTATTTTTTTTTTTAAAAAAAAGCAAGAGAGAAAGAAAGAAATTTGCATTAGAGGCATTAAACAAATACAAAAGCAGCTTACACTCAAAAAGCAACTCAGCAAATTTCATTCTTCTGGGAAACTGTCTTCAAAGTAAATCAGACTACAGGACTCTAATAAATTGCAGAGATTAAATGTAAATCAAGCCTCATCTCCCTCTGGAGAAAACGAATAGGCACAGACAACCTGCAAAGAGGACAATAGTGAAGTTCCACCTTCTAACTGGAAACAACAACAACAACAAAAAGCATCAAAGAACAAATTCGGGGAGTTTATGCTGCCGATGATATTTCATAACTAGACACCCTTCTCTTAGCTCCAGGCTGTGTGTAGAAGAGGGTGGGTTATCTGAGATAAGGAGAGTGGGCCAGAGCCTTGATCAGAATAAACAGAGCTCTAGTGTCTGAAACAAAGAGAAGAGCCAACAAGCCTAAGGAATATACTGCCAGTGAGTGGCTTTTACTCCAAGCTAATACAAAACATCAAGATCATGTTTTGAATCTTCATTCAAAGGCATCAGTTCCTTCTTTTTTCTCATGGCTATGCTTCACTGGTTCAATGGTAACATTTGTTTGAAAGTGAGAGAAGGTAGGCAGAGAAGTCTGCTAATCTCTTAACTGATCTGCACCTGGCAGAAAAGTACCTACTTCAACTGCAGGTTCAAGTGTTTTGAGGGAAATGAATGAAACTTTTTAAAACTCAGACGATAAAATAAGAGCGATGAAGGTACAGCAGCAAGCGCTCCCCATGCATACTCACCTTTGTGACTCTGTTTTCCATGAGTTCGTATAGAATGTAAAGAAGAAGCAGTTGGGATGATAGGTGCAGATGGTCCTACACACAAAAGCATCTGGAGTGAGGACCCTGGCAACATCCACATCTGAGAACGCAAGGTGTTGGAAGATGTCCATGTGGCAACCTGTGAACTCAGAGAGAAGATGTTCCTTAGGAAATGACACGATGCTAAATTTCTTTATATTTTGTCATCATAATTAAGGAAATTGTGACTATTATTCACAGTATTAAACATCTTAAGTTAAAAAATGTCTGTTAAAGTATCTTCAAACTTGTTTGCCATTTAGAGGAAGGCAAAGTTAGTCTAATTCTAAGGGGCAAATTCCTGTGTCAGAGAAATAAAAGCTGTGCTCCTAGCTCCATTATCCACCAATGCCAAATGTTTACATTACTCAGTGTGTGTTTATGTTTCCTTTATATTACTCTGACTCTGAGGACTTAGGAATGTAAGGTTTTTTTGTTGTATTTTCCTGAATACATTATAAAAAGTTATTTAATAAGAAGAGATTAACAAAATGCCTTGTGCCCATCAAAATTAGAACAGACAATCCACTTTTATTATCATTATATTCATATGATCTTATATCCTGTTTTGTTTTATTTGTGTTCACATCATTTATGCAGTTTACTAAATTTGATAACAGATAATTCTATTGGTACTCATTGGTTTACAGATTCAATGCACTCTATCAAAATCCTGCTCCCTTTTGTTGCAGAAACTGACAACCTTCATAAAATTCATATGGAAATGCAAAAGATCCAGAATAACCAAATTCATCTTGCAAAAGAACAAAATTAAAGCACTCAGACTGTCTGAGTTCGAAACTTACTACAGCGTTATGGTAATCAAGACTGTGTGTAACTGGAGTTAAGGTAGACATATAGGTCAATGGGTTAGAACTGATGATCCAGAAATAAACTCACATTATAGGTGATCGATTTTTGAAAAGGATTTCAGGACAACTCAATGGAGAAAGAACTGTCTTTTCAACAAATGGTGCTGGAATAGCTGAATATCCACATGCAAGAATTAAGTTAGATTCCTACTTTACACCATATACAAAATTTAATTCAAAATGCATCAAATGCCTAAGCGTAAGAGCTAAAACTATAAACCTCTAAGAACAAATTATAAGCAAAAGTCTTCATAACCATGAATTACGTTTTGGCGTTTTAGGTAAAGCATGAGCCAGACTGGATTTCATCAAGTTTAAAAACTTCTGTGCTTCAAAGAACTCCATAAATAAAGTGAAAAGATGACCTGCAGGTGCACAGAAAATTTTTGCGAATAATATATGGTCTAAGAGTGTAGTATCCAGAGTATATAAAGAGCTCATACAACTCAACAATGAAAACAAAATAACCCAATTATTTTTAATGGCTAAAAGATTTAAACAGAGATTTCCCCAAAGAATTCATTCAAATTGCTAATAAGCACATGAGAAAATATTCCACATTATTAGTCATTAGGGAAATGCATATCAAAACCACCATGAGAAACCACTTCACACTCCCTAGAAAGGCAGTAATGAAAAAGGCAATAACAAGTGTTGTTAAGGTTGTAGAGAGATTGAAGCCCTCGGTGGAACAGGCAAGCTCAGGCCACAGCTCTGGGCTGTCATTTCTGCTGTCCACACCCGGGAGAGCACCGTGGATGTCTAATCTCTGTACTTGCTTTCTTGTTAAACTGCAGTGAGTTCCCATATGATTTAATCTGGTCAAATAGCCTTTACACAATGATAAAAATCCTGGCTGTAGCCAGGCACAGTGGCTCACGCCTGTAATCCCAGCACTCCGGGAGGCCCAGAGGCCAGATCACAAGGTCAGGAGTTAAAAACCAGACTAACCAGCATGGTGAAACCCCATCTCTACTAAAAACTCAAAAATCAGCTGGGCATAGAGTCCTGCCTCCTGGCATCCTTTAAAAACTCTCCCAGAAAAAAATAAAATGAATGTTAAAGTTAAATCATCAGTTCATGTGAACCATCAACCTGGCACACACTATGGGGAAGGTGTGCTGTGGCAAAGAGAAGACAGGCAAACAGATGCCTTGTAACCAACCTTCCCAATCTTACACAGGGAAATCCTAGCCCAGCACCCAATACAGTGCCAAGCACAGAGCCAGCACCCAGTACTGCGGAGAACTGACTAGAAGGGATTTGGTTTCGGTAACATCTTGTCATTAACATCCTGATATGCTAAATCAGGTGGAATGTCATGGCAGTTTTCTGGGTAATTCCACTGAAATTACCTTTATGTGTGAAATGACAGCTTTATTCCCTCCCCATGGTAGAGTCATTTCACTAGATAGGGACACGACCAAGGAATGACCTTACAGTTTCGCTACAATATCAATGTACTAGTTTCCTGTAACTGCTGTTACAGGTGCATAGCCACAAACTTAGTGGTTACAAACAACACAGATTTGTCATCTTACTATTGTAGAGATTAGAAGTATGACATGGGTCTTACTGGGCTAAAATCAAGACATCAGCAGGGCTTTGTTCCTCCAGGATGCTACATAAGGAAACTGTTCCCTTGCCCTTTCCAGATTCTAGAGGCCACCTGCGTTCCTTGGCTCATGGACCTTCATCTTGTTAGATAGAGTGAACTCCAAGTTTCTCTTCAAAGAACCAGCATGTCAGCATGTTCAGCTCTCTTTTTCTTTAATTCTCCATTTTAAAATTTAACTTGCTGGTTCTCTGCACCACCTTGCCTCTAGTTTCGGTAAACAACTTTCCCGCCAGTTCTAATCAGTAGTTCACATCTGTTCTCCCAGTCCCCTGCTCCATCCTGACTCATCCCGATCACCTGCTCTGGTCTCCTGCTTAACCCAAAACGGGGTAAGCCTTACCCCAAAAATGGGAAATACCCCAAGTAAGGTAAGGGATGAAAAGGATAAAGCTAGCAACAGTAATATTCCCGCTAATAATCCCCTTGCCTTAATGTTAAAATACCAGAAGAGTAATGAAAGGACCAAAAACAAGAAAAAGCAGCTGCTGTCCCAAACCCTTTTCCTATCCCTGTTGTCCCTCCTCCTTATAACTCTGCCTCTTGGGAATCGTTCCAAGAGCCCACTCATTACCAGCCTGAGCACCCTTCCCTAAAAGGACTCCAACGTAAAATAGAGCAATGTAAAATGGATATTCAGAACTTCCCTTTCCCCTCTTCTCAGGGGAAGAAAGAGGCATGATCCATAGAGCTGCTATGGGAGCTGAGGAACAGGAACATCCCCCCTATTGGGGGCACCAAGCCGGTGTGACACAGTCCTCAGAGTTTATGGGTGCATAGGAATTTATACCCTGGTCAAATGGGTTACAGACAGTTGCTTAGTATGTAAGAAAAGTAATAAATAAGCTATAAAAAATTAACCCTTGGGGGCAGTAATTCAGGCTTAAGGCCATTCCAAAATATCCAGATTGATTACGCAAAGATGCCTCTAATTGGTCGTATTTATTAGTAATAAGAGATTACCTTACTCATTGGGTAGGAGCTATTTCCTTTTTAAGTACAACTAACTGCTAATAATGTTGTCAAGGCATATGTTGAAAATATTATACCCAAGTTTAGATTAACAGAGAACATTCATTCAGATAATAGGACTCATTTCACTGCACATGTCATTAAGAAATTAGCTCAGGTACTGGATATACCATGGAAATATCATCCTCCCTGGCACCTACCTTCATCAGGAAAAGCAGGAAGACCTATTACCCTGTTAAGAGTCCAAACTGCTCCCCAAAAAGACATCGGCCCATCTCCTTATGAGATGCTTCATGAATTGCCTTATCTACATGCTACTACCAATGTTTCTACACTTGAAATAAAAAAAATCAGTTTCTCAGAAATTATGTACTTGGTTTATCTTCCACTTTCCCTTCCCTCAGAACTAGAGGTCTTTTAGCACAGGTGCCGCCCCTAGAGTTTCCAGCACAGCGACATCAGCCTGGGGACCACGTCCTTGTCAAAAGTTGGAGAGAAGGAAAAGCTGGAACCAGCCTGGGTAGGATGTTACCTAGTGTCCCTAACTACTGAAACTGCAGTCCAGGCAGCAGAAAAAGGATGGACCCATCACACCCAAGTCAAGAAAGCCAAGTCAAGAAAGCCCTCCAGAGTCATGAGCCATAGTCCCAGGGGAAAATCCTATCAATCTAAAGCGAAGGAAAATCTAACTCTCTTTCATCCATTCTATTACTCCTTCTTCTTTGCTTGCTCTATTGCTGACCATCTAATTCTTCATATAACCAAGTCAATTTCACCTCAAACTATTACATTTGATGCTTGCCTTGTTATACTCTGCGGAGACTTGCCAAGTCAGAGGCAACTCTCCACTTCAGAAAAGTATCTTTACCCTATCTAACTTTTCTCAGACAAAAAAAAAAAAAAAAAAAAAAAAGATCTGTTAAGTGGAATAAGTTACTTTGAGAAGAGTTTGACAAAGATTCCAGTATAAACTGAAAATCGTGTCCTTTTTAGAACAGAGCTTCTCTGCCAAAGTTGGTCCAACACTCTATAAAATGTTAAAGAGCAAGGATGGACCACCCCAACCAGTACCTGCCATTTCTTAAAACCATGCACTCATTTTGCTAAAGGAGTTACCCCTCCCCATTGTCAGCTAAACCAATGTATCCAGCACAGATCACCATCGCTACTCAGTAGAGATCTTCCTCTTCATTGAGCCATTTCTTTGGTATAGGAGCAGAAGTCTCAGGGAATAACCCCACAGGACCCCTTGAAATGTGCTTTATTGCCTCCTCACATCCTGCACCCACTTCTCTCTCTCCTAAGTTCTCCACTAACCAAAGCATCTCTAGTTATCTACCCAATGATAAAACCTAAGTAGTTGTTGTAGAGATTAAAGATTTAAAACAAGCTATAGCAATCGAAACAGGGTATCAGGATACAAACGGCTGGCTGGAATGGATTCGATATTCTGTTCATATGCTAAACAAGAGTGACTGTTATGCTTGTGTGACAGGCAGGCAGAGACCCAGATTGTCCTTTCCACTTGGGTGGTTCTCTCACGACAGGGCATGAGCTCTATGGTAGCCCTTTTTCAGAACCCCACCGCCTGAGGTGATGACTCATGCAAGACTCTTTCACTGCTGTTCCCTAAGGTTAAGAGCCCTGTGGGTCAGCCCCCGAGGGCCATCTGGCCTCCAGCCCCCAATGTTAATTCACCTCGTGCCTTTCACGATGTGGGTGGGGGGAAAGTTGGCATTCAAGGAATGCCAGCTGAACAGGGTGCAGTGAAACCGAGCCTTTTCAAGAGCTTACCAGTCTGCCCTTGTTCTTCCCTGAGCAGATGTGTGGTGGTACTGCAGGGGACTATTGCTGTGTACTCTGCCAGGTAATTAGAGCAGTACTTGTGCCCTAGTCCAATTGGCCATCCCTTTCACCCTAGCATTCCATCAACATGATTTAAAAAAAAGAGAGAGAAAAAAAGAAAAATTGAAAAAAAAGAAGTGCATCAAATGGGTCCTTTAACCCCCATGTTTATATAAACACTATTGGAGTTACCAGATAAATTTAAAGCCAGAGATCAAATAGCTGCAGGATTTGAGTCAATATTTTTGTAGGTGACAATTAATAAAAATGTAAATTAAATAAATTACATGTATTATGACTAGCAGCTGTTTATTAATTACACCAGGGATGCTGTCAAAGAGATAGAAGAACAACTAAGCCAAGACATGTGAAGGAATTTTGAAGAGAAAATAAAAACCATAAATATTCAATATGGGGGATTGTTAGATATAGTGAACTCCAAGTTTCTCTTCAAAGAATCAGTATGTCAGTATGTTCAGCTCTCTTTTTCTTTAATTCTCCATTTTAAAGTTTAATTTCCTGGTACTCTGTGCTCACTTGACTCCAGTTTTGGTAAACAACTTTCCCACCAGTTCTAATCAGTAGTTCTCACATCTGTTCCCCCAGTCCCCTGCTCCGTCCTGACTCATTCTGGTCACCTGCTCCAGTCACCTGCTTTGACCTGAATCACCCCCGGTCACCTGCTCTGCCATAACTGTTTTTCCCACTAAACCACTCACCCAGCCAATCTGGCTCATCCCCCTGCTCTCTTTAAAATAGCCAATTGGAATTAGCTTTGACTATGCGGTCTAACTCTAGCCAATAAGGGAATGACACAGCAGTAGGGGCTGCATCAAGGATAAGAACCTCTTCCCCTCCCCTGTTCAGTTGTGTGCTCACCATTGCTCCATCTGTGAGATGCACCCTTCTATAGAAGTAAATTGCCTTGCTGAGAAAATTAATATTTGAGTTCTACTTCTTTTGTGGCATCAAAAATTTACATATAACAATCTTCAAAGTCAGCAGTGTAACACTTTCAAACCTCTCTCTCTGGCTCTGACCCTTCTGCCTCTCTCTTTCTCTTATAAGCCTTGTTAGTACTCAACCCTTGTGAGTACATGGGGCCCATCCAGAAATCCAGAGTAATCTCCCCATCTCACAGTCCTTAACTGAATCACATTGACAGAAGCCCTTTTGCTAACTGTAGGGACACAGGTGCAGGTTCCAAGGCTTAGAGCAGGGACATCTCTGGGGGCTCTTATTCTGCCTGCTACAATCACAAAGTGAAGTCGTCCTACAATTACCAATCTCTGAAAGTGCACAAGGCTTCAGTGAGAATCCAGATTCCACGTTATCCAGCACCTTTATACTGGTAGGTGTTCCTCCGGGACTGTGCTTTAATAGGCAATTGTTCCTAAATGTGAAGAAAAGAGGTTACTTTGCTTCCTGCACTTTGAGGTGCAGGCAGCAGTCCAGGTAACATTTAGTATTCAGATGGACATTGGGAAAAGCAATGACCCTGATAATGAGTGAGTTAGGGGTTTGCATTATTAATCAAATGGACATCTTTCCCCTCGAAAAGGAAAGTAGGGTGAGAATGAGGCCAGAGACACTACGATACTAAACCCTCATTCTATAAGCAAGGCCTATGTGTGGGGCAAATGGAACTTATTCACTTCAGGAAAAATCACACCAAAATTGAGTAGAGTGTGGAGTGATAGACAGTAGAGACTGGGAAGTTGACAGAGAGGTGGGAAGGGGGTGGGTGATGAAAAATTGTTTAGTGGGTCCAATGTACATTATTCCAGAGATGGACATACTAAGAATCCAGACTTCACCACTATACAATACATCAAGGTAACAAAATTACACTTGTACCCATAAATTTATGCAAATAAAAATGAGGTTTAAAAATAAGGAAAAAAATTCACAAGCTAATATCAAATTGTGATTAGCTCTAGGAATGAAATAAACAGAGCTGAGTGTGACTTAAAAGAGAATGCTCAGAAATGGCCTTTTGGAGGGGGTGATATTTGAGGAAAGACATGATTTGTTACGAATCAGAAGAATCAGCCTTGGAGAAGTGGAGGAAGAGGATGCCAGCGGTACAATCACATGCTCAGGGAAAAGGGTAGAGAAACACATGAAAATAAAATGAAGTATTTAATTAAAAAATGAAGATAAAGAATAAAATAGAGTAAAGTAAATGAAAGTGGTTAGGAGTAAAAGCCTTGTTTGGTTTTCAGTTGGGGAAACAAAAGGAGGTTATGAAGAATACGGTGAAATCCTGGAGGCGCCAATATAAACAACAAACACCATGAATTGTACTCACCGGTACTCTGCATTGTGAAATGTTCGTGTGGCATACGAAAAAAATTGGCAGCGAATGTTATTGGTGCACCGTTTTTGGCATTCCTCAACACTGCTAACCTTAGATACATTAAAATTGACTCCTCTCATATCAATTCCTTTATAAATGTCTCGGTGGCAAGCTGTACAAGAAAAATGCATAGAGCAAATACAGTCAATTTTCTTTCTAGAGATAGATTAGATACCCACTACTATTTGAGCTGGTAGTTTAGAAGGGTAATAGCCCGTTTTTGGCAACTGCTGTATTAAGGGATTTAAAATTTTTATTATGTCCATAAATTATCGAACTCTGCTTGAAGTAAACACAATCTAATATTTTCCCTAAAACAATAGCATTGAAAAAGGGTTACTTCACTTCTTAAACTGCAAGATGCATGCAACAATACAGGTAAATTTCACATTGAAATTATCAATGAGCAGTGGGAAACAAGGCAGTAATAATGAGGACATTGATAATATGTGCTGAGGTTTGCATTACTAAAGAAACTGATGTGCCTTTGACCTTCTGCATTGAGTAAAGGAGATTCCTTATCTCCTAGTGTTATTTTTCTGCTTTCAACTTCTCCTGTCTGTTTACAAATTGCATCTGGGTCAATTATTTCAAAATGTGGAGAGTTGTTGTATATGCATGATGAAACCACTTCCATTCTTGTTTTAAAACTTTGTTAATGTCTATTTAAACACCCTTTTCTTTTTTTTTTTTTGAGATGGAATCTCACTCTGTTTCCCAGGCTGGAGTGCAGTGGCATGATCTTGGCTCACTGCAACCTCCGCCTCCCAGGTTCAAGTTATTCTCCTGCCTCAGTCTCCTGAGTAGCTGGGACTACAGGTGTGTGCCACCACACCCAGCTAATATTTTGTATTTTTAGTAGAGATGGGATTTCACTACATTAGCCAGGATGGTCTTGATCTTCTGACCTCATGATCTTCCCAATGTACTGGGATTACAGGCATGAACCACCATATCCAGCCTTACATACCCTTTTCATGGAGATTTGTCTTACATGCAAAAGATATAGATAATTCTTTTCATAGACGGTGAACCAAAATTAGGCTCTTTTTTGTAAAGATTCAATTTTCTTAGTTATACTTTTGGTTAAGGAAGTAATGTAACCAGAAGTATAAACCATATACTTTTTTAAAGTTTTATTCCTGAAGATAACGTGAAATAAGCCATAATCTATTGTAGGTAACTTTCCACTCTTAAGAAGTATGGTTAAAGTCATAAAACTAAATGTAAGGGTGGGAAAGACAGAAAATATACAAACTGTCAGGAAAACAATACGCTGAGTTGGGCAGGGAGGTGGATTATTCACAGTGGTTCTTAATCAGAAATTTGTAGATTGTAGAAATAAAACCACTTTCCAATTTTTCTGCATGTAAGAAGAGAGTAGGCTAAGAGTTGGGATGGGACTCTTACAAATAAAAACGTTTTAAGCGTTCATATGAAAGCTTTAAATGCTTTTGACTAGAATTGTTCCGAGTATAGAGATTTTATGCACTCAGGAACAATTTTTCACTTTAAGATGTTTGCAAGTTAGGAAAAAAAAAACATTGAAAGCAAGCTAAATGAGTAACACTAAGTTTTAGAATACATTAACAAATAACAGGAATATTGAGAAAGACACAACACGACTTTCTTTTTAAATTTTGCTATAGCATACAACAATCGGAAATAACACTTACTCGAATAATTTATACCAAATTATATTAACATACAATTTGATCTTATAAAATAGGAAATGTACGCCACCTCAGGTACACTACATCTTTTTTTCTTTTACTTTCTTTCTTTTTTTTTTTTTTTTGGTAGAGTTTCACTCTTGTTGCCCGAACTGGAGAGTAATGGTGTGATCTCGGCTCACCACAACCTCCGCCTCTCAGGTTCAAGTGATTCTCCTTCCTCAGCCTCCCCAGTAGCTGGGATTACAGGCATGCACCACCATGCTAACTTTGTATTTTTAGTAGAGACGGAGTTTCACTTTGCTGGTCAAGCTGGTCTTGAACTCCCAATCTCAGGTGATTCACCTGCCTTGGCCTCCCAAAGTGATAGGATTACAGGCGTGAGCCACTGCGCCCGGCCAACTACACCTGGCTAAGTCAGGCCCATATTTGTAACTAAGACATTCCCATCCTTTGACAACTGGTTAAAATGCAAACAGCAGGCTCAAAGTGTGTGAGTACTGAAGGGGTGATATCAGTGAGGAGGAAAGGAAGACAAATATTAAAAATCTGAAATTTGAACCTACAAAATTAACTGTGCATAAGAAAAATAAAAACAAAACAGTAATGATGTTTAGTCATACACAGAGCAACAGCACAGTTATCTTAAGATTCTGACAGCCCATCATTTGAATCTCGTCAGCAGTTTTCACTTTCTGATCAGTCCCAGGCATGTTTGAGAAATAGTTCATTTGTCTTAAGTTTATTAGGATAGCATTGGAAACTGTTTCCCAAGACGTCAGTAGCTTCAGATGTCAGAATCAAAGTTCTCTACCATCGTAGTCCTCACGTTTCCTTTAAGAAGTATTATTCTTAGCACGATTTGCAGAACTCAGTTCCTCAATTTGGGCTTAATGGTATATCACAGAGTTTCTTGATGTCAGCACTGGGGTTGACATTTTGGGCCAGAAAATTATTTGTTGTGGAGGACTGCCCTGTGCCTTGTAGAATGCTGGGCAGCATTCAAACATTCTGGTCTCTACTTAGTAAATGCTAATTGCATCCTCCCTAGTTGTGACAACCAAAAGTGTCTCCAGACATTTTCAAATGTCCCCTAAGGGAAGAGACAAAATCACTGCTGGTTGAGAATCACTGATGTACAAATTACCCTCAAGTGAACCTGTGAGAGAGATGTTCCTTATGTTTTCTTAAAAATTCTTATCTGGAAACAAGGAGACACGATTATTTGGATTTATTTTCTGCAAATCTTGTATTCAGTGCTAACCTCATACAAAATAGAGGCTCATATGTGTTGATAGAAGTATCCAGATGAATATGGGTCCCTCTTTTGTGACCAGAATACTGCCCCATCTCCTATCTTTATGAGTGATTTTTTCCAAAAGGCTGTAGCAGTACAGATGTGGAGCAAAAGCCGTTCTAAGGTAGATCCAATATTAACTCAAATGTAGCTGAGAAATTTGCGTCTTACCACTTATTTGATGACCACAGTGCTTTAAGGAATGTCCAGAAATTGCACTTGTTTGATGTATTTTCGGCAGGGTTCCTGTAACGCTGTCTTTCAAGAAGCAACCAAACCTGTTTTAAAAGTAGCTTTACTTAGGAAGTAGAATAATAAACATACATTGAGGAAATGTCAAGCATTTTCTATACACTAACAAATAAAACCAGGAATAAGGAAAGTAATATAGCTTCCCCAATACCTGCTGGAAAGAATACTCTTAGAGGTAATTTTATAACATCCCCTTAATACCTAACTTCAGCATGGCATTTTCTTTACACTCACATTTTTTAAGTACAGAAAGACAACTACATTAAAGAGTTAACGATTTTTCCTGTGTTCTTATACTTTCAGGCAACTATGTCCCCAATTGGTGATTATTTTTGCAAATACTTTCATTTACTTAAAAAATTAAATTAGTGAAAAGAGCTGTATATATTGTTCATCTTGCTTATTAACTCCTTGTACTTTGCACATAATAGAAGACTTCCTTCTGTCTTGTCAACCTCCATGTTAATTTCATTATTTATAAGAATTCCAGAACCTTCCTCAACTTTTAATACAATGATCCTCACATACAATCTGGGTTTTCTCTGTTTAACATGTAGGATCAGGGAATAACTATCCAATTTCTAGCTCGTAAACTCACACAGAGTGAAGACGAGAAAAGGGTTATGGATATGAACATGGGAACAATAAAGAAAAGCTTATTCTGGATATTAATCAAAATGAAAAAACATTAAGATGAAACTGTGGCTCGTGATTAACAAGCATCTCCCTGACCTAATAAGAATTATAATTACTATTTCTCCAAAACTTTTACAAATCCCCAGTCAATACATAGTCACACAAGCATAAGCACACGTGCACACACACATGCCATACACAGCGTCATGCCATAGATGCCCAAACTGGCACACTATAGGCACCATTCAGATATGCCCTGTCCCAAAACCACAAGTTCTAGATCTTTCTCAACTATATTCTCAGCAAAACGCTTGTCTTATTTTCTCTGGACTGTGCTATCCACTAATGTGATCATCACACAGTTCAGTATATTTCTTTATTCAGATGAAATGTTCACCTGTTAGATTCTTTCCTGAGACAATCTCTTAGCCCAATGATGTTCAAGCATTTTGAGACTTTGAATAGAAATTGACCAGCATCATTTACTTTAAATAAATTTGATCACTGTTTAAAATGCATATTTCTAGTCCTGATAAACTTTGATTCAGCAAGTCTGGGCTGTGGCCTAGGAATCTGCATTTGTAAGAACTACATGAAGGATTTTGCTGAAGCTGGTCCTTGAACCACATTTGAGAAAGAACTCTCAGTTATACTACACCTTTTTGCACACGACTAATTCCATTTTGAAAAATGGCTTCTCTAATAACGAAATATCAACTTTTACCTTTTATGCACGTCATTGACTGAACTTGCTGGAAGAAAACTGAACAGCAAACACCTTGGGTGGAAAGTACACATCATCCGGCAGTGTTGGGCATTTGGGGTGTACATGGAAGCTACATCCCCACCTCTGAAGAAGGTGTTTTCATATAGTTGAGTCAGACACCCTGTGATAGAACCATAAGAATTAATTTGGGATAAATTCAAATAACACTTTTAATAAAAAGATATCTGCTTTCTTCTCTCACTGACTACTCAAAGGTCTGTATAATATAACTCTAATTATGCTGAGAAAATAAAATATATTAAACCAACTATTTGAACAATCTATATTGTTATTTAATTTTCTGGGTACTTCTGTACAAAAAAATGGGGCTTATTTTTATTAAATTGCACAATAATTTACATATAAATTACCCACAGTAAAATAAAATCCTAACTTACTTTTTCCCTGTTGCCTGACATGCTATGAAAATATCATGCCTTAAAAAGAACAGTATTTGGTCTATTTTCAAAACACTTTTGTAATAAACATCTTCACCAGCTTCTCACAATTCTGTAAGGGAAGACAGAGGCAGGTTTTGTTATCTGTATCTGGCTTATGCTTTTTAAAAGAAAGAAGTTAAATAACTGAGTTTCAGGGCACACAGACTTGCCCAAGAGCCACAAAGTTCATGAAGGTGGTTGGACAGTCACCCAGCCCTGACTCCCAGCCCTGTGTCCTTTTCTAGCATGCAATGCTAAATGCTGTTCCTCATCTCAGTGTGATTCAAGCAAAATGACAATAACTGAGTGTTTATTTTTTACTCATTTTTAAGATAGTTTAAGCAAATGCATGCACATGCTAAATTGAAAATATATTTTGAACTATTTAATGTTTGGAATTATTCCCAAAATATAATGCACCCCACATATTATTAGAGAATTAGGTGTCTTTACTGGCTTTAATTTGTACATTTGGATTTACCTGGAAAGACCCTCTTGGAAGTCTGCTTAACAAGCTTTCCTGTTCCGGTAGCACATTCAACTCAGTCAGTCAACTGACCATTAACCATGGCTATGCCAATGACAACCTTGTCCATTCCCTGGGGCAGTAGTTGCTTTTCAATTTAAATAGTACATATTTTGTACTGCCTTTGGGGGAATGGGCAGCGTAGGTAACATCCATTTTATTAGGCACTGAAGAGGGTCATCTTCTCTGCACTATCCTATGCCCCTAGGGATTCTGGCCCTGAGCCCCATTATGACTACCCAACACAGCAAGAGAGCTTCTCTCACTCTCAGAGGTGTGGCCAAGATGACTACCTCTTGGGTAAGGTTTATATTTGGAAAGAACACAGATCTCTTCAAGTGGAAGCTTTTGGAATGCAAGCGTATTGCCTAGATTTCATGTATGCACAAAACATGGAGGAGTTGGTTTAGTTACAATACTAGTTATAAGGCCATTTTTTCAGACAGTTGGTGGTTTTGACTGACTGATAATTGTCAAGCAGTCACTCCTCTTCCAGCCCCCAGTTCACATGCAAGGATACACACAATGGCTGGTGCTGGCCCAGAGCTTCCCATTCTGCAATTGATTCTCTGTGAACAGCCATGTGACTCAGTCAGGGAAAGGGGTGACTCGAAAGACACCAAGTTTGTTGTTGAATGGAAAGAAACTTCTAGTAGGTGTTCTTGTTCTTGCTTATCCTCAGAAGTTGGTGATCATGATGAAAATAATGGCCATGACAATGAGAGCCATGCCTGTACTGTATTTTGGAGCATTTGTAAAGTACTGTTATATAATTTATCTCATAATGATGGTGGCTTTCAAAGCTTTCACATGGGCCCCCATGTCCATGGACTTTGGGTGGTTATTCAGTCTTGTTTAACAATTACATAAACAATAAGGAGCAGAAAAGTACTCTAATTTTAAAGAATTAGGGACAAACATAAAAAGATAACTTACAAAAGAAATAGAATTGATTAGGAAGCATGTAAAAAATGAGAAAAATCACAAATATAGGCAAGTTAAAACAACTAGAAGCCATTTCATCCATGAGATTAGCAAAAGTGAAAAATTAAATAACTGGTATTCTATACTGATTTTGATTGCAAATGATGGAAAACCTAGTTCAAAGTGGCTTGAATACAAATGAAATCTGTTAGTTCAGAATCCAAAAAGGCCATGGTGAATCAGGCTTAAAGAACTAACTGGACACTGTGCTCAACCGATAGCATCAGACAATATGTCTCCTTCCGTTTGCTCCAGTCCGTGGTGTTAACATTGCTCCCAAGCGCCACATAGTAGCAAAATAGTACCAGCAGCTCAGGCCTCTGTATTCTCTTATGTTTCAAGTCAAATTGGAAAAAAAAGAGTAAGAGTTCTATTTTTAGACATCTAAACAGAAGATTTGTTGCAAGACGCTGGCTCTGATTGGGTCAATGCAGCCAGCAGGATGTGTGCATTTCCTGGTTCAGGCCTGGGTGGGTCACGAGCTCCAGCTCTGTTGTCAGCAGCAGAAACAGGGTCACCAGAACCATATGGACCAAAACTGAGAGGCAGTAGCTCTGCAGAAGTAGATTAGGATACTCTTTCCAGAAAGATAAATATGCCAGGATGCAAAGCAGCAAGCCTGTTAGAGTCTGCCTAAGTGGGCCACAAAAGATAATTTCATGATGTCACACCATAAAACCTTCAAAAATATTCATACCTTTGAATCCAGTACTTTTATTTCAAAAAATACATTCTACAGAAATAACTAAGTACATAAGAACATGCACACAAAAATACCATAAAAAGAGAATACTAAGCTCTAAAAATATTATATTATTTATTTGCATCAAAAGATAGCTGTAAGTGGGAAATGCAAGTCGAAGAGTCACCATAGTTAATGACTCTTTCTTGTAAAATGTGCAAATAGGTAAAGGCAGAAAAACATCTGAAAGACTAAACAAAAGATGTTTAACAATGACTGTTTCTGAATTTTGGGATGACATGCAATATATAGTTTCTAATTTTTTGCTTATTTACACCCCTAATTTTCCTAGCCATAATCATAATTTATTTTGCCAAAAAAAAAAAACACCTGAATTTGGCCGTGGTCCACAGTATCTCTGGCTATGCTCCTTCTCAGCTTTCAGTGGGTTTGCACATGGGTTTGTAAGTTATGGTTTAGAAGAGCAATCAGGATTGAGGGACAGATGCAGGGGAAGTATGATTTAGGGAAAAAAAGCTTTGTTCTTGGAAAAAGCCTCTTTATGAATGTAAACCTTACCCATAGATGTTTATTGTAGCCATACATCTGAGAGGAAAGTTAAATACTCATTGTTTTGTGGCCCTCTTAAGTCACCATAGACTCAGAATCATGCCTTGTGGGGACACAGAGAAAATTCTCTCTACAATGATTAATGAAAAACGGTGTCCACAATCATTTTTATTCTCCAAAAATTCATGAAATGAATAAAGAAATAAGATTGAAATCTGGTGTCCAAAGCTATTCACCTAGAACTACCCAAATGGATGGTTTACTAAGTTAAATTTAAACCAGATACTTTCATTTTTGAAATGGCTCTCTAGTGATCCAGAATAAAACCATGTATCATGTACCTAACAGAAACTTGGATTGGACCCAGACACTATAAAATGCCTAGCACTCTTTTGAATTTTCAGATAAAGTTTAATTTTTAATGTTGATAATAATAATAGAAGACTAATTATTTTGTTAAGGAGACTGACTTTTTTGTTAAGGAGACGTTTTTGCCAACACAAGTCCCAAGACATTCCCACTTCCAAGCTCCTTCCCCTGGTCTGAAATGTATGTATAGAGCAATATATCTAACAAGTGGTACTTGCTCCGGAACATTAAGTAGACAAACATTCTGAATCATCAGGGACTAACTTTTCCCCTGAAGCTGTATGTTCAACAGCTTTCTCCAGGGGTGGTGTGATTTGCTTAGCTGCTCCTGTCTTAGCCTGAATTTCATGTTTTATAGATAATTCACTTACCACAGGAAACTGTAGCAAACAAGGAAATGAGGTAAGTTGATTGCTTGAATAAAATCATTCTAAAAAAGAAAACAATACATAACTCTGCTGGTTTCCAGCTACATTTAACATAAATCTTAATTTAAGGTGATATAGATTTTCTCGTAAATGTCTGAATTGCAAGACAAAGCACACAATTACCAGTAGAGAAAACAAGGGTTTCTTTTGTACATTTGTGTCTAGGGAGTTGGAAAATTTATAACGCTTCCCAAGATACAAATTGAGGCCTCCAGACTAGTTGTGTTTATTGTTGTTTTGCCACCTCTGGGGCTAGTAATGTTGGAAAGCCAATTGGTAGAGAAAGAGTAAACACTTATGAAACCTCTTGATCTGGGCAAAAAGAAAATTAATAAATAACGACAATAATGTCAGTTCAAAAATCCCTAAGAAAACCTCTGAAAATATTAAAGCCCATTAAAAAATTTTAAATTAGTCAAATATTCTCTTAGATTTAAAATCATTTTACATTTAAATATTTCTACATAAAAGAGTATTAGTTCCTTCCATACTCTCTAAATACTCAGGAATACTTTTCTCATAAAGTAAAAAACTATACTTTGAAATTTATAGTTTATTTGGAAACAATCAGAATAATAGAAATTTGCTACCTGAAAACACAATTGCTTCTGTGGAGGTGAGGGAGTCTCTTGTCACTTAAAAATGAACAGTCTTCAAGCTGTTCTAATGTGGCACTGCAGGCACTATTTTGCTTGGCTTCAATATTGACTTTGGGTTTCTGCCAACAGTTTCAACTTTTTGTCCTGTCAACATATTCGATGAACATCCTATCTGTGTTCAGCTGTTAAGTATATTAACTATTTCAGGGAGTGATGTCAGCAAGAATAGGAATAGGAGGTTGTTAGAACAGGAGTTTCTAGTGCTCATTCCTTGCAGAAATGTCAATTTGAATAAGCACCCATGCACATAAATTACTTCACTAGAGCTAAGGAACCAGGTGAGAGGTTACAGCACCTGGTTGCAGCACAGAAATAAGAAAAGACACATTGAAGAGTATAAGAAGGACAATTTCACATTATCGGTGTCACCCCACCTTCAAGCCTGGGCAGCACAGTATGGTGAGCGATACCCTCTTGCATGGAGGAAGGACAGTTAAGATAGCACCCAACTTCACCACAGATCCCAAGCACCAAGCCCACTCCAGTAAACCCCAGCACCAAAATTCAGGCCTGCCACAGGCCAGACCAGCCTCTGTGGCCTCAGTCCCATGTTCAGCCCTGACCAGGTCAGCTCTTGGAGCTTGAGGCTCCACAACGGCCACAGAAGATCTAGACTTCAGGCCTGCTCCAACTCTAGCCTGACCCCCAAGACTAACCTCCACATCAACCCCAGCAGCCCAAGGATTCAAGTTGGTACTCATGGGCTTAGAATCCAGGCCATTCCCTGCAAATCTAGCATGAGGTCAGTCTCCAGAGATCTCAGCTCCATGCTGGGCCATGTGGACTCAGATGCTGGGCTCACTCCAGTGGACTGTGGTGCCAGGACAGCCTAAATAAACTCAGAAACAGGCCTATCCTCATGAACTCAGGTGCCAGGTGATCCCCATGTTAGGCTGGCCTCTGCAGACTCAGGCTTAAGGCTCGTTTCAGTGTCAAATCAGCCCCCAAGGACCCATGCTTCAAACCAGTCCTTGTGCACAGAATACAAACCACCACACTGAACCCAGAATCCAGCCCTGCCCAGCTTAGAACTCCAGCAGAAATCCTGTGCGTAGACCCCAACAGACAGCCACCCACAATCTCTGGTCAATATGACTAGTGGATGGCTTTCTCTGCTTAAGCTAGTATGTAAAGACTGAAATAGATGCCTACTTCAATGCAAGGCCACACTGACCACAAATAATCAGGGAAACAAGAAACCATCAAAGGAAGAAAATAAAGCAGTAGGAGGTGACCCTAAAGAAATGGAGATCTACACTGCATGACAAAGAGTTAAAAATAATTGTCTTAAGAAAGCTCAATGAACTACAAAACAATATAGATATACAGGAAACAAAATCAGGAAAATAATACATGAGCAAAATTAGAAGTTCAACAAAAAAATAGGAACCATAAAAAAGAACCAAACAGAAATTCTGGAGCTGAAGAACACAATGACAGAACTGAAAAATTTTGTAAACAGCTTCAGCAGCAGACTTGATTAAGCAGGAGAAAGAATCAGCAATCTCCGATACGGGTCATTTGAAATTACCCAGTCAGAGTAGTAAAAGGAATGAAAAAGATTGCAGAAAGCAGACAAAACTTACAGGACACCGTCAGGAAAACCAATATGCAATATAAGAGGCCCAGAAGAAGCAGAGAAAAAGAAAGTTGCAGAAAACTTATTTAAAAAATAAGAACATAAACCTCCCCAAATTTGGAGACATAAAAGAAATAAACATCCAGATTTATGAAGCCCAAAATAACTCCAAATAGATTAAATATAAAGAGATCCTCACCATGACAAGGTGAGAATTTTCAAAGCAGCAAGAAAAAAACAATTCTTCACATACAAGGGAAGCTTCATAAGTTTATCAGTGGATTTCTCAGCAGAAATCATGTAGGCCAGGAGAAAGTGGGATGATACATTAAAAGTATTGAAAGTACAAAACCTGGGAACAAAGAATATAATACCAGGCAAAGCTGTCCTTCAGAAAGGAAGGGGAGAAAAAGAATGTCCCAGATTATTAGTCCATTTTCACACTGCTGTAAAGATACTACCTGAGACTGGGTAACTTATAAACAAAAGAGATTTAGCTGACTCATCGTTACCCATGGCTGGGGAGGCCTCAGGAAACTTACAATCATGATGGAAGGCAAAGGGGAAGCAGACACCTTCTTCACAAGGTGGTAGGAGAGAGAGAGTGTGTGTGTGTGTCCAGGGGAAACTGCCACTTTCAAATCTCTCAGTATCATGAGATCACAGCACATGATCTGTGTTAGGTTATGTGCTGTGATAGGTTAGGCTCTGTACTCCCACTCAAATCTTGTCTTGAATTGTAATCCCCACATGTTGAAGAAGGGGCTTGGTGGGAGGTAACTGGATCATGGGAGTGGTTTCCCAATCACCTCCCACCACACACCTCCTTCAATCCAATCACCTCCCACCAGGCTCCTCCTTCAACATGTGGGGATTACAATTCAAGACAAGATTTGGGTGGGAGTACAGAGCCTAACCTATCATTCTGCCTGCCTCTGGCCTCTCCCAAAACTCATGTCCTTTTCACATTTCAAAACCAATCATGCCTTTCCAACAGTCCTTCAAAGTCTTAACTCATTTCACCTTAACCCAAAAGTCCAAGTTCAAAGTCTCATCTGAGACAAGGCAAGTCCCTTCCCTCTATGAGCCTTTAAAATAAAAATAAAAAAAAAGTTACTTCCAAAATACAATGGGGGTACAGAAATTGGGTAAAAGTTCCCATTCCAATTGGGAGAAATTGGCCAAAATAAAGGGATCACAGGCCTCATTCAAGTGCAAAACGTAGCAGGAAAGTCATTAAATTTTAAAGCTCCAAAATAATCTCCTTTGAGTTCCTGTCTCACAACCAGGGCACGCCAATGCAAGGGGTGAGCTGTCAAGGCCTTGGGCAGTTTGGCCTTGTGGCTCTGCAGAGTACAGACCCTACAGCTGCTTTCATGGACTGGCACTGAGTGCCTGCACCTTTTCCGGGCATATGGTGAAAGTGGTCAGTGAATCTGCCATTCTGGGGTCTGGAAGATGGGGGCACTTTTTTCACAGTTCCACTGGGTAGTACCCCAGTGGGGACTCTATGTCTGGGCTCTAACCCCACATTTCACAGGGACACAGCCCCTGTAGCAGACTTCTGCCTGGACAACCAGGTGTTTCCATATATCCTGTGAAATTGACATGGAGGGTCACAAAGCTCAACTCTTGCTTACTGTGTACTTGCAGGCCCAACAGCACGTGGAAGCCACCAAGGCTTGGTACTTGCACCCTTGAAGCAACAGCCTGAGCTACGGCCCCTGTTAGCCACAGCTTTGGAGTGGGAATGGCTGGGGAACAGGGCACCAAGTCCCAAGGCTGCACAGAGCAGTGGGACCGTGGGCTCAGCCTATGAAACCATTTTTTTCTCCTAGGCCTCTGGGCTTGTAATGGGAGGGGCAGCCTTGAAGATCTCTTAAATGCCCTGGAGACATTTTCCCCATTGTTTGGCAATAAACATTCGGCTCCTGGTTACTTAAGTAAATTTCTGTAGCCGGCTTGAATTTCTCCCCAGAAAATGGGTTTTTCTTTTCTACCACATGATCAGGCTACAAATTTTCCAAACTTTTATGCACTGCTTCCCTTTTAAATATAAGTTCCAAGTTCATATCATCTCTTTGTGAATGCATACAACTGTATGCTTTCAGAAAAAGCCAGGTTATAGCTTGAATGCTTTTCTGCTTAGAAATTTCCTCTGCCAGATACCGTAAATCATCTCTCTCAAGTTCAAAGTTCTATAGATCTTTAGGGCAGGGAAAAAATGCTGCCAGTCTCTGCTAAAGCATAGCAAGAATGACCTTTGCTCCAGTTCCCAATTGTTTCTCATCTCCATTTGAGACCACTTCAGCCTGGACTTCATTGTCAATATGACTATCAGCATTTTGGTCAAAACCATTCAACAAGTCTCTAGGAAGTTTCAAACTTTCCCACATTTTCTTTTCTTCTTCTGAGCCCTCCAAACCATTCCAACGTCTGCCTGTTACCCAGTTCCAAGGTTTCTTTCACATTTTCAGGTTGTCTTTATAGCAGTACCTCACTCTGCCAGTACCAATTATCTGTATTGTTCATTTTTACACTGCTAAAAGATATTACCTGAGACTGGGTAATTTATAAACAGAAGAGGTCTAATTGACTCACAGTTCCTCACAGCTGGGGAGACCTCAGAAAACTTACAATTATGGTGGAAGGTGAAAGGAAAGCAGTTACCTTCTTCACAAGGCAGTAGAAGAGAGAGAGAGACCATGTGCACAGGGTTAACTGCCACTTTTAAACCATCAAATTTCATAAGAACATCCTCACTATCATAAGAACATAATGGGGAAAACGTCCCCGTGATCCAATCATCTACCCTCCTTTGGCACATGGGGATTGCAATTCAAGATGAGATTTGGGTGGGGGCAAAGAGCCAAATTATGTCACCAGACAAATAAAAGCTGTGGGACTTCATCACCATTAAATCTACCTTACAAAAAATGCTAAAGGAAATTCTCAAGTTTAAACAAAAGGACACGAACTAACATAAAAGTGTATGAAAGAATAAAACTCCATTAAAGGTACTCTTAGTCAAATTCAGAATACTCTAATACTGTAATTGTGCAATCGTCACTTTTAACTCTAGTATAAAAGTTAAAAACAAGTATTAAAAAATAACTATAACCACAACAATTTGTTAATGAATACACAACATACAGAAGATGTAAACTATGGCACAAATAATGAAATGTGGGAGGAGGAGAAGTTAAAATATAGTATTTTCAGATGCAGTTGAAGTTATCAGCTTAAAATAGATGGCTATAACTATGAAATATTTTATGTTAACCTCATGATAACCACAAAGAAGTCTGTAGTAGATACACAAAACATAAAGGAAAGGAATCAAAGCAAATTGCTCCAAAAAAGTCATTAAATCACAAAGGAAGACAGTGAGACAGAAAGAAGCAACAAAGGAACTACAAAACCATCAGAAAACAATTAACAACATGATAGCAGTAAATCTTTACCTACCAAGAATTACTTTAGATGTAAATGTATTAAATTATCCAATCAAAAGACAGAGTGGATGAGTGAATTAAAAACAAGATCTAATGATATGCTGTCTGTCAGAGACTAACTTAGCTTTAAGGACAGACATAAGCTGGAAGTGAAGGGATGGAAAAAGAGATTCCATTCAAATGATAACCAAAAGAAAGCAGAGTTGGCTATCCTTATAACAGATGAGATAGTGTTTAAGTTAAATGCTGTCACATGAGACAGAGAAGGTCATTACATAACGATAAAAGGGTCAATTCATCAAGAGGATAAAAAATTGTAAATACATATGTACCCAATATCAATGCATCTAAATCTATAAAGCAAATATTAACATAACTAAAGGAGAAATAAATAGCAATGTACTTTCACCAATGAATAGATCACCTAGACAGAAAATCAACAAGGAAACTGTGGATTTCAAAACACTGTAAGTCAACAGACCTAACAGACATGTGCAGAACATCCTTCCAAAAGTAGCAAAATACACATTCTTTTTAAGTGCACACAGAACATTCTCCAGGATAGGTCATATGTTAGGCCATGAAACACATCTTAATAAATTTAAGAAGACTGAAATAAGTATCTTTTCCAAACATAATGGCATAAAAGTAAAACTCAATAACAGAAGGAAAACTGGAAAATTCACAAATATATGAAAATTAATACACTCCTGAACAACCAATTAGTCAAAGAAGAAATCAAAAGGAAAATCAAAAAATATCTTGAGAAAAATAAAAATAGAAACAAAATTTATGGGACTGAAAATTCATGGGATGCAGCAAAAGCAGTTCTAAGAAAGAAGTTGATAGTGATAAACACCTACCTTAAGAAAACAGAAAGATCTGAAATATCCTAACTTTATACCTGAAGCAATAAGAAAGAAAAAATAGTAAGCCCTAAGCCAGAGGAAGAAACAAAATGATAAAGGTCAGAGCAGAGATAAATGAAATAGAGAGTAGAAAAACAACAGAAAAGGTCAACGACACTGTTGTTGTTTTTAAAAAGATAAATCAAGAAATCTTTAGACTAGGAGAAAAAGAAAAAACCCTCAAATAAATACAATTATAAATGAAGAAGGAAACATTACAATGGATACCACAGAAATACAGAAAATCACGAGACTGCTATGAAAAAGAATACATCAACAAATTAGATAACATAGAAGAAACAGATAAATTCCTAGGAACATACAACCTACCAGACTGAATCAGGAAGAAATAGAAAATCTGAACAGGCCAATGATGAGTAAGGAGATTAAATCAGAATAAAAACTGTCAGCTAAGAAAAGCTTAGGATCCAATGTCTCCACTGGTGAAGTCTATAAACATTTGAAGAACTAACACCAATCTTTCTCAAACTTTTAAATAATTGAAAAGGAGGAAACACTTCTAATCTCATTTAATGAGGTCAGCATTACATTGATAGCAGAGCCAAACAAGAACATCACAAGAAAACAAAATTAAAATTATAGATCAATATTCCTGATGAACATAGGTCCAAAAATCCTGAAGAAAATATATGCCAGACTAAATTCAACAACACATTAAAAGGATCATGATCAACTGAGCCTGGGATGCAATGATGGTTCAACATCTGCAACTCAATACATGTGTTATACCACATTAACAAAATGAAGGATAAAAATCGTATGATTATCAGAAGAGGTGCATTTGTACCTACATATGGAATCTAAAAAAGTCAAAGTCATAATAACAGAGAGTAGAATAGTGGTAGCCAGAGTATGGGGAGTGCAGTCTATGGGGTGATTTTGGTCAACGGGTCCAAAGTTTCAATTATAAAGTGTGAATAAGTTGGAGGATCTAACGTACAACATTGTTTCCATCATCCTGAAGCAGCTGTACTGCTAGAATGGTGGAATGGCGTTTTGAAGTCATAATTACAATGACAACTAGGTGACAACGCTTTGCAGGGCTGGGGCAAAATTCTCCAGAAGGCTGTGTATGCTCTGAATCAGCATCCAATATATGGTACTGTTTCTTCCATAGCCAGGATTCACAGGTCCAGGAATCAAGGGGTGGAAGTGAAAGTGGCACCATTCACCATCACCCATAGTGATCCACTAGCAAAACTTTTGCTTCCTGTTCCTAAGACATTACTTTCTGCTTGCCTAAAGGTCTTAGTTCCAGAGGGGAAAATGCTGCCACCAGAAGACACAAGGATTCCACTAAACTGGAAGTTAAGTTTGCCACCTGGCCACTTTGGGCTCCTCTACCTCTAAGTCAACAGGCTAAGAAGGGAGTTGCAGTGTTGGCTGGGGCGATTGACCTGGACTATCAAGATGAAGTTAGTCTATCACTCCACAGTGAAGGTAAGGAAGAGGATGTGAGAAATACAGGAGATCCCTTCAGGCAACTCTTAGTATTACCATGCCCTGTGATTAAGGTCAACGGGAAACTACAGCAGCCCAATCCAGGCGGTACTCCATACAGCCCAGACCCCTGAGGAATGAAGGTTTGGGTCACTCCACCAGGTAAAAAACCACAGCCTGCTGAGATGCTTGCTGAAGGCAAAAGGAATAAAGAACAGATAGTAGAAGGTAGTCATCAGTACCAGCTACGCCCATGAGACCAGTTGCAGAAATGAGGACTGTAATCGTCATATCTCCTCCTTATTTTGTTAAGAATATGTTTGTGCGTATATACACTTGTACTAAGAAAATATCTTCATTTTATTGCCTTTTTCCTTTATCGTGTAACATAAGAGTTATTTGCTTTGTATCAGCATTTCAAAGTTAACTTTATGCAATAGCATTTGAATTGGGGATTGGTGCATTTCTGGTTGTACAGAGGATAACTGTATTACATTAGGTGTAATTATCTTTTAATTATACCTTATTATTGTCTTTATTTGAAGATCATATATGATTTCAGGAGATGCGTATGGGTTCAAATAGACAAGGAATGGGCTCGTGATGGTTAATATTGAGTGTGACTGGATTGAAGGTTGCAAAGCATTGTTCCGGGATGTGTCTGTGAGGGTGTTGCCAAAGGAGATTAATATTTGAGTCGGTGGACTGGGAAAGGCAGACCCCCCTCAGTCTGGGTGGGCAACATCTAATCAGCTGCCAGCAGGGCTAGGATAAAAGCAGGCAGAAGAACGTGGAAGGACTAGACTGGCAAAGTCTTCTGGCCTCCATCTTTCTCCTGTGCTGGATGCTCCCTGCCCTGGAACATTGGACTCCAAGTTCCTCAGCTTTTGGACTCTTGGACTTACACCAGTGGTTTGCCAGGGGCTCTTGGACCTTCGACCACAGACTGAAGGCTGCACTGTCCACTTTCCTACTTTTGAGGTTTAGGGACTTGGACCGGCTTCCTTGCTCCTCAGCCCGCAGACAGACTATTGTGGGATTTCACCTTGTGATCTTGTGAGTCAATACTCCTCAATAAACTCCCCTTTATATGTACATCTATCCTATTAGTTCTTTCTAGAGAACCCTAATACAAACACGGTGACTATAGTTCATGACACTGTATCATATACATGAACTTTGCCAGAGAATAGATTTTATGGGTTCTCAGCACACACACACACACACGCACACACACACACACACACAAGCACAAATGATAACTATGTAAAATAATGGACATGTTAATTAGCTTGATTGTGGTAATCATTTCACAATCTACATATCAAAACACTATGTGGTACACAGTAGATATATACATAATTTTTATTTGTAAATGATACATCAAAAAAGTTAGAAAAATCCTGTACTCAAAAAGACCCTAATTTCATTTTAGGGTCACGCAGTTTATGCACAGGTTTCCATTTCAAAAAATGCTCATAACATTCCCAGTTATTTGGTGGCATGCAGTTGAAATCTCATCTAACTGAACTTTATTAGAGTTGCTTGGAGGCACAGTGAATAACGGATGGGTATGCCTAACTCCTGCTAGAGGGATATTTTAGCAAATGATATCTATGCCTTCCTACACTCTACCAAAGAATCATGTCACACTGAAATCTTAGATTTGGAAGGACTGGGTTGATATTTAGGCCCTATTCCCATTCAATTCAGGAAATGCAATACACCAGGCTTGACAAACCACAGTTCACAGACCAACCACATTTGGCTTTGTACCTGTTTTGTGAATAAAGTTTTACTGAAACACAGTCATTCACTTACTGTCTATGCCTGCTTTCACCTTACAACGGCAGAGTTAAGAAGTTGCTACAGAAGCAGTATGGCCTCCAAACGCAGGAAGATTTACTATCTGACTCTACAGATAAGGTTGGCTGAAACCTTCTGGATCGCACTTCTGACACAGACTTTAAACTTTCCTGTCTAAATACTTCGACTGAGGAGAAACCGGTTTTCCAAGCAGCCTGCTCCAACTCAGGGAGCTCTATTTTAATTTTATTTTTAAGAAAAAACTCCCTGTATACTGAAATATACCTCCTTGCAATTTCTACCCTTCAGTCCTAGATTTACGTACTAGACCCACAGAAAATAATTTATTCTCCTTTTTCTGCTTTTAAAATATTTAAAGACCATAATGACTTGCCCACTAAATCTTTGTTTTCTGTTCCTTGAAATTACAGTATATCATCTTGATCAGTAAATTAGAGCTTTGGGGAGTTTATTCTTAAGTAAATATTTTATGTATATTACTGGAATGCAAAACTGTATTTATTAGAAATGTAGGATAATGTTGCCAATAAATTATTTTCTAGCGAGAATGAAGTAAAATGAGTATTTTAAATATGCATGTTGTGCTGTCTTGTAGATTTAGGATATCAAATGGTGCAGCAGCAGGCAAACAAAACTCTCTACTTTGTGCAGTATGAAAGAATTCAAATTTTAGATTTCATCTGCTACCAGGCTCAGCAGAAAAGAAGACAAGAGGGACAAAAGTGCCCTGCCTTCAAATCACAGCAGGAACCCTCAGGGTTTGTTTCCCTAAAAGGTGAGATTACAGACTTTTAACCTATTTAAATGTGCTTCCGTGTTTAGTTTGAAGTTTTCTCACAGTGAAACACGTTACATTCTAGTAATACAATAAAACTAAAAAACCAGCTGGGCATGGTGGCTCACGCCTGTAATCCCAGCACTTTGGGAGGCTGAGGCAGGTGGATAACCTGAGGTTGGGAGTTCAAGACCAGCTTGACCAACACGGAGAAACCCCTTCTCTACTAAAAATACAAAATTAGCTGGGCATGGTGGCGTGCACCTGAAATCCCAGCTACTCAGGAGGCTGAGACAGGAGAAGCGCTTGAACTTGGGAAGCGGAGGTTGTGGTGAGCCAGGATCATGCCATTGCATTCCAGCGTGGGCGACAAGAGTGAAACTCTGTCTAAAAAAATTAAAAAAAAAAAAAAAAATACTTAAAAACCTCTGTAGATCCAGGTGAACCAAATCAGAATTAAATTGAAAAGAGGTGTGGTAGGTAGAGTTCTAAAATGTTCTCCCAAATCTCCCACTCAAATCCTGGGGACGGTGAACAAAATGAGGTATCACATCTGCCCATGATTATGTTACATGAGAAACGCAATTCTGCAGATGGGGTTGAGATTACTAAACAGTTGACTTTGTACTAATCAAAATGGAGACGATCAGGGTGGGCTGAATCCCATCCTAGGAGCCCATTAGCAGCAGAGTTCTCCTCTGCTGTCAGCAGGAGGAGAAGTCAGAGAGATTCAGAGCATGAGAGGGACTGGCAGCAGGGAAGTGCTCCAGTGCTGGCTTTGAGATGGGCCATGGGGACAAAAGCCAAAAAGAACATGGCGACTTCACTTCCACAATCCCAAAGCACTGAATATTCCAACAAATTGCACGTGCTTCAAAGAGTACTTTTCTCCAGAGCCTCCGCTGAGACACTTTCCAGGATGAGGCCTCTCCACCTCCCCTTGTCCTAGATCCCCACATGACTCACTTCAATCAGACCACTGCTCAAACATCATCTTTTCCGGATGCCATCCTCCAGCAAGCATCTCATCTGAAAGGGACCTTCCATCTCTTCCACCTCCTGTCTCCTTACTATTCTTTGTCTTTCTGCATAGTGCTTCTCATTCCCAGCCATTCTGTTATCTCCTTGACCATTTTTCTGTTGTTTATCTGATTCCTTCTGTCGTTTTTCTGATTCCCTCTGTCTATAACACCTTGCTGGTAGGACTGGGGCTTGTTTGCTGTCTTTCCCTAGTTCCCTAAGTAGTACTTGGCAGATGTTTATGAATGAAAGAGCAAAATGATAAATAAGCACAAGAATAAGGAATGAAATATTTTTTAAAAACAAGAGATTGAGAACACGAAGTTTCCTTTACCCACAGTTGTAGACCATCTCATTCTCACGTGAGTCGCAATCACACATGTAAACTATTAACTGCTGGTTTTAGATGACACTGAAAATGATTGTTGGATGAATTCTGATTGGTCCTTGTTCTGCTGGATGCCCTTTGGTGGGAGCAGATGTCCTCTTCAGGTTCCGTCCAATTGTATCATATGACACACTGCAGTCTTTGCCTTTCCAAAACAGCATTGCTTTTGGAAACAACCACCCCGCACTGGCAACAACATCAAGCATTACTGATGGTAGTCACAATTAAGGCACGGACAGCCGAATAGACTGAAGCACAATCCCACTCCTAGGAAGATGTGGCAATATGATAAAATGAGTTGTGCCTGAGTGATTTAAATGTCTTAATTTAGCCTGGGAAACATGGCAAACCCCATCTCTACAAAAAAACCACAAAAATTAGCCAGGCGTGGTGGTGTGCACCTGTAGTTCTAGCTACTCAGGAGACTGAGGTGGGAGCATCCCTTGAGCCCAGGAGGTGGAGGTTGCTGTGAGCCATAATAGCACCACTGCACTCCAGCCTGGGTGACAGAGTGAGACCCTGTCTCAAAAATAAAATAAATGTCTTAATTTACGGTATTTCCATAAGCATAAAACTTAAAACTTGGGCTTCATTTGAGCAAGCAAGGAGGCAAAGCTTAAAGGTAGAATATGGAAAGAAAAAGAAAGGAAAGAAGGAAAGAAAGAAAAAAGAAAAAAGGTTACTCTCCTTCCTAGGAGTGCCCAATAGACACTTCTGTGTCTACATTTTTTTTTTTTTTGCTATTCAGCTAAAACACATATTTTAAAACTATATATGGCAGTTTCAGTTTACTAAAAGTAAACTGAAAACATCTAAAACATAAGACAGGCATGTCTAAATAATGTGATAATTTTTCTTCCTGATAAGATCTATACTGTTTGCATGAGCCTTATTGAAGGAAAAACGTTATTACAAGTTTTTATATAGGAATCTGCGTTTCATTTTAGTATAGGCTTTATTTCTGTGAAAAAAAATTGAATAGTATCAGGAAAGGCAGAGATCAATAAACGCAAACCCCAAAAGAAAGAAAATGATGGGTAAAGAGGAGAGAGAATCATGGAAGGAGAAAGAACATGCCAAAAATTTATCTACTGGGATAAAGAGAACCTGATAAACAGCTAAAGGCTGGAGTTGATTCCAAAATTGAATTTGGCCCGAGGAAATAACCATTTGGTGAACTTCCGGACAAGAAACTGAGGAAAGAATCCAACCAGTTCATTTTAGTAATTAGAGATGAGAGATGTACCCCTGAAATCTGGCACACAGCTAGCCAGCAGGAAAATGAACCTGGTTTAATTAGAGAAGGAGAAAAATGACTAATTAGTCTGGAGAGTCATCAAGGCAGAACCAAAAAACTAGACTGCTGTGTTAGGTTAAGCCTAGCTGCATTCTAAAACGATGCATGTAACTTTAGCTTTCCTACTATCTAGAAAAGAGAAAACTGCATTTTCTTAAATGGTATTGCATTTAAATGACTGGTGAGCATATGTGCTGTTAATCCAATCTAGAGAATTATTGAGCAGCACAAAGAAAATAGAGTGAAGACCTAAGATCATATCCAGAGAACGAGGGCCCTTTCTTCATCCTGCAGCCGGCCTGACACACACTAAGTCACTTTTGGTCATAAATGAAAGACAATCCATGTGAGCAAAGGGCAATATACTGGCTCTTGGGTTCCCAAGGAGGGTGGACCCATGGAACAGTGGGCAGGGCAGACATGCAGTGAGCCTCAGCATCACCTGGCATGTGGGACTCCGACTCCTTCAGGACTCTGTCCATTTCTTCTATCTGCTTCTCTACTCATCACCCAGCAGCTGCTCCAGAGGTTCTACTGCTGATTGATCTTGGAGTTTCTACCACAAGAGATGAACTGTATCTGTTCTTCAATTGCAGCTGCGAAAACTCATGGGGAGAACTCAAATTTAACCTCTTTTAAGGTTGAGAAAGTGGGATTGCCTAAGAACATGGCAGCTCCAATTGAAGCCACATATTTACAGTGTGTGTATACTGGGGAAGGAAAAAGATGGGGAGAACAGAAGAGGGTAATTTATTGTAGGACAATTTCAAAAATAAGAGTGCTGCTCCTAGAAAAAGAGGGTGCCTAGGCAGACAAATTTTTTTAATGTATCACTCAGGGATTAGATGCTGAAAGGAAAAATGTTTTGATCTTCTAGACACATTCCAGATAAAAATGGATCTTTTTATGACCGCCATCTCTTATTGGGTTATTTGGTCCAGAAACTGACATTCCCCAGCTGTCTGTGACAATGCACAGGGCCCCAGTCAACAGTCCATCACCTGGAGAGGTTCCTGGACTCTAAATCCCTGGGTCCAGTGACGCCTGTGGTTTTCGCCGATTCCCAGTAACTGAGCTTACTTTGTGCCTTCAGCCGAGCAAAATGTTCTGGTGATTCTACTTCTTCTAGTTGATTTTTCAGTCAGAGAAATTCACAATCAGTGTATGACAACAGTACAGGAACCTTTTGTTCGAAAATCCAAGAGTCACTGATGACATCAACTCCACAGTGCTATTTCTTTTATTACCCATTAGGAATCAGCCACCCACTGGTTTATCTTTTAACAGTTTTCTATGTTTTGAATTGATATCATTTCTTAGAATAAAATGCAGCACCTGCATCCAAAATATAATGTATTTTTCTTGAGACATGTCTTTCAAACAGAAAACAGACAGGTAATGGGCAGATAGACAGATACTTGATCCCCTTATAAAACAAGGCAACATCCACATTTCAATACTGCAGCACATGAAATAATTTGTCAGTTCCTACTGTCACAGCTTAAATGACTTACTGATTAAAATAAGAGTAACAATAATTCTGGAGCTGAATGAGGTTCTCAGGCCAAAAGGTAACATTAAGCAAGGTTTCACTTTAATGTCATGTGTTACTTAGGGTCACTAAAAACAAAATGTAAGAGATAAAGGTAGGCCGGGCGTGGTGGTTCACACCTGTAATCCTAGCACTTTGGGAGGCTGAAGTGGGTGGATCACCTGAGGTCAAGAGTTCAAGACCAGCCTGGCCATCATGGTGAAACCCCATCTTTAAAAAAAAAAGAAAAAGAGAAAGGTAAGTGCATAAAATTGAGAGATAATACCAATTTAAATGAATACAACTTTTATTATCCGAAATCATCTTGGAAGGAAATTTTCTAATACACCCATTTTTAGATAATGAGATCAACCATTTGATGAGAATATTTCCAATTGTATCCCCTCCTTCCTTGACTTTTCTTGTCAGTTTAGGACCTGGGGTGTACGCACTGTGGCTCTCTGGGATGGTTAAGGGCTGCAGTGGCTGAGGCTTCCCCTGCCCTAAATGGCCCGGGCTGAGGGCTTACCAAATGGCTTTGGTTCTGTAACTTCTTCCTTTGCTACCCACTGAAAAATACATATCCCCCCTTCTTGATTGCACAATTCTATCTGCTATTGCCCATTGGGAGCATAATCATGTAAGTTCTAAGGTCCTTCTGGTTCCAAAGCCATTGATCAAACCTGTGAGACACAGAGACCAGAGATTACTGAGGAATCTCTGCCAATAATATGTGATATATAAAGGTAACTGTGATTCTACGAAGAATGAATAAAAATTGAAAACAAAACAAAACCAATCTTGTTTAAATTATTAAATGAAGTTTTAAGAAATCATGGAGTGGGTAGATGTATTGTCTATGAAATTAAAATTCAGGGAATATGTGTCAGTTATCAGCTTCATAAGTATTTGATCTGTAGGGTTGAATTAACTAAAGGTCTAACTCTAAACTAAGTGAGATATTACTGGGTTACTAAATATAGATGAATGGCTTCCTTTTTCCTTTAAAGAAGGAAGAATCCCAGAACAATACCTAAAGCAGAAGCAGAAGACCCATGTTCTAATGACACCTCTGATCATCACCCTGAGTTCCACAAAGCTACAGCATATTGTAGCAGGCATATCGGTATGCAAGTGGGGAGATTTAGAGTATAGACCTCTATGTATTTCTGGCTCTGTCACCAACTGGCAACATGACTTTGGGCAGAAACTTACTTTCTTATTAATTCCATCCCCTTACCATAATATAAAGGAGCATAACTAGATAAGTTCTAAGGCCCTTATAACTCCAAAAGGCATGATTAACCCTGTGAGGCACTGAAAAATTGGAGATTCTGAAGATGAATCTCTTCCAATAATATGATCTATAAAGGTGATTGTGCTTCTATGAGGAATCAAAGACTATACGTGCACAATCAAATGAGAAACTGTATAGAACCTATGAATCAACCTGCAAATAATCTGCTCTGTTATAAAATCTGAGAAGTACTATAATTATTCTTGTCATAACTGATGCCACTAATATAATTTTTAAACCTAAAAGCCTAAGTCAGAATACTTAATTACTCACTCTTTTCAAATTATATTGTGTGTGTGCATGCATGTGTGTGTGTTCCCGAGTCAACCTGAATACCTTTAAAAAATTCTAAAGGTATTCTGGGCATGGTGCCTCATGCCTGTAATCCCAGAATTTTGGGAGGCTGAGGCGGGTGGATCACCTGAGGTCAGGAGTTTGAGACCAGTCTGGCCAACATGGTGAAACCCTGTTTCTACTAAAAATACAAAAAGAATTAGTTGGGTATGCTGGTGGGCACCTGTAATCCCACTACTTGGGAGGCTGAAGCAGGAGAATCGCTTGAACCAGGGAGACAGCGGTTGCAGTGAGCCAAGATCGCGCCACTGCACTCCAGCCTGGGCGACAGAGCAAGCCTCAGTCTCAAAAAAAGGAAAATACAAAACTCAAAATTCTTTGTTAGACTTGATGTCAAGATCACTGGGGACAAGGAAAAATTAGGTCTAGGGGATTCAAGCATATTGAACACATGATGTATAAATTGTAAATGCCAAGGATCTCTTAAAAGAAAGACCTTTGTCATGATAAAGGCACAACCCAATGACATAGTTAGGGTTCGTCTGCATTTCTTCTCTTCAGCTTTATCCAGATGCCATTACTTGGACGAAGAATCAACTGTCCTTCTAGACCAAGTTCTTCTCTTTTCTGGTTGGATTCTATCCAAAAGTGCCTCAGGATGCATGAAAGAATGGTCTTTTCTTCCATCATAGCAAACTTTTGACCTTCAAATTAATGTAAATATCATCACTTTAGTTAGAGACTTATCCCAAATGTGAGAAACACGGGGTTCTATCATAGGAAGCAAGCCATTTTGTATTTTCACAGTAGGCAGAAGGAGAATCAGAATGACTTGGGACACTTGCTAAAAATGAAGATTCGTGAGTGTCCCTCCCTGCTCCCACCTTGCACATCTCAATAGCTGGGGAGGGGCAGGGAATTTGTACTCCAACTGATCCAAATAAATCCTGAGCTCATTCAAGCTTGAGACTCACTACTCTAGATTATGTCTTAGTGTCTTTAATCTACTATGGAGTCACCAAAAAAGCTTCAGATTCACCCATTTCAATCTGACCTCATTTTACTAATGTCTGCATTTACATAAATAAAATGCTAGAGATGCTAAAACCAAAATGGTTTAAAATGCAGGGCGACAACGTGCATTCATTTTGCTTAAATACTTCAGGTGGCCATATGGCAAGCATTTTCTGTTTTGATTTGCAAAATGAAATTCTTAAAAGCAATAAACACAAAAATTATGTTAGCCATAAGTAATCACATGAAGTTTTTACCACAATAAATTATATTCTACTGTAATTAAAAAATCAACAGCATTTCAGAACTCCGCCATGAAACTGATTATGTTTTATGTTATGGGTAATTGTGCCTCTCTCCAAATTCATATGTTGAAGTCCTAACCCCTCATACCTTAGAATATGACTGTATTTGGAGACAGGTCATTTTAAAAAGTCATTAAGTATGAATAAGGTCACTGGGGTGGGCCCTAGTGCAGTCTGACCGGAGATATCAGGACACAGCCCCACACAGAGAAAAGACCGAGTGAAGACATGGGGAGAAGATGGCATCTCCCAGCCACAGAGACGGGCCTCAGGAGAAGCAGCCCTGCCAGCACCTTGATCACATACTTCCAGCCCCCAGAACTGTGAGAAATAAATTTCTGCTGTTTAAGCCACCCAGCCTGTGTTATTTTGCTATGGAAGCCCACACAGGCTAACATACTAATATACCTTTTGACAATGATATTTTAAAATTACAAAGCACAGTAAGTGAGGGAAAAAAGAAACCAGCTATTTTGTTAAGGCTTTGCATACAGGCAATGTCACATCACATCTCAAAGGAATCTCTGTGAGAAACCTACTATCATCATGTGGGTCTGAAAGGTCAAACAATTCAGATGCATACAAACCTATACAGTTCCTGGGTCCAGCAGAGAAGGGCACATAGGCGTATGGATGGCGCCCTTGGGCATTCTCAGGGAAGAACCGCTCGGGCTGGAACTCCTCGGGATTGGGGAAGTATCTTGGATCTCTGTGCAATGCATATGGAATGATGACGGCTTCCGTGCCTTTCAGAACCCTGTAACCTGCTGTCAAGAAGTAGTCAATACATCATGAGACGGGAGCAGGACAGACATTAAAAATTTTCCCTCTCCCTTCTACTTTAGGTATAGCATACTTACCCACTTCACAATCTTCACTAAGACTACGGGCAAATATGGGAACAGAAGGAAAAAGGCGAAGGGTCTCCTTAATAACACATTCCAGATACCGAAGTTTCTTCAGGTCTTCTACGGTAGCAGGACGGACAGACTTCCCTAATGAAAGCAAGTAGATAAGATGACCTGAAATTGTGGTGTGGGCCTGGGGTGCAGACATCAAAGAAGAACATGTGGACCAAGGCATGGGATGCTAAATATCCATCAAACACCCATCAAAAAAGAACACGTGGACCAAGGCATGGGATGCTATATACCCATCAAATACCCATCAAAGAAGAACACATAGATCAAAGCATGGGACATTAAATATCCATCAAATACCCATCAAAGAAGAACAAATAGATCAAGGCATGGGACGCTAAACACCCATCAAATACCCATCAAAGGAGAACACGTGGATCACAGCACGGGATGCTAAATACCCATCAAAGAAGAACACGTGGACCAAGGCACCAGATGCTAAATACCCATCAAATACCCATCAAAGAAGAACACGTGGACCAAGGCATGGGATGCTAAATACCCATCAAATACCCATCAAAGAAGAACATGTGGACCAAGGCATGAGATGCTAAATACCCATGAAATACCCATCAAAGAAGAACATATGGACCAAGGCATGGGATGCTAAATACTCATCAAATACCCATCAAAGAAGAACTCGTGGACCAAGGCACAGGATGCTAAATACCCATCAAAGAAGAACATGTGGACCAAGGCATGGGATGCTAAATACCCATCAAAGAAGAACATGTGGACCAAGGCACCGGATGCTAAATACCCATCAAATACCCATCAAAGAAGAACAAATAGATCAAGGCACAGGATGCTAAATACCCATCAAATGCCCATCAAGGCATGGGACACTAAATACCCATCAAATACCCATCAAAGAAGAACACGTGGATCAAGGCACAGGATGCTAAATACCCATCAAATACCCATCAAAGAAGAACACGTGGACCAAGGCATGGGATGCTAAATACCCATCAAACACCCATCAAAGAAGAACACGTGGACCAAGGCATGGGATGCTAAATACCCATCAAACACCCATCAAAGAAGAACACGTGGATCACAGCATGGGAAATACCCACAGCTAAAGCAGAATTTCTAACATTATGTATAATGAAAATAAAATGAGACAATGTGCCAAGTAAAATAAACAGACACAAAAGTTCACATATTATACAAACCCATGAATAGGAAGTACTTGGAATAGGTAAATCCATAGAGACAGAAAGTACATTAGAGGCTGCCACCAGGGGAAGGATGAATGAAGAGTGACTGGTTAATGATACTGAGTTTCCTTTTGAGATGCTGAAAATGTTCTGGAATTATGTAGACGTGACTATCATACAATATGGTGAAGGTACTAAATGTCACTGAAATGTACACTTTAAAATGATGGATTTTATGTTATGTGACATTTACATCAGTAAAAAGAAAATAACATAAGGAATTAATACTTGCAACTCAGTACACAAAGATTAGTTGCTCAAAAATTTTAGAACCAGGATTGGGAGTGGAAGAAAAAGTGAGGAGCAATTAGCAGAAAACATGAGACGCGCAGAACAAAGACTCTAGAAACGATGATTGTGTCACTAGTTCTGCAGGACCACAGAGCATTCGTGAAGCTGGCATCAGCTAAACATCGTAGGGATACAAGAGATTGGAACCTATTCCAAAAGAACCTGTGAGCTCTTAGAAGACCACATTTACCCACTCAAGGCAATCCAAGCAAAATTAAAATCCGTGTGAAAAAAATAAAATGACAAAAATGTTGCCGAAAGATTTCGATGGCGTCCATTCTGCAAAATAAAAGCTTGCCTCTCAATATGAAATTCCGGTCCCTGCACAATCTGCACACAAAACGGTTTTCCGTCCCCATCTCTGTGAATGAGATGAGTTTTCACTGTCTCTTGCTCTCCACTATTGCCCTCCGAACCAGAAACCTTTCCACTTCAGTGCCCATGGTCATCTGCTTCTCTTTCTGGAAAGCCTTCTCTCTCCAGCTTTATTCCTTTAGTTTTCCTTCCCCACCTCTTGCTATGAAACCGCGTCAGACACTCCTCGTTGCTTGGCTAACACAACTTTATTCCTTTTCACCTTGCAGTTATTGGGGAACATGTGAGTTTTAAAAAGGATAAAATTGATGGAAGTCTCTTTGTGGTAGACTGATAATGGGCCCCCAAATATTAGGTCCTAAACCCTGCCATCTGTAAACGTTACCCTATTTGGAAGTAAAGAACTCTTGGCAGATTTAAATTAAAGATCTTACAGTGGGGCGATTATTCAGGTGGGCTCTGAATGCCACCACAAGTATACTTGTGAGAGAAAGACACACAAGCACACACACACACACACCACACCACACATGCATGCACGTGCGTGCACACACACACCCAGACAGAAGAGAAGGTGATGCAGAAACTGGCAGAGATGTCAGTGATGCGGCTGTCAGCCAAGAAAGGCTGAAGCGACGAAGGGTGGATTTTTTTCTCCAGAAGGAGCACAGTCCTGCCCACGTGGTGATGTAGGCTCAGTGACACTGATCTTTGACTTAGGTATCCAGAACTGTGAGGGAACAGGCATTTGCTGCTGGGAATCTCCCCATCTGTGAATTTGTCACCGGAGCCACAGGACACCAACACACCCAGCACCCCCACCTCCCTGCCTTCCTGCCTTGAAAATGAAGGTGATACTTGGAACATCAATCAAGAAGACAAAAGCCAAGACGGCAGGGCTGGCAGGGAGCAAAGGAGCAAGCCTGGGACCCTGGACCTCCCTACTGGCATCCAGCCAGGACGCTCTTCCTCCGGGTCGCTTGCTGTAGAACAGAAGTTTCACTCCTGGTAGCTTAATCCATCTTTTCTCTCCTTTATTTATAGAGGTCAGATGCAATCCTCTCTAAATCGGCTTTCCTGTACCTTTCTGAATAGTTTGACTAGCTACTCCGTTCTCCAAAATAGCACCTTCTTCACTCAAATGCACAGCCCATGACTCTTCATGTATGTTTCTGTTTCTCCTGGGAAGCAGTGAGACCCTTGAGAATGGCAGCACGCATCTGTGCACCCCGGCATCTAACCTCGAGAATGTCAGCATGCATCTGTGCACCCCACGCTCTAACCTCGAGGATGGCAGCATGCATCTGCGCACCCCGGCATCTAACCTCGAGAATGTCAGCACGCATCTGTGCACCCCAGTATCTAACCTCGAGGATAGCAGCACGCATCTGTGCACCCCATGCTCTAACCTCAAGGACGGCAGCAAGCATCTGTGTACCCCACGCTCTAACCTTGAGGATAGCAGCACGCATCTGTGCACCCCACGCTCTAACCTCGAGGACGGCAGCACGCATCTGTGTACCCCAACATCTAACCTCAGGGACAGCGGCTTGCATCTGTGCACCCTAGCATCTAACCTCAAGGATGGCAGCATGCATCTGTGCACCCAAACATCTAACCTCGAGGATAGCAGCATGTATCTGTGCACCCCAGCCTCTAACCTCGAGGATGGCAGCTTGCATCTGTGCACCCCAGCCTCTAACCTCGAGGATAGCAGCATGCATCTGTGCACCCCAGCCTCTAACCTTGAGGATGGCAGCTTGCATCTGTGCACCCCAGCCTCTAACCTCGAGGATAGCAGCATGCATCTGTGCACCCCAGCCTCTAACCTCGAGGATGGCAGCTTGCATCTGTGCACCCCAGCCTCTAACCTCGAGGATGGCAGCATGCATCTGTGCACCCCAGCCTCTAACCTCGAGGATGGCAGCATGCATCTGTGCACCCCAGCCTCTAACCTCGAGGATGGCAGCTTGCATCTGTGCACCCCAGCCTCTAACCTCGAGGATGGCAGCATGCATCTGTGCACCCCAGCCTCTAACCTCGAGGATGGCAGCATACATCTGTGCACCCCAGCATCTAACCTCGAGAACAGCAGCACACATCTGTGCACCCCAGCATCCAGCCCAGTGCAGTCACTTGCCAGGTGACTGGCAGAGGCCTGTGAGTGAACGGAGGAGGCCTTGCAAACGGGATGGTACTGGCAAGGATCCCATAGGGAAGCGTTCCTGCTCATTGTTGTAAACACAGTGGCATCTCTGCAGTGGACTTAGTACCACAATATACCAGGGAAGGGGCCAAACATACCAAACACGTCATCCAACTCATTGTCCACTTTTTTCTGGACTTCTGGGTTAGAACCCAAAAGGTATAAGGACCAGTTTATTGCAGCTGCAGTTGTGTCATGGCCCTACAAATGGAGAAAATAATAGCTTAAAAAGCAGAGGTAGCCTGCAATGATTAGGAGTGACCAGAAACCGCTTTTGAATTGTCTCTGGATTTGACGGCTCCACTGTGACTGAAGAACAAAATAAATTAATTCTGTGCAGGACCTTACCTCAGTGATAAACAAGCAAACAATTCCTGAAAAGTGGAGGTTCATGCCTAGAGATGACAGCTCCATGTCGCTCAGTGTTGCACACTCGTGGGACGTGCCTGTGTATGTTAATAAAGGGGGCATTCCACGGGCACTAGGTGAGCTGCGCCTCTGTGATGGGAACGAAGCCTGATGTTCCAGAGCCTGCTCGGCAAGTCTGTACTTTTCTGCCTTCCCCCATCTGTAAGGTGGGCCTTACCTGTGGATGGCAGGTACCAGGGTGTACAGGTGTGGCTCTAAGTCACATCCTCTGCATTCGAAAGTCAACAACAACCTCATTTAATACTTGCTGAGTTGTAGGCAAAATACTAAGTACTTTGCAGAAACTGACTCAATTAATCTGCACAGAAACTCCATGGAAGACTCATTACTGTTATTTACATTTCAGAGATTAAAAACTCAGGACAAAGATGTGGCAAAATAACGTCTCCTGTGCTAAGCAGCTTAGTGGGAGGCAGAGGCAGGAGCTGAGCCTCCAGCACGCCTGAGGACAAAGCCAGCGGTGCTGATGCCATCCTCCCACACCCTGCACACTCAGGAGGCTCCACCTCCACCTCTCACACTAGTGCAGCGTCTCGGGCTACCTTCTTCCCTACCCACTTGGTAGTTCAGGCCTTGGCCTCTTAGCTACCTCTTCAGCTCCCTAGCACATTCCCACATGCAAAAGTGGTGAGTTATTCAGGAAAAAAAAAATGCATCTGGAAAATCAACCACAGTAATCTACCTCTCTGAGTGAAACGTTGAGGACAAAAAGAGAAAAAAATGATCACCTCTATAAAAGATCTCACTTTTCCATTTTCCCTATGTGGCACAGGGAATTATATTTCATTCTCTGTGCAGAAATCTCCAAAGTACTTGTTTTATAAAACTGCTAGTGAATTGAACTGCTTGGGGCTTATTCTGCAATTCTTAAAATACACAGCCTACAGGTCCCTGAGGCCGGCGCCTCATTGCATTTCCCAGCATTGGCAGTTACAGAAACCACTCGGAACTCCAGTTTTGAGCTCTGGCCCATCGTGCTCGCTTGTCTGCTAAGTACATACGGAAGTACACTGGCTAAACAATTCTAATAGCTTTCCTTGAATTTATGAGCAGAAGCCTAATTCAAAGGCGTAAGAGGAGTCCACTCAGCTTTCGACTTTATTTTGTCTGCCATCCGCAGAAGGCATGGTAGGAGATGGATGGGATGTGTGTACATGTAGGTATGGCGGGTGTGCATAGATGCATGCTGTATGTGGATATGTACACGTGTTTGTGTGTGCATTTGTGCTTATGTATATATGAGTGTATATGGCTGTGTGCATTTGTGCGTGCATGTGTATATGTGTGCATATATGTGTATATGTGCATGTGTGTATATAGGTGTGTACATGTTTTTGTATGTGTGATTATCTGCATAAATGTACACGAATGTGTGCATGTGTGTGGGGTGGTGTGTGCATGCATGTGTCTGCATGCATGTGTGCATGTGTATGTACATGAGTCTATGTCTGTGTATATTTGTGTGTCAGTGTATGTATGCCCATGTGTGTGAATGTGGATATACATGAGTTTGTGTATGTGTGTGCATGTATGTGTGTATATGCATGAGTGTATGTAGGTGTGTGCGTGTGTTTGTGTATGTGTGTGTATGTGCACGTGTGTATATGGGTATATACATGTGTATGTTCATGAGCATATATGGGTATATACACATGTCTGTGCATGTATGTGTATGTGCATGAGCGTAGGTGTGTATGTATATGTATGTGGGTGTGTGCATGTGTGTGTTTGTGTATGTGTGTACAGGAGTATATGTGCGTGTGTGTGGGCAAGGTGAAGATGTGAGAAGGTCTCTCCACTTCAACATCAAATAATAACACCTGGTATCTGCTGCATATTCCTTATGGGCCAATCACGATTCTCAGAGCACCTTTACAAATCTAATCATCATAACTATTCCATGAGGCTTGTGCTACTAGAATAAGAATATTCAGGCCCAGAACAGCTAGGTGAGGTGCTTGAGGTCATGCTTCCAGCGCGTTAGAGCTGGGATTTGGTCTTAAAGCCCACACTCTTAACCTCTCTACTTTTCAGCTAATTTAGATGTCCATTTTCTGCTTAAGACTTATTTTCAGTGAAGTGTTCTGCTTTAAAAAGTTTAAAACCACCAACGCAGTCCATCTCTCCTTTTTGCACATAGGAAAGCTGTGACAGAGCTCTGGAATGATCAGAACTATCTTATTTGGCTAATCAGCACAGAGCTTGAACTGGAACTCAGATCCAAAGCCCCGTCACACAGCTTTCTTCCACTGCGTTGTGGAGCCTCACACGAGAGTGCACAAGCATTGGCACTGCCGCCAGAGGCTCCCGCAGAGCAGCTAACACGTCAGTGGCAGAGCTATTAACAACTCAGGTGCCTTTCACTCTGCTCCATGAGGAGGCTACTACTACATGGGCTTCTAAAAACCATGCTTTATCTATTTTGCCATTCACATAGAGAGTCCCTCTTTGTAGTATTTAATATTTAGGCTATCTTTGTAAAAAGTACTTCACATATATATGTTTAAATTTGAGACCGGAGACCTCTTTAGAGGTCATGAGCCAGCTGAAATTTGTGTTGGAGGGCTTTTGCTCTTTAGGTAGAGCGGCTCATGGCAGTAGCTAAGTGCTCGTCTTCTAGAACCTCAAAAAGGCGGTGGTGAGGAAGTGGACTTGCGGGTCTGGGAGGTTAGAAGGAAGCTGAAGCCATGTGGAGAACTGAGAGCAATCTCGGGCTGCTCTCCTGCTTGAGAAAACTCTGACAAATCTTAGGGTTTCTTGAGAAAAAAAAAAAAAAAAAAATATATATATATATATATATATATATATATATATATATATATATATATGTCTACTGCTGTGCTCAGCACTCAGCAAAATCATTTTCTGAAGAAGAAAGTTGAGCTGGTACTTAACCAGTTTCTTAAATTTTCTAATTTCTAATAAAAATATAATGAATCTTCCTTAGTTATATTAAACTACTTTAAAATTTATTAAATTTTAACAAATAATGCTAAAGATTCTAAAAATAACTAAATGTGTTTAATGATATCTGAACGTAACAATCAGTATACAATACCTCAAACATGAAGGTGTCAACTTCTTCTCGAATATCTTCATGACTTAGCCTATTCCCTTCATCATCAGTCACACTTAAAAGCAAGTCAAGAAAAGCCCTGCGTTTGTTTTTGGAGTGGGCGGAGCTCCTACCATCACCTCTACATTCGCCATCTGCCGTTATTTCATTGGCCCGTTCAGCGATGACCTGTATCATTTGAATGATGATCACATGCGTCAGTTTGGACTTGGATGCAGCCTAGTAACGCTTTTTCTTATAAAATATGCTAGTTTATTTCATTTATTTTATTTTATTTTATTTTTTTTGAGACGGAGTTTCGCTCTTGATATCCAGGCTGGAGTGCAATGGCGCGATCTCGGCTCACCGCAACTTCCGCCTCCTGGGTTCAGGCAATTCTCCTGCCTCAGCCTCCTGAGTAGCTGGGATTACAGGCACGCGCCACCATGCCCAGCTAATTTTTTGTATTAGTAGAGACGGGGTTTCACCATGTTGACCAGGATGGTCTCGATCTCTTGACCTCGGGATCCACCCGCCTCGGCCTCCCAAAGAGCTGGGATTACAGGCTTGAGCCACCACGCCCAGCCCATTTATTTTTTCTAAACCTTTCTATTTCAACATTTTGACAACATAGGCTCTTGTGAAAATACAGTAAAGGCTCTTATTAATATTTCAGGCATTATTTGGTGAAACTTTTAAAAATAAATTTAATTTCAGGCAAATTCCTAATTTTCCAGTGCTATTTTCGCAGTCTTTCCAACACAAGAATAGAATCATAGTCTACTAGATACTACTCTAGAGATTTCATTGCGCTAATGAGAAAACGTTTAAGTGGTAGAGAGAATGCAGTCACTATACAATAGTCTAATTACAGACTCCTAATTACGTTATCGGGGAATAGAAGCAGCAAGTAGATTAGTCACCTCAGCCTCTACGCCTGTGATTTCTGCTGCCCGAATGCTTTCCTCAGAGGCCTGCATGGCAGACTCCCTCCCTTCTTCTCGATCTCTGCTCACTGTCACACGATCAGAGACACCTCCCTCATCCCTGCCACCCTCGTTCCTAGCACTGCAATGCTTCCTAATGCTGCCTTCTTTTTCTCCATTTTCCTTGACACCTGACATTATGTGATACTTTCATTAGACTTACGATATTATACTTATCATATAATGTTATACTTATTATATTGTGCGATATTATGCTTATATGATGTTATGCTATTATATTATGCGATATTATGCTTATTATATGATGTTGTACTTATTATTTAGTGTCTTTCTCTTCCAACTCAAACTCTGCCAAGTGCGTGTCTTTGTTCATTGATATATTTCCAACCTCTAGAGCACTGCTTGGCATTTTAAGAATACTCACTAGATATTTCTTGGACGGATAAAAGAATTGAGGCCCATACATTTAATTTGGTTGTACATTTCAACTTCCTTTTACTACCAGGTAATTGAGCAAATCTGCTACTAAGTGCCTTGAGCAGATTCTAAGCCCTTTGAGGGCAAAACACCATGTCTTCCTTAATTCTCGTGGAATTCCAAGTGCCCAGGCCTCAGTACGCAATTCTCAATGTTTATTAAATGAATATTGTCCATTCAGTCTGGAATTCATTTAATTGTTGCTATCAAATATTAATGCACAAAATTTAAGGAAAAAGGTTACGAAATATAACCTGCCAGCTATTCTCCTACAACCAGGTGATCACACTCCACTGTGGCCCACTCAGCCAACATCGCATTCATGGAACATCTACTGATTTATTCATCATTTGATCTCTTAAGGAAGCAATTCCAATAGATTTTAATCAAAATGTACAGCAAGGAAAGAACATATTTATATAGGCAATTTTTTCAATACACTGAAATTATAATTTGATTTATATTTTCAATTAAATCTTGCTTTTCCAAAACACATCAACAACACAAGGACTGACATCATGCAGTCAGAACAACATCGCTATCTCCCGGTTATTTTAGAATTGGAACTAAAAATACTAATATCTAGTTAATTTTAACATTTTCTGAGTTAAGATACTGCTATCAATGCCCTTTGCCTTTGAAAATGACTGCCGAATCCAGACATTTTCCAGAAAAGTCTCATACACAGATCCATGCTTCTTTATTCTTTTACCAAGCACCCTGTTTGTTTCTAAGTGTTCATAACTCACATCACATTTTGTAATTATGTGCTGATAGATCACAGATCACCTCTCCTACTAGAATAATTTCCTTTCAAGTAGGGACCATATTCACATTGTCTTACTCATTACTACATTTCCAACATTTGGTATGGTGTTTGGGACTTAGCGAGTACTTAATTAATATTATTATTCAACTTTTATTTCCTGAGACATAGGCTCCATAGTCCTACACCAGGTCTGTTAAAAAAAACATAAAAATCATGGACTCGCCGAAAGTTCTGGAAATGGATAGTGGGATAGTTGCACAACATTGTGAATGCATTTAGTACCACCAAACTGTACAGTTACAATGGTTATAAAGGAAAATTTTATGTCATGTATATTTTACCACACTTTTAAAAGTCAGGGACTTACATCATTGGTAAAGGTATGTAGGATCTTAAGGCTCTTTTTGTGTTCCCATCTTTCTTTAAACATAAGGTACCAGAGGTCAAGCCAAAGCCAGGGCATCTTTATTCTGTGAAATATCATCTCACTCATCCTATAAACGGAATAAAAATACATCAGCTGTTGTATCAGAAATGCATATCTCTTGAACACTTCTTTAGGTACCTGGCCTTGATGAGGGCAATTGAGGGAATGATGATGATTGTCTTAGAGGCTACTAAGCGCTCCATGCTTTATGCTCAACAGTGAAGGCATGGGCTATACGCATCCCATGAAGCCTCAGAAAATAATGGGTTCTTTAGAGGAATGAAGAATCCATTAGAAAACCTCCTTACTAGGTAGGCATCTGGGCTCTGCTTCTGTTTCTCCAGGGAGAGTTTCCCACTCTGCCTAGGCCCTCTGTACCAGGGTTTGATATGAAATCTGCCTCTTTTTAAGGTCCATCATTGGTTTGACAACTCCTCTGAAGTGACAGATGACAGCTGGCTGCCCTCCTCTATAAGCAAGGGCTGTCTAAGTAGCCATCTGTCACTTGACCGTCCCAGCATCTCCCTCTCACGTCCAGCCGTAGAGCAGAAAGACCCCTATGTGATCTCCTGCAGGACCAGCTTAGACGCCGGTTCTTCAGAAAGACCTTTTCTGGCCTCTCACTCTGTAGGACACATTCTTGTTTTCTGCTCTGATATCAGCTTGATCTCTTCTTCCGGAGCAGTTATTACAATTCACAAATTTCTTTGGCTGATGCCTGCCTCCTGTGTTATGTTTCCTGTACAACTACAAAACCAGTCAGTACCCTGTGCAGTGACTGGACGATCAGAGATGCTTAATAAACATTGGTTAAAATGAAGCGAAATGAGCAGTGGATTTAAATGGACTCAGCTCAATGCACTTCTCTGCACTCCATCAAACCAAGTCCTTGCCCTGCCTCTTAACAGGTGAAGAACTGAAAGCAGTTTTAGAGTAAAATGGACTGTTTTGATTATTAAAACAATACCTACCCCGTGCAGAAAACATGGAAAAGAAGAATAACAGCAACAAGAAAGCACAGGAATGAGAAACACACACAAGACAATGATAAACACTGCTAACATTCTGTCAAATAATTTTTAACTATAACAATTATCATAGTACAGAACACTTTTTAATCTTTCTTTTCTCAGCATCCTAATGTAAGCATCATTATGTACAATATAATGTAATCTCAATGTCAGAGAATAATGCTTCTAAATTACTGCATGATCTAATATGCCATAATTTACATAACATTTCCTCTACTGCTTAAACACATGCTTACATGACGAGGTTAACTTCTAGTTTAATGTTTAATTCTGAAACCACAAAAAGAGATAACACAGACAGAAATTGTCAGCAATATTTTCTAAAGCCCAAATCAATAATAATTTTTAAAATAACTGAAAGGACTCCATTTACCTATAAACGGCACGGACATACTCGGAATCATCATTACTCTGAGCACCAATATTCTTCCCCATAGCTGTTTCTATAAAACACAGTGAGAAGCAACCATTCAGTTCACACACGTTAGTTATCTCGTGTTTGTTCTGGAGTGGCAGACACTAAAGACCTACATCCCGCTTTGTCCTTATAGATTCCAGGATTCTTCTTCCTCCCTTTACCGTCTTCTCTGGTACCGTCCACTTCTACTCCCTGTTCCTGTTCTTCCTTCCCTTTGCCTTCCTGGGCAGTTGCTCCGTGCCCGCCCAACTCACATCCCTGGGCATGGCTGCTGCTCCTCAGAAGGCTAACACAGCAGTAGAACCGTGCTGAAGGGCCCACTGCCCTTCCAGTTCCTCCGTCTGCCTTCCCGATGGAGTGTGATTTCCCATTTGGGTCATTTCCTCTTTATGCCATAAATTTAGTAACAAATCAATGAGACTCACCACAGATGATATCTAAGGCACAAAGAGTGATGTAAAAAAAGCAGTTAAATGCTTCTTGGTTAACATGTTTTTCAAGTTTCTTAACCAATATATTTGCTTGTTCATTCATGATATCTAAGAAACCTTCCAGAATGGTGAAATGGAAAGTGGGTGTTAACATCTTTCTCCTGGAGCGCCATTTGTTTCCAGTACTAGAAACAAAATATGTGGTTACAAAAAAAAAAAAATAGAGAGAAAGAGAAAAGTTACATTCCCAAAACAATTAAAGCATAAATATAGCAAGTCAACAAAATTCTCCTGAAACGCTTAATCTACAGGTCCTCAAATGCTTTTGGTAGAATGACAAAGACATATTCATATCTATAAAATATTCATCTATAGTTACAAAATATGAATATTATGGACATTGTTCTATAACATTGTTTAAAATAGCATTCATAAAAGTGAAAACTGTAAGAACTTTTCTCAATTTCTATGCTCCGAGTTTCTAATAATGATTTTTTTCTCCTCCTATCAATACCTCAGTCCTCGGATGATCCTCACACTCCATGGTTCTACCTTGATCTTTCCCCTGCTCCAGTTCTCCAAAGTCCCTTGAGGCTCCTGCCTTGCTCTTCCGGGGCCCTTTCTCAGAGGATGGAGTCCTGGTTCTGGATACTAGCTCACCAGACTTCTCTGGAGCCATCTTTTTGATGGATTTTTAGGATTTCCCTCCTCCACACACTCCTTTGCTTTACTGTGGCCTCCATCCTGCCACCTCCTAAGTCTTCCTGAACACTGGTGACCGTCACTGTTGAACACCACGGCTGGAGATAACCGTTCACCTGGACCCTTGGCCTCTTCTCCTTTCTGAGAGCATGGTCCTGCTACAGAAAAAGCTACCCTGTGTCAATTTCTGAAATAATAAGTTGCACACTGAAGTAACCATTTCCGTAGACAGTTTCACAAAGGTACGCTGACATACCTTGTAAGAAGTCCTAGGCCAAGCCATGGTTCTAAAAACTTGTACATAGAGGATTTGTCAATTTGCTTTGAACTAGTCAAAATTACCTTGGAAGAGAAAAACATATTTTAGAGACATCCAGACATCAAAAGACCTTCCTATAATGGTAATAATACCTGGCTAGAGTATAGTTAGTTTTTAGGACATTTCACAACATTGACTTTCTCTCTGGTTCATTTTCAGTTGTGTGCCTCAAAGACATTCAATTTGAGTTTTGAACATAAAACTGGCGTTCAGGCTTGGGGATTCAATGGAGTTGAGGGAAAGCAAGATGTCCAAGATGATTCTCCGGTTCCTGCCATAAACCAGGAGCCGAGTGGAGTTATTTAATGAGTGGAGGGAGGAAGCAAGGTGGAGGAGCGAATCTAGAGGGTGAGTACATCTTGGGAGATGGAAATCATGGGTGCATTTTCAAGTGATGTTGACTTTGAAGCATTCAGGTTGCTGTGGTCTGAAAGCAGGTGAGACACCCAAGATAAGACCTGAGTTGGAGATGTCTATTTGAGTGTCTCAGCATAGAGGCAGCAATGGACAGTGTGAGTGTGATCAGATCACCCAGGGTCTGTGTGAAGTGGGAGGAGGGATGGGGGCTGGGGCTGAGCACAGGGTGCTCACCAGGCTTCTTGCTCAAGTCCCCTACCCTGGACAGACCACCATCTGCATCCACCACACCAACTTCTGTTAATACTAGGCCAACAGTGGCTGGAACCCTGTGCCTGCCCTTCTCACTCTCTTCTCTGAGCCAGGATTCTGGAGAAGCATGAGAAACTCCAACATTTTCACCATAATTAGAAAAACATATCCTGCTGGCACTACTTCCTAGGAATTCTGTTTTTAATTTTGGTAACCAAAGAGAAGCTCTGTTTATCCCATTCTTGTTGCCTGCCCCAAATCCTTTTCTCACCATACCGTGAGATGATTATCCCAGACTTTCCAAGAAGTAAAAGGACTACAGCTTTTCGGAGGACTAATTTCAACAGCATGGGTTTGTAATATTTATCCCATAAATATCAAATTTGCATTCTCTTTTAAATTTGGAATAAGGTTATCATTGATATAATATGAGACCCTGAGGAACTTGAGGGAAACATACTTTACTAGTCACATATTTTTGAAGTCTTAAAATAGTGTCAGGTGGATAACAAGTGCTCACCTTGCGGAATAATTTATTTATGTTTCTGAAAAACTATATCCTTCTGCAGACTTTCAAACATTGGAACCTGGTAACAAATGTGCACTTTTATCTGGAGGGTGTTAATCTCCCAGGATTCAGACTACATCTGGAAAGCATTAAATTGCACCTGTATAGCCTAAAATACTTAATGGAATGTCTTTTGCACTGAAATGGCTGAAATATAAGGACGCATTATATTGATTCTGAAGAGATTCTCATGCTGTCAGATACGCGGTGCAATACTGACCATATTGGCACATACCCACCTCCACATTCTCTGCATTGTAAAGGGCCACCATTGGTACTGGCCCAACCCAGAGCTTCAGCAGCGGTATGTGGCGGTATTCTTCTGTGTACTGAATTATCTGCTGAAAAAATTCTGGGAGAAAAACATCAGATTTTAAATTCAATCAAGATGATAATTTTGTGACTAGTATTGAACAAACGTTTGCTTTCTCATTTTGATAAATATACTAATTCTGTAATGTGTCACTGTTAGAGGAAGCCAGGTAGAGAGTATGTGTGAACTCTCTGTAATATTATTGCAACTTTCCTGTAAGTCTAAAGTTTTTTTTCAAAATAGTATTTGCCACAGCAAATAAACATACATAATGCATGTTAGCAGTTATAGAATAATTATTATTATAAGGTTTTGATGTCCCAGAATGGGCACTCTTTCTAACAACTGCCCAATATCACAGAGCTAGTAAACAGTGGAGCCTGGCTTGTACCAAGACGCCAGAACACATCCCTTCATCATCACACTATGCTGCTTCCAAATGTCTCTCAGATGAAGCAGTTGTCAAAATTGCTATGAAAGGAGCGGGGTCAGATCCCCAGCGTCAGTCATCCTGCGTCATGCTAATATACTGCCTGCCCTGGTCTGGTCTGACAGAGGGGACAGGGAGGTCTCAATCTGTGGTTCGAAGGCAGCAGGGCCAACAGCTAGGAGCAGCTGGGGAAGGCAGACATTGTCGCAATAGACTGGAAAAGGCGAGATTGGCGTTTAGAGGCCACCTGGGAGCCAACTGCAGTCTTCAAGGTGAGATGGCCGAGGGCAGCATTTGGACATCAGCCACAAACGAAAGGCAACACCTCTTTTTTTTTTTTTTTTGAGATGGAGTTTCGCTCTTGTTACCCAGGCTGGAGTGCAATGGCGTGATCTTGGCTCACCGCAACCTCCGCCTCCTGGGTTCAGGCAATTCTCCTGCCTCAGCCTCCTGAGTAGCTGGGATTACAGGCACGCACTACCGTGTCCAGCTAATTTTTTGTATTTTTAGTATAGATGGAGTTTCACCATGTTGACCAGGATGGTCTCGATGTCTTGACCTCGTGATCCACCCGCCTCAGCCTCCCAAAGTGCTGGGATTACAGGCGTCAGCTACCGAGCGCGGCCCAAGGCAACACCTCTTGTGTGTGAAAGACAGGATTCTCGGGAACAAGGACTATATCTTAGAATATTCTGATATCCCCAACTTTGCTGAGGTCAACACTGGGCACCAGGCAGGATCTCAATAGATGCTTGATTGACAACCAAAGAGCTTGTTTTAACCAAGTTCTAGACAGGGATCTAGAAACTCCGCATACAATAAATTTAATCCTTAAAGTAACTCTGTAATATAATCATTTATACAAATAAAGGGGGAGAAAACCCTCTAAGTTAAAGAGTTTTACATAATTTCTCAAACAACTTGGTTATAGAGCTGGAAATTGAACAGTGGTTTTCCTGATGCCAAAATCCAGAATTTGTTGGTGGAATAAAAAGTCCCTTTGTAAAAGACAGTATTTGTCATTGTCTTCACTCTGAAAGTGACTGCAAGGAAAATTACTTCAAATCATCCAATCAGTTCACAGATTGCTTTGAAATAGGTCTTATTCACTAGTGATTTTAATTATTGAAATCCCCAAAAGAATATGATGAGACTTAAGTATATTACTTTCCAGGGGTACGGGATGGGGTAAAATCTATATTTTTGTACAATTATTTTTTTTAATACCGTAAAGCCCTAGGACAAAAGGGGTGGTTAGTTCTGCTTTTAGAATTAACTGAGATGATTTTTACCAGTGCGATTTTCATATCTGTGTTGTTCAGTCATCATGATATTTGGTTGGCAAAGACTTTGCTTGATTTTTTCTGTCAAAATATTTTTAATATTTTAGTAAACACTCTTCCACATGGCCTCATCTTATTCTTGTGAAGTTGAAACGACAGCATTATTTTTATTAGAGAAAACAGAAGTGAAAATGAGAAAATGTCTTTCAAGCTTTGGAGTTAATGCTTAGCCTGTAAAATTATTACTAACAACCCCAGAGGGAACTGGGTTCTGGTCCGGGCCCATTTTAAAATACGTCATTTTGGGCAAACCTTCTCAGTTCTGCGTATCTCAAGTTACCCCCAGATGAAGGTGAAGTGCTGAGATCGAGTTCACCCTCCCGGATGCGGGGCTGTGCATACCAGGCACTTTCGAGAGCTTTCTAACTTAAAGTGATTTTTCTCCACCAACACAATGTCAATCTCTTTTTATAATAAAAGATGACTTTAATTTTTAAAAAAAGCAATTCAGTTTAACAAATAAGGCGTTTGAAACCCTCCTTAGAAGTTTGCCTGAGGACCCTGCCGCCAGTTACCCAGCTGTTTTACGCCACCTCCTCTAAAGGGCTAACCTATTAAGGCCAAGCGGGAGCTGAAGTAGGTCGAGTCCTGCGATGCTGGGAGGACGCCTCCAGTGAACCCTAGTCTCTTTATTTTCCGAAGCGGGAGCGAGAGGGGCGGCTCTAAGCGTGAAGGTGTTTGCCAGTTTTAAAGCGCTGTGTGCTTCCTGGGAGCTTCTGTTCTTAGGCTCCCCAAGCCCAGGCAGGAGGAGCGGCAGGGCTTCGGGAGCTGAGCGGCGGTGAGTGGAGAAGAGATCCAGGGCGCGGGTTTGGAAACACCGCGTCCTGTGCTACACGCAGAGAAAATGCCGGCTCTGGGATGGGGCGCTCGCAGTGTCGGCGGGCGCCCAGGGGCACTGGGTAGAACTGGGGGGGCACTGGGTAGAACTGGGGGGGCACTGGGTAGAACGGGGGCACTGGGTAGAACTGGGGGGGCACTGGGTAGAACGGGGGGCACTGGGTAGAACTGGGGGGCACTGGGTAGAACTGGGGGAGCACTAGGTAGAACGGGGGGCATTGGGTAGAACGGGGGCACCGGGTAGAACGGGGGGGCACCGGGTAGAACAGGGGCACTGGGTAGAACGGGGGGCACCGGGTAGAACAGGGGCAGTGGGTAGAACTGGGGGGGCACTGGGTAGAACGGGGGGCACTGGGTAGAACAGGGGCACTGGGTAGAACTGGGGGGGCACTGGGTAGAACGGGGGCACTGGGTAGAACAGGGGCACTGGGTAGAACTGGGGGGGCACTGGGTAGAACGGGGGGCACTGGGTAGAACGGGGGGCACTGGGTAGAACTGGGGGCACTGGGTAGAACGGGGGGCACTGGGTAGAACTGGGGGTGCATTTTACGAAGGGCGACAGGCTCCCCCTCCGGCGGCCACGCCCGAAGCAGCGGGTTCCCGGCCGATTGGATGGCGGGGAGGGCTGCGGACCGCGGTGCGGATCGCGGCGCGGACCCCGGAGGGACGCTGGCCCTTACCTCGCCCGTCCCGCTTCATCAGCAGCGCGTGGCCCAGCAGCGGGTAGGCGCGGGCCACCGTGGGGATGCGCCGCATCTGCCGCCACTTCTGCGCGTAGCTCGCCGCCCACTGCAGCAGGTTCAGGACCAGGCTGGCGCCGGCCAGGGACACGACGCTCGCCGCGCCCCACAGCAGCAGCTTCTGCCCCTCCAGCCCCAGCCAGAGCCCCGCCATCGCTAGGGCAGGCGGCCGCGGGGTGCGCTCCAGGCCAGTGCGGGACGCGGAGCGAGCGCGAGGCTGCGGCGGCCGCGCACTGCCCCCTTCCCCGCGCGGACCCGGCGCGCTGCCCACTGCGGAGCCCTCGGGTCCCTGGAACGAGGTTTCCCGCCTGCGCGGAGGCCAGGGAGGCAACCCCGGGGCCGTAGCTGCGCCCGGCCCGGTCCTCGCAGCGCCGCGGCCTCCGCCTCCGCACCGGCCGAAAGCGAAACACCGGAAAACGGCTCTTGAGCCCCAGGGCGTCGTTATCGCGCGGGAGCCCGGGAGGCCGGGCCTGGAGGAGGCCGGCGACACTTCGGGCCGCCTCTGGATAGGGCGGGGGCGTCGGAAAGGTCACCGCGGCGGGGCTGGTCTGCCGGTCCTGCGAGGCCGCTCCGGGGTGCGGGATTCCGGGTGCGGGCGGGCGGGAAGCCTGCTCCGAAGGGGAAAGGACGGCGCCTCCGGCTCGCTCCCTAAGCTACCGCAGCCCCGGGAGGCGGGGCGCAAACTGGCTCCCTGCGGGGTCACGCGGAGCAGCGGCCGCTGTAATCCAGGGTGGCCCTGGGAACACAGCCTCAGGGAAGTCACCCCCTCGTGTGTGTCCTCGGGGCCACTGGGCCTCCGGGAGCGAAATGAGTGGTCGTGAGCCAGGTATTTCCCAAAATATGCGCCATACCGGGGAAGCCAGGGCCCCGGAGAACACGGAGGGGCGGGTGGGAGAAGAAGTCGGGCGAGGCTGCCCGGGACTCCCGGGAGACGGCAGCCGCCCGCGGGGTACTCGCCGAAGAGCCAAGACCAGCCACCGAACCCGGGAAGGGAGGAAAGGACCCCGAGATTTCTGCCCGGGGAGACGCGTGTCCTGACCGCCGATCTCTCTTCCCGGCCGAGGGCCCCCGTGCTGACCCCAGCCCTTTTTCCACGCTCGGTGCTTCCTACAAAGTGGCTGGGCCAGGGGTGGCCAGGCCCTTCCCAAGCCCTAAAGTGCCAGGAAGATGAAATAGAAGAATGGCCTGAATGCCCGTTTTGCTTAATTACTAGGTTCCTTTACTGGAAGCCACTGTACAGGTTGCCCACAGCCACCTGCAGGGCTCTTCAGTGTAGAGAAAAACATGCCTACGGCTTTTCTCCGGGTGAATCTGTTCTCAGTCATCTGCATGTGCTGATGTGGAAAGCGGTTCACGAAATAGTGAACAAAACAAAACAAGCTGCAGAACGGAGCGTATAAAATGATGCCTTCTCTGGGAGAAGCTCTAACGTCTGGAAATAAAAATACTAATCAGCTCTATGGAGAGGGAATGAAGATGGAGAATTTACGCTTTTTATTTCACTCACGTCTACACTGTTTAATCACTTCAACACTAAAAAAATAAATATCTTCACTTAATACCTTTAAGCATGTCTCATGGGCTTTAGTTTCCTCCCCTCTAAAGGGCTGAGGCTGAACAATATAACAAGGTCAATTACCACCATAAAAGTAAACAATTTGTCTACATCACATTGGGGATTCCGAAATGGGAGGAAGAAGGAAGGGGAGGAAGGGTTGAAAAACTGTGTATTGGGTACTGTGTTCAGTATTTGGGTGAGGGGATCGACCTCAGCATCAGGCAGTATAGCCATTTAACCTGCACATGTGCTCCTGAATCTAAAATTAGAAAGAAAAAACGGTTTGTCTGTATCCCTCTCTGCTAACCTCTGTGGACAAAACAAGGCGGGTAACATTACAACCTCTCCCCTCCAGAAGCAGAGAGGGAAGATTGCTTTAGGCAGCAGCGAGTCTGGGCCTGGGCAGAAATGGTCAGAAATGCTGCAGAGCCAGGAGGGGTAAAATGAGCTCAAGGGGCAGTGAGGGGCCCCTGCTGGAAGCACAAGGTCCCATGCAGTGACACCTGCAGGATGAGGTGGGTGGGCAGGGTGGAGCCAGCTTAAAGAGACCTGGACTGCCAGGCTTAGACGCTTTGCCTTTATTTTGAAGGCAATCTGTGGTGAAGAACAAAATAAAAGCCTTGTCCCTTTGTTCCCTTAGTCATCGTTCTCATGCTTTGTTACCAGATAGGGCCTTTCTCATACTGCCTTGGAATGCTGAAATTTCAGACGAAACCAGTCAGGTGGCTGGCAGTGCAAGAAATACGTGGCAAGACCCTTCTCCCGGGACAGCCTCGTAACACCAGAGTACACAGTGTCACACCTTAGAATGTTCACCACGAAATGTAATGGGGCTTAGCGTAGCGGACGATTGCAAGACCAATGTGAAGGCAATCTACCCACAACATTTATAACCCTGGGGTTGTCAGCTTCATGAGCTAATGCAGCTGAGCAGGAAGGCATCTCCTGACTTTCCCTCCTCAAGATTCATCCTCTATGAAGCCCTTCCCACTTGAAAGAGCTTTTTTTGGTCAAGGTCTTTGATACTTTCTCCCCTTAGAAATCAGTGCTTTTGAAAGTCATGGGCCAGAATATACTATAGAATGGTTTTGTAAATGTTAATATTTTTATTTCCCAAATTTTTTGTCACTAGGAATGATTCCCAATACAAAAAGATGCTTAATTTACATTATAAAAATAAATTCATGGCTGAGTATAGAACTACGTTATCTGCAAACTATACTTACACATGTCAAATCGTAGAGGGTAGCAGGAAATTGTTAGGAAATTTTCAATCACAAGTACCAGGATCAAATAAAGTATATAACACTCAAATGTACAGTTTCATAGACAAACATCTAACTTCCATGTAACCACAACCCCAATCATGCAACACAATGTGAAATCATGTAGCATGCCTTCTTCGGTAACTGGCTTCTAAAACTCAACAGTGAGTTTAGATGAATTTGAAAAACAAGTTAGATAACTTACAGCAAGAAATATTAAGACTTATAAATTAATTAAAATCATATTATTGGCACAAAAATGGGCAAACAGCAATAGAACAGATCATATGTATGTGTACAATCACCTGATTTATGACAATCTATATTGACTCTGTATTGCCATGCATAATATTGTCCCTTATTTTTCACAGCTGTATATTATTCCATTGTTCAACTATAATTTATCCTTCATTTTACTGCCAATGGATGTTTCAGTTGTTTCCAGTTTTCCGGTGTTGTGAAGAATGTTGTATGGTCACTGTTGTAGATGTCTTTTGATACACGTTGTACATATTTCTCCTTCCTGTGACTATGCCTAGGAGTGGAATTGCTAGGTCATAAGGCAAGCGTCGGTTTAGACTTAGTACTTACTGCCAGTTTTCCAAATTTGTACCAGTTTACACACTCACGAGTAATCTTTGATCGTTCCAGTGGCTCCATGTACTTGCCAACGTTTGGTATTGTCTTTTTTTCACAAAGCCATTCAGTTAGGTCTTGTAAAACTGTATTGAGATTTGTTTGTTTGTTTTTGTGAGACAGGATCTCACTCTCTCACCCAGACAGGAGTGCAGTGGCATGATCTCAGCTCACTGCAGCCTTGACTTTCAGGGCTCAAAAGCAACCCTGCTTCAGCCCTCTGAGTAGCGGGGACTAGAGGCACACACCACCATTCCAGGCTAATTTTTGTATTTTTAGTAGAGACAGGGTTTCACCATGTTGCCCAGGCTTAGCATTCAAATTTTAATATGCATTTTCCTAATGACCTAGGACAGTATGCATCATTTCATAAGCTATTGGTCATTTTGGAGAGTGCCTGTTAAATCATTTTCCCATGTTCAACACTGTAATTGTCTGGAATTTTAGTGATTTGTAGGACTTATAAATAAGTAATGAGCAATTATTATATAATAAATTATATATGAATACAAATCCTTTGCCAGATACGTAGAGCAAGTTTCTTCCTCTCTGTAGTTTGCCTTATCACTCTCTTAATGATGTTGTCATAGTTCATGTTGTGCTACTTCAACCAAATATTACAGACCCAGACCAGTATGGTTCTGGAGGCTGGGAAGTCCAAGACAGAGGAGCTACCTCTCATGAGGGCCTTCTGCTGTATCATGCAATGTCAGAAGATGAAAGGGCACAAGAGTAAGCGAGAGAGGGCAAGAGGAAGGAGGCTGAATTCATCCTTTAATTAGGAACCCACTCCTGCCATAGTGGATTAATGCTTCCTGTCAGAAGGAATCCACTCCCATGACGGTAGCATTAATGCATTTGTGAGGGCAGAGCCCTCACGGTCTAACCACCTCTTAATGGTCCCCCCTCTCAGCACTTGCACTGGGATTAGTTTCCAACACATGAACTCTGGGGGACACAGTCAAACCACAGCTGATGTATTTGAATGAATAAGAGTGTTTTAAAGTTTAAAAAGTTCAATTTATTCATCTTTTTCATTACAGTTAATGTTTTATGCATCTTGTTTAGAAAATCTTTGCCTACCACAGGGTAAAAAAGATATTCTCTTATGTTAACTTCTAAAGCTTCATAATCTTCCTTTTCTAATTTAGGTCCAAGAACCTGCATCTGTAATGTATTTGTGTATGTATATGGTAGTGAAGTAGAGTTTGACACCCTTCTAAATAAAAATATGAATATCAAATGGACTCAATAAAATTTAATGAAAAGACCATCCTTTAATCAATGCACTGGAATGTCACCTTGTCATAAATCAGGTGATTGTACACATACATATGATCTGTTCTGTTCTATTGCTGTTTGTCCATTTGTGTGCCAATAACAGATGACTTTAATAATTTTATAAGTCTTGATATTTCTTGGTATAAGTTATTTAACTTGTTTTTCAAATTTATCAAGACTATCTTGCTATTTTGGGTGCTTTGTATTTCCCTATAAATTTTCTCTCTCACACACACACATACACAAATTCCCTGATGGTATTTTAATTGTGATCCAATTAAATATAAAAATCAATCTGAAGATAATTGACATCTTTATAATGCCTGCACTGAGTCTTCCAATCCATGAACATGACATATTGTTTCATTTATTTGGGTTTTCATTAATTTCTCCCAGAAATGTTTTCTAGATCTCTTTGATGAGGTCTTACCTATTATAATGGATAATTTTATGTGTCAAAATTTGGTTATGGGGCCAGGTTGTGTGGTCAGACACTGGATGTTGCTGTCAAGGTATTTTAAAGATGTGGTTAACATTTAAATTGGTAGACTTAGAGTAAAGCAGATTGCCCTCCAGAATGTGAGTGGTCCTTGTCCAACCAGTGAAGGCCTCAAGAATAAAGACTGAGGTTTTGGCCAGGCACGGTGACTCATGCCTGTAATCCCAGCACTTTGGGAGGCCAAGGTGGGCAGATCACCTGAGGTCAGGGGTTTGAGTCTAGCCGGGCCAACGTGGTGAAATGCTGTCTCTACTAAAAATAGAAAAATTAGCTGAGCATGGTGGTGGGCACCCATAATCCCAGCTACTCAGGAGGCTAAGGCAGGAAAATTGTTTGAACCTGGAAGGCAGAGGTTGTAGTGAGCCGAGATGGGGTCACTGCACTCCAGGTTGGGCGATGAGAGTAAAACTCCGTCTCAAAAAAAAGTAAAAGACTGAAGTTTTTTGAAGAAGAAAGAATTTGGCTTCAAGATGGCAACACAAAGAACCTACCACAATTTCCAGCCTACCTGCCTTGTCCTGTGAATTTCAGACTCAATACTGAACTCTTACCTGAATTTCAAGCCTTCCAGCTGGCCTTACAGATTTCAGACTTGCCAGCAACCTTTTCCCTTAAAGGAAATAACTCTCCCTCTCCATATATACATTAGATTATAACATATAATCTAAAAATCTCCTATTTCTGTTGCTCTGAAGAACTCTAATATATTCATTTTTATTAAATTTATTCCTAGTTGATTTTTGATGCTATTACTAATTGTATTTTTATAAATTTTATTATCTAATTGTTGTTAGTATATAGAAATGCACAATATTTTTATATCGACTGTTTTTAATGATGTTGCTAAAATCATAATTTTTAAGTGCATTTGTAGATTATTTTGGATTTTCTATGTACACAATCATGTTTTCTGTGAAAAATAAAATTTTTTCTTTTTTCCTAATTCTTAAGACCCTTTAGTAATTAATCTTGGCCTGCTGGGCTGGAAAATATATTCTGTATAACGATTAACAGTGGTGGTAGCTGACACTTTGTATTATTTCAGGAAGTATAGCTTCTTGAATAAGAAAATCAAAATAAAATTACCACTAAGTATACAGTTTGTTGTCATTTTTCCCCCCTAGATACCCATTAAGAGATAACAGTGATATTCTTATTTTCCTAGTTGACCAAGGATTTCTTTTTCAAAGACATTTTCTTTATTGAGAAAATCACATGCTTATTTCCTTACATCATTTGTTGCACTGAATGATTTTTACATGGTATATCAAACTTGGATTTCTGAAATAAATTTAATTTGGATGGTATGTATTATCCACTTCCTATATTACTAGTTTGATTTTGCTTGGGAGTTCAGGGATGATATTGGCCTATAATTTGCTTTTTTAAAAGTAATTCTCAGTTACTTTATTGCTATTTACCTTTTTTTTTTCTGGAATGTCCTTGTTAGGTTTTATATCAGGGTTGTGGCAGCCTTACAAAATGATGATCATTTTGAATAACTTTTTTATGTTTTTGGAGGGACAGGGTCTCATTCCGTCACCTAGGCTGGAGTGCAGTGGCATGATCAGAGCTCACTGTAACCTCAAATCCCTGGGCTCAAGCAATCCTCCTGCCCCAGCCTCCCAGAGGCATGAGCCACCATGCTCAGCCTTGAAGAACTTCTTGATGTTGCTACTAGTGGTATTAACTTTACCTTAAATATTTGGAAGGATTAACCAATAAAGTCATCAGGACTTGGGGTTGTCTTTGTGAGAAGGCTTTTAATAATAAATTTAAGTCTTATAATAAGCATAATCCTTTTCAAATTTTGTTTCTTCTTGAGTGATGTGATATTTTCAAAAAGTTTTATTTTACATCTAAATTATCAAATCAAGTTATTGTTTATTTACATCTAAAGAATCAGTAGTGATGTGCCCATTTTCATTCCTGATAGAATTGTGTGTCATCATCTTGCTATATCACACTCACTACTTTATAAAACTCTGCCTTAGAATAGTACTCCTGGACAATGTAATGAATTTATAACACTTTAACAACAATTAAACCTTTCCCAATTTTATGCTATTTCTATAATATTTTAATCCCAAATATGTACTGAATTCCATATTACTCATTATTTTATACAGTAAGTATTATTTTCTATTTTCCCACATATTTGTCCATTCTGATGTTTATTATTTCTTCTTTTATCATTGTACTTCCTTCTGGGATAATTCTCCTATTCTGTGAAGAACTCTGATTAGTATTTCCTTTGGTACAGATTTTCTGGTGATTAATTCCCAATTTTGGTTTATCTGAAAACACTGCTCTTCTACCCTCATTTTTGAGGTATATGTTCACTATGTATAAAATTCTGGGTTACACTGTAAAGATGCTTTTATTGTCTTTCAGCTTCCATCATCTGTGTTTAAAAGTCAAGCATCAGTCTTATTGTTGCTTATTTGAAGATAATATCTCTCCCCCTACCCTCCGACTGTTTTGTTCTTTCTGATTTGGAGTTTCTAGCAGTTTGTGACGGACCTAAGTATGTTTTGCTTGGTACTATCTTGTGTTTCTTATAGCTTCTTGAATTAGCGCATTGGTGTCTTCTATCTATTTTGGGAGATTCTTTCATGGTATCTTTTCAATACTGCATTGTTCCATTTTCTTTTTGTTCTATGACTATAATTACACGGATATTAGATTTTTTCACATCACCTCACAATTTTTTCTGGAATATCTATTTTTTATGCTTGTTTAAAGTGAAGACTGTGTATTGACCTCTCTTCCAGTTTGCTAATCCTTGTCTGCTATGTTTAATCTGCAGTTAAATATAGCCAGTGAATTCTTGAGTCACTGTATCATTCATTTCTAGGATATCAGTTTATTTTTCAGATTACAGTTTTCTCTTGAAATTACATGTTTTTTGAATATATTTTTGAATGTGCAATTCAAATTGTTTCTTAGCTCGCACCTGATAGTGCTACTATTTTAATCACCTGTGGGTCTGCTATAATTTTGTTTTCTCTCTTGGCTTTCAGTCACTTGGCTCCATATCCTGGGCTGTCTCTTAATTTTAGATTGAATGCTGTACACTGTATGTTAAAATTATGGAAACTTTAAGTAATGTTATCTTTCTTTCAAGAACATTTCTTTTTCTGGCAGTCATATAAAGTACAGGCACATAACCTTTTGCCTTCTAAGCTAAAACTTCCACCCCCTACAATGTTATTTTTCTGAACTCTGAAGACATCCTTCACAAAGTGTAGCCTTCTCTGAATGTTGCTTCTAAATTATAACTTACTATTCATTCAGCTCTGTCAACATTTTCTTAAATTTTCCAGTGGGAATACACTCCACTTGTCCTCCAGAGAACACTATAGCTATTTTTCTTTTTGGTTCAACATTTTTATACTGAATAGTGAAGGCATTCATCACGATGAACCTTTCCAGGAAACACATGCACATGTACACACAAACACCGCCCCCGCCCCCGCATTACTCTACTCCTCTGTACAGAAAAATTCCCGAGAAGACCTACCCATGACCACTGTCTTCGATTTCTCCCTTCTTCTTTTCTCCTGAACCCACTGCAAGCGGACTTTCGCCTTGTCCATTCACCTATCAGTTCTTGTCAAGGCCACCAGTAACTGCCATGTGGCTACACCTTTAGCCGGATTCTTAGACCTTATCTCAATTGACTAATAAACACTCAACATACTTGAGTCCCTATCACTTCCTTTAAACACTCCCCTCCCCCCGCACACAGACACTTTACTTTGAGGATGCTGTATTCTCCTATTTCCTTTCACCAGCCATTCTTTCTCAGTCTCTTTTACTGGTTTTCCTTCACATCCCAGGCCTTTAGATGTTAAAAGGCACAAGGCTCAGAACTCCCTTTTCCTCCATTTCTCTACACTCATTTTCTTGGTTACCTCATCCATTTCAGTTCTTAAATACAATCTACATGCTGGCAACCCCCAAATTTATACCTCCAGTCTCTATCTCCCCTCCACACCCAAGTGTGGATATCCGAATATCTCAACATCTCCACTTAGGCATCTAATTGGCATCTCACGTAACATGCCTCTCACGCTGCCAAATGTGTTTCCCTTGCAGTCTTTCCAATTTCAATGAATGTCAACACCGTCCTTCCAAGTATGAAGCCAAAAGCCTTGGAGTCATTCTTGATTAGCTTTATAGGCACACTGCACCTGTCATCCAACAGCAAATCTTTTGGCTCAAATTTCAAATACATCCAAAGTCCTGGGATTCTCGTCAGCCTTACCACTATCATTTGAGTGAAACATGATCATCTCTTGTCAATTGTATCATTTTATCCCCAAAACTCAACTGCTCCAGTGGCTTATTTCAGACTACTTAAAATTTCCCATAGTCCAAAAACGCTCTCAATCCCTCAGCTTCTGTTACCTCACTGACCTCCCATCATTCACTCCCTTGCTAATTCCATCCCATGAACTGACCTCTCTGCTGCTCTTCAAGTGTTCCAGGTGTGCTCTCGGTTTAGGTACATATATTTTTCGCTCTGTCTACAATTCTTTCTCCCCAGATAGTTCCGTGGCTTCTTTTCTCATCTTTGGGCTTTGCTCAAATATCACCCCTGCAACACAGCCGTCCCCGAGTGCTCCACGAAAACTTGCAGCCCCTTCCACTCCGTCACCTTTCCTCGCTTTGTTTCTTCATAGCACTTACTGCTAACTGACCAGTAATATGTTTTATTTAGTTGTTTATAGTCTGTCTCCTCCATGAGACTCTAAGCTCTCTTAGGGCAAAGACTGTCTTGCTCGATACAATGCTTAGAACAAAATCTTACACCAAGAAAGTGCTCAATAAATGTCTGATGAAATCAAATCCATGACGATCACCACACAGGGGCATAATCTCCTGAAACAAACATTACAGTGGAGTATGCACACGTTATGTAAAGCCTTTGCAAATATATATGGACATATACTTTGAATTCACTGGGGAAAGTCTGCTATGTAGTTAGAAATAATAAATACCTGTGTATTAGAAATCTCAGACTAGAGAGATATTTGCACAAATTATACAGAAATTGGGAATCTAAAAATACTTTTATAAATGTAACACATTTTTGATAACTCTTTTAACACTTTTAAATTTTATTAGAAATTAAAGGAATTGAAAATCCTGCACGATGATCTGTAGCTATAAGAAAATTTAAAAAAATACCCAAATGATGTATAATAAAAAAATATACTTAATTGGTATAGAAATTCCATTCTAGTTCAGAATATGACCAATATGGATACTTCCTTTTACATTAAATTCACAAAATCTAGCAGTTTTCTATGGTATTTTACATTTTTTTAGATTATTTAAAAATTCCTTCATTACTTCTTTGGTTTTGGATAAACTAACAAACATTTTAATTAACGTAAGTCTGTAATCTGAATTTAAAAATCAATCTCAGGCCTGGCGCGGTGGCTCAAGCCTGTAATCCCAGTACTTTGGGAGGCCAAGGCGGGAGGATCACGAGGTCAAGAGATCGAGACCATCCTGGTCAACATGGTAAAACCCCGTCTCTACTAAAAATACAAAAAATTAGCTGGGCATAGTGGTGTGTGCCTGTAATCCTAGCTACTTAGGAGGCTGAGGCAGGAGAATTGCCTGAACCCAGGAGGCGGAGGTTGCGGTGAGCCAAGATCGTGCCATTGCACTCCAGCCTGGGTAACAAGAGCGAAACTCCGTCTTAAAAAAAAAAAAAAAAAATCAATCTCAGAAGTAGTTCAATTTTTTTTCAATTTTTAATAGATTAATTCTAAAGTAAGACTCATTTATTAGATTATAAAAACATTGCCCTAATTTTTACCTAGTTAGCTTAAAAAGCACCATCCTTGATACAAGAATTATTTACTAATCTCTATATCTAATTTAATGTATAACTAAAACACTAATTTTAACATAGGTGTAAAAATCAATGCAATGAGAAAGGTCATTTTTAAAATCAATGACAGGGCCAAGTCTCTATGTAATCTCTAAAATGGTACTTTTTCTTCCAATTTAAATGTTTAGAAGAGTCAAGATCACTGGGACTGGTTCTATTTTTTAAAATATTTTGTTTTTTACCAATATATAAAAGTAATAGAATCTTCTTTGCAAAACCTGTGAAGTCAAACAAGGTAAAGCTACCATAAAATAACATTTTGTCTTGGATACCCTACCTTAATGTTAGTTTAGGTTGAATATCAGCTGTTTCTCCTACTAAGAATTTTGAGCTCATAAAAAAGAATGAGATTATGTCCTTTGTAGAGACACAGATGGAGCTGGAAGTCATTATCCTTAGCAAACTAATGCAGAAACAGAAAAGCAAATGCCGTATGTTCTTGCTTGTAAGTGGGAGCTAAATGATGAGAACACATGAACATAGAGGCGAACAACACACACTGGGACCTTCTGGAGGGTGGAGGGAGGATGGCAGGAGGGGATCAGGAAAAATAACCAATTGGTACTAGGCTTAATACCTGGGTGATCAAATAGTCTACAACAAACCTCCATGACACACCTGCACATGTACCCTACACTTAAGTAAAAAAAAAAACAAAAAAACAAAAAAACAAACGGAGTTTGAACTGAATAGGGAAGGAGTTGGATGGTTCCTGGAAATTGATATGAAATACCCTGAATGATTCTGAAAGAACCAGTGTGCAGTGCGCTTTGAGCAGTAATAATGCACCAGAGAGCAGCTAACCAGCAGCCCCATGAACAAGGGCTCCAGACGACTCACCTACCTAACTATTCTTCAAGTGTGAGGGCTGCTGAATTAAGACAGACATTTGCTCTTAAACGTTTCTATTGCTAATGTTTAGGAATAATGTAGAAAATTCTCCAAAATGCTTTGGTTTGTTTCACGCAGGAAACTAAGCATTAGCAATCTTCCCCAGTTGCGTGGAGCTGTGCCCATGTTAAAGAGGCATGGACGCAGTGGTCGCTGTTGCTGCTGCTGCCTACCATGTCTCAGTCAAGGAGAAATTAACAAGTGGAGGCAAGGCTCTAGGGTCATTTTTGTTTTGTCACTCTGTGATAAAGGACATTAATTTTAGTCTCAACACATCTTTTAAACTCCAGACATCTACAAGTAGGCAATGATCCCTTCTCCTTCCAGTCAGAAATAATCTGAAAATAATTTATTATGCATTTATAGGATATATATATGTGTGTGTGTATACAGTTTATAATTCTAAGTTTATAAATATGCTCATATATATAACCTTATATATATAAAGTTACAATTTGGATTAATAATAATTAGGCTAATAAAATGCAATTATGTGAGAGAAAAGAAGAAACGAGCTGATTTGAGATCTGAGAATATAAAAATGAGTGTAAGGACTTAAATCACAATCAAGAAAAGCAGTCGGGAGAGGACAAGAGAAAGACACGCCTGGAGCCTCGCCTCGACCAATTCTCCTTCCCCTTTCCATTTTCTACAGTCACGTCAGATGGAGATACATGCTCTGAAGAAAAGCCAAGCAGAGCAGGAGGACAGAGCGTGAAGAGACGAGGGCTCTGGGACGGCGTCACCGAGAGGTGGTGACTGAGCAAAGGCCAGCTCGCGATGGCACATGGGGGGTGCAAGGCTCCCCTCCCATGGAGGAGCTTAGACTGTAAACACCTGCCAGAGCTTTTAATTACGTTTACATTCAACCCTGTGGGGTGCTTCACGTGAGCTGTCTGAATCTGAAGATGAAAACTAGAAAAAGAAAATTAGTTTGGGAGATTTAGCCACTGACATTTCTCAAAGAGGTTCATGACTGAAGCACTTTTTACAAATGCATGAGAAAATCACATGACTAGGATAATCTTATTCAGACCATCATATTGTCTCAAATACTAGTATCTGTTAGTGTCTAGGATTTTGATGGAATTACTAATAGAATGAGACTAGAAAATACCTCAGGGTACAAAGTTATAAATGGCATATTCCTAGATACCATATTCTTATGCATAATTAGTGTATGAGTACATACACACCCTAATTATGTTTGTGTATCATCGATAAAATGACGGATTGTAAACACATATGAAGGCCTTCTGAGCAAAGCCTACGGAAGCTTGGACATGCTTCCAGTAAAACAGCTTGGTGAGTCTGACTTTCTCTCTCTTTACCAGTGACTTATTTGCATTTCTCTTAGTCTAACATCTCACACGGTCAGACGCACAGATAAATATAATACTTGTTCTTCCATCTTTCAGGTGAAGAGTGCTGTGCTGAGCCACGAGTGCTCCGATGGTTCCGGTGAAACAGTTTCAAGATATCACTTGGAATCTCTTCCTTAAGGTCAGAGTTGTCCTCTGAAAAGATCTAGGCACATACTGTGAACCTGGAAACACGAAACAAAAGCTAATGCTCATTAAAATGTTATAAATGCAACCACTCAGAAAGCTTCCTTTGTACATTCCATGCAAATACTTTTTTGAAAAAATTTTAAAGTCACTTTTGTATAAATTAGGAAATAGTCATATGTAAAAACTGCCAATTAGGATCCTGAGAAAAGGGAAGAGTGCTCCTACAGAACCAAGCCTAAGTGCCGCTCGTCCTCCAGAGCTGGTGGATTTGCCAGAAGCTTCCATACAGAGGCGGATCCTGGCCCCAGAGGCTGAGGGAGCGCTACTTCCTGGCAGCTCTGCTGCTTCCCAGGGGCAGGGGCAACACCAGCTGCTTTAAGAGACCCTTCCCACTCTCTGGGACACCGCTTTGGTTCCTTCATTCTTTTTTTTCTATCACAGAAGAAATAACGTTTATTAAATTAGTACCTCCCAGTGCTTTTTGACCTGGACGCAAAAGTAGCAAGAAGGCCTCGTGTCTGCTTGTCAGAGAAAAAGAAAATAAACCCTCAGAAAGACAGAAATATCCCTCTTATGGACCCTCGATCACTTCTGCAGATACAGAAAAGGCCTCTGACCATCAGTACTATCTGTCTCGGAGTTACTGGTAAGAGCGCCTCCTCTGAAGCCCTGTGTCCAGGCCTGAATCTGGGAGCCAGGCTCTGTTGGATGCCATCCTGAGGGCAGATGCCGGGTTGCCTGGGGAAGGGTGTCAGGAAGTCTGGGAGGAAGGCAGGAGTGTGGGGATCGAAGGAGGAGGAGGAGGGAGGAGTGTGGGGGTCAAAGGAGGAGGGAGGAGTGTGGGGATTGAAGGAGAAGGAGGAGTGTGGGGATCGAAGGAGGAGGGAGGGAGGAGTGTGGGGTTTGAAGGAGGAGGGAGGAGTGTGGGGACTGAAGGAGGAGGGAGGAGTGTAGGGATTGAAGGAGGAGGAGGAGTGTGGGGATGGAAGGAGGAGGGAGGAGTGTGGGGTTTGAAGGAGGAGGGAGGAGTGTGGGGATTGAAGGAGGAGGGAGGAGTGTGGGGATTGAAGGAGGAGGAGGGAGGAGTGTGGGGACTGAAGGAGGAGGAGGAGTGTGGGGACTGAAGGAGGAGGGAGGCAGGAGTGTGGGGACTGAAGGAGGAGGGAGGCAGGAGTGTGGGGACTGAAGGAGGAGGGAGGCAGGAGTGTGGGGACTGAAGGAGGAGGGAGGAGTGTGGGGATTGAAGGAGGAGGGAGGAGTGTGGGGATTGAAGGAGGAGGAGGGAGGAGTGTGGGGACTGAAGGAGGAGGAGGAGTGTGGGGACTGAAGGAGGAAGGAGGCAGGAGTGTGGGGACTGAAGGAAGAGGGACAAGTGTGGGGATTGAAGGAGGGAGGAGTGTGGGTTTTGAAGGAGGAGGGAGGAGTGTGGGGATCAAAGGAGGCGGCAGGAGTGTGGGGATCGAAGGAGGACGGAGGAGTGTGGGGATTGAAGGAGGAGGAGGGAGGAGTGTGGGGACTGAAGGAGGAGGAGGAGTGTGGGGATGGAAGGAGGAGGGAGGCAGGAGTGTGGGGACTGAAGGAGGAGGGAGGCAGGAGTGTGGGGACTGAAGGAGGAGGGAGGCAGGAGTGTGGGGACTGAAGGAGGAGGGAGGAGTGTGGGGATTGAAGGAGAAGGAGGAGTGTGGGGATCGAAGGAGGAGGGAGGGAGGAGTGTGGGGATTGAAGGAGGAGGGAGAAGTGTGGGGTTTGAAGGAGGAGGGAGGAGTGTGGGGACTGAAGGAGGTGGGAGGAGTGTGGGGACTGAAGGAGGTGGGAGGAGTGTGGGGATTGAAGGAGGAGGCAGGAGTGTGGGGATTGAAGGAGGAGGGAGTCAGGAGTGTGGGGATTGAAGGAGGATGGAGGAGTGTGGGAATAGAAGGAGGAAGAGGAGTGTGGGGATTGAAGGAGGAGGAGGAGTGTGGGGGCTGAAGGAAGAGGAGGGAGGAGTGTGGATTTTGAAGGAGGAGGGCGGAGTGTGGGGATTGAAGGAGGAGGAGGAGTGTGGGGACTGAAGAAGGAGGGAGGAGTGTGGGGAATGAAGGAGGGAGGAGTGTGGGGATCGAAGGAGGAGGGTGGGAGGAGTGTGGGGATTGAAGGAGGCAGGAGTGTAGGGACTGAAGGAGGAGGGAGGAGTGTGGGGATTGAAGGAGGAGGGAGGAGTGTGGGGATTGAAGGAGGAGGGAGGAGTGTGGGGATTGAAGAAGGAGGGAGGAGTGTGGGGATTGAAGGAGGAGGAGGGAAGAGTGTTGGGACTGAAGGAGGAGGGAGGCAGGAGTGTGGGTACTGAAGGAGGAGGGAGGCAGGAGTGTGGGGACTGAAGGAGGAGGGATGAGTGTGGGGATTGAAGGAGGCAGGAGTGTGGGGATTGAAGGAGGAGGGAGGAGTTTGGGGATTGAAGGAGGAGAGAGGAGTGTGGGGATTGAAGAAGGAGGGAGGAGTGTGGGGATTGAAGGAGGAGGAGGGAAGAGTGTTGGGACTGAAGGAGGAGGGAGGCAGGAGTGTGGGGACTGAAGGAGGAGGGATGAGTGTGGGGATTGAAGGAGGCAGGAGTGTGGGGATTGAAGGAGGAGGGAGGAGTGTGGGGATTGAAGGAGGAGGGAGGAGTGTGGGGACTGAAGAAGGAGGGAGGAGTGTGAGGATTGAAGGAGGAGGAGGGAAGAATGTTGGGACTGAAGGAGGAGGGAGGCAGGAGTGTGGGGACTGAAGGAGGAGGGATGAGTGTGAGGATTGAAGGAGGAGGGAGGAGTGTGGGGATTGGAGGAGGGAGGAGTGTGGGGATTGAATGAGGTGGGAGGAGTGTGGGGATTGAAGGAGGAGGAGGGAGGAGTGTTGGGACTGAAGGAGGTGGGAGGCAGGAGTGTGGGGACTGAAGGAGGAGGGAGGCAGTAGTGTGGGGACTGAAGTAGGAGGGAGGAGTGTGGGGATTGAAGGAGGAGGGAGGAGTGTGGGGATTGAAGGAGGAGGAGGGAGGAGTGTGGGGACTGAAGGAGGAGGAGGAGTGTGGGGACTGAAGGAGGAGGGAGGCAGGAGTGTGGGGACTGAAGGAAGAGGGAGGAGTGTGGAGATTGAAGGAGGGAAGAGTGTGGGTTTTGGAGGAGGAGGGAGGAGTGTGGGGACTGAAGGAGGAGGGAGGAGTGTGGGGATTGAAGGAGGAGGAAGGAGGAGTGTGGGGACTGAAGGAGGAGGTAGGCAGGAGTGTGGGGACTGAAGGAGGAGGGAGGCAGGAGTGTGGGGACTGAAGGAGGAGGAGGGAGGAGTGTGGGGCTGGAAGGAGGAGGGAGGAGTGTAGGGTTTGAATGAGGAGGAGGGAGGAGTGTGGGATTCCAGGAGGCAGGCAGGAGTGTGGGTGTGAGTGAAGGAAGGCGGGACGGCATGCTGCATGGAGCCAACATCCTGTGTGAGGTCAGGTGCTATCAAGGCTTTGCTTTTGCTTGGGAATGTCTCCTGCACCTTTATGCCACTGAGAAGCACCGCAGAAAGATGTGATTCTTAGAATCATGGATCGGAATGATTCAGAAATGTCCTTACGACGATCCTGCTTATGGTAAGCTCCATGAAGACTTAGGAGAAAACTGAAACAGTTTCGTTCATTCCTCAGGGTTCAGCCTGACTTTGAAATTAGTGCAGAAGCTTCTGGACTTTGATTTTGGAGACAACCAATGGATGAACAAAGAGGAAACCTCAAGGAACACAGGTCCCTCCGTGAAGTGTTTAAGTCTGATAAAAGGCCAGACAGTGGCAGGATATCCAGTGTTCAGCGGGGAAGCTTCCACTTTGGCGGGTGAAAGGGCCTCCTTTTCCCTGAGGTTTTCTGCCCCTCGGTGGCCCAGGGGCCTCTGCTCACAGCCTGTCTGTCGGGCACCCCGCCTGCTCTGCTGGCTCAGAGCTCACCAGGCTGCTCACCACTTGTCCCAAGGGTGAGTGCGTTGGCTTGGCCAGTCCTCTCCAGCAGCACAAGCCTGGCAGGGTCACCCTGAGACTGAACTTGAAGGCACAGTTTTGTTTTTTTAAATGAGACAGAGTTGACCTTAAACAGGCTCATGGGTGATCAGGATGAGTTCCTGGACACGTTGAGGCTTGTTATGCACCAGGCACCACGTTATATGCTCCGTGTGTTATTCCATCCCTTCAGGAGCCCATGAGGGAGGTGTTATTCCCATTTTACAGATGGGGAAGCTGGGACCTGTAGGGAATGCCTGGTCCCATAGCAGCCAGCAGCAGAGCTAGGGCTTCCGTGCCAAGGCCTGTGTCTCTCACCACCACCAGGCATGGCCTTCTCCAGAATGCTGCACGCACAGGCTGGCACCTACAGCCCTGGGTGTCTGTGCCCTCCCTTCCCAGCTGCACAGGCCCTGCGGAGCCAGGCGGAGCTCCAGGGAGTCCCCTGTGGCCAGTTTTCCTGTGCACAGGGTAGAAGGGAGGAGAAGCCAGCCTGATTCTGAGGGAGCCTGGACATTCCCTTCACACTGAGCTTTGCAGCATTAAAAAATGGTTAAGGAGGGGAAATATTTCAAACCAAAGAACTCAATGGTAGCCTGTCATTACAGATGCAGAAAGTCTTGGAGCTGTGCGTTTGGGCGGCTGCGTTCCCCCTTCTAATAGCTCTTTAGTCTTGGGTCAGTATTTAAGAGGCAGTGAGGCGCCGATGACAGGTGTGGACCATTCCCTGGGTCCTGCACGAGTTAAGTGGCCATATGTGACCCCATGTATTAATGGACCTCCTGTGGGCGTCCCCGGGGTCACTGCAGTCCCCACACACTAGCTCTACCCACCTCTCCTCTTTCAGAAAGCAGTGAATGACATTCCTAAGGGGTCACCATGAATCCACTCTGGTTTTTAATTCATTCCTGAATGTTCTAGTAGATCATGGTGAGCTGCCTAAGCTGGTGGCCAGAGAGGCTGCTCCCCGCGTGAGCGGCATGGTGGGCTGACCGTGACAGAGTGCTCGGAGGAGAGAAGCGGCTTTTCGTTTTTGAAGGGCAAGACTTAGGCCTCCTGATCTGCATGTGTGGGCGATTTGCAGCCTCACTTCGAGCCTGGGACATCCGCATTGGGCACGTGCGTTGCGCCTTCATCAGAGCTCACGCCTTTGAGCCGCGTTCTCTCTAGGTGGTGAGATTAGGGGGCCTTGGTTGTATTTTCCTTGGTGGATTTTTGTGTTGTGCAAGTTGTCTATTTTGATAATGTATTATTTTTATAATTGTAGAAAAAATAAATAGCTTATTTTAAAGCAAAAAAAAAAAAACTTCCTGATAAGAGAATACACTGACCTGGCATTTGGTGAATGATTAACAGTGCAGACTTTAAACAAGTTCAGAACCCAATTCCCTGTCCAAACCTCCACTTATGTGTGCCCGAACTACCTACTGGACACCTCCACTTGGCATGCTGCAGTCAGCATCCCCAAAAGCGAATGTGTCAGAATTCCCCATTCCCTCTCTCAGCACTGCCCGCCGCTGGCCATCCACAGACATGTCTGTCAGCCCTCACCCCCTTCTCTCTCATCCCTCGTGATGGCCATCTTCTGCAGGAAGCCTCTGTGCCCTCCAGCCACTGGACAGGGGAGCTAGGCGGTCTTGCTCGCCCTCTCACAGCCTTTTCCAGCTTCCCTGCCAGGCTCAATGTTCCTTGAGGCACAGACAGAAACGCCCCTGGTGTTTGAATCCCAGCCTTTAGCACAGACCTTGGCACTGAGTGAGCACTTGACACACCGTCGATGATTAATCAGCTAACTTGGGCACCTACTTTCCCCCGAGCATCTACAGTTGTGTTAAAAGCAACACCTGGGCCAGGCATGGTGGCTCACGTCTGTAATCCCAGCACTTTGGGAGGCTGAGGTGGGTGGATTACCTGAGGTCAAGAGTTTGAGACCAGCCTGGCCAATATGGTAAAACCCCGTCTCTACTAAAAATACAAAAATTAGCCAGGTGTGGTGGTGGGCACCTGTAATCCCAGCTACACAGGAGGCTGAGGCAGGAGAATGGCTTGAACCCAGGAAGCGGAGGTTGCAGTGGGCCGAGATCGCACCACTGCCTTCCAGCCTGGGCATTGCAGTGAGAGTCCAACTCAAAAAAAAAAAAAAAGCAACACCTGACCGTGTAGCATGGCTGCCTTTTAGACAATGAGCCATTGCCATGAGAACAGCCGCTAATGCTGCTGAAGAACATACAACAACAAAAAGCAACAGAAAGGCACAGCAGCCCAGAGCTATTAGCACAGGAGCAAAATCTGAAAGAGCTGGAGAATGGCTGACATCGCTGTACTACAGGGCTACAGAAGACGCTGCTGTGAACAGCGACAGATCTGCGCTACACAACGCTTACATTCTACACAATTCACTTTTACAATTATAATACGTTTAAGATTCCCTGTAAAACAATAAATTATCCCTGACATTTCAGATTATCTATAATAGGAACGATCATAAGTCATAATCTTCGAGCAACATATGCCTGGCATCTAGCTAGGTCCTTTTCACAGATTTCCAGTAGTTATTTTATCTACCCAGCTTGTTATAAAAGAGGAAGCTGAGGCCCAGAGAGATTGGGACATTCCTAGGGCTGCACAGCCGGTAGCAGAGCGACAGTGAAAAGCCCACATCAGACTCCAGAGCAGCACACCTCCTGATGAGGCCCCGCTCCCGCCCTGAAAAAGGTGTTGGTAACCGGAAGTGGAAACGCTACCGGCCGGTATTCAAACTAGAACTTTATCCTGCAAACAACATACTAGGCTGAGATGTATTTACCTGTAAAACCCTATGTTATAAAGTAATTAGCAAATTTGTGTTAACTTTCTCAAGCATTTTTATCATTCGATTTTCAAAGAGAATTTGAGATTAGAGTTTCATTTAGAAACAGAGCATGAGAACTCTACAGCAAACAGAGGTACTGACTGCTCCTGAGACAGCATTTTTTTTAGAGCGAGGCCCCCAGTTCATTGAGAGCATGTGGGCATTTCCCCCTTGCTGACCTAAGGGCAGGTAAGTAAGGGTGTGTCTGTGCAGGTGTGCTCTGTGATTGAAGTTTCTAAGGTCAGGCCATTGGCCACAAACATTTGCTATTCCCTCCTCCATGAGAAAAACAGGCTTATCAAGGTAGATAATCTTCCACGTCACTTTCTGAAACTTGAAATCTCACCTATTACATCACTTTATTTATATATAGAGAAAAGCTGACCTGTTAAAATACTTTGACCCGTCCATGTGTGAGCAGCAAATTCCATTTGGGTCAATGAACTTTTTCGAGATGCATCCAACTGTCGGAAGAAAAATAACATCAGGGACAAGTTTCATTGTTTTCAACTGTTTTTCAAAATTAAAGTTACAGTGAACAGAGCACCCACCCGGAACGCATGGGTTGTGCTGGGCCTTGACAGCTGTTGCACGGTGGCCGTTCCTTCTCGAAGAGGTGACCGTTCTATACCATCAGGCGTGGCGCTCAGCACACAGTTGTGTGGATGCCTTCCTCTGTACTAAATGAAGGATAGTATGTTCTCATTTAAAATAAATGCAATCCTTAAAAACACAAAAGAAATCTCTACATGCTCATTTATTCACTCATTTATTTGGGAACTTTTAGTTAGACATTGCTAAGGATCAGGTCTCCTAAGGATAAATACCTGATGAGATATATTTTGATTATGTAACTGCACTATTAAACCTGATAAAATGATAGTGTCACCACAGAGAAAGAGAGATAAAAAACATGTACCACATTCATCTCTTAATATTAAACCATAATAGAAATATAATTCTGCATTTGTGAAGTATCAGGCTTTTTAATATGATGTTTGCCTTGTTTAAAATGAAGTTATTCGAAGATTAAACGCTAACACGTTGCAACTCTGGCCTTCTGGGAATGGGCTCTAGTGCTGTGCTCAAGGCGGCACAGGAAATACAAGAGATAACCTTGCCCCAGGCAGGGTTTTTCTCTCTCTATGTCTTTATGTTCCTACAACAGGGGTCTTTCTGTGTTGTATAAAATGAATAGAGACCGGTTACTTGCGTGAGAGTGAGTGGGGGGTGGCTATAAACCTGGGGGCAGCTGGTTACGGTACTGGCAGCAGCATGCTCCCCAGACCTCGTGTGACTGCATGGCTGAGGGGAGTCTGAGCGCAGAGGTATCGCCCTCCACTGCAACAGACATGGCAAAGATTGGCTGTAAAAATGAGACCTGATAAAAATGACCAGGGTCAGAATTTCCTGAGCTTATGATTTCACATCAGGAATTATTTAACACCGATGAGTTCATTTCATCCTTCTAACAATTCTTTGGGGTTAACAATTATTAATACCCTTTTACAGAGGAGAACACTAAGGCTTGGGTAGATTAAAGTGACTTGTACCAAATCACAGAAGAGTTTCTGTGGCAGGATCTCGCGGCCCTCCGGTCTCCTGACCAATTTCATGCTCTCTCTGCTACACCTATCTTATCAGATATTTCTGTGACTCCTGGACTTTCTGATTTAGTTCAAGACATGCTTTTATTTCACAAAATGGTGAATTAACCTGTCACTGCCTGTAAATTCTCACAAGCCATTTACTTTCTGGAAACCGATTATGAAGGCGTTTGAATACAGCTGCTCAGATCTTATGTTACTAATTTCACTTGGAAGTGCCAAGGTTGTTTTTGTTTGTTTTCCAATATACTGCCTAAATGGTCCACTTAAACAGAATGAAGTCTGTCTTACAGAAACAAGGCGGGATCCAGGAACTGCTGTGTTCTGCTCCCTGGTCTCTGTGCCTATCGGGGGGAACCTGCTCCGTGAGGTCTGAACCAGCAGGGAAGCCATGTGGTCTACGCCAGTCAACCTGCAACACAGCATCATGTAACTGAGCACACAGGTAAATGAATAACTGGCAAGTGATAGGAAATCTGCCAAGAGCTGTGATTTCTATGTTTCTGGGGCACACAGGAGGTCTTCGGTGTCTGCTATTTGTGGTATTATCCTGATGTTCCCCAGGAAACTAATAGCACTCTGATAATTAGGGAAAAATGCTATCTTCATAAAATTGAAAGAGGATGGGGGTGAGAAGACGCAGAGCTGGTGTGTGTGGGGGTCAGAGGGAACATGAGGCAGGCCAGAATCCAGGCGGGTGAGAAGCCGGGGGATGCAGGTGAGGCAGCGTGATCAAACGGGACGGGCGTTGTCTTTGTGAAGCCGCAGTTTCCCTCTTATGTGCAGAGCACAGCTATGCACACAAACAGCCTGTCTGTGGGACTACAGTTCATGCGTGGGGGAGCAACTGGGGAGAACAGTCTAAAAGGGCTCCCCAGGGTGGCAATCATAAAAAGAAAGCTGAAAAATCACCAGCCTATAGGGAGAGACGGGTCAGAACACGGAGGGATTTGTACAATTGGAGGCATCTGAATCTATCTCAGTAGGAAGCAGAGATGGGTTTCCATTTGATGAAGTGTGACAGCGGGGCCCAGGAAGGCTGGGGCAGGAGGAGAGAGCCTGCTGTGTGCTGCTGACTGGCACCGGGGAATCGAGGCCAGAGGCAAAGGGACCCCGACAGAATCAGCACAGCAGACCTAACACAGCTGGAAACATCAGCCCCAAACTGTGAAAGGAACAGGCACCTATTAAAAAGCTGAAAGGGGGTTTATGATGACTGCGTCTGGAAAGAGTCCAGCTGCCAGGTAAGCGTTGGCAGCCGCCCACTCCTGAGCTCAGCTTCTAATAACTCCTCCCTTGCAGGCCGGGGGTCCAGTGGGTGGTCTCCAAAGCCTGAGGCCACTTGTGGGTGTGGGTGTGCCCAGCTCAGCCTCTCCCTGGGGAAGGATCTCTGGCAGGCTGAGTCCCAACCACATAAAGGTTTGCGGTGGGGAGTAAATAAGATCACAAATGTAATTCCTTTACCTGGTGCTGGTAACAAAGAAAGCCATCAGTAATCATTAGCTGTTATTATCAACACAAGTATTGGCCAATACTGGTAAGTTAGCTGGAGGGCAAGAGACAAGTACCCTTCCCTGAGATCAAAAGCTTTGCTGAAACTCCTACATAGGGAGAAGTGCAACCTTAAAGAGAATCCGATACAGACATATTCCTTTTATTTTTATAGCATTTTGCATACATTATTTTATTTAAACCTCCCCTTAAAAAGTATTAATTATGTAATTTAAAGGCATTAACTAATTATTTGTATTACAGAGGAGGCCACTGAAATCCACCCAAGGTCACCCCACCATCAGAGGCTCATTCTGCCTGTGTCACAGAGATAGCCTGACCTTATGTCCTAGTATACAGCGAAGTAGACCCCTGGAGCAGGCTGAATGTTAAATACTCAATGAGCTCATTAGAAGTGTCTGCATATCACTGGATAGAGGATGCCTTGTCGCGGGCGATCCACAGACCCTACCTGAGAAGCATCAAGGCCCTGTGTGACCTTTAGTTGAGCATGAGAGAAACAAGACTTACAGTTTTGTTCCCCGAAGAACTTCGTCACTATAGACATTGGGGGTTTTTAGTCTCTGCGAATCTGAAACAAGAGAAGGCAGTCTCCATGGCACTGGTGTTTTCTTTGCAGAACTTAGTAATCGGTGAGTGTCTGAGGCCCGTCCCAGTCTGTGCCGTGGGGAGGAGAGAGCATCGGCCCCTCCACCTGATGGTTTGTCCTCCTGGTCATTCCTGGGGGAAGGAAATCCTGTGAGCTACTCAGACGCAAGTGTTGTGAGAACAGGGAACACACCTGTCTGTGCTTGGGTGAGCACCATCCAGAACAGTGCCTGACACCTAGAACAGACTCTTAAGAACTGGTTGAATGAATAGAAAGACCCACCATTTCCTGTTTCAACGAAGAAACAACCACAGGAAGAGATCTGAGGTTTTCATTGTGAATAATCAAACAGTCAAGCCCACAAGATTAAGATTTCATGACTACGTTCTCCTTTTTCCATCTCTCCCAACCAAATGCACAAAAGTCACTGTTTTGTGGTTGGTACTGTGACATGGTAAAAGCCCCATAAAACTGCATACCTCAACCATACCTCGGCTTTCTATTGAAACTGCTCTCTGTAACCCAAATGTGGCAGGCAAGCAGTCCAAACCCATGCCGCCTTGGCCCCTGCGACTTGTAATAATAAGTAACTAAAGACTGTAATTTCCACCCTACCCAGACAATGTGTAAACAAATCCTTATCTTAACTTCTGTGAACCGCTTAAGTAACAATCAGAATGTCAAAAGTCCCCCGGCTCTCGGAATGTCCGGAGCCCCTCACCCTCATCTCTGCCCATGAGGTGATTTACAGAATCTACTAGCCCTCAGAATGTCTGAAGCCCCTCACCCCCACCCCGCCCCTCACCCTCACTCCCGAGGTGGTTTTACGGGTATAAAAGGTCTTGACACCCTCCTTTTGGGGCCACGGGCTGGAGAGACGCGAGTCCTCCGAGGCCGCCGGCAATAAAGACCCTGCAATTTGGCATACTTCTGTCTTGGTGTTGACTTTCTGTGCTCGGGCCAGTACAACAGTACTGGAAGGGCCTGTTTCTGCTCTTCCACACTCCCCCGGGATGTGCTCAGGCACATCTGAAGCATGGGATGAAGTGGGACCTTCGTGATCTCATGTCCCCTGCAGTCTTCAGCGCTGCAGTGTGTCTAGCACAAGTTAGAGGCTGGGTGACTATGACTGATACCGATACTGATACGTACTGCGTTCTGTCAGGAAAATAGGTAGGTCTGTGCTGAAGTGGTTTTGCTTGAATTGTCATGACACCATTCATGTCACTATAAAAATTGTTGGAGAAGCGATGAACCTGAGAACAGTAAAAGAAAGAAAGAAAAAATTACAACTGCCCAGTGCCGTTCCAGACCGATGCTTGTCAGAAATCGGCAGGAAACACATGGCACACTCACTGGCTGACTGCGGGAAAAGCTAATACAGTGGGGATATTTTATAAAGACATGGGCTGAGACATGAACAACGAATTGGTTAATTCCCCAAGGCTCCTAACCAGGGGGACATTCAGCACACCTGGCCTAAAGTGGCCAGAAGTGAGGAAGAGGTTCCTGTACCGGAGAGGGTAGCTGCACGGGGGAGGAGCACCACCGGCCCAGGGTGACCTGGCAGGGGGGCCGTAGGGAAGCAGAGCTGGGCTTCAGTCTCTGCTGGAAGTTGAAGGGCAAGGGAGCTCTGATGGTCGATGTGTATCAGCCTCTGGTAACTCCAGGGTGAGGAAGGCAGAGAGAGGGCCAGGAGAAGCACAGGCCAGGCATGGAGGCCCCTCGCTGGCCTGCGTGCCCAGGACCTCTCCTGTCCTCCCCTCCACACCTGCTGGGGTTCTCTTCCCATAAGCAGTGAGATGCCTGGGTCCCAAGCGTGAGCTCTGGAGAAGCTTCCATCTGAATCCCGTTCTAACTGCTTCCTGGTCAGTAATTCTAGAACGCTTACTTTGTTCTTGGAACTTTAACGGCTTCCTCTTTACAATGGGGAAAAGTCATACCAGCTTCACAGAGCTCTTGTGAGAACTGAATTAGATGACATTTGTAAAAGCATGAGCTAATGGCTAATTGATTCTTAACTCCCTCTTCAGTCCCACAATATGACCAACGAGGATTTAACATAATATTTACCTACGTGACAAACCTGCACATTCTGCACATGTATCCAGGAGCTTGAAGTAAAATTCAAAACTTTAAAAATACTAGTAATATTTAGATTCAGGAGAACAGGATTTCTGGGACTGGAATTCTGTTCTGATTCATGAACAGATGTGGCAACCAGAATCACATGTAGAGGAGTAACTTAAGAACTTCTGTAATCACCCCTAGAACACCTTGAGTATTTCATAGCAGGCTCTATTTTTACTCTGTTCACTTTGCTTTCCATTTATTTTTTAACATTTATCCAAACAAAGGAATTATAAAACCAAAACAGCTATTTTAAAAGGTCCTCAGCTTCTAGAATTTCCATATTTTTCAGGTCTATTTATTTTGCCTGATATTTAAAGGTTCTTTTCTATATTATCATCAACTGTTCTTTTTGTGATATTCATACTGCCTATTTTTTTAAAGTAGAGAATGTTGTATTGAAATTGTCAGAGCAGTTTAAAGCGATCAAAAAATACAATAAGCAGGTAGCGATTCCAAAACTTTCTTTAGAACAGAAAAGGCACAGAGACCTCTTGCCAAGTCCCTCCACTAAGAGTGAAACAAGCCTCTGAGGTGCTCTGCTTTCCCTGCTGCCCCAGGGCACAGATGCTGTTCCGGCCTCTGCCCTTTCAGTCTCACAAAGATCTTTGGTTGGGATGCTCCTGCGCCAGGTGTGCAGTTCTGCTTTCGCTTTGAAGAGTCTCCCTTCCTTTCTCATCGTAACAAATCACACCTACATCATTTAAGGCTTGGTTCATATCTCACCCTACTCTGAAAAGTATATTTTTCCTCTGAACCCCATAGCACCTACTTTGGTGTGTTGTGGGTTGTGTGTGCCTGTGGTGTTTGTGGTGGTGTATGGTGTGTATGTGGTGTGTGGTGTGTGTGTGGTGTACTTGTGTATGTGGTATGTGTATGTGTGTTGATGTGTGGTATGTGGTGTGCATGTGCAGTTTGTGTGTGCATGGTGTGTGTGGTGTGTGTGTGCTTGATATGTTGCTGTGCGTTAGGTGTGTGTGTGGTGTGTGTAGTGTGTGTGCACGTGGTATGTGTTTGTATGGGGTGTGGTGTGTGTGGTGTAAAATGTGTCGTATGTGTATGGTGTGTGGTGTGTTTGTGTGGGGGATGTCTGTGCGTGTGGCATGTGTGGTGTGTGTGTGTGGTATGTGATGTGTGGTGTGTTTGTGTGGGGTGTGTATATGATACATGGTGTGTTTGTGTGGGCTGTATGATGTGTGGTGTGTCTGTGGGGTATGTGTATGCTGTGTGGTGTGTTTGTGTGGGGTGTGTAGTGTGTGTGGTATGTGTGAGTGATGTGTGTAGTGTGTGTGAGCATGGTATATGTGTGTGGTGTGTGTGGTGTGTGTGTAGTGTGTGCATGTGGTATGTGTATGGTGTGTGTTGTGTGTGTGTGGTATATGATGTGTGGTGTTTGTGTGGGGTGTGGGTATGGTGTGTGTGGAGGGGTGAGTGTGGCATGTGTAGTATGTGTGTGCATGGTATGTGTGTGGTATGTGGGGTGTGTGTGGTGTATGATGTGTGGTGTGTTTGTGTGGGGTATGTGCATGGTGTGTGGTGTGTTTGTGTGGGGTGCTGTGTGGAGGGTGTGCATGTGGTATGTGTGTGGGGTGTGTGTGCATCTGTGTGTGACTTTATCCATTTTCTCTGCTCCCTGACACAAGATGGGCAGTGGAAACAACCTCCTTGGCAACACTAAAGGCCTCCCGTGAACAAGCGTGTCCTTTCCAGTCTCACCCACTCCCAGATCTTTCAATAAAAATGCAATTCAAGAAAAATTTATTAAGCGCTTAGTATGTGCCGGTCCCTGTGGTGGGAGCTCTCAGGTATTTCTATGATTTTATCCTCACAACAATCCCTTGGACAAGACAGCATCGTCCTCATTATAAGCTAAGGACACTAAAGTTCAGAAAAGTTCAACATATCCAGAAAAACACTCCTCACAGGCCTCGCGATTCCTCATCCCCCGTTCTTGCCACTATGCTGCTGTTCCCAGTTTCTTATCCCCTAAGTTCAGTCCAACCACAGTCCCTAAAAACGCCCTGTCTTTCCTTCATCCACGCCTTTGTTTGGGCTGAAATGGACCACCCAGAGTTCCTTCCCACAAGAGCCTTGCTCATTTCTTCATGTTTCTGCTCAAATTTCACCTCCAATGTAAAAGACCAATCCCCCTCCTCTAATCAGAACAAATCACTCTCTGATTCTTCTCCAAGGCTTTGTTCTTTTGCACGACCCTCACAGAATGTATTACACCTGACCCTGGGTCAGAGCTTTTGTGTCACTAGTTCAGGGACTGCTTGATTCACCTGTGTATCTCCTCAAAACGCCTCAACTGCAAACGATAAATGCTGAGGAGGCCCAATGTACACTCACTGATTCTTGTATCACTTTGATGGAAAGAAGGGAGAACATTTATAATTTTCAAACTGGCTGGAAATGTTAGGGGGAAAGCATTTTTTTATCTCCCAAAAGGTAGAAAACGGATTCACATCTCAGAGCAGTGCCACAGAGTAATTCTGTTTAACTTCACGACATAATCATGTCGCAAACAGACCCAAATATCATTGTTTTAAATAGAAACTGATGTTTATTTTCCATCAGCCTATTTCCGTCTTGCTGGTGGCCTGTGGAAGAACAGCTTGAGAGTTGATCCTCCTCATTCACTGGCCTGAGCATTGGGAGGTGCAGAACAGGCCTCCCCGGCAGGCTGAGTGCTCCAGTCTGCAGCAGAGACTTGCTGAACGGGCACAGCAGGCCCCTGCACCTCCAGAGCAGTCTACAGCCTCAGGCTGGGCAGTAGCCTGCACAGGGGCTGCAGGGGCTGGGCCTGCACCCCCAGGCTGAGCTATAGTGTGCACATGGGCTGGGCCTGCACCCTTAGGCTGGGTGGTAGTGCATGCAGGGGTTGGGTCTGCACCCTCAGGCTGAGCGGTAGTGTGCACAGGGGCTGGGTCTGCCCCCTCAGGCTGAGCTGTAGTGTGCACTCGGGCTGGGCCTGCACCCCCAGGCTGAGCTGTAGTGCGTGCAGGGGCTGGGCCTGCACCCTCAGGCTGAGCTGTAGTGCGCGCAGGGGCTGGGCCTGCACCCTCAGGCTGAGGGTTAGTGCACGCAGGAGCTGGGTCTGCACCCTCAGGCTGAGGGTTAGTGCACACAGGAGCTGGGTCTGCAGCCTCAGGCTGAGGGTTAGTGCACGCAGGGGCTGGGTCTGCACCCTCAGGCTGAGGGTTAGTGCACGCAGGGGCTGGGCCTGCACCCTCAGGCTGAGGGTTAGTGCACGCAGGAGCTGGGTCTGCACCCTCAGGCTGAGGGTTAGTGCACGCAGGGGCTGGGTCTGCAGCCTCAGGCTGAGGGTTAGTGCATGCAGGGGCTGGGTCTGCACCCACAGGCTGAGAGTTAGTGCATGCAGGGGCTGGGTCTGCAGCCTCAGGCTGAGGGTTAGTGCACGCAGGAGCTGGGTCTGCACCCTGAGTCTGGGCAGCAGTACTCAGCAGGCACTGGGACAGTCCATACCCCTGAAACCCCCGCTTGGCCACAGCTTCATCGGCAGCAGGCTGCTCTTCCCTCTCAATCTCTTCAGGGTCTGTGCAGAAGCAGAGGTCAGGCATGACCTCCCGTGGGTGTTCCTAGGGAACGGTACCACGCATGCTCAGAACTTCCTGAACCAGCAGCCACCCCTTCAGGCCTACTGAGCAAGCTCCCTTGTTGCAGGGGATGGCAGCTTCCACACAGCACTGAGGAGAATCTGTGCTCCACAGAGCAATGGGAGGTGGGCTAGCCCAGGATGCCTCTGTGACAGGCTGGCGGTTGTTCTGGGATCAGTAACACCAGCAGACACAGCTCCCGAAAGGCTGCTGGGATCTGGCGAGCGAAGGTTCCAAGAGTGAAGCGACCAGCAGTTGGACTGGCTCTGGTGGCAGCAGTGAACCTCAGCACAGCCCGCCGGCCAGTATTCCTGGAGCGCATGACAGGGACATCAACAGGGTTTCAACAGCAACAATGACACGAGCTGCCAGCAGCAGCTTCTCTCAGGTCCTTTTGGATTTATGACAGAGATGCCATCGCCGTTCCTTCTGTGGATGTACTTCTCCAACTGGAAACCAAGGGCGGTGCCCACTGCCAGGAACCTGAGGACATCCTCCTCCTTCGTGGGCAGGACATCAAGAACTCTGGGCACTGTGATATTGTGAAGGTTTCTTTTTAAGTTACCATGGAAAGCCTGCGTGCCCCCCGCTGCAGGCAGCGTGGAAGGCAGCCCTAAATATCTCAATACTACAGTTTAATAGAACAATGCTCTTGACAAACTGAGGTGAGAGACACACAGACTGAAGGCGAGAGAGAGAGAAGGGTGTGAAAACACCGACCTGGGGCAGGTTCAGATGAGAAGCCAGGGAGACGCTGCGAGCCTCAGAGCTTCCAGACCCAGGGCCACTGGCTCCATCAGCCTGAGCGCGTGGAACGAGGGCATGTGGAAATCTGTTTCCAATGACTTTCAATTTCTCTCTCTGCTTTTCCCCTTCTGTGTCAACAGAAGAATCAATATTCCCAGAGACATCAGATTATCTAATACAAATACTGAGAATTCACTCTTAATTGAGAATATTTGTCCTTGAGCTACCACCAGTCCATGCTATTCCCACTACGCTCATTACTACAGAGGGCAGAGACCCCCATGGAGCAACCGGCTGCTGTGACTGCAGTCACAGTGGGACATGGAGAAACAGATTATACAGTGAGCAATAAGAGTCTCAGCACGTGATAAAGCTCAACCAGTCCCTGAAATACCAGAAAAAGAACAGGATTTAGGTTAACAGGATTATGGCCTTATTGTACAAACTGATGAATAAAACTAGTCATTAACGTCCATCACCGACATTTTTATGATTTGTTTCTGTTCACTGTTAAGTTTAGAGAACATTTTATATGATGAAATAAGACAACTAAGGGATTATTCAATTAGCTATATTTACATTTTACATGACAGATGATGTCATGAATAAATACAAATATCTCATTATTAACGATTAGTTATTTTTTTTTTACTATAACAAAAAAAGTGACTTCTAGCCTTGTTCTTGTGTATTTCTTTGTGTTTTCCAGACTGCAATCATACGCATTGTTATTTTGTGAGGGAAAATGGTTTCACTTTGTTGCCCAGGATGGGGTGCAGTGGCATGATCATAGCTCACTTTTAACATCAAATTCCTGAGCTCAAGGGGTCCTCTCATCTCAGCCTCCTGAGTAGCTAGGCCTACAGGCATGTACCACCACACCTGGCTAACTTTTCATTTGTATTTTCTGAAGAGATGGGGTCTTGCTATGTTGCCCAAGCTGGCCTTGAACCTCTGGGTTCAAGCAATTCTCCTTCCTTGGTCTCCCAAAGTTCTGGAATTACAGGTGTGAGTCACCATGCCTGCCTGCATTCTTTTTTTTTTTGAGATGGAATTTTGCTCTTATTGCCCAGGCTGGAGTGCAATGGCACAGTCTTGGCTCACTGCAACCTCCACCTCCTGGGTTCAAGTGATTCTCCTGCCTCATCGTCCCAAGTAGCCGGGATTACAGGCATGCACCACCACACCTGGCTAATCTTTGTATTTTTAGTAGAGACAGAGTTTCACCATGTTGGCCAGGCTGGTCTCGAACTCCTGATCTCAGGTGATCTACCTGCCTTGGTCTCCCAAAGTGCTGAGATTACAGGCGTGAGCCACCACGCCCAGCCAGCACTGCATTATTTTTAATAATGCAAAAAACAATAGCGTCCTTTTTGAAGGGACTAAAGATCACTCATGAGTAAAGTCAGAACACCCACTTGTCTTCTCACTGACCATGTTCTAGGTATGGCCAAGCTGAGGAGCAGGGGCGCAGGGCTGAGGAGCAGGGGTGCGGGGCTGAGGAGCAGGGGCGCGGGGCTGAGGAGCAGGGGTGTGGGGCTGAGGAGCAGGGATTTTGTTTCTCTTTTTATTAAGCCAAATTCTGCACATAAGTACCTGTGAGTGTAGTTTCCCAGTGTTTTCTAATCAGCTCTTGCAAAAGTCCTACAACATCTGTCCAGACGTGATCAAACACTTCTGCTGTCACGGCATCTTTGACACAGTCATGAGGGGAAACAGGAGGAAGTCCGAGTTTGCGCCATTTCCTACCGAGCTGAGCTGGTTTTTGTTCAAGACAGTTGTCATCACTAAGGATAAAGACCCACTCCAATTACTAAAATATCAGTGCTTAGAGTTAAAATAATTCTATCTACACACATCCATGTATGTACACTTATACATATAGTAATACACATATTCTTGGTAAAACAGCATTATTCTTTGTAGCATATATAATTTTTGTCAATTACACATGAATAAAACCGGGCAGGGGAACGAAACCAAGCAGAACCCCAACACTCGGTTTTGCCGATCTTTCTTTTTTTCTAGTCTCTTTTCATTTATTTCGGCTCGGATCTTCGTTATTTCCTTCCTTCTACTAAGTTTGGGCTTGGTTTGCTCTTTTTGTCGTTCCTTCAGGTATAAAGTTAGGTTGTTGGTTTGAGCTCTTTCTCTTTTCTTAATGTAGGCATTTACCGTCATAAGCTTCCCTCTTAGAGCTGCTTCTATTGTATCCCATAAGTTTGGTTTTAATATGCCGTGTTTCCATTTTAATTTGTCTCAATGTGTTTTCTGATTTCCCTTTTGATTTCTTCTTTGCCCTACTCACTGGTTGTTTAGTTTACACATATTTATTTGTGACTTTTCCAGTCTTCTTCCTGTTACTTTCAGTTTCATACCACGAAGGTCAAAAAAGATGCTTGATTTCAGTCTTCTTACATTTCTTAAGACTCGTTTTATCAGTGTTACCTTTAATGTATCAATTTTCAATCATGGGGCAAATTTTTATCAGGTAATATTTGTAGTTTTTGATTAGGAATAAAATACACATTTAGTGCAGAGGCGGGAACGCCGCTTGGGCCGTTTCGGGCAGCCCGTGATAGGGAACCTGGAGCCCCTGGGACCAGGGCTGCGAGGAGCCTTGTCTGCTTGCACAAGCATCCTCAACACGCTCTTCACCATTCCCGCACATGCACCTCCAGCTAGGAATCTAAAAGCTCTGGGGAGTTCATTACTCTCCAAAGAACGGAAATCTTTCGGGTGAGTAAAAAAGACACAAAACACTAAACGAGCATACAATAACAATAAATGTCAAATAAATTAATATTATTTTAGGAGGTCGATGTCGAGTAAGATCCTATTTACCTCTCTTTTCTGTCAAAAGCAAAATACTCTTCGATCTTCCCATCTACAAGGTAAACCTCTTCTTCCAGCGATGAATGCGCTGCTAGGTCAGCAATCCCTGTACCATCAGGGCCTGGCAGGGCAGAGGCTGAGAGTGCTGCTGGGACTAACTGAGAGCCAGAGATGCACAACCTATGGGAAAAAAACAGATTCTCCATGGGAGTTTATACAATACCAAGAATGCAATGCTTAAATGATTACGGTGAAACTTTAAATTATCTGTAAAGTACAGAATCCCCCCCAAAAACTACTGATTATTACATTGGAAAAAACTCAAATCCTTAAAAACACTTGAATACAGAAATCACTAAAAATATTAAGGGCTTCTAAAAGCCTAAAGTATTCTATAAGTTTGTACCCTCATTGGTTGCAGTGAAAGGATCACATTATGTCACAGCACACCAAATATGTGTGAATGGATAAAGAGAGTCATCAAAATCTGCTAGTGAACAGATGGCAGGACAGAGCTTCATTTCTCCTGCTGCCACTGCCTGGAGCTTACAACCCATCACAGTGGGGCGGCTTCCAGCCTCCGCCCAGTCCACCTGTCACAGAGCCTTTGGACACACGTGGAAGGTAACTACTGTGTGTGTGCATGTGTACTCCAGATACATTTTAAGTATCTCTGTGTATATACACACACATACACCTATTGTCAATTCAGAATCAAAAGCATCTTGTAAAAACTGTTCTCTGTACCTGCCCTTCATCAGAATCTAAATTTCCAAACTGGGTGGTGCTGAGGCTTGTGGATGAGATAAACATGTAAAAGTATAACTAAAATACAGCTAACAATACTTTTTTGAGAGTAGCTTAACTGAACATACTCTCTGATGTTGCTGCTGTGTCTGCAGGCACTGAGTGGGGGTCTGGGGACCGCGGAGCCAGGAGCGCTGCCCTGGAAATGCTGGACGCCTTCGTCAGTGGGCAGGATCAGCTGTCTTCCTAATACTCTGCAAGGTAAAAGAGAAGCGACTCACATGTTGGATCAGACAAAGGGAAAACATGTTGGGATTTTAAAAGTAGGAGACAGTGATTTTGCAGGCGTGTGTATGATATGATAAGGTGTGTATGGGTACATGGGAAGCATCACGCATCACAGAGGAATGTGGCTTTGAGAGTTTAGGCCAGATTGTTCTTCCACTGACTTAGTCTCAGGCAAGGTTCTCAGCCTGATTTGATTTTTTGTCTTTCCTTTGCAAAACAGGATGATAATGGTTACCTTGCAGGGCTGACGAATGGCTAAGAGATCATGTATGACAGACTCAGTTGTCTAAGGCGACACCGGGCACACTGAAGCTCTCCATATACATTAACTAGTACACAGTTGAACACAAACATAACAATAAAAATACATAAATAGGCACATTGGGCTGATGTACCTTGCAGTCTTTCCTTTTTCCACCTTCCCTCCATTTCTACCAATGATGTAAGACAGCAGTGACAAAATAAGTCTGAGCTCCTGAGTTTTTGGTGAGTGACCATACCCAGGAAAGTGAGTGTCCACAATTGGTATCTAGTGGGCACATCATACTCTTTAAGGCAGGTGGCTTATTTAGGATTGAAAAGAAAAAAAAAACCCTAGTTGGTCAAGATTTCTGTAAAAGTTACCTAGTCGATGTAAGCAGAAAATCCAGCCATATTTACATGAGTGTTCTAATTTATTCTCCCCAGATAGAATCTAGAGGAACTCAGGTAACTTTGATAAACTGTCCCCCAGTAAGTTGGCTGAGTGACTGAAAAAAAAGCTTGCCTTCATTCCCAATCCATATTCTCCATCTTTGATAAAAATAAATAATACATGATCCTCTCTACATAGGGAATGGGGTGAGATGGGAAGATGCATTAACCAGCTGTCCAGCGACAATCACTGCCCGTCCTCGCTGTGTTCTGGGATGAAGACAGACACATGCTGCTCACACACAGTGAATGCGAAGGTAAGAGGTGGCCTCCACCGTTCCTGCAATCATTACATGTGCAATGCCCTTCTCAGGATGAGCTGAATTTGCTTCTTGCAAATTAAAAGGCGCATGAGTATTGGAATGTCTCAGTATTTCCTCAGACACCATAACAAGGGAAGTGACCTCTCAGTGAAGGACTGCGCTCTGCGTCTATACTCTGGCTGGGCAGGTGCATTCAGTCCAAATGTACTGATTGTATCAAGGCAGGTCAGGGGTAGGTGCTTCGAAAACCCACTCCAGAGAACTTCCACCAACCAGGCCCCACCTCAGATGGAGGGATCTTCTTGTCCACTCCCCGCATTCGGCCAGAAGATTCTGGGTCTGAGGGTTCACTTTCCCTTCAAATAGCATTTCCTCCACCTCCCAGAGTAACCGTTGCACGGTCTGTGCGCTGGCTTCATCAAATTCCTGAAGCAGAAATGCACATTAGTTATAACACTAAAAGTGATAGAAGCTCGGCCTTCTCAGTCAATGCTACTTATATGTTTAATGTGACCCATGATGTAGGCAGGTGCATCACATGGTAAAAAGAAGGTGGCTTTGCAGTCAGACACAGCCCTGCTCCAGCTGTCACCTTTCTGAGAAATCCCATCTCATTCTGAGCCTAGATTCTTTTACTGTTAAATAGAGAAAACTTCTACCACAGGAGTTACAAGACTCGAGATTTCGCACAGATGCAGGAATAGGTGGAGATATTCACACTGCCATAGACATCGGTGTAGATACACAGACACGCCCACATCTGTGTGTCTGTGTGCACACATGTAGCCATGGGTCCCTCACAGAGCTGTACCTGACACACCTAAGCACACCTGCAAGACAAAAGATTTTTTTTCTTCTGATGATACCACAGAAAAGGAAATTATTTTTGTAGAAAGGGCTATTAACCTCCTTAAATCAATGAAGTGAAAAAAAATTTTTTTAAATCCTTAGTTATCCTAAGAAGTCCGGTTAGTAGGGTGAGACCTGAGTATTGATTTTTCCTCTGGCTTTCGGAGATTCTTGCACTTGGCTGCAGGGAACTGGAGATGAGAAAACCTCCCAGCCTTCCTAGATGGTCTCATCTGCGAGGCAACTATCCTAGAGCTCGAAGCCAGGGCGAGATCCCCGCCATGTGGGTTTCTAGGAGCACAGGAATCTCCACAATTCACAGGGAGACTGTGTACTCAGTCAGACACACCTGTCCGCAGATGGTCAGTCCAGGCTGATTTTCATAGAATGCTATTTGTTATTTTCTGCGTTAGTTCCTCTCTCAAACTGATAATAAACCAGATTCCCAGATTACAGGGAAGTTGAATTATTTCTTTTAAAATACAAATAAAAGGAAAATTAATAATAATATTTATCTCCCAGGAGGAGACTGGGTGGCTGGGGCATGGGAGAGGGCTCACTTTCATTTCTCCACCCTTTTGCATTCTGTTCCTTTTGCAAATATTTCCCATCAATAAGCAAATACATGTTTAAAAATTAAAATGAAAAGCAATTATAGGGTCTGGATCTGGAGTATTTTTAATTCTATAAATGGAATTTATATGAATTTCCCTGGTAATTCCATTAAATGTTGCATTAAAAGAATCCTAGAATTTAGGCAGAATGAAGCAGTGGTGTCAGCCTTCCACCAAGAAAAGCAGGCCTGAGGGGTGGCGGTGAGTGGGCATCAGGGCGAGGAAGGAGGCAGCTGCCCCTAAGTGAGGGAGGCGTGTGCATGAAAGGTCCTCCAAGCAGTGCTGAGCTGAGTCCCTTCCAGACCCCTTTGGTGCCCCTCCACTGCCCGCTCCCCTGAGAATCACAGCTGTACAGCTACAGGCAAAAGTGGATTCATGTATGCTATGGGAGTGGAGAACCACTTTTAAAGAAAGCAAAGAGGCCAGGCACAGCAGCTCACCCCTGTAATCCCAACACTTTAAGAGGCCAAAGCAGGAGGATCACCTGAGGTCAGGAGTTCGAAACAAGCCTGGCCAACATGGTGAGACCCCCGTCTCTACTAAAAATACAAAAATTAACTGGGTACGATGGCGCGCACCTGTAAAACCAGCTACTCGGGAGGCTGAGGCAGGAGAATCGCTTGAACCAGGAAGGTGGAGGTTGCAGTGAACCTCCATCCTGGAGATCGCGTCACTGCACTCCATCCTGGGCAACAGAGCAAGATTCTGTCAAAAAAAAAAAAAAAAAAGAAGAAGAAAAGGAAGGAAAGAAAAACAGCACAAACGAGGTAAAACAGAACACCCAAGGTGCTGTAGCCGGGTGGGCGTTACAAAAGGCTGTGTCCTGGGATTCTCGGAGACCCTTGGAGGGAGGAGCCAGTGGAGCCAGTGAGTTCCTGAGCAAGCTGAGCTGGAGCCGTGGAAGCAGAGCTCACCCAGCCAGAATCCCAGGCTCACACAGACAAAAGCAGGCCAGAGGCAACAGCTCCCCCAGGGGTAGGGGGTGAAGGTGAAATATCTGACTGGGAATATTGGCGATGTGGGGTGGGGGTGGGGTGGGGGGTCTCTAATCTTAGTGACTATCACAACTTTTACTTTTCCAACAGTTTTTGCTTATTCAAGTATTTAGTTGTTAGGGTTTGTCTTGAATTTCTGGCCATGGATACCACCTAAGAAGTCATAGGGAACACACCGGAGAGCTGGCGGCAGGTTGGAAACAAGAAAACTGCTGGCAGCTAAGACGTGCCAGGAGATTACGAGTTTTACTTTTCTCCATAGTTGGCGATCTATTATTTTCACACGTAACATGTACATGCTTGTATATGTATGTACATGTATGTATGCAGGTCATGTGTTTATAATTGGTAAAAAAAAATTGAACATAAGGAAGCAATTCTCCACTATAAATTGTAATTACAAGATGATCCAACATATTCCAAGACCTACGTCATCTCTCCAGGAATAAATGGAGCCCCTCTCCGTGGACGAGCTGGTGGTGGAGCTCTGCGTGGCTGACCCAGACCAAGAGGTGTGGCCCCCCGTGGGTGTGCAGCTTCCGCTGGAGGAAAACGATGGCGGGGACTCGCTGAGGGAATGAACACAGGCAAAGAAATCACAGTTACTAGAAGGGCTCGGACTGCTAAAGTGGCCTCACTTCTCTGAGGCTGCTTGCTCTTTCTTTCATTAAATATATTTGTTAATTTCACAGTATACTAATTTCGAAATATTTTTACTGTATGACGTTTACACTAGGCTAACAATAAAACCGCATTTCACTTTTAGAAATGTATCTAATCACTGATTTTGCTTCCCACATTGGTTACGGGCATCTTGTGGTTTTGCAATCTGAAGCAATGAACGAGATGAATTCTTACCAGGTATATTTATCAATGGCTTTCTGCACATTTCTTGTAAAATGTGTAGGTAAAGGATCTTTGCTTCTCACAGAAAAACTGGGCCTTCTACATCCTTCCGACAGTCCCCTTCTGGAAATAAAATAAAACATGAAAAGTCTCCCTAATGTAATAATATAGTTTTATTCATTAAGACTTTACAATTTCCTTTTTGTATACAGTGTTCCTCCTCTTCTTCTGCCACATTGCTCCAAACCCACTTGTGCATAAGTTTGTGCGCATGCACATACACACACACATGCACACACACACACACACACATGCACACACACACACACACGCGCACACACCCCACATCCTCAAGAAACTGAGGCTTAGGACCTTGTCATTTTTCTTTTTCTTTTCTTTCTTTTTTTTTCTGAGACGGAGTCTCGCCCTGTTGCCCAGGCTGCAGTGCAGTGGCATAATCTCAGGTCACTGCAACCTCCACCTCCTGGGTTCAAGCGATTCTCCTGCCTCAGCCTCCTGAGTAGCTGGGATTACAGGCGCCCACTATCATGACCAGCTAATTTTTTTCTTGTATATTTAGTAGAGATGGGGTTTCACCATGTTGGCCAGGCTGGTCTCGAACTCCTGACCTCGTGATCCGCCTGCCTCGGCTTCCCAAAGTGCTGGGATTACAGGCTTTAGCCACTTGTCCCAGTCCATTTTTTATTTTTCTTAAAATCAAGGTTTCCATTAACCTACGTACACCTTTATGTGAACTGAAAAGAACATCAACTTTTTGTGACTTAGCCAGAGAAGTCAAAGTTGCCCCCAAACAGTTCACAGTATTTCAGGAATTTCAGGTCCCAGTTGTCCCTTGACCAGGCCCCTTATGCTTGCAAAACCCAACAAGCCCTCCAGTAAAAAATCATTAATCCCATGTTAACTAAGAAACATCAAATTCTTTCAACTCACCTAGAAGCCCCACAGACATCTAACTCGCTTTAATTTAGCATTGCTGTTTGTTATTTCTAAATAAAAGGTATTTCTTCTGTTTTAGTTCCCCACTTAACATCTAGATGTTAAATAAACTATTAAGCCTAACTGGTGTAGCACAGTTCCTGTTAATCATTGAAATGTCCTTTCAATGAACCGCTTAAAACATTTACTTCCTCTAGTCAAAATATCTTCCTCATGTTTAATAATCAACAACTTCTGTTCTTTAATAGAAATCTTATTTTCCCTTACAAATAAAACATATATTAACATAAGATATGGTAATGAATCAGGAAAAACTTCAGCTTTTAATATTTCTAATAAGGACACCACTTGAACATGCATTTTTTAAAAGTTTGCTTTTGCTTTCAATTATAATGCTACCTAACTGATCTCCACTCACCGCAACCTCTGCCTCCTGGGTTCATGCAATTCTCCTGCCTCAGCCTTCTGAGTAGCTGGGACTACAGGTGCCTGCCACCACACCCAGCTAATTTTTGTATTTTTAGTAGAGACAGGGTTTCACCATGTTGGCCAGGCTGGTCTCGAACTCCTAACCTCAAGTGATCCATCTGCCTCAGCCTCCCAAAGTACTGGGATTACAGGCGTGAGCCACCACGCCCAGCCAACAAAGGAAATTTTTTATAACAAATTTATTACCATGTACAGATTAGCAAGAACCTCTGCCTTCCACAGATGTGCCTTGTGCAAGACAGAATCATAGAATTATATGATGTTTTTTCTTCTCCTTATTGCTTATATATCTTAAGTACAACCAGGTAACTCTGAGAATAAAGGTGTGAAAGGCCACCAGAGAAAAGAATACAGAACAAGCTTGATGCTGACAAACCGTTTTACCTTTAGCCCTCTTCAGTTGCTTTCAAGCCATTAATTATTTCTTGCTTACATTTGACTCAATAACCTTATAGGGAAACATACAAATACTAATAACATAAAATAACAATCAACTAAAAATTACATCAAATAGATTTGTTTGGAACACTAAGAAAAACATACTGGTATATGAGTTAACATATGATTGAGAAAGAATTTTAAAATTCCGCATGATGAATTAACTAAAACATTGTTCTTTTATGATACACATCTATAGAATAATCATAGGGGTTCAAATTTTCTCTGCCACTGAGGCTTCAAGCAAGTCACTTTTCCTCTCCTGAACGCAGTATCCACATCTGTAGACAAAGTATATGAAGTATTTAATCAGTGCTGGATAAGGCAGGTTTACCTGCTCACTGCTATTATTGTTGTTATATTATTATTATTATTGTTATTTCACGCAGGGTTTTGCTGTGCTGCCCAGGCTAGAGTGCAGTGGCAGGATCACAGCTCACTGTAATCTCAACCTCCAGGCCTCAAGTTAGCCTCCCACCTTCAACCTCCCCAGTAGCTGGGACTACACGTGAGTACCACCACGCTTGGCTTTGTAATGTTTTGTAGAGATGGGGTCTCGCTATATTGCCCAGTCTGATCTTGAACTCCTGGGCTCAAGTGATCCTCCTGCCTCAGCCTCCAAAGCTGCTGGGACTACAGGCATGAGCCACTGCACCTGGCCTCTCACTGCTGTCATCATCATCACATGCTACTCTATGAAGATACTGTGTTCTTATTTCTTTGGACCTCGCATAACATTTTGTGTTATATAGCTCTTTTCACATTTTAACTTTTTGTTGTGACTTTGACACCTTATTCATCTTTTAATCTAAGCACCTGAAATCACGTTCATCACACAAAAGATGTCCTCTGTTGAAAGAATCAACAGGCAAAGATGAAATTAGCAACTCAAATGCAGAATTCATTTTCACTATAGAATTACTCTGAAGATTTATGCCTGAAACATAGGATTGCATTGTGACTGGATGTGAAAATATTCCCCAGATTCAAGACATTATTGGATAATTTTTTACTAGATAAAAACTCACAGCTCTTCTTTTGGGAGCTGATGTTCCCCTCAATGGTTTTCACCTTCAAATGGAGCGTCTGCTCTGCTCAAGACCACCTTTCCTGCTTCTAGCTCCTCCTCTGCCTTTTGTGCAAGGTCAGAGCTAAATTCAAAATGGGACGCATGCCAGTTTGTTTTGTTTTCAATGAATAATTTCTTCCTCTAGGAAATTCACTCTTTTTCAGGGGAAAGAGTGGAATGTCTTTTCAAATTAAGAAGAAGATTATTTACAAAACAGAGGAACTCATGTCACTTCACAACACACTATATCCTTTCCAGGACCAGGCTTCCCACTGCCTTGGATGCAGAGCTGAGGCCAGGATGTCTTCGGATGCAGGGGAGGGGGAAATGGGAAGCTGGGTAACAGCCACACCAATTATTATGAATTGGATGCCTTAAAACACCCCTACTTCCGGCCGGGCGTGGTGGCTCACGCCTGTAATTCCAGCACTTTGGAAGGCTGAGGCAGGCAGATCACCTGAGGTCGGGAGTTCAAGACGAGCCTGATCAACATGGAGAAATCCCATCTCTACTAACAATACAAAAATTAGCCAGGCATGGTGGTGCATGCCTGTAACCCAGCTTCTTGGGAGACTGAGGCAGGAGAATCACTTAAACCCGGGAGGCAGAGGTTGTGGTGAGCCAAAATTGTGCCATTGCACTCCAGCCTGGGCAACAAGAGTGAGACTATGTCTCAAAAAAAAAGAAGCCTCCCTACTTCCACACCATTTCTCCATCGTTTTTCTTCTTTGCCCTTCCCTTCTGTATCTCCTTTTGAGTAATTTTTTGAGCTTCAGAGTTCAGTGTAATAACATACAAACTTGACCACACAATTCACACAAAAAAACTAGGTGAACAAGAATTCAAGCCCATATCTCAATAACTACTCAAGAGCACAAAGAAGGTAGGGATGGAGTTTCTTCCGGGATGCAGCCCACTGACCTGCATGTCTCTCCAGGACCACAAGTTACTAACGTCATGAATTAAGAGCAAAGCCTAGAAAATCCCTTCCTTTTTCTTTCACATTTTCTTTTAGTTCTTTGGTTTCTCTGTTTTCTAACCAAGAATTGCACAGATCCTCCAGGCATAATGTTGAACCTCTTTAATCCCCATGTAAATTATGGACTAGTACATATCCTACACATCTGTCTAAGAAAGTCTACACAACTTACCAGATGCGTTCTACAAGTGTTTGAAAACTTGAATGTGGTGGCATGTCTACGAAGCTTCTATTACCTAAAACATAGACGATGCAGGTTCTACACTAGTTCCCATCCATGCTCTTTAAGTATAGCAAGGCTGCTGATGTGGGGACAGGACCCAGGCCTTCGTAGGATGGACTGAAGCAGACACTAAACTATATTGCACTCATTTGTTGGTGCATGGAGGTTAAGGGGGAGTTCCAATCTCCATGACTCCATTCCAGCTGTCAGGGAAACAGTTACTTTTTTAGGTTGCTTCTTGACAGTCCACAAAGCTCTGCCACACTGCTCTGTAGAAATTCTGATGTCAAACACTGACAGCAGCTTTCAAAATTTTCTATTCCTAGTTGACATAAGCACTGTACTCTAAAGTGCAGGCTGGTTTCCTGGACAGGGTGGCACACAGGGGCACTCCAGGGTGACCATGGGAAGCCGCTCCTCAACACGCAACACTCACACCCCCCTGACCGAGACCAGCAAGTCCCAGGCGCGGCCGCGGCGACGGAGGAGTCCCTTTGGCTTGAGCCGTGCCCGGGCAGGCCGGACGATTCCCAGGTGCCCGCAAGGAAGTCCAGGCCAGACGCAGCCGGCCCCGGGCAGAGGAAACCGCGCACATCGCCCGCTGAGCGGCCAGAAGGCGAGCCCCGCTGCGGCTGAGACTCACCCGATCACGATCAGACCCAGGCCTGTGCTCGCGGAACCCACGTCGGGCCCTGCGCTAGGCTCAGGCACTGTCAGGGAGGGGCACCGCGCGCAGGCCCCACGCGGACAGCCGGTCACGCGCGCCCGCGGCCCCCGCAACCCCCGGGCCGGGGCTCCCCGTCCGCCCGAGCCTGCGCCCACCGCGCTGCTGGCCCAGCTCAGGCGGCCCGGGCGCGCCCGGGGTCCGCGAGGCTCGCGCGCCCCTTCCCTCTCCAGATCCTTCCCACGCCCGCGCCCGGCGCTGCCTCCGCCTCCACCCAGCGCTGCGCCCTCGCCGGCCCGGCCCCCACCCGCTACTCCAGGCCGCGCCCGCCCACCCCGGCTCCCCGCTGGGCGCGCCTTCCCAGCTCCCTGCCGGGCGGGTTTCCCAACCCAGGGCCGCTCCCCAGCGCACAGCCCGGCCTCCCTACGCCTTCCGGGGTCTCCGGGGCTATGCAGGCAGGTGCTGGCGGCCCTTCCCTCTTCCAAATCGGATTTCACCCACTTAAGAAGGAAAGAAGAGCCACAGGACCATCTCGCCTGTCCCCGCCCCATCAAAGGCTGCGGACACCGGGCTGAGGTGGGGAGTGGGCGGTTGAGTTTAAAAAGTGAAGCCTGGATCCGGTCAATGAAAGCTCCATTACTCCATCAACAGGAACGCTAGATCTAAGCAGGCACACTCAAGACCTGGGCCCTTCCACGCCCGTCCTGCCCTGCAGGCTCACACAGCCCGGTACGACTCCTGCACACCCGGAGCATGCCTCCGCTTGCGTTATTAACATGCGCTTGATTCCGTTTTGGAGGCCCAGGATTACACCAGGAGCAGAGCAGCTGGACTGTCGTGAGCTGGTGAAACTGGCAAGCCGTCATTTTCAAATGCTAAGGGAAGTAGTGGTGAGGGCGCGGAGGTGAACTGCATTTTCTGAGCCTAGTCTCAGAGGGTGGGCACTGCACTAGGCATGCCTTTGCCCGTAACAAACCACCCCATATGTAAGTAATCAAGTTATTTTGTTATGCTCATAATGCACAGAATTCAGGAATACCGGCAGCTGGAGTGATTCTTCTGCTCTACGTGGGGTCGCTCAGCGGTATACAGGTGGAGGGTGGTCTGGTCTGGAGGGTCTAAGAAGGCTTCACGACAGGGATTTTAGTAATGACAGTTCACTGAGTGCCGGTACACGTTTCATCCCGGTCCTGCCATAGCCAATCTCTTTTGAGAGCTGAGGCCATCTAAGTTTCAACAGATACAAATTATTTCTCCTCCTCAATATCCTGCGTTTACAGAAGTAAATCATGTCTTTCTGAGTTTTTAGTAAAAAGCTCAGTTTATTTCTGATGGACCACCCCAGCATGATAAGAAACCACTACCAATAACAAAAACAGTAGTCCAGCCAGGGTGGCTCACGCCTGTAATCCCAGCACTTTGGGAGGCTGAGGTGGGTGGATCACTTGAGATCAGGAGTTCGAGACCAGACCGGCCAGCGTGGCGAAACCCCAGTCTCTACTAAAATACAAAAATTAGCTGGGTGTGGTGGTGTGTGCCTGTAATCCCAGCTACTCAGGAGGCTGAGGTTGCAGTGAGCCAAGATGGCGCCATTGCACTCCAGCCTGGGCGACAAGGGAGACTCCGTCTCAAAAACAAACAAACGAAAAAAACAGTAATCCATTGTTGAACTAAGGACACTGGGATCCTCCCCACTTTTATAAAAGTGGTAAGTGGTTATAAATTACAAAATCAATGAGATTTTAAATCCTGATACATGTATATATGTATATATGTGATATGTGTGTAAGTGTGTCCATATCAGGAAAACTGATGGTATCTGAAGTCCACTCTGCCCTGCTGATACTACTTTTTTTTTTATTTAATTGCATTTTAGGTTTGGGGGTACATGTGAAGAACACGCAAGATTGCTGCATAGGTACACACACGGCAGTGTGATTTGCTGCCTTCCTCCCCATCACCTATATCTGGCATTTCTCCCCGTGCTATCTCTCCCCAACTCCTCACCCGCTGATATTACTTATATTGCCAGGGGCAGGAAGATGGACATGACAGAGAAATAAAAGAAAGTAGCCTGGTGTGATGGTTCACACCTGTAACCACAACTGTTTTGGGAAGCCAAGGTGGAAGTATCACTAGATCCTGGGAGTTCAAGACCAGCCTGGGCAACAGCAAGACCCTGCCTCAAAAAAAAAAAAGGAAAAAATCAAACACAAAGTCATTTAAGATCCAAACATAGGCCAGCTGCTTTTACTTTTATATATATTATTTTACATATATTCTTACATATATTATTTTACATATATTACTTAATACCCATAGTAGGTAGATACTATTATCACTATTTTGTTGATGAAAATACTGATGACAGAGACTTTAAGTAATATGTTCAAGGTCACACAGCTAGGATGTATGTGTGTGAATATGTCCCAGATATCTATTATCCCATAACAAATCACCCCAAATGTAGTAGATTAAATCCACAGCCATTTTGCTATGCTGTTAGTCCACAGAATTCAGGAATTCCTTCTGCTTCACGTGGGGCCGCTCAGTGGCATATAGGTAAAGGGTGGCCTTGTCTGGAGGGTCTGAGAAGGCTTCACTCACGTGTCTACACCACACAGTGGGGAGTGGTTAGAAGCGTGGCCTCAGATGGACCCTCTCTCACGCAGCCTCCACACTTCTCCAAGTAGCCCCTCCAGCGAAACAGTCAGAATTCCTACATGTGGGCTTAGGGCTCCAAGAAAGCAAGGTAGGAGCTGCCAGCTCTATTCAAGGCTGCGCCCGGCAGTGTCTCCTCCACTGTACTCCATGATCAAAGCAGTTCCAGAATGAAAGAGTTGGAAAACAGACCCCCTCACAATGGGAAGAACCGACGGCCCTCTTTAATCTGCCATAACCCTCCTCTGGCCACACGTCATTTACACCACTCCACAGGCACGATACACCCAGCTCTCTCAAGATGCTCAGAAGTTTCATCATCTAAAGCACCTCCACGTGTGGATGAGGCGTCTGCTTGGGGTATTTCCTGTGAACTAAAGAGAGAAGGCAGCAACCTTCCCCACATCCAGCCGACAATGGTGAGACAGAGCCAGGACAGCAGCAATGGGCACCTGTACAACAGGAGAGGAGCAGAGCCACACAGCAGCCACTGCGGGCTGCAGCAGGCCGTGCCACCTGTGCCTTGAGGAGGACTCACTTCTGCTCCCTGCCTTCTCCCCAGCCCTTAGCTCTGTCCTCTGGGCTCTTGCTTCTACCCTCTGAGACTTCCTCAGGGATAAGAAATGGCCTAAGTTTGCAACTGAGTAGCCTCCCTGCTTTCTTCCAGAGAAGGCTGGAGAAGGGGGTCCAAAAATCTGTGCCCCTTTTAGTTCAAGCCAGCGGTGCTTCCATCACTCTGCCACTATAGTTCTCTTAGAACCCTGTGGTTTTCTTTGAATTTTGTCAGAGTTCACCCCTTCCATTATTTTATCAGAGTTCACCCCTTCCATTAGTCACAAATCACAATGGCTTCTCTGAGATGGGCCTTTGGTCCACCTTTCAGACAGATGTGGGACAATTCTCTTATGATTTTTTTTAAAGTCCTATTGTTTATCCTAGATGATCTATGAGATACCCCTAAATCTGACATCTTAATAAGACAAACTTTGATTTCACCTTTATCACTGCCTATGATTTGATCTTTGCACAGAGGCCATTTTTCAGTTTTGCGCAGAGAGATTGTGATGGTCAAAGTTTCACGAACCCACCAAGTCCTAACTTTTATATTTCCTATGACTTCTGTTCAAAACCTGAACAGTTCCTTAATTCATTTTTCTCTTCTCTCAAATTTCAAAACCTAAAACTATGTTGCTTGCTTAAAGATTAAAGTGATAAAATCTTTAGGTTGGATTGGTTTAGATCACCACTGTCCAGTAGAAATATGTGAATACATGCAATTTTAAATTTTCTAGGATCCACATTTATAAAGTGAAAGAAACAGGGACAATTAATTTTAATGATATATTTTATTTAATCTAATATAGCTAACATATTATCATTTTAACATAAAAAATAGTAATTAGATATTTTCAATTTTTGTGTAGTAAGTTTTGAAATCCAGTGTGTATTTTACACTTATATTTCATGCATCCAACAAAGCTCTAATATCCAGTATCTTTAAAAAACTTAAAAACAAATTTGCAAGAAAAAAAAAAAAGAACCCTATAAACAAGTGGGCAAAGGGCATGAACAGACACTTTTCAAAAGAAGACATATACATGGCCAACAATCATATAAAACAAAGCTCAACATCACCTATCATTAGAGAAATGCAATTCGAAACCACAATGAGATACCATCTCACACCAGTCAGAATAGATATTCATAAAAAGGCAAAAACAACAGACACTGGCAACTCGGATTGGAACTACTTCACTGACTCTCCTGGGTCTCCAACTTGGCCTTTCTCCTTGAAGACCTTGTGACTTGTCAGCCTCCATAATCAATCAGCTAAGTCCTTGTAATAAATCTCTTTATACAGATATATATAGATACAGATTTTGAGGTAGACATAGATCTCCTATTGGCTGTTTCTCTGGAGAAACCTAATACAATGTTATTTGTACTTAGTCCATATGATTTCCCATCTTTCCTTGATTATTTAAACCCTAATTGAGAATTGAAAAGTATATAACTCTTTCTATCTTATTAAGTGTTTTACATTTTAATGGCAAGGACCCTTGCACCAGTAATTATAGTCAGTAAATTGGAAACCTCAATTCCTGAAATAATAGGGCCTGCCTTACCCTACTTTGGAGAATTCATTAGGATAAAATAAATGATAGAGGCTGGGCACAGTGGCGTAGCACTTTGGGAGGCCAAGCGGGGAGGATTTCTTGAGCTTGGGAGTTCAAGATAAGCCTGGGCAACATAGTGAGACCTTGTCTTTATATATAAAAAAAAAATTAAATAGCTTGGTGTGTTCACACAGATCTGTAGTCTCAACCACTTGAGAGGCTGAAGTGGGAGGGCTGGTTAGAATTCAGGAGATGGAGGCTTCAGTAAGCTGTGGTGATGCCACTGCACTCCAGCCTGGGTGGACAAAGCAAGACACTATCTCAAAAAAACAAGTGGTATATGTGATTATGTGATCACCCTCTGAAAATTAATTAGTAATATAAAATACAAAATTATTCCAAAAATTATAAGCAATATTTACCTCCTCTAAAAGTAGACCTGATTTCAAATGCTGGCTCTGTCTTGCCCTAGCCATGCAATCCTGAGCTGCTAACTTAATGCTTTGAGCAGATGTTAGCTAAAGCAAGGCTAATAATATTGTCTTCCTTGTGTGAATGAGAGACAAATTTTGGAAAGTGCATATAGATACATAATAAATTGTAAGTTAAATTATTCTTTTTTCCAGCATTTAAAAGCATTGAGTTACTTAAACTGAGTTTTTTTTTAAATGTTAGGTGGAGTATTAACCAGTTCATTTTAATATTATGCACTATAATGTATAAAAATTACATATCATCTTTCATATTTATCCAGTATGAGCAGTCCTAGCTTTACATGGGTATCACGTAAACTGAAAGTTGTACACATCAGAATGGTGTCCTTGCTCTGCAAATACACACATATACATACAACTGTGTCATCTCTCTAACCACAGAGCTTCTCCAGTGCCCAGATGGCGATTTCTAACACTGCTTAGTCCATTTGGGCTGCTGTAACGAAATACCATGGACTGGGTGATTTATCAACAATAGAAATGTATTAGGTTGGTGCAAAAGTAACTGCGGGTTTTGCCATTACCTATTTCCCACAGGTCTGAAGGCTGGGAAGTCCAAGATCAAAGTGGCAGCAGATTCAGTGTCTGGGTGCCTTCCAGCTGTGTTGTCACATGGCCAGAAGGGTGAACAAGCCCCCTAGGCCCTCTGTTATTCACAAGGACTCTGCAGTCATGACCTAATCGCCTCCTAAAGGCCCCACCCTTAGTGCCACTTCACTGGAGAGAGCTTTCAACCTATGGATTTTGGGGGATATGAACATTCAGACCACACCAAATGCCATTCTGCAATAAAGGGACCAGGACTCCTTGGAGAAGTGGCAGATTCTGGGGCTGGGGCAGGGAAATACAAAATGTACCTGGAGCGTCTTATACTGCCAGACTGTAGGAAAGTGCTCAAACAAAGACAAAAACAACAAAAGAATGAGAGCATGTCACAGGAGCCAACGTGCAAGAGCCCCAAGCGGCCAAAGCTGGAACAACCTGAGTAACGAATCAAGTCATGCGCTATCGCATTATAACTAAAGTACGAAATAAATTTCTATGAGCCCGTACTGAAAGAAACAAACAAATAAATGGGAAAAAGAGGTGAATTTCCTACAGAAGAACTGCACACCAGTGATGTGTATCTCCCCCTTCCAGGAGGCAGGCCTCATACCTTCTTCTCCCAACTTGAGTGGACCTTGACTCCAAGAGTGCAGTGTGGAAGGGGGGATGACTTCACAGGGGGGAACCTGACAAGCACTCCTAGAGCCAGGTGGTCAAGGCTGGCACCATCCGCCATAAGTCATGTTGACATGCGCCCTTGTGATGAGGCAATGAGACCAGCACTTCCCTCTGTGGTCTTCCCCACCAAGCCCACAAGCCCAGTCTCACCATGATGAAAACACAGGTGAACCCCAACGGAGGGGCATTCCACAAAACACGCGACCAGTACTCCTCTAAACTGTATTGGTCATCAGAACAAGAAAGTCTGAGAAACTGTCTCGGACCAGAGGACACCGAGGAGACGTGACAAACCCATGTAATGTACAGTGGACCCTGGAAGAGTGGAAGAGCACCAGGGAAAGTGGTGGTAATGGTTAATATCAGTTGAGTGAGCTCTTAGCGAAGCAGATGACCCTCCATCATACGGTGGACCTCATTCGATCTCTGAAATTCTCTGGTTCACTATTTGCAAATTCACCTATTTGCTAAAATATAATTGTAACCTCCAAAATAATCTGTCACCTCTGCAGATTTTGGACTTACCAAACCTCCACAATCACGTGAACCAATTTTTTAAAATAATCCTTCTCCTTTTCCACATACGCAAACACACACACACACACACACACACACACACACACACACACACGCTCTCATACTCACTAACTCATTCTGTCCAATCTGCTTCTCTGAAGAACCTGACTAGTACTCTTGTGAAATAGGAATAAAATGTGGAGTTTAGCTGATGGTAACAGACTGATGTTGGTTCATTAGTTGTGACACGTGTACCAGAATAACAGGGAGCTGCTTTTCTGTAAATCTAAACCTGCTCTAAAATAAAAAGTTTGTTTTAAAGATGCTTGCATTAACCTGCTATACACATTTAAATATATTGTACAAGTTAGCAACTTCCTTCAGAGAAGACTAATAAAACAATATCATGTTTTATTGATGCCCCGCCTCCTGAAAGGGGGAGATACATCACTGGTGTAGAGTTCTGTAGGACAAGTGCTGAAATTTACAAATACATTGTTTTAAAATGAGTCCAGGAAATTGTAATAAATAATATGATATTAAATAACAGAATTTTTCTTCTATGAGAATTTTCTAGGAATAGCCTATGTAAACCAAGCTATAGCTCTAGATTGGGACTGAAAGGTAGCATGCAGTGAAATGTTGGCATGTAATACTGTCAGAAAGCCACTAGATGTCAACATTTCCCCTTTCATCACTATTGAAAAAAAAAAAACCTTTCCCAGATTTATGTCTTTTTGGTAAGATTTAGGATTTGCTGAATTTTCATACCAGAATAGATGGAGAATCCTGTTTAAATCAGAAGTCACCATTCCAGGGAACAGTAGCTGGTACGCACCGCCCACAGAAAGTGTCATGATAACGAATGTGCACGAGGGATGGGGTGCTTTCGCTCTGACGGGCACTTAGGGCCACAGACTAATGTACCTTTCTCATAAACCTCACAACAACCACCTGAACAAAACCTTCAGCCACCTGAAAGGTGGTTACTCTTTTATACAGAAAAAAAAAACAGAGAGTCAGCAACATCCAGTAAACTCCTAAGGGTACACAGCTTTCTCCAGATCAGTCCAGTCTGGCTTTAAACGTTTAGCTTTCAAAGATTTATCTCAAATCCAATCTGCTGATTTCTGTTAAAGTTTCTTTCATTATTGGCCTGTTTTAAACACAACAAATGTGTTCTACTGCAGGATTCACTAACATGTATTGAACATGTACCACATGGCAGGCCCTGTTTTAAGCATTTGATATGTATCGGTGTATTTGAGCTTCACAGTCATTCTTTGAAGGGGGCGCTACTGTTAGTGTCATTCTGCCAGTGAGAAAACTCAGGCAGAGAGGCAGACAGAAAAGCAGAGGCACCTTGTTAGGCTGTGGGCAGCCTGGCTAGTTCAGCATCACACCTCCAGCCCTGCAGGGCACAGCCGCACAGCTCTTCACAAATCATACAGAGACGCTAAAGCTCCCATACATGGCAAAGACGAGCAAGACACTTTAAAATTGCTATGAATGTTGTATCCAAAAAGAGAAGATGAAAAATACTTAGACTTTTAACATGAAGAGCATAAAACGCCTAGAAAGTCCTAGGTAATCAACGAGGTCCACAAGCTTATAGAAAATTGTAGAAAAATATAGAATTAGTACATTATTCAAAATAAAATACCCAAGTTCTAAAAGAATAATTATTAGGTAGGATCATATGAAATTGTCCATATTACACTATTTGAACCAGAGAAACAGAAATTTCATTGTTTCAACCTAATATAATGAACAAATGGGTTCAATGACATTCTTTAATAGCCAATATTTTTTTCTTACTTTTATACATTTGTTTACTGTATCAGTATAAAGTGAAAAAAAGAAAAAATAATCTAAAAACTTTTACAAAAATTTTGATAATTAATCAGTCTTTCAAAATAAAAATAACTATCCAAATATATTCTATGAAGAGTTCAACTGGGCAAACTGTAACATCAATAAAGCCAAATTTTCCAAAAATGTGTTTTTCAATGTCTGATTTATTCTTTTAAATAGCACAGCAGAAAAGAAAGACTTTGTAGTAATCGCTAGACCACTATTGTACATTATATTATATGGAACTGAATAAGATACAATCGATCCTTATCATTCTCTGGTTCACTCTCTGCAACTTCACCTGCTTGCTAAAATACATTTCTAAGCCCCAAATCCACACATGTAGTGCCTCCATGCCCCTCTGCACACGTGCAGAATGATGACACAGCTGAGTTACAAGTGTATGCAGACACATGAGGTGACCCTGCCTTGTTTCAGCTCTCCCACTGTAAACGAGTGTGCACTTTTGTGAGTCTATTCAGTGCTGTGACAGGTTTTCCAAATTGCTGTGCTTTTTTTGGCGATTTGGCTGTGTGACGTGTTCTTGGAGTGTTGTGCTGAAGCTGTCAGGTGTTCCTAAGTGCAAGATGGCTGTGGTGTGCCTTAGGAAGGGAGCATGTGTGTTGATCCACGTTCAGGCACAAGGCACAGAGAGTGCTGTCAGTGAGTTCAGTGTTAGCAAGTCAGCACTATGTATTAAACAAGGTGTCTTTAAATAGGAACAGGCATTAGACAAAATCAGGTATTATCAGTTGACGAAAACGTTGAGACTGGAGGCTCCCAGGAAGCTCGCCCTGTATTTCCTCTACAGCTGTGGTTCAGTATCCACTACATCATGGTTTCTGGTGACTTCACAGACCATGACCACCAGGGATAATGAGAAATGATTATTTCCTCTACTGCCACTCATATTTATACAATATTACGACACAATGTCTTCATAAATCTATTATTAAACGTCACAGCATACAGATGGACTTGCAGAACACTAGAATTGGGAGATTGCATGGGTTTTGTGTGTAATACACAATCTAAAGTAAAGAATGTGAGTGAAGAGGCAAATGGGCGGTACCCACTATCTAGTGTTCGCGCTGCAGTTTGCTTGTCAGATCAGAATCGAATTCAGTGGTTGTCAAATTCTAACATGCAGCAGAATCACTGGAGCGCTGGTGAAAAACCAAGTTGCTGGGCCCCGTCCCAAGCTCTGGTGCAGCAAGTCCAGGGTGATAATGTGGATTTCTCAGGGTCCCCCGCGCTGCTGGTACTGCTGGCCCAGGATGCACTTCGAGAGCCACCACCCTGGTTCATCTGTTGCACATTGTATCCTCCCAACACATTCCCACCTAAAAAACTGCTTGAGCCCAGGGATCATGTCATATTGAATTGTGTCACCCCAGCCTCAGCACATAATAGACCTTTAATCAATGTTTGAAAAGTAGAGGAACTAATCGAAGGTTTCGTGTTCCAGAAAGGAAAAAGCGAGGCCTCAGAAGGGCAGGCCTGCTGCTGCTTGGTGAAGACCAGGGAGCACAGCCCAGATTCCTGCAAACCTCCAGCACAGGAGGCTGCTAGGGTTTCTCTCGACAGCTTTAACTGTTGTAAGTAAAACCGATTCTATCTTTGGGTGGGGACACCAGCAGAACACCATTTCTAAATGTAAATCAACAAAGCTGTCAGATTCCAGGGTAATGGAGGATACCCAGGGAAAACTTAGGTCTGACTAAAGAAGCCACTTGGGAGAGGACAGAGGTTCCTCTTTACTTGGTGCTCCAGGGCTCTCAGCTGACCAAAGCTGAAAGGAGAACTCGGGCTGCCAGACACTCTCAGGATGACTGTGTTCTTGCTGTCTTTCTCATACACCTAAAAAAGCAAGAGCCTCTTCTTCCTCTCTCTGCTGCAGCACTTTGTACAGAGTCAGGCATGAACATGCTTCACATGCAGCCTTCTTCCTATTTTAGACTCAGGAAAATACCAGTCTAAATTGTTGCAAAAGAAGAAAATAAAGATCATAATTGCTCAAGTTTAAACTCTGAGGCTGGGATGTGTCTATCTTCAACAGCATCTCACAATGCTATCTAGAAGCCCTTGCCACAAAATATAAAAAAGATCAGTCCTCCATTTCAAACTCATTAGAGTGGCTGTTTAAAAAGAAAGTAAATAAGTTTTGGTGGGATGTAGAGAAAAGGGAACCCTCGTGCATCACTGGTGGAAATGTAAAATGGTGCTGCTACTATGAAAAAATCGTTTGGCGATTCCTCAAAAAGTGAAACGTGAAATTACCATACGATCCACCAATCCCACTTCTTGGCATATACCTGAAATAATTAAAAGCAGGGACACAGGCCAGGTGCAGCGGCTCATGCCTGTAATCTCAACACTTTGGGAGGCTGAGGTGGGTGAATCGCTTGAGCTAGGAGTTCGAGACCACCTTGGGCAACACAGGGAGATCCTGTCTCTACAGGATCTACAGAAAATTTTAAAAGTAGCTATGTGTGGTGACACATGCTTATGCTCCCAGGTACTCTGGGAGGCTGAGGCAGGAGGATCACCTGAGCCCTGGACGTCAGGGCTGCAGTGACCTGTGATCACGCCACTGCACTCCAGCCTGAAGGACAGAGCAGGACCCCATCTCTTTAAAAAAACGCTCACAGCAGCACCATTCACATAGCCAAACAGTGAAACAACCCGAATGTCCATCAACAGGAGAATGGATAAACAAATGGTGGTATATATTAATACATATAATGAAATATTCAGTCTTAAAAAGGAGTGAAAATCTGATTTATGCTGTAACATAGATGAACTTTAAAACCATTATACTAAGTAAAATAAGCCAGGCACAAAAGCACAAATATTGTATGATTCCACTTACATAAGGTCCCTAAAGTAGTCAATTTCATACAGGCAGAAAGTAGAACGGTGGTGCCAGGTGCTGAGGAGAGGAAGGGACGGGGAGTTCCTGATACCGGGCAGTGAGTTTCTGTTGGAGATGGAAGATGGTGATGATGGCACAACATTATGAATGTGATACTTAACGCCACTAAATGGTACACTTAAAATGGATAAAATGATCAATTCTATATCATTCATATTTATCACAATTATTAAAAAATCACCTCCCAGCTTGCAGAATGTAGTATGTAGCCTGAAAGGAAGTCAAGACAATACATGACTCCTGTCTAACCCTGACCCACCAGTGAAGGCCTAGGGAGGGGTGGGGAGTGCTGAGGCGAACGCCTTTACTCATGTTCCCTAAGCAGCTGAGTGCGGGCCAGCTCTACAAGCAAGGCTAGTCTAGGAACCCAGCATCCACGTCTCTTAAAAAAAAATCCATCTCCAAATACCATCACACTGGGGTTCAGGGCTTAACATGTGAACTTAGGGAAAGACTGAAAGAAAAACAACAACTTGGGACCCTGAAGAAGGAAACTAAATAATAACAATAGTAAAAACAAAACCTTATAATTTGTAGTTGCTATAAAGTTTACTGTGTTGTGTTCAATATAAAACCTAGCCCCCAGCTCTGCTTGAAATTAACCAACTCCCTGTAAAACCTACATTATCTGTTCTCCCCACATTCTCAGCAGTTCCCAGGCATCTCAAGACTCCTGTTTTTCTTGCAGAGCAGTTGCAAGGTCACAGGGCAAGATAACACCCAAAGAATGTTCAATGTGTTTCTCAAACTGCTATTTTCAAATCTAACATACATCATAAGACGTATTACAAATTAATGAACTGCTCTTGGTTCTGGCTTCTGTGAACCTGTTAGCCGCTGTGTCATCCTGGATGTATAAAAAGTCAAGCCCTGTCTTTGTCAGCCACTCGGCCTTGGGATGCGAATCTGCTGAGCCAGTGGCCACCTTAATAAAATCCTCCTGTCTCACCCATTCATCTCTCCAGTCTCCTGAATATTCTGTAATACCTGGTTCACTATGCCAAAAGGAAAAAATCAAGCTGAAAGTTGTGTCATGCAAGAAACTTTCCTGTTGTTGATAGGCAGATAGCTACAGATAAAAGGTTAAGTATTTTCACAGGTAGCTACTCTATGTTCACCTTATCTTTCGTAAAGAGCAGATTTACTGGCTGGGTGTGGTGGCTCAGGCCTGTAATCCCAGCCCTTTGGGAGGCTGAGATGGGCGAATCACAAGGTCAAGAGATCAAGACCAGCCTGGCCAACATGGTGAAACCCTGTCTCTACTAAAATACAAAACTTAGCTGGGTGTGGTGGCACAAGCCTGTAGTCCCAGCTACTCGGGAGGCGGAGGCAGGAGAATTGCTTGAACCCAGGAGGTGAAGGTTGCAGTGAGCCAGGATCGCGCCACTGCACTCCAGTCTGCCGCCTGGAGACAGAGCAAGACTCCATCTAAAAAAAAAAAAAAAAAAAAAGAGCAAAAGAGCAGATTTACTGAGCCTAGGAGTACCTAATTGACCATTCCCCTCCCTGCTCCTTTTGTCTGGGAACAAGTGGATTCAGTAGTGAGACTATACCCGCCTTCTATCCCCTCCAGCCTGCTTCTCCCCTTTAAACACTGAAGCCCTCAAAAATCATCTTTGGAAAAAGGCACAAACCTGTCTCCCTGGCATGTGCTTAACCTTGGCAAAATTTCTAAATTGACTGAGACCTGTCTTAGATACTTTTTGGTTTAGAAGACACAGACATTCAGCCCACAACAATCATCTTTTCACTAATGTCTGCAACGCCAACTTTGCAACAATCCCATAGACAAATAGGTCTGTTTCTGGCTTTTCTACTGTGCTCCCAGGGCGCATCTGTTTATCTTTGCATCAGTAACACACTGTCTTATTTATTGTAGCTTTTTAATCAATTTCACATCTATAAGAGTGATTATTGTGTTCTATGTCTCACCAGTGCTTTAAGAACACAAAAATGCCACGTGGAAAAGCAAAGACCTCAAAAATGTTGAGCAGAAAAGGCATTCTCAATAGTTGGTCTCTGCTAACAACTTTTAGGAATTCTTTTCAGCCTATGTTTTCTTTTTTATATCAGCAAAAGAGTGACTTACAATTTTTAAAACTCTGATTAAATTTAAACAATCTATTACAATAAGAATTAAAATTCTCAATGAGAAAGTATTGTAACATTTTTCTTTGTAGTGGAATGTAAAGTGACAGTGTGTCTTATAATCAATTGCATTTTAAATTCAGTAAAAGTTAACGCCTGATTTTGAAAAAAGGTGTTTTCAATAATGTTAGATAACATTAGAGGAGGCCATCAAAAGACCAGACTAAAAATCAAAATGTGGTTCCATGCTAAAGTTCCACATCACCAAACCCAACCTGTGTTATTATCCGGAGCCTTTCCAGAAATCGGGAGAGAAAGACAACCTGATTTCCCAAACAGGCCAGTTTCAATGAGCATGACATGGAAGTTTCCTCTGTTTTCATCATTAACCTGTAGTAACTCAATGTCAGCCAATCAGTTTTCTATTGTTTTGTCTCCCTATTCCCACCTTACAAGGAAAAAAAAAAACACACTGGAATGTCCTGTCTCTAAAACTCACCTCCTCTGATCTGTCCCTTGGCACACTTACTCTATTTTATGAAAGTGTAGGCCCAGCGCGGTGGCTCCTGCCTGCAATCCCAGCACTTTGGGAGGCTGAGATAGATGGATCACAAGGTCAGGAGTTCAAGACCAGCCTGGCCAATATGGTGGAACCCCACCTCTACTAAAAATACAAAAATTAGCCAGACGTGGTGGTGGGTGCCTGTAATCCCAGCTACTCAGGAGGCTGAGGCAGGAGAATTGCTTGAACCCATGACATGGAGGTTACAGTGAGCTGAGATCGTGCCACTGCACTCCAGCCTGGGCAACAGAACGAGACTCTGTCTCAAAAAAAAAAAAAAAAGAAAAAAGTGTTGCCCAATTCTAGAATTGCAAGTAAAACCAATTGAGATTTTTGAACTACATTTGTTGTGTTGTAATTTTGTCTCCTGACAATACTGATGGCTTAATTTTCAGAAACAGATAATAGATCTTTAAAATTTTGTTCTTTATTAGAAGTGACACAAACTGGAAAATGATATTGTATCAAGATAATTTGTCAAATGATTAATTTCGCCAAGTCTCTGCTGTGGAAATGACACGTTATCTGTGTTGCTGAGCCTTAATCTGGAACTATTTAGTGTTTTGTCTTCCAGTCTTTTATGGAGATGATAAAGAAAGCCAGAACAGAAGCTAAACCCACTCAAAAACAAATTAAAAAGAACTTTTTCCCAACAATCAATTATAATTAAAGGGCTTACAAAGCTTGTTTGGTTATTTAAAACCTTCCAGTAAATGGTCTGTTTTGATTAACAGAAGGTCTTAATTTTAATATAGTGTAACTTATATTTTATTTTTTGGTTAGCAATTACTTTGTTAGCAAAGAGATCCTCACCTATCCTAAGGCATGAAAATCAGCATCTATGTTCTCTCTTAGAAGCTTCATTGTTTCACCTTTCATGGTCAGATCTACAATCCAGGTGAAATTGATTTGTGTGTGTAGTGTAACTTGAGGTATCGGGTGTCATTCATTTCTGTAAGGATATACAATTAGTTCTGCACCATTTATTGAAAAGACCATTGCCTCCATCAGCTTGGGATGCTATGGTAACACACCATAGACTAGGCAGCTTAAACAACAGACATTTATTTCTCACGGTTACGGAGGCTGGAAGTCCAAGATCAAGGTGCTGGCTTGTTTGTTTCTTGTAAGGGCATTGCCCTGGCTTGCTGAAGGCCACCATCTCCCTGTGTGTTCATATCCCTTCTTCTTTGTGTGCACATGGAGAGTGGAAGACTCTCTTTTTTTTTTTTTTTTTTTGAGACAAAGTCTTGCTCTGTCACCCAGGCTGGTGTGCAGTGGCATGATCTCGGCTCACTGCAACCTCCACCTCCTGGGTTCAAGCGATTCTCCTGCCTCAGCCTCCTGAGTAGCTGGGATGACAGGCATGTGCCACCATGTCTGGCAATTTTTTTGTATTTTTGTAGAGATGGGGTTCCGCCATGTTGCCCAAGCTGGCCTCAAACTCCTGTTTCAAGCGATCCACCTACCTCAAGTTCCCAAAGTGCTGGGACTACAGGCATGAGCCACCGTGCCTGGCCAATCGTGTATAATTTTTTAGAGTCAATTTGTTTCAGAAAAAATACCACCAATTTACCTTAGAAAGATTTGCACAACATAGTAATTCCTCTCACAGATACGAAATGAATTGAAAAGCTACGGTAAATAAGACAGTATGTTACTGATACAAAGGTAGACAAAAAGGCCAGGAGAGTATTGTAGACAAGAATTACCTGAACCTGGGGATCACCTGTACCCGGGCAGGTAGAAGCTGCAGTCAGCTGAGATCACACCCCTGCACTCCAGCCTGAATGACAGAGTGAGACCCTGTCTCAAACAAACAGGCAATTATACACAATTACTGTTAAAATCTTCCACTACAATTTTGGATTTTCCTTCTTTTAGTTCTGCCAACTATATTTCATAAAGTCGAATTTTAGATTCCTTTTTTGGAGTAAAATAGGTTTTTCACTGTTTACGTCTGAGTTGTAACCTCCTAGCCGTGTTCTATAATTCCTGCACTCTTCCATTCAATCTTGGCTGCCACAGGCAGATGGACAGGAAGGGTGAGAACACTTTTCTCTTGCATCTGGAGAGAAAACCTTGGCAGCAGACATTAGCTGCTACAAGTTAGTAAATTAATGCATCATTATGTATTTTTGAAACAATGTTATTGGTATCTACAAATTAAGAATTCTTACATTTTCTCAGAGAGTGGCCCTTTAATCTTTATGAAATGGCCCTTGTTACTTTTACCAATGCTTCCTATTTACTGGGAAGTCTACTTGGTCTGATATAATACAGGATACACCAGCTTTCTTTTATTAGGAATATTTGCACATACAAACACTTGATGTGTACATTTATTTTTAACATTTCTTTCTTCTACTTAAATGGTGTCTGGTAAACAATATAGAGCTGCTCCTTGCAGCTTAAGTTCAAAGAGGATTGTATTTGCTTCATATAACAGACTATGCTGGGGTTTCTCACAGTCACAGGCCACCTTAATCCAATCAGGAATTGAGAAGATCTAAAACTGGGTTTCAGTCCCTGGCGTTGCACTATTTCCAGGTCACCCCAACTCCAGCGTGGTCTTATAGCGTTCAGTTTCTCTAGTTGCTCTCAGCTGGTGGCTGGTCTGAAACAATCCAGTCCACCCTTGCTGGAAGCAGAATTAAGAAAACTTTTGAAGTGAGATACTGTACAGTGTGTGATATGAACCACATTCATCTTTCAAGGGGATATTTAATGAAGTATAGAGTTTTTCCTCATGATTTAATGCAATTACAGTTCATGAATTCCTTATGGGGAAAAGAGAGTTGCATCTTGCTTCAGGGTCAGTGTGGGGCCAAAACAGAGGCTCCCAATAGGGACAGCAAGGCACAGATTAGAAGTATATTTGGATCATACAGACACACAGACACACACACACACTCATACACAGACACACACTCATACACAGACACACACACACACCCATACACCTGCACACATAGGCACACCCACAAAGACACATACATGGACACAAAGTGACAGATACACAGACACACATTCATACACAGACACACAGAGATGCACGCACACACACAGATACAAGCTCACACATGGAGACACACACACACATATGCCAATACAGACACATAAACACACTCATACACAGAGGTGCACACACACACTCACACAGAGAAACACGCAGATACACAGACACACACACACACAAACACCCATACACACACATACCACTACAGACACATAATGCACCTACGCAGACACAGAGACATTCAGAAATCATGCACACAACCACACACACACATATGTACACACACAGACATACAATGCTAAACTTAAAGTGTGAATATTAAAAAGTGTGAATATTAACCAAACCAACAACTGAAGTCCATTAAATAATAAGGTAAACACCCTAATTCTAAATAAATCGGATTTAATACGGACCTTGAATTTTGAAAAATCATGAGCTCTGGAATATACTAGAGAATATACTAGATGTAGTTCCATTAAGCAGAGCTCAGCCCTTCCCCATGATAAACAAAATACACATAATACGTGTCCTTGCAAGGAGGAAAGAAAGCACTGTGCACTAAGGTGTTCCAGGGAAGGTTCCATTGTTCTTCATTTGGTTTGGTTTTTTTACGGCATTCAGCTGAGTGGCTCCCAAGAACCAAAAATTGCAACAGGAGTCCCCTGCGTCCCCTGCAACAGGAGTCCCCTGCAACAGGAGTCCTCTGTGTCCCCTGCAGAGCACACCTTCCTCTCGCCTTGGATCACCTAAACTCACGGTCCTTAACCCCAGTATCAGTTGTAAGCTATGACCACAAAAATGAAGGACTAATTTTGTCAATGATTTGCATTAAAAAACAGAATATTGGCTGGGTGCAGTGTCTCACACCTGTAATCCCAGCACTTTGGGAGGCTGGGATTACAGGTGGGAGGATCACCTGAGGCTGGGAATCCGAGACCAGCTTGGACAACATGGTGGAACCCTGTCTCTACTAAAAATACAAAAATTAGCCAGGTGTGGTGGTGTGCACCTCTAGTTACAGCTACTCAGGAGGCTGAGGCAGGAGAACCGCTTGAACTCGGGAGGTGGAGGTTGCAGTGAGCCGAGATCACACCATTGCACTCCAGCCTGGGTAACAAAAGCAAAACTCCATCTCAAAAAAAAAAAAAAAAAAAAAGCCGAACGCAGTGGCTCATGCCTGTAATTCCAGCACTTTCAGAAGCCGAGGTGGGAGGATCACCTGAGGTCAGGAGTTCGGGCCCAGCCTGGCCAACATGGAGGAACCCCGTCTCTACTAAAAAAATTAGTTGGATGTAGTGACACATGCCTGTAACTCCAGCTACTTGAGAGGCTAAAACAGGAGAACTGCTTGAACCCAGTTAGGTGGAGGTTGCAGTGAGCTGAGAGTGTGCCACTGTACTCCAGCCTGGGTGACAAGAGAGAAACTCCATCTCAAAAAAAAAAAACAAACCCAGAATATTTCAGACTACCCCTTTCACATACATTCTCTTATTCTTGTTTGTGTGAAGAGTTAGGGATATAACTACAGTGATTACATTAACAATTGCTCACGAAACTGTTTCTTGCATATATATCATCCTCTGATGGGTGCTATAAGAGAGAAAATAAATGTTGAAAGCCACTAGACAGAACGTGGTACCAACACTCCAGCTATGTGACTTTGGAGAGGCCAACCTCTCGACATCTCTTCTGAGTGCTCCTGTGACAGACAGAGTAATCTTAAAGGCTTTTGTCAAAAGTGTCCCCTTGTTTCAATCTACCTGTGGAATTCAGGTAGATTGAAAAGCTGTTTACTGTGAAACACACGTAGCAGCAGTGCGCTGGTAGACTAACTCTCCGGGAGATACCAAAGCTCTGAGATTTCATGGGCATGCAGGGTGAAAGTAGTTCCTCCTTGGCTGATTTCAAACTCCCAATGTGATGCCACTCCGGGTGGAGCTGGCCAGGGGTGTACAGTTGCTGCTTTGGCCCAGGCCGTCAACTCCAGCATCCTCTGCCTGATGGGAAGCAGAGCTTCTCAGAAAATCACATGGACACTACTTCTGCCTGTGAAATAACTGTCCTGCCTGCAACATTTGTAATTGGCATACGTTACAGCTCTACCATTACAAAATTTCACTCCATTCCAGCCTTCAGTAAGCCTCTTCAGTGGTTGCAAAGCAGAAAATTCGCTCAAAATCACCACGGAATGGTGACACGCTGCCCATTTTATAAAGAGCAAGTGTCTCTCACTCCCCTGTATTAGGGTTCTCCAGAGAAATAGAATCAATAGGATACGGAGATATTATATGAGGGATATATTAGGGGGACAGGCTCACGCCATCGTGGAGGCTAAGAAGCTGCATCATCTGCAAGCTGACGAACCAGGAAAGCCAGTGGTGTGATCCAGCCCAAGGGTGAAGACCCAAGAGCAGGGGGGTCGATGGGGTGATGATGACATGACTCCCCCAGTCCAAGGTCAAAGACCTGAGAATTCGAGGGTGGAGTCCCAGAGTCTAAAGACCCAAGAACCAGGCCCTTCAGTGTCTGAGGGCAGGAGATGGGCATCCGAGATCAAGGAGAAGAGAACTCGCCCTGCCTCTGCGTTTTTGTACTATCTGGCCCGCTAAAGGATTGGATGATGCCCACTTTCACTGGTGAAGGTAGATGCCACTGCGTCTGTTGATGAAAATGCTAATCTCTCCTGGAAACACCCTCATAGACACATCAAAAAATAATGTTTTATCAGCTATCTGGTGTATCTTAGCTCTGTCAAGTTGACACATAAAATTGACCATCATACCGTCATATGGTAGAGAAGCTGAGAGAGCGGATAAATTCTATCCATCCAGCAAGAAAGGGGGACCTCAGGAAGATGTGAGTTGGGAAAGGCAAGTACATTAATGTATCCTTTTTGGTAACAAGGCGTGAGCCTTACTCAGTGAACTGGGCAAGTGGTGCGATCCTAATGAAAGGATTTTATTTTATGAAAATTATTAAAATAGAAATATGGAAAACAAGCATCCAGATCCCACAGGAGTCTAGGAAACAGCAACTAAACAGGAATATAAGGGAGGAAGGAGATGGCAGGCTCTCTGGGGACTGCAAAGGTCATCCAGCCTCCCAGGCAGCTGGAGAACAAGCTGTTACCCCGCACTCTTGGCAGTGCGAGTTTGCAGGACACAGAGAGGGTGCCACACTCACTCATGTGATTCCACTTTCTCTACATTTCTTCCTCAGCATCTCACCTCTACCTCATTTCTTTCTGGCCTCCCTTTCGAACTGTTGGGTATTCCTGGCCCCAAGTAGCTCATGGCCTCTCTGTTCTTTACCTTCTCTCAGAGTTCAGCCTCAACTACGAATAATAACAGTAGTGTTAATTACCCAACATTTATTAAGCCCCATATTTCAACCAAGCACTCTGCGAAGTGCCTTCTGGGAATGATCTCACTTAAACCCGACAGCAAGCCTATGTTGTTGACTCTCCCTCTACCTCACGTGCAAATTCTTGTGACAAACCTATTTCACTGCATTGACATCACTGCTCGGGTAGAGCTACCCCGGACCATGTCACTGACTGCTGGCCGGCTGATGGACGGCTTGTCTTCCTCAGGCTTCCCAGCCTGCTCTGATCAGCTCTGGAGGAGCAGCATCATTACCGCGTTTGTGGAGCTGCCTAGGGCCGCTTCTCTCGGCAGTTGGGTATGGTCGAGAGACCTCCGCAGGGGAGGTTAGCGTGGCAGGCATCCTAGCTCTGTGCTCCTCCAGGCAGGGAGATACGGTTCAAGAATCAGATGACTGGCACATATTACAAAACAGCAAGCTGAGGGCCTGAACTGCATCGTTACTTAGACAAAAGGTACTGAGAAAAAGTAAAAGGTTGGCAAGATGCCACCGGCAAGGATTTCCAACAGTCTAGTCATGCACCTGCATGGCTGTGGACACAGCACCATGCTGTGTTCTGCAAAAATAAGAAACCAAAAGCCAACCTGGCCCCTGCCTCCACTCTGGAGGAATATAGTGCCTTTGAGTTTCCTAGTCACGACATTATTCTTTAAATGTGTCTTGGGACCTCATCATCAGTTTATCCTTTTCTGACCTCTTTGTGGAGTGGAGGCCTAGAAACAGAGTGACTGCCCACTGCCAAGTTTCTCGTTGTTTGTGTGAGCATGTAGCCCTTTCTCATACACATCATAAAATTTTAGCTATTGAGTTAAGATGGCAAATTTTTAGAACAGAATTTTGTCTAGCAAAATTCAGCTATGGTCACTGCTTTGCATAAAAAGTGTTGTTGTTTTAAGAAAGCAGTTGTCACAAAAATATTTGCTGCTTAAATATTCTGGGTAACCATATGCTGGCTGTCAAGGACTCTGAAGGATTTCATTTTACTCCGCTTAGAGGCTAGCACATTAGTTTGTCACAATTTTGTGGAGGCTTAGAGAAAACACGAGATCCTAGATGAGAGATGAAAGACTTTACTACTTACTGCAAAAGCAGCCGCCACAGTATCAGAATTCACGTCTGTTCCCTGGACCCCAGTTCCCACAAGGCAAGCATTTGGTTCTTGACCCTGCAGTGTACTGCCTCACAAGAAACACTGAGCTTGCGAACCAGCTGGTCCACAAGCTGAGGGCAGAGAGCCAGAGGCTCATCTGCTCTTTCCTCTCATCTCTTCAGGCAGCTCACTGCAAAGGCCACCCTGGAAAACGGCCCTAATAAAGAGCTCTGAAGGGCCTTGCCTTTTTGCATATCCAGCAAAAACACACAGGCGTGCTAAAGGCCCGGGGAAATCAACCCCCAACATCAGCACGGGCCGGGAAATGGAAATTAACCCACCTCATCAAGGTACAGACAAGAAAACTTGCAATGACTAGAGCCATCTTGCAACTATATAAACGATGTAAGCTAGCAACCATACTCTGCCAAAAGTAAACTATACAAACAACCATATTTCGCAAAAATAAGACTTGAATATCCTTTGAAAAGTCAGGTAACAGTGACATTTTCTTTTCAAGCGCCTTCCTGGTTCCTTGTATTAACAGTAGACGCTATAGCAGAATGACCAGCGTTTGAACTCAGGTATGGCCTATGAATAAAAGTATCTCTTCCATCTTTTCTCTTTCCCACAATTTCTTATTCCCTTGTAACAAAACTAAACGTATTCATTTATTTTCTTCTAGGCTCTATCGTAATTTCCATTTTTCCTTCTTCAGAACTTTAGATTCTTCTCTGAAGGCTTGGAATTCTATAAAAGAAAGTCACCATTACCAGATGCTTTCAAGAAAAGTGGAAATACAAAATTTGGAACATTAAGATTCATAAATATTAAGAAGCAACCTAGGACTCTCCAAAAAAAGAGGCAAGAATTTACTTGTGATCTTTTGTTGCATCATTCAGATATTCACCTTCTAAATATTTAGATTATTTATGAACAATTCCATGAAAAGTAAACAATTAGCATTTCTGTTAGGTCGGAATAATAATGATTCTTACATACAATAGTTTTTCCAACTTCTTACTATAACATTTTTTAAAACATACAGAAGAGTTGAAAGATTTGTAGCAAAAAAAAAAATACCTATCACCTGGGTTCAACCATGGTTAATATTTTACCATATTGTTTTAAATCCAGACACGGATTTTATTCTGGATCACTTGAAAGGAAGTTGCAACTATCATGACACTCTACTGATACATATCTTACCGTAAATTTTCTAAAAGGATGTTCTCCTACAGAATCCTAATACTGTTATCATATCTGAGGACATCAATGATAGTGTCCTAAAACTAGTACTCACTCCAATATTCTCTTTAATATTCAAATCTAATTTTCCCAAATGTCTTTTACAGCTATATTTTTAAACTAGCATCCAATCAAGGTTCCATATTTTTAATTGTTCTTACATCTGTTTTAGTCTATATTAAAGAAATGGTTCTTCCACGTTTCCCCAGACCTCACTGACATTGACGGTTTTAAGGACAGCAGGTCAGTCATCTTTTAGGACAGCCTACAGTCTACAGTCACCTTATAGTTTCTTTACCAATAGTTTCTTTTAGACTTCTTCATAACATCTTTTCTGTTTATCTATAGATACTTTGTCAGCAATGTTTTCACTGAATACAAAGATACAATTGAGATGAGCGAGAAACGAATGAAGGGAAAAGGAAAGACAAGTACCAGCTATTCTGGCCTCCCTGGCAGGTCTAGCATGGTGCCAGCCAGGAAGTCACTGCCTCGGTAAGTTCATGGGGCTGGATCTGGTTGGCACAGTTAACAAGAGAATTCAGGAAAATGAATCGCAGGGGCGCTGGAGTCAGATTCTCAGGAGCTATGAGGATTAATTATATCAAGAGCCAAATGCATTCATCAAGTCCAAGGTTAAACTCCACCCCAAAATCAAGACAAAGACAAAAGAATCAGAAGCAGAACTTCAACAGAGTCAGAAGAGAGCAAAGACAGACAACTGCTGGGTGTAGGATGGCAGCACCACGCTCGGTTTTAGGCCCACGCCAGGTGGGTAAATGTGCAGCCGCTGCTAGGACAGTCATCATATGTTTGTGTGCATCTGAATATCAATTCCAATCAATGTCCCCTTTATATCTTCTGTAGGATCCCAAGATTTTTTCAATGTAATTTTGGTACGCCCTACGAAAGAAATTTCACTGTAAAGAACTGAATTTACTAATTTTTAAATTGTCACTTTAATAAAACTTTAAAAATACATATTTTAAAAATATATTTTAACTATATTTTATAGATCCTCAAAATTGTATCATTTATGTTAGAAATCAACAGTCAAAAAAGATCCAAAATGTTAAATGTTTTATGAAACAAATATACTCACTAGAGAAAGACGAACATTAGTGCCTGGCAAGGATTACAGTTGTCAATATTCAATGATAAGGCTTCCTCCAAACCCTTAAGCGAAACCTCTAATTAAGAAAGTGCTGTCACAGCCATACCACCCTGAACGCACCTGATCTCATCTGATGTTAGAAGCTAAGCAGAGTCGGGCCTGGTTAGTACTTGGATGGGAGACTGACTGGGAATACTGGGTGCTGTAGGCTTTTTAAAAAATTAAAAAAGAGAAAGAAAATGCTGACGTACAGGACAGCCTTTCCCTGGCAATGCATCCTCTAATTGCTTCTCCATTTTTTCTAGTAAGACAGTGCTTACTCATTACTGCCTTTCTAGTATGAATAAAATATTTGATTTGGTAGACACCAAATATAACTTATAAGAAACATAATTATAAAAATAAACTGGAAGAGTTGACACAATGAATGCTTTATTGTTAAGAAGTCATGCCTTTATGACAAAAGGCATTTGTTATCTGTACTTTGAAATGGACTATTATGGTCTCTTTATCAGTACTAATAGGAATATTATTTTGAGAAAGACACTTTTAGATTACTAATATTATATTTAAATTTTTATTGGAAAGAGTATAACTCTTTGGAGTCATTTTGTTCCAGTGGAAATACCATGAGTTACTTTGGAAGTAGATTTTAATCCTCATTACTATCTTAATTCATTAAAAATACCTGGTTATATCTATGTGTGGAAGATACAGATTATTTCCAGGAATTGAATCTGACATTTTTTACATAGCAGCTAGGTGGACTTAGGTAATTTCTTATTCTTTCTGAGTCTCAATTTCTTCATCTGTAAAATGGAAATAAAATTCCTACCCTGTATGTATGTTTTGGGGATTTGTGATAATGTCTATAAAACATGCATGCTATATGTGGTGCCTAGTAGATCCTGAAATACCAACTGTTACTTCAAATGCTAAGAACCCTGGCTTTGTGGACTAACGAGCAGTTGATCAATGATCACATCAATCAGTAAAACATGCTTACAAAAATGTTAAAACCAGTAAGTAAAACACATCTGAGGGAGACCTTTCCTGGGAATATAATCACCCACTTATTTAAAGTGCACTTCATATACTGAAACTATAGTTCCTTAGGATTTAATTTTTTGCACTAAGTTAGCAACAAAACTTCTATTTGTTTGAGGGGAGGGGTTCATTTTATTCGAGGAGTTCTATTTATAGACTCTTAGTTCGACTGAATTAGGAAGAGTCCTGCATCTACAGGGATGGTTTTCAAGCCTTCACACTGTTTGATATTAGGGAATTGAATTAAATATTGCATTTTAAAATAAATCCCCCCTTTAACTTTCTATACAACTAGCAACATTCTCTGAAATAGAATTATTAACATCAAAAGCCTGGTGTGAACAGGAGCTCCCAAGGTGAGATGTGTCCTCATCCTAATGACTGACATTATATAGAACTTCCACAATATTTGAAAATAATTTCAAGTTAAGGTTATAAATTAAAGAAGGCAATGATTCTAAGAAGACTATGTAAGTATGCACGCATTTGAGAAGAACATTTTATTTAATAATCTGTTTGCCTTAATAATCTGTTTCTTAAAGAACAGAAGGGAAAGTCTTAGCTTGGCTGTTTTTCTTATCACTGCCAAAGACCATCAGTTTCTTAATGATATTTAATCATTGCAAAGTTCCATAATCTTTAATCATGACAAAGCCTTTCTGTGCTTTATAAAAGATGGCGTCTTCATTGAGTATTTCTACCTCTCAAACAAAAAGGGACAACTTTTAATGTTTTTCAATACATCGTTAATGAATAGTATTTATTCATTTGCTTGATTAGTATGTAGTACACAGTGCCTAGTGAGTCATGTCCTGTAAATATGTGTCTGTGTAACACTATTTATAAGACCATTAAATGTGAAGGTAATTTTTTAAAATCTTTGCCTATGAATTGCAAAATTCAGCATATCTGAAAAGGTATGTGATTTGACTGTATAAAATGAAACAAATACCTGCACCGCACCCATGAGAAAAGTGTCCTCTGTATGTGAAGGATGCGTGGTACGGTACCTGCAAATGCTAAGTGACATTTTTTCCCGGGCTTTTTCACTTTCCATTGTCACTCCTCATTTTGAATAATCCAAAGGTTTATTTTGAGAGAAAGCAATAGACTCCACTCCCCATGGTTTTAATGTTAAAACAAAACCTAAATTTACAAGCTAGGATTGAAAGCAGGAATACGAATCAGAAAGTGCCTCCTTCCAGGCAGTGGGTGCTTGGCTGGAGGCTGCATCCCGATGACCACAGCACTCAGACGCTGTGAACTGGGCACATCCTCAACTCCAGATCATCTGCACAATGTAAAGAATTGCATCTTCAATCAGAAGATCCTATCTGAATATTGCTTAGCCCGGTATTTTAAGGACAGTAAAAGATAATGTAATCGTTTGGCTGTTTTTTTTTTCCTTGGTGTCCTGAAATTTTTAGCTCAGTGTGGTCTAAAGGTATCTTAGTAAAGTCTGCCTCAGTGGTTTTCAAACTATCTGCAGTGTCAGAACGTTTTTCCAATGCATTGCACATAAATACTGTTAAAATATAAAAATAAATAGGAAAATAAAATGGTAAGATGGATACACAAAATATGAATCCAAATGTAATTATTAGAGTCAACAGACATAAAGCTCCTCTGCCAATTGCTGTAACATTTCTAAACGCGTATTCTCCCTTTCTGTACTTACCTCTTCTTGGGCAGGGAGCAAGTAACTAACTGGTAACTGCTAGCTAATGGCACACACATTGAGAAGCACTGTTCCAGCAGAGAAAGGAGACACCCCTTGATTCAGGGGGTCTTGAAGCACCGGCAACCACAGTAATGAGCACTCTTATCTCGCCTGGCGTGTGATGTCATCTGTTGTGTATTTTGTCATCGCTGTGTGTGTTCAGCATCACCTGTCCAGGCCAAGCTGCCTGTTTATTAACTTTCTGCCACATTCTACCACGAACGTCCAGCCTGAGCCTGGTCCCTTCTCTGGATGTTTTCCTAGACCTCAGCTCAAGGTGTATCCCAGAGTGAATTCCTCATCTGCCTGACAAACCCGCATTTTCTGTGATCCTGCTTTATGAGTGGTGCTCTTCCCAGCCACGTGACATCGTCTTCTCAGCACTTCCTCCCCCTCACCTATGTGTTGCCAGTCTCGTGAGATTTGTCAGTTCAGTATCTTCCTTTTTACTGTCTTCATTCCTCGGCTCCACACCTCTCAGCTGTTTATGCCTAGAGCCTCCTACTAGCTCCCTGCGTGGGTTAGCTCAATCCTAAGGCGCAGCCTGCTCATGCCACTCCCCCCCACTAAACAGCGGCTTCTCCGGTGTTTACTAAACAGAGCCTGGTATCCAAGGCTCTCCCTAGTTTTCTCAACGCTTTTCACAAAAGCTGTGCCACTAACAAACTGAAAGCCTCGTGCATGTGGTTCTGTGCCTCCCTGCATCTGCTCATGCCCCTTGGGTCTCCTCCAGTGCCCTCCCAAGCCCCAGACATCCATGTGCCCCAATTTTGCACATTCTTTAGAATTCAGAGCCCTGCCACCTCTCCTCCCTGATGCACGATCTCCGGGCATCCTCCTCTCTCTTAGCTGTATGCTCACAGCAGTGTGTCTGAAACCACTCTTGGATCATTTGTTTTATTTTTCCTGCTTTTTGATAAGATCCATTTCCAGTTATTTCCCTGATTACTCCAAAATCTAGCTCCATGTGGATCTTAGATGGAATAGATATTTGTTAAATACAGGTTGACAATTAACTAAATAATACATTAACCTTCACTGCAGATCATAGCAATAAGCTATATTTTATACAAAAGATGCTGACTGTGGGTAACAAATAAAAATATATTTAAAATAATGTATCTCAGGTAATAGTAACAGATATTTATTGATTGCTTATGTACCAGCCACCACAGAGACAGGTTTGTATATACGATCTCTTTCAATCCTTACAATGTCTCTTTGAATAGGCATTCTTATTAATTCCCATTTTATGAATGAGAAGGTAAGGCTTAAAGAGGTTAAATACGGTAGCCAATGTGAATGCTTAGTTAGCATTCTAAGAAAAATTGTAAAATGGGATGGATCAAAGTCAGTCTGACTTCAATCTGTGCTCTTAAAACTATACTAATTTACATGAGCTGTTGTGATTATGCAATGCTGAAGGGTTCAAATCCCACAGGACCGTCGTTATGAGCTTGGCACACATCAAGGGCCATGCTTGTTGGGTAAGAAATTAGAATACATTCAAAATGTGTTCTTTAAACACACCGCAAAAGAACGTATAACTGATAACTCAAATACAATTTTCAAGACTTAAATATAACAACAAAGAAAGAGGATAATTTAAAGCAAAAGTCTACTGCACAAGACAGTGAGAACAAAATTGTTTTCTTGGGTTTAAGCAAATACTCGACATGGAAAACCAAGTTGAATTCATTTTTATTTTTAATGAAAGCAATGGTCATATGACTCTAATAGAAAGTAACAGTTATATGACAATTGTACACTGAGCTCACCTTTCATCCCTGGGAAAATGCTAAGTCCCAGCAGAAAGCATTATTAACCTTGAAAAAACTTCAAGACAATGAAACAAAAAAACCCAAGACAACAATTATTCTTAAAGAAAGACATTTAAATTGCCCCAAGATTGTTGTAAGATTAGGAACCCAAGATAGTGGATTACATGAAGAAAATATTTTCTTCATCCATTCAATAAATGTCTTTTATGGGTATGTGTTCCCTTACATGCCACAGGACAGAGTTTATGGTCCGATAATGGACATAAGACGTGAATCTAAATCAAAGGATTTCAATGGAGGAATACACACGGGCTATACAAATGTACGATTTGTGATACTACTGATTATTCTGCAGATTAAAAGCTTGATCCCAGAGTAGTAAATACACTCCCTTCTAGGTGTTATATAGCACTCAGTGGTAATGTTAATTAAACTAACCCTTATCTTCTGTAAGTCATGCAGGGACGGTAATGATGAAAGACCGGCATGTACTATAATTTGTTCTCCCAAATAACTGAAATAAAAGACACCATTTATTACAGTCACATGGTAACTATAATGAATCATTTTTCTCTCTCAGTCTTTTCTTCACCTAGAAGGTTTCTTTAGATAAAACATGGCTCTCAATTTTCATTTCTGTGCCAAGAAGTAGGTAGTAATCATACATAACACTTAGAGATGGAGTCTCGCTCTTCTCGCCCAGGCTGGAGTACAGTGGCGCAATCTCGGCTCACTGCAACCTCTGCCTCCTGGGTTCAAGCGATTCTCCTGCCTTAGCCTCCTGAGTAGCTGGGACTACAGGCACGTGCCACCACGCCAGCTACTTTTCATGTTTTTAGTAGAGACGGGGTTTCTCCTTGCTGGTCAGGCTGGTCGTAAACTGCCGACCTCAGGTGACCTGCCCACCTCCCAAAGTGCTGGGATTATAGGCGTGAGCCACCACGCCCGGCAGATAACACACTTTTTTTTAAGCATTTCTCCGTGTTACTTATTATTTTAATTAATTTCTAGAGCACCTCTATGCGGAAAGTATTATTATCACCTCCATATTATTAAGAAAGAAAAACTACAGCTAGGGAAAAATGAATAACCTGCCCAGAATTGCTCCACTAGTTTGAGGTGGAATCCACCTCCTCTGACTTCCAGGTCTACAGGCTTCCCCGCACTGGAGGCTGCCTCAATGTCAGAGGAATCAAGATGAGTACCTCCAATCGCTTCACTGCCAGCCACGCTGACAAGCCCTTCCAGCAGCCACTGCCATGTTTCCACACTAACGTGATTTCAACAATGGAACTCAATCCTTCAAAAATAAAAAAAGGAGTATATGCTAATAGCTATGACTATACAAGCGATAAATACTTCCTGACTAGAGGAAGTTTGCAATCTACCAACATTGATACACAGCAATTATCTGTCTATCCACCTTACGTACTGCTAGGAATTCTTAAGTTTGCAGTACAAGTAAGAGAGTAAGACCTTCTCAAGATGTAGTGTGTGTCTCAAACCGGAAGTGTGCAAAGAGGTGGTGAAGAGGGATGAGTGAGACTGGAAAACACTGAGGCGTAATATAGACATGAAATGCACAGGGAAGCCAAGGTGAAGATCAAAGGTGTTGATCACACAGCTAGGGATGCAGGAAGTGAGGTGAAGAGAGAGTGCTGTATCCTCTGCGTCTGGCTCAGATGTGCAGCCAGGATGCCCTGAGGAGCAAAAAGGGCAGTTTCCTTTCCACAGGCCTTTCACTTACGGAATTCCTGGGTCAGAGATCAAAAAACCCTGCTGCTATTCAGCATCTTTGTTTACAAAAAACCCCTCTAAATGGCAGGATATTTTGCATATTTTCCTACTCAAGTTAATTTCACTAATTTTAGTTTTCTTTTTAAAGCCAAGTAAAGAATCAGACAGATGTAAACTGTATGAGTTATCAAAAAAGTATAAACTGTTAATAGGGTTTTCCTTTATAACTCAGTGCCACAGTCTTAAAATTCATCTACATTTCTTGTGGATAGGTTTACATTTCCTTTATACGTATTCACATTCTCTCTCATCACTCTTTTTTTCCTCGACATTACCCATTTCTCCATGTTCCCAGACTTGAAATTTAAATTCCTGATTTTAATATTAACCACACAGGCTAACAGCAGCAGCTATCTGCCAAGTGACAGATGAGATGGTAGGAGCAAATTTAAATTCACTGTCTTATGTTTGTTTATTCCGCGTTATAAATCACCACTGCAGAAACCCAGGAAAGGAAAAAATCCTTGAAGGTGCAAAGTCTGAGTACTGAAGGAAAAGTCACCTTAATCCTTTCTTCCTTCCCCTTCATCTCTTTTTATGTTTTAGTGATTGAAAAAGGAGTGGGGTATGATGAGAGGAAGGGAATGTGAGTAGTCACAGATCTGAAAGGAAAGGAAAAATGGTATGCCCAGAGGGCCAGTCTGCTTTCTGCCTGTGTGTGCCTTTACCTGCTGCTGTAGACAGTAGGAGCACACAGACTCAGGAAGATTCTGCAAAGCACCTAGCTGTGTATATTACTTCTCATGGCACTTACCTAAAATCCAATTTCATGACCAGATGCAGTGGCTCATGCTTGTAATCCCAGCAATGCCTTGGTGGGAAGACTGCTTGAGGCCAGGAGTTCAAGACCAGCCTGAGCAACAGAGAGAGACCCCGTCTCCACACACAAAAAATTTTTTAATTGGTCAGCCATGGTAGCTCACACCTGTAGTCTCAGATACTCAGAGTCTGAGATGAGAGAATCAGATCGCTTGAGCCTGGGAGGTTGAGGCTGCAGTGAACAGTGACCACACCACTGCACTCCGGCCTGCGTGACAGAGGGAGACCTCATCTCAAAAAATAATAATAGTAATTTTAAAATTTCAATTTCTTCACTGTCCATAAAATTGAATGCGTCTGTTAATTCAGGATAATCTCTTCTGTAAATAATGCCAAATGCAGTGTTATTGGAAAAGTGTCTCTTGCAAATTTTTGCACAATATAAACGTGAGCTAAAATGTTCAAGAATTGAAACTAACACCAATTCTTTCACTGGCCATGCTGCACATTTCAGTGCCTATTTGTTAAAAGCACTAAGACTAGAGTTTAAGATCTGTGTAGATCTGTTTTCTCATAAAACATTAATTGCATAAATGTTAAGGACCAGTTGCCAAGAACAAAGGTCTAATTCCTCAGGCATAGGTATTCCAGTCAGTTTTCCAAAAGCAATTAATCTTCCTTAAGGAAAAATATCAGTTGATAAACATATTTCATTATATAGTATTTGTTAATGAGTGGGAACAACTTTTTGCTTAACTGCTTATTTTCATGTTGACATGAATATCGTGCAATTTTGTGAAACTGTAATTACTTAAAATGTGAATGAGTCAGGATCAGTATGAATTCAAAAATCAGTCAGGATTTCTTAGGGGGAGTAGGGAATGGCCTCACTAGATGACAATGTAGAAACCTCCGTCTGTGAATGGGCGCCTCTGTCTTTGACCATTTCACTATTCCTTTGCAGCATTCAGGATGAAAATTTACCCACTGAAGAATAGCTAACAATATGCTCTGTTCATCAAAAATTAAAATTCATCTTAGTTCTAAAACACGTTTTGAAAGAGCAATGTTTTTGTCACTACTATCAGAAGTGAAAGGGGTGTGTGAGGGGGAAGGGGTTGAGGGAAGTGGCCTCCAATTCCCAGTGAAAATGTTCCCATGAAGTCAAGTTTCTGTAGTAACTCAGGACACTGCGGCAGCTCTCAGGAGCTCTAGGGAAATAATCCGACGTGTCCTGGGCATTACAATTCCATTCGTGTCAGATGATGTTACGCATATGTAAACTAACTAGATGTCACACAAAGGAGACCCATCCCACTTGGTAAGACTAGGGGCTGCGCCTCAGAAATTAGGAAAGCACAAACTCTCACCATTTCTTAAAATAGTTGCTGCAGAGCTATGTGTTCCGTTTCCTTGCATGCCTGCTATATTCTGAGACAAAGAAAGGGACTTCCAAAAGTCCTCAAGAAAACCAAACTAACAAACTCTCTAAGTAGCAATGCTGGCAGAAGGGAACATTCTGTCTTTTCCTTCAAGCTCCCTTAGGATTCACTCTGAGAAAATGCGCAAAGCAGGTCCCCGCTTGTACCTGAAAGCCTGCAAAGCCAAGGACTGACCCAGGAAAAGGGCAAGGAGGGTGCCCAGGGGTTGGTGGAAGTTACTGCCGGCATTTTATCTCCTAAAACGCACCTGAGAAGGTGAGGGCGGCAGGCGGAGGGGTCGGGGGTGGCAGGAAAAGGAGCACGCGCCAGGGCCCCACTGCTACTCACGCTTCGCCACCCTCGGAGTCGCTGCCCGAGGGCTCCTCCTTGCCGATGTCGGGCAGGGTGGACAGCAGCGTTCCGGGGCCAGCCCCGGGGGTCACGCAGGCGTCCGGCTCTCGCTCTCCCGGGCCAGGCGGGCGTGGGTTCCGGGGGCTCGCGGCGCCCGCGAGGGACGGCAGCGCAGCCCAGACCCCGCCGGGGCCCGGGGGCGGCCGCGCGGGGACCACCAGGTGGGCCGGGGAGCCTACGGCGCTGCAGCCGCCGCCCGGGGGCGTGGGGAGCTGGGGCGGGGCTTTGGCCGCTCCGGGGCTGCTGAGCCACGAGGGCGGGGTCCCCACTGCTCCTGCGGCGCGGCCGGCGGCGGAGCCCCCGGGGTAGGAGGCGGGGTCCGGAGCCAGGGCGGGAAGCGGGGTCGGGGTGGCGGCAGCGCCCAGCGGGGTGCCCGCCCCGTAGCCCCCGGACCCTGCGGCGGCGGCAGCTCCCGAGCGGCTGGAGGAGGGGCCCGCGGGGGGCACCGTCGAGGTCCTGAAGAGTTTGGCCGAGAGAGGCCCGAGGTCCAGCACCGCGGCCTTCATGCCTCCACCGTGGACGCGCCCGGCGAGAGCGCAGAGCGCGGGATCCGGGCGAGGCGGCACCTGGCGCCCTCTCCGCCCCAAGGAACCGCCCGGGCGCTCAGCTCCGCGCCGCTGGGGTCGCCCTCCCCGGCCCAGGTCCGCCCACGGAGCGCCCCAGCCGCAGGGAGCAGACCCCGAGGCCGCAGGGCCGGAGCGCGGCAGCCGTTGCCCCGTTCCGCGCGCCCCGTTCCGCGCTCCCGGCTAACTGGGCCCCGGTGCGGCTCGGGCTGTGCCCGCGGGGGCGCCCCGCTCCCCCGCCCGCTTCCGCCTTAAAGGAACCCTCGCCCATTTCCCCCGCGCGGGGAGCCTCGCAGATCCCACCCGCCGAGCTCAGGCCCAGGGCCGGGAAGGCGAATCCTGGCTCCGAAACGGTCTGGAACTGACCGGCCCGACAAGCCTGCGCGTGCTGGGGTCAGGCCACCTGTCTGATGATAGGGAAGGTGGGTGGGAAGGCGTATTTGGGCGAAAGAGCTCGAAACAGCAGCGTCCCCCACCCCCCACCCGAGGGTCCTGCTCAGAGCGCGTCAGTAAGGGTGGGGTGGGAGCGACAGCGAGGTGCGCCACGCACGAACCTGCAGACAGGACCGGCTCTGAGAGCTGAGCTAGTGAGACCCACCACGCCTGTTTAAACACCTGTCGGAGTGAACCAAGAGACTAACGCAAATGTTTGTGAACTCAAAATATAATCGGAATGACTGCAAATTCAAAGACAGATATGAAAGGCAAAGTTTTTTACTAACTGTAATAATAAATTATATTTTGCTTAATCTGAAAAATATACGTGAAACGTAGAGCGTGTGAGTGAGCATCTGCAGGGGTGTGGGGTCAGTGTGGAGCAAGGTTAAAAAATAAGATACTTACTACAGCCAGGCGCGGTGGCTCCTGCCTGTAATCCCAGCACGTTCTGAGGCGGAGTTGGGAGGATCGTTTGAGCCCAGGAGTTCCAGGCCAGCCTGGGCAACAACATAGGGAGACCCCATCAATACAAAAATAAATAAATAAATAAAATTAGCCAGACACGTTGGCACATACCTGTAGTCACAGGTTGAGGTGATCGCTTGTGCCTTAAATAAGCTATGATGGCACCACTGCATTCCAGCCTAGGTAATAGAGTGAGACACTGTGAAAATAATAATAATAATGAGATATTGACAGAGTTTTTCCATTAATATTCAGGGAAGGGTTTCTGCTTTGATCTCAGGAGATACATTTCCTGATCTGGGGTAGGGAAATGAGATAAATTAAGTCTGGTAGTGAGTAAACTGACATTCATGCTTATGTATTTGAAACTTTTGTAAGTTATCAAACTGGAGTCTGAGCCACGGTAAACTTCCATGGTAATGCTAAGTTCTGCGTTATTTGGAGCCGGTTAAACAGTCTTCTGCTTATGATATCCTGTCACGATTCCTTTTCTGCATCTAACTGCCACCAACAAACATATACTGAGCACTCATCTGCTTCAAGACTGCATTAAGCACAGGCATGCAAAGGAAGAGCTATTCTCTTCCCAGAGCGTGGAATAATCCATGTCACATGCTGAGTGTCCGATGAGTGCCCTAGAAAACAAGCACAGGTGATGGTACCCTTCGTAGTCGACATTCGCCTGGGGACAGCAGAGCATTTGTGTGCCTAAGGGATGAAGAGACATGGCTACCCAGGGTCAGATTTTTAAGGGCCTTGGATGTTCAGAGAGACAAGAGCACACAGTAGTCAGCGTGTGAAGCACCAGTAGGCAGTGAAGAATCAAAATGAGAGAAAGAGGAAATTAAGAACAGACACCTCCGAGAGCAGCCATGATAAGAGGGAGAGGGCTGGGGGCAAGCCAGGGAAGCAGTGCCAACTCCGTCACAACACGAAGACCAGGAGCAGGCTGGTGCTGAGCCGTGAACGTTTCTCATGCTCTCTTGTTCCTCTTCTGCAGCAACTCACCAGGTAGCCTCAGAAGTCTGGACGGTCCGTCCCAACGCTGGCCTGTTTTCATACAACACTCCTTCAGTTTTTTTCATTTGTTTATTTTATAAAGATCTTATTCTGATTCATGGAGTAATTAAACCCTTAATATATCAGGTCACTTTCAATGCAAATAGCCATCATTTCTAGAATATTTGCTTTCAGTGAGTATGCTGCCAGTCACTTGATTGAATCTGAACATATGCAACTGAAAGTAACAGCAAGGCAGGGCCATTGTGGCGCAAAGCCTGATTCAGCTCACCTACATCCTTGGAGGGTAGCACTTTGCTGCCAGAACTCAGGATTCCTGATCTTTCAGGCTCAGATATCTGATGGCCCAGCACCTTCACAGCTGACCAGCCTCTCTCAGTGTGGAGCCCCATTAACCTGACTCATAAAGCACTGATGTAATGTTGCATCATCTTCCCTTTCCCTGTAAGAGGAATTCCTGTTTGGACCAAATTAATTCCAATGATTGCTAAGTGAGTGTGGAATCAAAGCAAGGGGAAGGCATCACATGCTTCACATACAGGGGACATTAACCATTAGACCCGAGCACCCTTCCCCTTCACGAGCAATTCTTCCTGAACAGGGGCACATTCATGCAGCTGTCTTGGGCTCTCTGATTTTAGATCTTTCCATGTTTCCCTTCTCGCCACTTCCCTTCTGTGGGCATACTTTTTTTTTTAAGTATACAGATAGATGCTGTTAATAAAGCTAGAGAACAGCTGTATGTCCTTCCAGATCCCGGCCTTCGAGGCATTCTGTCTGTAAGGTGTGTTTGCTTGTGTCCCAGCGGTGGGTACATTTGAGCTGTGTCCCCCCAAAAGATATGTTGTGGTCCTACCCCCAGTTCATGTGAATGTGTCCTTATTTGGAAATAGGGTTTTTCCAAATGGAATCAAGTTAAGCTGAGGTCATTAGGATGAGCCCTTTTCCAGTATGATGGGTGTACTCTTTTTTTTTTTTTTTTTTTTTTGAGATGGAATTTCACTCTTGTTGCCCAGGCTGGAGGCACAATCTCAGCTCACTGCAACCTCCGCCTCCTGGGTTCAAGCAATTTTCCTGCCTCAGCCTCCCAAGTAGCTGGGATTACAGGCATACACCACCACGCCCAGCTAATTTTGTATTTTTAGTAGAGACAGGTTGTCTCCATGTTGATCAGGCTGGTCTTGAACTCCTGGACCTGAGGTGATCCACCCACCTCAGCCTCCCAATGTGCTGGGATTACAGGGGTGAGCCACCATGCCCGGTGTGTTCTCTTAAGAAGAGGGAGATGTGAGCACAGACACACAGGGGAGCAGCATGGGATGACAGAGGCAGAGACTGCAGTGAAGCAGCCATAAGTCAAAGGGTGCTGCAGGCTGACGGCCACTAGGATGCTAGGAAGAGGCAGGGATGACTCCTCCCCTACAGGTCCCCAAACACCTCAGTTAGGACTTCCTGATCCCAGAACTGTGAGAAAAAAAAAAAAATTGTTGTTTTAATCTACCCAGCTCATGGAACTTTGTTATGGCAGTACATTAGGAAATACCATGATTGGGGTGTTAATTAATTTGGGGATACTTCAAGATCATAATATCTTGCTTGTAGCTCTATGAAAGGCTTTAGTGGATAAATTCACTCTAAAAAGCTGGCTACAAACTAAAATGGTAATCATAACAGTTTTAAATTTATAGGGAGAATGACAAGAATCATAAAAAGAAGATGGTGGTGCCGGGGAAGAAGTATCATTGTTGGTTAGGGTCCTGGACGTAGCATTCTCACCAGCCAGCCTCACGAAGAAGGCGCACTGAATGAATGGTAGATCCTTTTGTTTGGAGGGCCTTCCTTTGAAAATGACCTATACCTGCAAACATGGTAAGCCATTCTTAGCAAGGTGTCCAGTCTTTTGTTCCCACTGTTCATCCATCAACAGTGTCTCACACATGCTGCCAGACTTCTCTGTTAATCACCAGCAGCATGTCATCCTCAGAACCTGAGCCTCAGGTGATGTAGTCTGACTCAAGCAGGATCGGGAAGTGAGAGTAAACACAGCCAACAGTCAATCTTTCTTTCTAATGGTTTTATATAGACTATTAGACATGTCAGAGTCCTGCTTTATGTGATAAAATCATTCTGCTTATATTGATTAACAATTTCATTAATTGTCTCTCTGATGTATATAATAACACTTGGCTACATCATGGAGAAAGTATTAGGAAATTATGACCAGGTTGCTATGAAGAAATATGTTTTGGAAACTTGAAACTTAAAACAGATAACCTGAGCAGTTGATCTGAGAAGTTAAATCGCCTCACTTAGCGTGGCGCCAGGGCCAGAAACTACAAAGAAAATTACTGTCAATTTTGATTATGAAACTATCAAACTTCTGAACAATGAGAAACATTTGTTGATTCAACACATATTTACTAAGCACTGCTGGGAGGCATTGGAGTCTGGTGGCCTGTGGGTCTGAGCTGTGTGGGCTCACAGTCTGTCTTTGCCACTAGACAATACCAAGACTTCTCTCTGTTCTTCAGTTTCCTCTACTGTGCTTATCTGAACGGTACCTTGCAAGAATTACATTAACTAACACATGTCCGTTATCTCTCTGCTTCTGCATGCTGAACCCCTCAGATCCTGGAGTGCTGTTGGCCTTGAGATCGGCACGTCTGCCAGGGATCTCTTGACCAGCAAGAGGGTCCTAATACCTGGAAGAGAGAGTGCGCGGAAGAAAAGAGAGATAGAGAAATGGGTCTGGAGATCTGAAATGAGCTGTGCTCAGATCAGCGATTTATTCTTGTGCACAAGAGCTTATATATGGTTTTACATACAGTGACTGATGTCAGTCTTCTTACAGAATCATTATCGGGGGGAACAGAAAGTTACAAAGTAACCAAGGGAGGTACAAAGTAACCAAGGGAGGTACAAAGTAACCAAGGGAGGGGGCAACATGTGGGTTTACCTAAAGGTCACAAAAGATTCTTATCCTCTTATCCATTGTTACAGAAAATGACCTCAAGACAGGTGGGGCAAGCAATAAATCGGGAGGATAGCAATTTTCTAGTGACATGTGAATGATCTCAAGATCTCAGGCTTCTGTGACTATGGGTAAACAGAGTCATAGAACTAGCCCAGAACAGGGACTTCAAGAGAGAAACAATAGTCTCGTCTAATCACATCTGGCATTACCTCAGTCATGCCTTAGGAGCAGTGAACTGAGAGTGACCCTCTGCAAGCTTAACATTTCCCCACGTCCTCCTGTAGCCGCCTCACTTGACTGCACCCAGTGGAGGGAGAACGTGTCTGGGCTTATACCCGTCATGGCGGAGACACAGAGGGGTCTCTACGCTGGTGAGGGATCCCCACGCTGGAGATACTCAGAGCCCCAGGTAGCAAGTAAAAGAGCAGGAGGAGTGTGGAGACAAAGGAAGCCAACACCAGCCACTCCCCGATGGGGGCGTCAGCTGATGTAGCAGGCCCTGGGCAGAGAAGAGGAGAACTCCAACTGGGAAAACGTTTGTGCTTTCGTTACAACTACTGGACTGGAGATTTGCACCATGAGGCTGGGCCATGCTTTGTACTATCTAAGTGAGTCTGATAAGCCTTTAATAAGCTAGAGATTTCATCCAAACGGAAGCATTAAAAAAAAGAGCTTTGAGGGAGGAAGAAAGAACAACAGAGGTCTCTGCTCATGCCTTACGAGTCCAGCTTGCCCAGCAGACTGGCTCCGCGTGGCTCCCAGCGTGGGCACACCCTGCTTTGCTGCCTGGCTCCCCTCTTTGGGAAATAGCAGTGACTTGCTTTGTGGGGACCATTCCTCCTGCCATTCTCTCCACATGGTTCTAGTGGGTGCTGCCAGCCCCGGCACCCTACTCCCACGGCCACAGACATGGACATCTATCCCCAGCTAGACCAAGCAGAGGCTCGTCCCGAGGCTTTGGAAACCACACTAGGAAAGATGGCTAGTGCCTTGTTGGTGGGAAATGGCAGCCTTGGTGATCCTGGGCGCCCGCATTTCCAGCGGTGCAAAGCGATGTCGCCACCATGCAGAGAGAAGCACACACTGTGCGGTGGTGTCAGAAGCCTGTTCCAGCTCCCCTTCCGAGTTTCGTTGTCCCACAAACATGCTTCCTTTTTGCCTAAACCACTTTGAGCTTCTGTCCCTTTCGACCAAGTACTCAGATAAAAAAGAGATCTCTGCCGAGAAGATCCCCGTGTGAAGGGAGCTAGAGAGGAAATCAAGGGAGCGGGCCTTGACGTGCAGGAGCAGCCTGGCACTCACAGGGTGGGTGCGTTCCCTCCCGTGGGACACAGGCAGACTCACCACCTGCCACCTCCACAAGACTCGTCTGTACTAGAAAGCGACACGAAGCACCACCACGTCATTGTTTTGTCTGAGTCCAGACAAAAGTAAGGTCATTGTGCCACCCTCAAAATACCATAAATGCTTCTCTCTTGGCTCAGTGATTGCCCTTCTGTCCTTCTTTCCTTCTTCCTTCCTTCCTTCTTGTCTCTCTCTCTTTCTTTTTCTTTTCTTTTTTCTTTGACAGAGTTTTGCTCTTGTTGCCCAGGCTAGAGTGCAGTGGTGCGATCTTGGCTCACTGCAATCTCTGCCTCTCAGGTTCAAGCAACTCTCCTGCCTCAGCCTCCAAGTAGCTGGGACTACAGGCACTGACAACCACACCCGGGTAGTTTTTTATTTTTAGTAGAGACAGGGTCTCACCATGTTGGCCAGGATGGTCTCGATCTCCTGACCTTGTGATCTACCTGCCTCGGCCTCGCAAAGTGCTGGGATTACAGGTGTGAGCCACTGTGCCCTGCCTAGTTTTTTGAGACAAGAGTCTTGCTCTGTTGCCCAGGCTGCAGTGGCACAATCTCAGTTCACTGCAACCTCTACCTCCCAGCTTCAAGCAATTTTCCTGCCTCAGCCTTCTGAGTAGCTGGGATTACAGGTGCCCACCACCACACTCAACTATTTTTTTGTTTTTTAATAGAGATGGGGTTTCACCATGTTGGCCAGGCTGGTTTTGAACTCCTGACCTCAAGTGATCCACCTGCCTCAGCCTCCCAAAGTCCTGGGATTACAGGCATGAGCCACTGTGCCCGGGTTTTTTCAGGATAGTTTGGTGGGTAGGGGGCCAGGGAATGGGAGGTGCTGATTTTTTGGGCTGGAGATGAAATCAGAGGGAGCCGAACCTGTCCTCTTACACTGAGTTGATTCCTAGGTGGAGCCACAGGACATGTTGGCAGGTCTGGATGAGCCATCATTTGTCAGAAAAGCAAAAACTTGAGAAGACATCTCAAAAGGCCAGTCTTACATTCTGAAATAGTGATGCTGTCTGCAGGAGTCGTTGAGTTACAAATCTCATGGCTAATTTGTTAGTCCTACAAAGGCAGTCGGGTTCCCTGGCAAGAAGGAGGCTCGTTTTGGGAAAGGGAAGTTACCAGCTTCATTTTGAAGTTAAATTATAAACTAAGTTCCTCCCAAAGTTAGTTTGCCTACACTCGGAAGTGAACAAGGCTAGAAGCAAGATGGAGTTGGTTGGGTCAGATCCCTTTCAATGTCATCACTTTCTCACTGTTATCAGTTTTAAAGGACCATTTTACAGGGGGCTCTGCTCTTGGGACCCAGGCACTTATTCCCCCAGCTGCACAGTGTGTTAGCTTCTGATGGTTCACAACTGGGGCCTCCCCTTTGAGTTTCTTTTGGCAAAACCTTTTATTTAAGGTCTCACTTCCTCCCTGGGGCTGCCTGTGTCTGTGACTGGTTGATGTGACGGGGAGAGAGGTCCAGCCCCTTTGCCTAGATTTTTGCCAATTCTGTAGGGTCATTCTATCTCCAGAGCTTCCCTTAGGGTTAGCTAAGAACTCAGTTGCAATCATGAATTGCATCACAGTTAATCATTCTCTTTTATCCCAATCCAGCTTATTTCACTCACTTATAAATCAGAGCACCCTGAAACTTCCTTCATGCAAATCTCCATCCCAGAATCTTGTTTCCTGGGGAACTGACCTAAGAGAAAAGGAAGCTAAATAAGCCAACCCTGTCTGCCCAGAAATCCTCAAGCAATACTGGAAGAGTTCCACCACCAAAAAGTCTGGTGACTCCTGCCCAATGCACACAAAGCATGGTTTCTGAAAACAGTCACATGGCACAGCTCTTGTCTCCCTTAAACAGGACCATGGAGCAAGGCTAGAGAGCTGCTACAGCTAAGAGTGGCTGATACGTCATCTAGTGTAACTAATAACTAATGAGTGATTGTCCTTTGTTATGTTAACACAGATGTATTTGTTTATAGGAAAAAAAAGGTGCTTAAAGCCCTTTTCTGTTATGTGAGAGCCAGCCTGGCTTTGGGCCGTGAAGTTATAGTCTGTATTCCTCTGTTTAAGTGGCTGACACCTAAATCTAAGGCAGAGATCCCAGGAGGGAATTTTATCATGAGGTCTGGGTTTGCCAGTTGAAACCTATAAAGTCACGACTTCTAAACGCTGCGTGTAAACACCTCTGCCACACTCTCTGCAGCCTGGTTTCATCCTCTTCGGCACCCCACTATCTCCAAACATCATGTTCACATCTCCCTCATGATCTTCCCTCTTGCTGTGCCTTCTGCCATCTTCTCCACGCACTGAAATCTCACCCACCATGGAACGGGCTGTATCTCCTCTGTGGAGTTCTCCCTGCCCAGGACCATCTTTGAAAATCCCTTCTTGCTCAGTTCCTATCGCCCACACCTCTATCCCATCCTCCTGTTCACCATTGTAGTTAGCACAGAGTTAGGTGTAGCTGCTCAAAGAATACTATTTTTAATGGCTTTGTGAATCTATGATTTGCATATCATAAAATGTACCTGTTTTAAGTATCCAACTCAGTAACTTTTAGTAAATTTACATAGTTGTACAAATTATTACCATAATCCAATTCTAGAGCATTTGCATCACCCAAAAAAGATCTCTTCCACCTATTTGCAGCCACTCCTCATTCCTGTTCCTAGGTCCCGACAACTGCTAATCTGCTTTGTGTCTCAACAGATCGCAAGAAATTCCTTCTAAGTTCTTGATTTGAAGCACCTTTACATTTTTCAGTGGTCACCATAACTCACCATTGAGTCACTTTTACAATCTAAGGTGTATATTTGAATAATTAGACATTGTTAACTGAGTGGCACTGAAAACTCCTCCCCTCCTCACTAACAAATTGATAGCATCTACTTCTTATTACAATCTAAAAGTGTTCATTTTTAGGTACAGCCTGAATACCAAGGTTGATTTGAAACTCAATGTTGATTCAGTTGGGTTTTGTTCTGCAGTGTGAAAAACAGGAAGAAGTTGGAGTGAACAGATAACAGGATGGCGCCCTGCGAGGATTCAAACAAGTCAAGTCACTTGTGTGAATTACACAAGAGGCCCGACAAACATCCTTTCCTCAATCCCCCTCTCTCCAGCCCCAGGGACAAGCGTTCCTCCTGAGAACAATTAGACAGGACAGCCTGCTGAAGTTCAGGATGTTACTTCCCGCCTAGGTCAGATAGGAGTCAGAGTTTACACCTTTTACTAGTTTTATTTGTATTCACTTAGAGGTCATTATCTGTACATCTTAACCTCTCAAATATTAAGCAACTTAATGAAATATTGAGTATGTCGGCTGGGTGCAGTGGCTCACGCCTGTAATTCCAACACTTTGGGAAGCCAAGGCAGGCGGATCACAAGGTCAAGAGATCGAGACCATTCTGGCCAACATGGTGAAACCCCGTCTCTACTAAAAATACAAAAAAAAAAAAAAAAATTAGCCGGGCGTGGTGGCACGCGCCTGTGGTCCCAGCTACTCGGGAGGCTGAGGCGGAAGAATCACTTGAACCCAGGAGGCAGAGGTTGCAGTGAGCCGAGATTGCGCCACTGCACTCCAGCCTGGTGACAGAACAAGACTCCATCTCAAAAAAAAAAAAAAAAAAGAAATATTGAATATGTCATTGATATATTTGAGGCAGGAGAATAGGGTCTCGGCAGCAGGGAACTTAAACGCTTCCTACAACTAAATCAAAAAGTAAATAACTTTGTAATTTCCCTTTAGCCTCTTCATTTACATAGGGCATGCACCAAGTAGCCAATGGAAACCTCTGCAGAGTATTTAAACTCAAGAGCATTCTGTAACCTGGCTTTTGAGCCGCTCGCTTGGCCGCTCCCACCCTGTGGGGTGTGCTTTCGATTCCAATAAATCTCTCCTTTTGTTGCCTCATTCTTTGTTCATTTGTCCAATTCGTTGCTCAAAGCACCAAGAACCTGGACACCCTCCGCCAGTAACATATTGATATATTAAATATAGATATTATATATTAAACAGCACTGATAAATTACATATTAAGCAACTTAATAATATATTGACTAATGCACAACAATGATTTATTTAAAATATCTTATGAATACTTGAGACTATTGATAACACACAAAGCATATAAGAAAAGAATAAGCTGTGATTTTTATTTTATAATGCCAAAATAAAACAGGATTACTGTACAGTTAAAAAGCAAGTCTTAACTAAAATGCTGAAAAAACAATGTCTCAGCTGTAAGGGTGGCAAATAATATGAAAGTGACAATTAGTCCTCCACACATTCACAGTGTGGGCAGACTGTAGACTCTTCTGAACCAGCAGTACCGTGGATATTTCTCATTCCAGGGTGATGGAACGCAGCCTTGGGAATACTTAACTATTTACATCAAAGTTCCAAAAGTCATGTCTCAAATGCTCCCTGAATTCAGCAGAAAAATGAACGTTTCAGGTATAGAAATTAACTCAGCCTTATAACTTCAGCTTTCTCTTTAAATATTGGAAGTATAAATATTTCCAAAAGCTATTGATGTCTATTTCCAATAATCAGACTCTCTTTTATTGCAAAACTAAAAACCTTTTTTGTTGTATTGCAAAACAAAAATAAAAAGGCTGGGTGCGGTGGCTCACGCCCGTAATCCTAGTACTTTAGGAGGGCAAGGCAGGTGGATCATCTGAGGTCAGGAGTTCAAGATCAGCCTGGCCAAAACCCCATCTCTACTAAAAATACAAAAGTTAGCCAGGCATAGTGGCATGCACCTGTAATTCCAGCTACTTGGGAGGCTGAGGCAGGAGAATGGCTTGAAGCCAGGAGGCAGAGGTTGTGGTGAGCCGAGATCTCACCACTGCACTCCAGCCTGGGTGACAGAGGGAGACTCTGTCCCTAAAATACAAACAAACAAACAAACACAAAAAGCAAAAATAAAAACAGCCTTTCTAGATAAGGACTACCTTATACATAGCATATATTTTATGGTAAAATAATACATTCCTGGGAATACATTATACAATGATCATCATCACTAATTATATGGGAATATCTAAGATGCTATTTATTATCAGAATTTTCAAGATCAAGGGTCAAAGAATCTCAGTGGGACCAAGTGATTTTGCCAACGCCATCTCCTGAGTCTGCGACCATGGGAGGAAAGTTCTGTTTCCACAAAGCCAATTACTGATTAGCCTTCAGAAAGCAAGCCTGTCTACAATACTTTTAGTAAGAGAATTGTTTCTACCCTCCCATAGCAGAAACTCATATCTCAGGAAAATACAAGTACATATTCATTCAAATAATCATCTCATTAACTAATAAAAATGAATTGCAAATGGTTTTTGCCCTTGGATATGCATGTTAAAAAATTAACATTTCACAAAATCAACGCTGGGACAAGTATTTACTAAAATACAAAGTTTTTCCATTAAAAAAATACTGTAATTAAACGTTAAAAATATGGGTATATATTTTACGCTTTTACAAAGGAAATAGCATTATACCCTTTGTAACAATTATCTTTCATTCTAAGCGCATCCAAAAGAAACAAAAAGATCATCACAAACCCTCATATAATTCCAACTTTTTTTTAAATGAGGAATGTTTTAAAACATTTAAAATGTTTTAAATATTTAAGACTCCTTTAAGTTGCCATAGGCTCAGTGGCCAATTGTATATTTATTAGTAAACAATATTCTTATGTGTTTCCACGTTTGTTTTGGGTAAAATTAAGTCAATTATCAAAAATAGGCCTGAAATAAGGAGAAACATTTTCCTAAAAGAGATATAATTGTGATAGAATATAATCACTTACAAATACGAATAAACAAATGATAACACCTTTATGCAAAACTTAAATTTACCATGGAACTTTTTAAATTGAGAAAGTTTCTCCTTTGCTAATTGAATATTTAAATAAATTTAATGTACCGAGTTTTTGGCTCCAAGTGCTACTTGTAATTTCTGACGAAAGGCACCAATCCGTTCTTTCTGAACTGGCCAGTTCAAGATGCAGCGAGATTTAAACATTCCTCTTCGCAAACAGAGTGCATGGTTCAGTTTGTAATCTGGAATCTCCTCAAGGAAAATCAGTATAATGGAATCCAGATTTTGTTCAATAGCTTGTTGAACTGCATGATGAACCTTGAATCTAAGTGAAGAAATGTATTGAAGAATCAATATACGGTTTTTACCAGCCGGAAGCACTACTATTTAAAATACTCTGTAGAGTTTAAACTGTTACTGACACTCAGGAAGTTTTTTTTCTTAATTTTATTTTTAAAATTCTTTGAGTTGTGAGTTATATTGCTAATTTAAAACTTTAATTGAGGCCAGGCATGGTGGCTCATGCCTGTAATCCCAGCACTCTGGGAGGCTGAGGTGGGTGGATCACTTGAGGCCAGGAAGCCTTGCCAATATGGTGAAACCCCGACTCTACTAAAAATACATAAATTAGTGGGGCGTGGCGGTGTGCACCTGTAATCCCAGCTACTTGGGAGGCTGAAGCAGGAGAATCACTTGAACCTGGGAGGTAGAGGCTGCAGTGAGCTGAGATCACACCACTGCACTCCAGCCTCGGCAACAGAGCAAGACTCTATCTCAAAAAAAAAAAAAAGGTTTAATTGATAAGCAAGTACACACTTAAAATTTCACAATTTTTACCTACCTTTTGCATAATGGGTCTTTTAATAGATGGTGTGTTATAACAAAAATAATTTTTCTGCTTCTTTTGATGCTGTTAACAATTGCTTCCAGTTCAAAAACACCTGCCTCAAAATCCCTTTCTTCCAAACAAAATTTGAGAGATTGGTCTTCTTCTTCCATTGGGGAGAAGTGTTCCCAGACCCAATCCTTGTCTTTTTGGGCATGAATTATATATGCCGCATATTCAAACTGTTCTGTCTGTCTGTCTATTTCTTTGAAACCAAGAACTCGATGTACTGAAACATTCCAGTAAAAAGATATCCTCCAGCCCTCAAAGTGGATGAGAAGTACAATAAAGATAAAAATCAATAGGATACTGGTACTGATCATGAAAAAGAGTTCAAAAGGGGCACTGTCTTTGCAGGATGATGTATCAAAAAGTCTCACTGGGAACCCGTGATAGTGAGGCGGTGTATTGCAGAGGTAGTGGCTTGACAGCTCAGGGATGTTGGTATGGGTCTCATTAATCCAATTAACAAACCAGGCGATGCTCTCACACGTGCAATCAAAGGGATTAAAGCGCATGTCCAAATCACTCAGCTTCCTGAAAGCTGGCCCGAAAACCTTCTTCTCCACTGATGTTATGAGATTCTTCTGAAGGTTCAGTGACTTTAGAGACACCTGATTATCGAAGACAGAAGCTGGAAGTGTGTTTAAATTATTCAATCCTAAATCGATGATCTTTAGTTCAGATAAATCCTTGAAGACCTCAACTGGGATCTCGTCAAAGCCATTAGACTCCAAGTTAAGGATGTGGAGATGGGACAGACCCTTTAGAAAATAAACAGGACCACCAGGGTTTGCATGTTTCCAGAGCCGTGCTAAGTTGTTATGCTGCAAATCCAGAATTTCTAGTTTCTCAAGACCGTCCAACGTGTCCTCGTTGATGTTGGCTATGTTATTGTTGCTTAGATCCAGAACGGTCAGGTTCCGAAGAGGCTGGAATGGTGAAGGAGAACTATCCACATTTTTAAGGGCTACCCTTCGGAGCATCAGTCGCTGAAGGCTTGGGACCAGGGCAAAGGAGTTCCTAGTCAGTTGCAGGTACTTATTGTAGGAAAGATAGATTTCAAAAATATTTTCTAGACCTCTCCATTCCTGGCCTGTGAGTTCTTGCCCAACTTCATTAAGGCCCAGGTCAAGTACTCGTAGGTGGCCCAACCAAGAGAAAGCACCACTCTCTATTTTTGAGATTTTATTCTTGGTTAGGTTGAGTAGGTGCAAGGGAGAATGAGCAAGTGATACAAAGGTTTCGTTTGTCAAAGTTCGCAAACTTGTAAAGGAGTTGGATAGACTTAAGTATTTCAGGTTTATCAATCCTGTGAACATATTGCTTTTTATGCCTGGAATATCATTATCGTCCATGTTAAGATGTTCCAAACATTTTAGCCACTGAAAAGAAAAATCATCAATCTTGGGGAGCGAATCAAGGGAAGTACTTTGTTTAGTAAAAGACCGTTTCAAATTCAGGTACCGCACATTGAAAAGCCCGTGCAAAGAGCGAGAGAACAAATGCTGTATGTTATTATACTCCAGGAAGAAATACTCCAGATGTGGAAGCCACACAAAGGAATCGTTACCAACTACATTTAAGCTGTTGTGGGACAGATCGAGCATGGTGAGATTTGTCCACTTTAGTCCCAACAACGTTGTGTTGCTGGTGGTGGACAGCTGGCTGTTACTCAGAGACAGACTCCGAATGCTTGTGTTTGCTAATTCCAAACATAGCTTCTGTGTGAGGCTGGGACCCAGCTGGACATTGTTGAGAAAGAGGCCGAATAATCTTCCAATTGCGTGAAAACACCCCGGAGAAAACTAAAGGTAGGGAAAAAAGAGGTTAACAATCAAAAGAGCACAGACTCAGTAAGGCTTTTGAAAAGCTTAGACGCAGCTCTTTACTCCATCCATCTCCACTCCCCCTTCGCCACATCCTGTGGGCAGGTCATTTCTCCCCCTTCTTCTAATGCAGGGATCCTCCCTTACCCGGTGCCTGCAGCACCACCTCTCACTCCAGCCTCTGATCTCCCCAGGCCACTGGCTAACCTCAGCACTCACAGCCTCAGCTTAGATGTGACCTCTTCAGGGAGCCGTCTCTGACTTCCCAGTCCAGGATCAATCTCCTGGCACTTTTTCTTTATCACCATGAGAACAATTGCAATGAATAAACTGCCTGTGAAGTCACTCCTGGGCAGCTCCTGGCTGTGTCTTGGCGGCCCGCTGTTCTCAGTGAACCTCATGGAAGGAAGGAGTGGATGGCTTTTATGACAAAGCAGTGATAGCACCTTCCCTTCTGGAATGCTGAGCTCCAGCTCTCCCTCTCGTCTTTCCACCCAGATTTTCTCCTGACTTTATTTTACTGTCATGTTTTTCCAGCTGCCTTCTGCTCCGTCCCACCCCCTTACCAGAGGCTTGGATGTTCTGGCACTCACAGAGGGGATAAGAGAACAGCAGGAGGAAGAGGAGGAATCCAGGGAGAATTGGGGCCTGTCCCAGGCAGTCAAGTCCACCAAGGGGAGTCAAGGGCTCTGATTTTCTTTTTCTTTTTTTTTTTTTTGAGATTAAGTTTCGCTCTGTCCCCAGCGCTGGAGTGCAGTGATGCGATCTCAGCTCCCTGCACTCCCCACCTCCCGGGTTCAAGCGATTGTCCTGCCTCAACCTCCTTAGTAACTGGGATTAGAGCCGTGCACCACCACGTCCAGCTAATTTTTGTGTATTTTTAGTAGAGACAGGGTTTCACCATGTTGGCCAGGCTGGTCTAGAACTTCTGACCTTGTGATCCACCCCCACCTCAGCCTCCCAAAGGGCTGAGATTACAGGCATGAGCCACTGCCTCTGGGGTTGAGGGTGGGGCTCTGATTTCTAATGTGTTACCTGGGGGACGGTAAGACTAATGGAAAAAAAGAAGTATAGAAGAAAGGGTGTTTTATCATAAATAATTGAGTTAAAATGCAAAGCAGAAAATGATGAAATTAAGTATGATAAGTCTACATGATAACATTATTTTACAGCCATTAAAATTAAGCTTTGGAATGATTAATTGTACGGGAGATGTTCATGATATGATATTAAATCTGAAGAGCAGGTGACATCATGATCTTCAGAGGGTGACAGAGCATAGTTGTCAGGAGCAGGGCCTCTGGTCCAAGTCACAGAAACCCAGCTCTGTCCCAGGTGGATCCTGTGGGGCCTGAGATATGTCACGCAAACTTTCTTCGTCTCAGTTTACTTTTGTGAAAATGACAATTAAGAATAAACTGATTAAAAATACTATGTATATAAAATATTTTTAAACATTTATCACAGCGTTTCACACACAGTTAAGTACCTCAAGGATTTTTTAAAAAGTATAAATTTAAGTACAGTAAGAATTTAAGCTGTTGTTTTTCCTTATAATTATTTGGGGAAAAGTCAGGGATAAATACAACAGTGGTTGTTTCTGACTGTGGAGATTTGAGTGATTTTTTTTATCACCTTTTATTATTATTATCTCTCATTTATTTATGTATTTAATAAGATTACTACAATAAGTATCTTAATCATAGAAAAATGCTGTTTAGGCCGGGCATGGTGGCTCATGCCTGTAGTCCCAGCACTTTGGGAGGCCAAAGTGGTCAGATCATCTGAGATCAGGAGTTTGAGACCAGCCTGCCCAGCAATGAAACCCTGTCTCTGCTAAAAATGCAAAACATTAGCTGGGCACGGTGGTGGGCACCTGAATCCCAGCTACTTGGGAGGCTGAGGCAGAGGTTACAGTGAGCCGAGATCATGCCACTGCACTCCAGCCTGGACGACAAGAGTGAAACTCCATCTCAAAAAAAAGGTAAAATGAATAGCTTACACACACAAACATTTTAATATCTCAGGATAAATTTGAATGCCATTTATTTTTATGTCTGAGAAAGAATAGAGCTGTAATTAAGGATTTCCAGTAGTCTTATGGCCTGGAACGAATGTGTGTGAAATACAGACAAACCTGTATGTGAACATGTGGTATCCTATTTAGGGAAAGGAGTCAGTCCGGCAGGACCCAGGGAAAGCAAAAGAGCAGATGAGTTATAAGTCTGCCTTTCTTCATGATCCAAGGCACATAGCCCTTTTGTGAAAATAACTCACAGTCTTCCTGTGCTCAGCTGTCACCAGCCCCCAGCAGGTTCGCCCACTGCCACCTTGGCGCCGTCAGGACTGCACAAAGCCCCCTGCAGCACTCAGCATAAACACGATCTGTAAAGTCCCCAACAAGCATTGTTTCTTTGCAGTCAGTTTCTCTTGCTGATATGCCCGTTGTCTTCTTGCACTGTCTTTTCCTTCTTTCTCTAACAAATGAGCCTTTTTCCACCTACAACTGTCTTGGTAAATTCCTGTGCCACTGGCCCGGTCAGTTGTTGCTCCCCCGCCACAGAAAATGATTAGATTGAAGATCACGATTCCGAGAAGAGACAGGCCAGTCAGTTAATTAAGCTGACAACATAGTGCTGCTTATCGTTTACTGAGCACTGCCCCTGCCCTGAATTCTTTACCACACGGTCCTATGAAACAGCGTCATTATCACACCCATTTGAAAGCTGGGAGGCTGCAGAGAGAGAACTTGAATAACTTGCCTGATTACACGGTTGTTAAAAGACAAAGCCCGGAGACCAAGCCAGCTAGCCCAACTGCGCAGCTGGGGTCTTGACCATCGTACTCTTTTATGGACAATTCGTTCAGAGAGTTTGTGTGGTAGAGAGCACTATTTCCCCTTTACAAGCGAGGGGACAGACTCAGAGAGGTTAGGGATGTTCCCAAGGTCATGGCACCGGGTTCCACCCAGTGCCGCAGGACAGCAGAGTCTCCTAACCTCTCCTGGGGCTGCCCAAGCTCTCATGAGAATGGCACCAGTATCCCCAAGAAGTAGGTGTGAAGGATTGCTGGAAGACAGGCAAAGCCTACCACCCCTCTCTCTGGAGACCTTCAGATTCCTGTGTATGTGACACAGATAGGGACCACCCACCTTAAAGGTAGAACGTGAAATAACTTTACCTTACGTCTTACCTCTTTAATTTGATTTGATGACAACTCTAATTTTTTTAAAGATGAATTGACGAGGAAATCAAGTTCTTCGCTTTTTAGCGCTTGAATTTTATTGTTTGATAATAGAAGCTCTTGGAGATTTTCCAGCTGAACCTGAGTTCCTAATTTTGTAGATGATAAGCCATTATGAGACAGGTCTAACGTGATTAAATTCTGATGGGAAAAATAATATGCATATGTTAAAGACTCTTGCTGTCAAAAACAGTTCTTTTAAATGTAAGCACATCTTTAAAATATTTCAACAGCAAGATCTCACCTCTCGATTTTTCTGTAGAATACTAACAGTAAGCATAATAAATCATCTGTGTCCTGATTAATAATCTTTGCTATGTTATAATCTTTGTGATGGTTACCCCTGCAAGCATCTTAGGAAGGATTTTATTTCTTACTTCAAGAATAATTTTATTTTTCTTACCAAAATAAAAAGGATTTAAACTTATTTATGGTATAAGGAACATTGCTAATTTATGAACTTATTTACCATAACCATTTACTTATGATGCCAGGAATTTTCACATGACTTATCAAACATACAGTGTCATTCATTAATCTTGAAAATAAGCATCAGAATGTTTTCTTAAAAAACATGAGTAGAATTTTGCCATCTATGAAATTTTAAATAGATGTTTACATTGAGAAAGATTCATAATTGCATACACTTTGGCTCGTGACTAGTACAGAATAGTAATTTTTGTTTGCTTCGCCAGTATTGTGAGATGTTTTATCACCCTTTGCTTCTTTTGAATATGTTCGCTTCAAATTCAGGCAAAAGGTAAGGAAAAGCTGATACCAGTTAAGGCAAAACCTAATGTAATCTCTATTAATGAGAAGCAGTTTTTTCATTTAAGTCTTTAAAAAATAACATTTTGCAATGATTTCTCTAGCCAGATTTTGAGGCCTTTGTATTCAAAGGTATTTCATCCACATTAGACTCTGAGAAGACCCGAGAAAAGATTTAAAATAGCTAGGGAGCAAATCACTTTCTGTTTCACAGCATGTTTACATTTGTACATTATTCTTGGCATCTGGGGAAGAACAATGCTCAATTTTTTATAAGGTCATAAAATGAAGTAACTTGAAAATCACTTTGGCTAAAGAAAAGCACTTAATAATTACCTCAGATTTAGAAACAATAGCATGCATTTTTTCTGGTGCTCTAAAGCATTGTAGGGTGAATATGGTTAACTACAATTTATTGTATATTTTTTAAAAGCTAGAAGAGAGCATTCTGAATGTTCACAACATAAATGAGAAACATTTGAGATGATAGAGATGATAATTACCCCGATTAAATCATTGCAGATTGTATATGCATATTGAAAGATTATTCTGTATCCCATAAATATATGCAATTATTACATGTCAACTAAAAAGAAAATGAAAAAACAAACTAAAATTCAAGCAAAGTGCTGAAAAGAAGAAAAGCTGTACTCATTGGAAAAGTGACGCCACCATTGAAAAAGTCGTTGAAATAGCCATCGAGGCGATTTCTTAAACCAGGAGTAGGTCATTTTTAGTTGAACAATTCACTTTATCATTGTATCAATTTGTTAATTTTATTTAAGTGAGAATTTGGACTCAACACTTTTTCATGACTTCACATGCTAAATCAGCAGCATTGATAGTTTATTTTCCATGTTCTTATGGGATATTCTGATTCTTCTCTGTCATGACTTCTACCTCTTGCATCTAAGTTCTATTTCTCATGGGAGAAAGCAAGAGAGGCAAACATTTAAAATTAAGGATGAAACTGATTTAAGAGTATATTTTCTCTTTTGGAAGCGTTTTCTATTATAATGGCAGTATTTGTGTTAACTTGGATTAGATCAGATTTCTTCATCTTTCTTGATGTTTAGATAGTAAGTCTAAGGATGGATAAGTGACTTAAAAACTTTAGTAACAATAAACATTTTCATCTTACCTTCTGGTTTTTAAAGGGGTCATTTTTAATTTTCTGGATCGAGTTGGACATGAGATGGAGTTCAGTCAAATTCGTGCAGAAGACAAAAGTTTTATCGGAAAGTTGAGACAGCTCATTGTGCTGGAGGTTCCAAACTTTTAACATGGGAAGTTTTTGGCACAATTCTGGCTCCAGTTTTGAGATGGTGTTAAATCCTACGTCCAAGATAGTTAGTTGGCTATACCTTGTAAAATTGTCAGCCGGTAATCTTCTGAGTTGATTATGGGTAAGATTCAACACTGTTATGTTTGTGGGGAGGTCATCGGGTACCTGAGTCAACTTCAGATGGCTGCAGTCAGCAACTTCATGGCTAACAGCGCACTTGTTGGTAGAGGATGCACACAGCATCCCAAAGGGCAAAAGTCCCCCCCAAAAGTAGATGTAAGGCAAAGTCTGTCTCATGATTCTGCTGTATAAAAGAAACATTAAGAAGTATGAGCAGCATTAATAGCACATGGCTTTCAAAGGTATATTCCTTGTAAAATATATCACCAAAATATGACTATGTGTAATATTATTACTCATACTCTTAGGCTGTACAAGTACATATTATACAAGTAATACATCAACTGGAAAAATTTCAAACAGTGCAGAAAGGTGAAAAAGTAAAACATCCAAACTTCCTTCCCATCCTTCACCTCGATCCCAGTTGTAGGGCAATGTCTCTCCTTTGGTAGGTTCTGCCTGTAATTCTCATGGTCACCTCCATAACTTAATACTCTCACCCCTCTATTTCTTCATTTATTGATTTCAATATAAATATAAGGAATTTAATTATATTTTTCCCTCATTCTCTTTATAACTTTTCTCTAGTTAATTTTTTTTTTTTCCGAGATGGAGTCTTCCTCTGTCTCCAGGCTGGAGTGCAGCAGCATGATATCAGCTCACTGCAACCTCCACCTCCTGGGTTCAAATGATGCTCCTGCCTCAGCCTCCTGAGTAGCTGGGACTATAGGCGCGTGCCACCACTTCAGGCTAATTTTTTTTGTTTTTTTTTGAGACGGAGTTTCGCTCTTGTTACCCAAGCTGGAGTGCAATGGCACGATCTCAGCTCACCGCAACCTCCACCTCCTAGGTTCAGGTAATTCTCCTGCCTCAGCCTCCTGAGTAGCTGGGACTACAGGCATGCGCCACCATGCCCAGCTAATTTTTTGTATTTTTAGTAGAGACAGGGTTTCACCACGTTGACCAGGATGGTCTCGATCTCTTGACCTCATGATCCACCCACCTCGGCCTCCCAAAGTGCTGGGATTACAGGCGTGACAGGCTAATTTTTTATTTTCCGTAGAGATGGGGTTTCAGCATATTGGCCAGTATGGTCTTGATCTCTCGACCTCATGATCCACCTGCTTCAGCCTCCCAAAGTCTTGGATTACAGGTGTGAGCCATGGCACCCAACCAGTTAATTTTTATTTTATGTAAAATAAATAAATACATTTTTTCCACACTTCTTCCTTTCTTACATTTCCTAAACCTATCAGTTTTAACATTGCTTGACATTGTCAAGATGTGAAGTGTTAGCATTTTGTCCTGAAGCTAGGATTAAGTATGAGGTTCTTGGCCTATGTGAATCCAGAGAATCTAAAGTCAGTAAATATCATTTACAATTTTAAAAATTGTTTGTATTTATTTATTTTTAGAGACAGGGTCTCACTCTGTTGCCCAGGCTAGAGTACAGTGGTGCTATCACTGCTCATGGCAGCCTCCAACTCCTGGGCTCAAGGGCTCCTCCCACCTCAGCCTCCCAAGTAGCTGGGACTACAGGCATGTACCACCACACCCAGCCAATTCTTTATCATTTTTAAAATTTTATGCAGAGATAGGGTCTCGCTCTGTTACCCAGGCTGGTCTCAAACTTTTGACATCAATTGACCCTCCAACCTTGGCCTCCTAAAATGCTGGGATTACAGGCATGAGCCAATGCGCCCAGCCTCAATCACAGTTTTACAATCATTTAAATAAATATTCACTGCAGATGATAATGGAACTGAAAAATTCTTAGCACCTACTGATGTAGCTGTCCTATTATAGTACAATGCATTCCTCACATGTTTGTAGTGGTGCTGCTATAAACCAACCGACTGCACTACTAGTTATATAAAATATAGCACACACAATTATGTACAGTACATAATAGTGGATGATAATAAATGAATGTTACTGATTTATGTGTTTACTATACCGCACTTTTTATAATTATTTTAGAGTGTACTCCTTCTACCTATTTTTTTTTTATGTTAACTGTAAAACAGCCTCAGGTAGGTCCTTTGGGAGGTTCCAGAAGAAGGCACTGTTGTCACAAGACATGACAGGTCTGTGCATGTTGTGGCCCCTGAAGGCCTTCCCGTGGGACGCGAGGTGACGGAGGGCAGAGACGCTGATGATCCTGACTCTGAGCAGACCTAGGCTAATGTGTCTGTTTTTGTCTTCATTTTCAACAAAAAGTTTTAAAAAATGAAAAGAAAAAAATTAAAAATAGAAAAAAACTTATAAAATAAGAATATAAAGAAAGAAAATATTTTTGTATAGGTGTACAATGTGTTTGTTTTAAACCAAGCATTATTATAAGAGTCAAAAAGGTTTTAAAAATTAAAACATGTATAAAGTAAAACAGTTATAGTAAGTTAATTATTGAAGGAAGCAACATTTTTAAATAGGTTTAGTATAACCTAAGTGTGCAGTGCTTATGAAGTCCGCCATGGTGCACAGTAATGTCCTGGCCTTCACAGTCACTAACCTCTCAGTTACTCACTCACCCAGAGCAACGTCCAGTCCTGCAAGCTCCATGCATGGTAAGTGCCCTATGCAAGTGCCATTTGTAATCTATTTTTTTTTTTTAGATGGAGTTTTGCTCTGTCACCCAGGCTGGAGTGCAATGGCGTGATCTTGGCTCACCGCAACCTCCACCTCCCGGGTTCAACCAATTCTCCTGCCTCAGTCTCCTGAGTAGCTGAGATTAGCGGCATGCACCACCAGGTCCAGCTAATTTTTTTTTTTTTTAGTAGAGATGGGATTTCACCGTGTTGGCAGGCTGGTCTCGAACTCCTGACCTTGTGATCCATCTGCCTCGGCCTCCCAAAGTGCTGGGATTAAGGCGTGAGCCACTGTTCCCGGCCCATTTGTAATCTTTTATACCACATTTTCACTTACCTTTTCTATGTTTAGCTACACAAGTACTTCCCGTTGTGTTCCAACTGTGTTGAGTGCAGTCGCATGCTGGCTGTGTGGGTTTGCAGCCTAGGCACCGCAGGCTGTACTACCTGGTTTTGTGTAAGCGCTCCCTATGATGTTCCCTAACAAGGACAAAGTCCCCTAACAATGCGTTTCTCAGAACGTATCCCCATTGTTAAGTGACACGTGAATGTGTCCTATGTCTTTGGGGTAAATAACCAGGACTGGAATGGCTGGGCCATTTGGTTTTATGAGAAACCGCCAGATCATTTGGGAAAGTATTGCACCCCAACTTCCCTGATGACATTTGGTACCTATTTTTATTTATTTTTAATCATTCTGGTGAGTTTGTAGTGATAGCTAATTGTGGTTTTAATTTACATTTCCCTGCTGACTAACGATATTCAACAATTTTCATGTGTTTATTGTTCGTTTATATATCTTCACTTATATATTCAAATATTTTACTCATTTATTAGATTGCTTCCTTTTTATTACAGTGTTGTAGGAGTTTTTTCCATATCTGAGTATCAGTCCTTTGTCAGATTCGTGTTTTGTAAATATTTGTTCCCAGTGTGTGGGTTACCTATTTATTTCCTTAATGATGTCTTCTTAATTATGATGAAGTCTAGTTCATTATTTTCTCTTAAATTTTTATTGTTTCTGTTTCTTGTCTAAGAAACTTTTCGACTCCCATTACTCAGATACTCTCCTCTGAAAAGAGCTTTATGGTTTTAGTTTTTATGCTTAGGTCTGTGATCTCTCCGAAATGAATTACTGTGTATGTATGCATGAAGTAGGAGTCATGGTGTTTTGTGTGTGTGTAACCAGTCAGTCAGACCATTTTTTAAGGATACTTTCTTTCCCCCACTGGATTGTTCTGTGCTTTCCTTAGAAACTGAGTGAATGTTTTAAGTGAGGGTCTGTTTCTGGGCTGTCTACTCTCTTCCACTGAAATATTTGTCAGTTCTCAGGCCAATACCACACTGTTCTGCTTACTTTAGCTTTATAACGAGTCTTGATGTTCAAAGCACAAACCCTCCCATCTTGCTCTTCTTCTAGATTGCTTTTTCTGTGCTACGGTTGATGGAAATGTTGTGTATTATTGATGATTGATTATTGCTCCTCCCTAGAGTGCGAAGCTGTAGGAGTAGAGGACATAGTTCTTATCCCACACTGTGTTGTCTAGGACTAGAACACTTGGAGCAGCGCTGGCTCTGAATAGATAAATCTATGTTGCATACATAGCTGACATGCTTTGACTCTGCGTCTCCACCCAAATCTCATGTTGAATTTAATTCCCAATGTTGGAGGCAGGGGCTGGTGGGAGGGGACTGAATCACGGGGCAGAGTTCTCATGAAAGATTTAGCACCGTCCCCTGGGTGCTGTTCTCCTGACAGTGAGTGAGTGAATTCTTATAATTGGTTTTTTAAAAGTGTGTGGTGGCTGGGCACGGTGGCTTACGCCTGTAACCCCAGCACTTTGGGAAGCCAAGGCAGGAGGATCACCTGAGGTCAGGAGTTCGAGACCAACCTGGCTAACATGGTGTAACCCGTCTCTACTAAAATACAAAATTAGCCTGGCATGGTGACAGGCACCTGTAATCCCAGCTACTCAGAAGGTTGAGGCAGGAGAATTGCTTGAACTAGGGAGGCAGAGGTTGCAGTGAGCCGAGATCATACCACTGCGCTCCAGCCTGGATGACAAGAATGAAACTCCATTTCAAAATAAATAATTAAGTAATTTTTAAAAATAAAAATAAAGAAATAAAAGCGTGTGGCAGCTTCCCCTTCTCTCTTCCTCCTGCCGTGGCCGTGTGAAGGTGCCAGTGCCAGCTTTGCCTTCTGTTGCGGGTAAGAGCTCCCTGAGGCCTCCCCAGAAACAGATGCTGCCATGCCGCCTGTACAGCCTGCAGAAGAATCAGCCAATTACACCTCTTTTCTTTGTGAATGACCAGCCTCAGGTATTTCTGTATCACAAGGTGAGAATGCAGTCATACGACAGTGTTCCCTGGGCTTCAATCAGCTCAGGAAAGCTGCTCCTATCTCCACACACGGTCACACCTGATTTTGGTGGGATGTGTCCCAAGGTGATACTCTCTGGCATGACCAACAACCTAATTTTAGATATTTAAAAAAATCAAATACACCCACAAAGTACAGAGATGAAGTGATGGGAATGACGTCTAAACAGATATTCCGTAAGATCTCAAAGTCATGACACCGATTGTTCCAGATAAATTTCAGATAATAAAATCATCTCAGGTGATTAATCCTGGGAAAACAAAACTAATGTGAGTATTTAGAACTGTTCTGAAAACAGTGATTTTACTAATATTCTAATTTAGTTCTCAGAAACAGAAAAAAACCCTGGCTTCCATAAAGCAATATTCCCATCTCATGGCCTTTACAACACCGGCACTAATCATTGTAAAGCTGTGCACAGTGTTTAGGGTTTTTTATTTTTTGAGACAGAGTCTCACTCTGTCACCCAGGCTGGAGTACAGTGGCGCAATCTCCGCTCACTACAACCTCCACCTCCCGGGTTCTAAGTAATTTTCCTGCCTCAACCTCCTGAGTAGCTGGGACTACAGGCGCCTGCCACCACACCTGGCTAATTTTTGTGTTTTTAGTAGAGACGGGGTTTCGCCATGTTGGCCAGGCTGGTCTCCAGCCCTGACCTTGTGATCTGCCCATCTCAGCCTCCCAAAGTGCTGAGATTACAGGCGTGAGTCACCCAGCATGCCCGGCCGCTGTGCACATCCTTTATATCCACAGGCCACGAGGACTGCCACAGCCAGGCCAGCAAGGATGCACATTGCTGACTTGCCCAGGCGCATGAAGAATGCAGGGCTGGCAATGATCCTCCCAAGTGCCAGGGACCAGCTCCCCACCCGCCACCTCTCTGAAAGCCTCCCAGACCTCTCTTCCAGTACCATAAGGTCTTACTACCTCCACTTACCAACTCACAGGTAAAGTCCCTACGATACATTCTCCTTGCTTAGGTGAGATGTACCCCTCAGCTAGGGCTCCAGCTAGAGGTCAGAATTGCTGAGAAGGACTAATCCATTACAAAGCATATCCCTGAACCACTGAAGGACTTTCCCCATCTGAAGACATTTCATCAGTGGGCAAAACTTGCCAAATGCTAGGCAGGAGGCGTGAAAGAGAAACAAACATGGAGAGAAACTTACAAAATTTCAGAATTGCAACCATGCACACAAAAATCCTAAAATCTTCATTTCCAAAGAAAAGAAATCTTGATTAAAAAAACTCTTTTTATCGGTAATATGAACCACTAGAAAACAATAGAGATAAGCTTTCCAAACATTTAGAGGAAATTATTTTGAATTTAAAATTTCATATCCAGGCAAGGCATCACGGCTCATCCCCATAATCCCAGCACTTTGGAAGGTGTAGGTGGAAGGATACTTGAGGCCAGGAGTTCAAGACCAGCCTGGGCAACATGGTGAGTCCCCATATCTACAAAAAAATTTTTTTAATTAGCCAAGTGTGGTGGCACAAGCCTGTAGTTCCAGCTATTTGGAAGGCTGAGGTAGGAGGATCACTTGAGCCCAGGAGGTTGAGGCTGCAATGAATCAGGATCACACCACTGCACTCCAGCCTGGGCAACAGAGAAAGACCCTATATCTTAAAAACAAGAAAATTACCTTTGGCCAGCCACAGTGGCTTATGCCTATAATCCCATCACTTTAGGAAGCTGAGGCTGGAGGATCCCTTGAGCCCTGGAGTTTGAGATCAGCCTGGGCAACACAGGGAAACCCCATCTCTACCAAATTTTTTTTTTAATTAGCTGGGCAAAGTGGTTCACACCTGTGGCCTCAGTTACTCGAGACACTGAGGTGTGAGAATTGCTCGATCCAGGGAGGTCGAGGCTGCAGTGAACCACGATCGTGCCACTATGCTTTAGCCTGGCAACAGAGTGAGAGTTTGTCTCTAAATCAGTAAATGAAATACAATACAATACAATTTCACATCCACCCCAATCACTAAAGAAAATGATACAAGTATTTTGAGATATACAAAAATTCAGTAAGTTTATAGCCATACGATCTGTATGAAAAGGTTATTCTAGGACATGCTTCAGTAAAACAAGCAAAAATGCAGTTAAAAGATGAAATGAGAGTGAAGAAAAAGTTGCTGTTGAATGAGATCTAACAAATAAAGAAAATGGAAAAGAAATTTAAAAAAGACTCACTGGGCCATGGAATTTTGGAAATATTTTGTGAGAACACATGAAATTTACATTTTTTTTTTTTTTTTTTTTGTCCAAATGAGAGACAATATTGCCTAATGGTGAGGACATGGGGTCTGGAGCCAGACTACCTGGAGTTAATTAACTACTATTCATAGTTTGGTTTGTAAACTTTGCAATCTTTTTATTAGGTTAATACACAGGCACCCCATATGCAGACACATACTAGCACGTGATCATCTGTAAATCTGGCAATCAACTTGCTGAAGCTTTTACACTGCTGCAGCCCGACTCCATTTTCACCCGAGTGCCCCACAGTTGCCTGGGCCGATTTCTGATCCTCCCATACACCTGAACATTGAACATCTCTCCACTTCTCCATTTCTTCCACTATCCTTCTAGGTGAAGGAAAGCATTTACTGACTCCTGGGAACACCTGAATGCTCTCTCCTGTCCAGGACATTGTCATACAATGCTAGCTCCTGTCTCCCCTCCAGCCAATAAAACTAAGAAGAGGGAATACGCTCTTTTCACCTCTTGGAGTTTTGTTTCTTTAAGGCAAATGTGATTTTTTTTTTTTTTTTTAAAAAGGCTGTAGCAAAATGATTTCCGTAGCTTCCCTAGTGTGTTTTTCCAGGTACAAAATGCTGCAGAGGAAAAAAATTAAATACTGCATAAATATTGTATCATATTAACTAGATATTGATGCTGTTACTTGTATGCTGAGTTATACCCTTCTGCCACAGTCATATCATCTCTCTTTTCTTCCACTTCCCTTCCTGAATAACTCTGACTAGATTTCAAGCACCAGATCAAAGAAAGAGCAAAGAAGGCTAAAACCACACACATTCTACTAACTCTACTCAGCAAGAGAGACCCTGCGCACTAAGAATGTGAAATGTACACCTTTACTCACTTTGATGACTGCAGACAATTCCTTTTTTCTTTAGTCCAAATCCAGACATTTCATCAGGGAAGCGTGTGGCAAATAGACTGCACTCTCGAAAGTGAAAGTGAAGCTTGAAAAAGAATGCTTTTACGTTTGGTGCATTCCAAGAAGGACGAAGGGAGAAAACAGGAACAGTCTCCGGCAACCTCAGGCAGGTGTCTCAGACTGCTTCTTAAAAACGCCTTGTCTTTTATTTTATTTTAACTGTTTTTAAGCTGAGACCCTTGGATTTCATTGAAAGCGTCACAGATTTAGCAATAGCTGTTAAAAGTGGGGACCTCACCATTTGATGTGGGCGGGGAATCCCTCAATTTTCTGCTAGACTCATGCGAAGCTGTCAGAATTGAGTAGTGAATGGTCACAGGGACAGAAAAAAAAAATCCCTAATCAAAACTAAAGTACTTTCACATCTTTTGTCTGGCTTTTACCTCTTTGCAACACTGTAAAATAAGCCCAGCAGAAATTAACACCCTCATCCAAGAAGAAACTGAGTTTCACGGCAGAGAAAGCCAATCATGGCAAAGCTGAGAGCCAGCCCACTCCTGCTGGGCACTTTTCCACAGTGAGACGTGTTAGGGAACAAATTGGTAGCCCAGAAAAGTCCAGATTAACTAAGCATTTTGTTTTTCAATTCACTTTAATGACTGCAGTTAGTTAAGGGAACGTGCTTGTTAAGAAATGAACTCACTTTTTTCCTTACAGATATACTATATTATAACCATGTTGTTAAATAGTAACATATCACAGTTGGAAGAAACTGTAGACCACCTAATCTCACTTCCTTGTTAGAGAAATTAGGAAAACAAAACCTAGGGAGGTGAGTGATTTGCCTAAGCATGTGCCACAAGCCACCATATGCTTCTATCACACAAAGTAATAAAACAGCTGGGGTGACTGGGACGTGGCATTAGCTTGAACTGACTGCAGAATTGATGGCAAGAAATAAGCACCACAGTGCAAAGTGCCCTCTCCTGGACTCCAGCCTTAGCTAGACAGTGTTATACTTACTGGGCTCATGGTTCCATGTCTCTGATTTTCACTGGTGACATCTGTAACGTAATACCATAAGCAAACAGATGTCCTGAGTAAGTGACTGTCCCTCACATCTACCCATTGGGATGTGCAGGAAAACTTCGCTGACAGCAAAGATTTCTTCTCTGTGAGCACCTTGAAGTCAGGGCGAGGTTGATTCTTTGTATTATAACTCCCCAGCCATGCTCTGAGGAGGACTGTTCCTTTGGTCTTTGATGAAACAGACTCCTCTTCAGAATTCAAACCTTTGCACGGTCTTCTCCCACGCCGACTCTGGGCTTGACCATTTGACTAGTTCTGGCCAGTCGGATACTAGCAAGCTTGCAGCAAGGTCTCATTACCAAGCACAATTACCAAGGCTTGAGAGGCAAGCAAATAAGTGATTGTTGTTGTTTTAAATTAAAAAAAAAAAAAAAAAAAAAAGCTGCAGTGGTGTCATATGCATTATTAGCGAAATAAAACACATCGTCTCAACAATCCTTCATACCTATCCCTTATGCTTTATGACCCCTTATACAGATTACATTTCCCATGACGTTGGTTGACTAATGAACGGCTTTCAATAAATGCATTTTGGTGGTCTCCTAATGCAACAGTTTGAGCTTAGTACCCGTTCATATTCAGATAGTATTAGTCCTCGATTCTTGCTAGTTTCTAAATACAACAGATTGTTTTCTCTCCACTGTACATTTCTTAACTACGCATTAACTGATTTAGCTATGATGGTGGTTGAAGCCACAATAAAAAACCTCATTTTTCCCTTTTTAAAAGAATTAAGGCTGGGCACAATGGATCATCCCTATAACCCCAACACTTTGGGAGGCTGAGGCAGACAGATTGCTTGAGCCCAGGAGTTCAACGCCAGCCTGGACAACTTGGCAAAACTCCATCTCTACAAAAAATACAAAAATTAGCTGGACATAGTGGTGCATGCCTGTAATCCCAGCTACTTGGGAGGCTGAGGTGGGAGGCTCACTTGAGCCCAGGTAAATTCAAGGTTGCATTGAGTCATGATCATGCCACTGCACTCCAGCCTGGGTAACAGAGTGAGACTCTGTCTCAAAAAAAAAAAAAAAAAAAAGAGAGAGAGAGAATTAAATAAAAATCATGTAAAATAGCAAATTTAGTAAACACTGGTATTTCATAGCATTACAGATCAGCCAATCTTAGAATAAAGGGAAGCTATATTATTCCCAGGGCAACTGAGGTCTACAGAATTCTAGCAACTAAAGTCTCTTAAATTTATTAACATTCTAAAAACTTAAATGAGTTTCCTCCTTCTATATGAGCGGTCATTTTAATGAGAATTTAGTAAGTAAGATAATATTTGCAAAATTTCTGGAAGAATGACTTGACAAAACAGCAAGTTACTAGAGTGATGAGCCGGGTGTGGTCAGCGACTTCCACTCACACTGACCTACAGGCACTGCTCTTCTCTGCCCGCTGCTAATAACAATTCTGTTTTTGTTTTTTAGATGGAGTTTCACTCTTGTTGCCTCTGCCCACTCCTAATAACAATTCTATTTTTTTAAAAAGGAGCTTCACTCTTGGCACCTCTGCCCACTCCTAATAACAATTCTATTTTTTTAATGGAGTTTCACTCTTGTCACCTCTGCCCACTCCTAATAATAATTCTTTTTTTTTTAGAGGGAGTTTCACTCTTGTCTCCCAGACTGGAGTGCAATGGCGCGATCCCGGCTCACCGCAGCCTCTGCCTCCCAGGTTCAAGCAATTCTCCTGCCTCAGCCTCCCGAGCAGCTGGAATTACAGGTGTCTGCCACCACGCCTGGTTAATTTTTTTGTACTTTTAGTAGAGATGGGGTTTCAGTATGTTACCCAGGCTGGTCTTGAACTCCTGACCTCGCGATCCACCCGCCTCGGCCTCCCAAAGTGCTGGTTACAGGCGTGAGCCACCGCGCTCGGCAACAATTCTTAATAAAACAGTCATTTTAATTATCCTTTAAATTGTTTTAAAGGATAAAACAACCATTTCAACTGCAGACAAAGATAGTGCACAGTCTGTAGGCAGTCTAGTCAATTCATTATAAGATTTATAAGGGAAAGTTTATCATTTTCATTATCATCATTATCAGCACCTACAATGCTGAGGCTTTACAGGACTGTCTTTACAATGTCCCGAATGGATGAATTTAGACATGAGGATTGCATCACTGCAGCTTCTAACTGCATATATAGAGAACTGAAATTGTGGGACAAAGAGAAGACTCTCGTCTCAATGCATCTACATGAAAAGGCTGGTTAGTACCGAACAATACAATAATTACACTTTGCCAGGCTTTGTGAGGGCCAAATATATAGAGAACTAATTGCTCAGTAATACTTACATTTGTGTCAGCAATGAATATCTCATTGTTGTGAACTATTGGGTATTTGAGGCAATATCATGCATAGACTTAATTTAAAATGGCTCTTAGCATCTCAGAAGTAAACCTTTATTCATGGTGTTGTATGTTAAAATGGAGACCAGGCCGGAAGAATCCATGAACATACAAAACCAGCAAGGACTCATAAGTGACCTCAACCTTGCTTGATCCACAAACATAACTGACACATGCAAACATAGTAACTTGAGCACTATATCTTGTAAATAGCTATATTAAATTAAAACATAAGCTCAACCAATCAGAAGCAGCCAACAAACTTACATAACTAAAGACTTTCCAATGAGATAGACCAAATAAGGTAGCTGTGTAACTGTGAACAGTCAAGCACTGTCTCTGCCCTGCTCCCTTCTCCATCCTGAGAAAGTCTCCCTTTGCATTCCCTTAGTGGAGCCTCTCAACCACTTCTGGTTCATGAGTCACTGCTGGCTCAAAACCACTTTAAAATTGTATTGTGCCTCAGCTTATTTTTTTATTTGTATAGATTTATGGGAGTACAGGTGTCATTTTGCTCCATGCATAGATTACACAGTGATGAAGTCAGGACCTTTAGGGTATTCATCACCCAAATAACATACATTGTACCATTAAGTATCGGATTACATTGGGACAAGGAGATAAGGAGACTGGACCAACCAATGTTCTCTGGGTTAGCAGGAAGCCAGAATACTAGATGTTTTTATCATTAAAATTTCTCATGGGTATGTAATGTGAGGAATATATTATGAACCTAAAAAAATGGTTAAATTCCCTAAGAGCACCAGATAGACAGTCACTGTGAACTGTGCTCAGCTGAATCCTTCACAGTCACCAATCGGAAAGGACATGGCTCTGATCTGTATGGGCTGAAATTCTAGGAAGCATTTCTTTTGTTTTTGAACTCTTTCTCTAAAGTGAAGGTACAGTTCCTCTTACCAGTGTCACTTCCATTTCTGCTCACTGAGCCTCAGCTAGTTTGAACCAGGCTCAAGCAGACAAAGACCCCAATGACAACTTTAACAAGAGAGGAAATGACACATGTCCCTCTCCCTACTCTCACTGAGTTCAAATACTGAGTGGTATTGAACTTAAACTTCCCCTCTGAAAAAGAAACCAATGCTTGCCACACAGAGCCTGTGGTTCAGCCTCCACTTTTATTTATGTTTTATTGTATTTTTTTGTAATTTTACAAGGTAGTTGAAAAGTGATACTTCTTTTTTTAATTTTGTGAGATATGCACTGTTTTATTCCTTCTTTTTAAACCACTTTATTAAGGTGTGATCGATACACAAAAAGCTGCACCTATTTAACATACACAGCTTGACAACCGTGGAGACAAGTATACTCCATCCCAAAAACCTATCCATCACCTCCAAAAGTTTCCCTTTATTCTCTTTATTTATTATTATTTTTGTGATAATAGCACAACATAGAATTACCCTATTAGTAAATTTTTGAATATGTAATACAGCATTGTTAGTTATAGGCACTAAACTGTACAGTAGCTCTCTAGGGCTTACTCATATTGTATAACCTGGATTTTGTACCCTTTGACTAATACCACCCTGTTTACCCCTCCTCCTAGCCCCTGGCAGCCACCATCTCATTCCCTACTATTCCAGATTCATCATATAAATGATACCATGCAGCATCCCTCTGTCCATCTGCATCTGGCTTATTTCACTCAGCATAACATTCTCCAGGTTCATCCATGTTGTCACAAATAGCAGAACTTCCTTTTATAAGGTAGAATAATATTCCATTGTATATGTATGCCATATTTTCTTTATCTATTTGCCCATCAATAGGCACATAGGTTGCTTCCATGTTTTAGCTATTGTGAAGGCAATAGCATCAAAAAAATAAAATACTTAAGAAAAAACTTAAAGAAGTGAAAGACTTGAACATTGAGAAATGTAAAACATTGATGGAAGACATTAAAACAGACACAAGTAAATGTAAAGACATCTGTGTTCATGGATTGGAAGAATTGATATTATTAAAATGTCCGTATTACCCAAAGTGACCTACACATTCATACATAATCCCTACCAAAATCTCAATGGCATTTTTATAGAAATAGAAAAGATTTCCTGAAATATATATGAAACCACAAAAGACCCCTAATAGCCAAAGCAATCCTGAGCAAGAACAAAGTTGAGGGCATAAAATGTCCTGATTTAAAAGTATATGACAAAGCTACAGTATTCAAGGCAGTATGGTACTGGCTTAAAAACAAACTAATAGAACAGATTAGAGAGCCATAAATAAACCCAGGCATAGATGGTCAAGTGTTCTTTGACAGGGCTGCCAAGAACACACAACAGAGGACAGGATAGTGTCTCCAGTAATTGGTGTTTGGAAAGCTCAGTATCTATATGCAAAAGAATGAAATTGAACTCTTATCTTACACCATACACTTAAAATCCACTCAAATTAGTTTACATTCCTAAACATAAGACCTGAAACCATAAAACTCTTAGAAGAAACACAGAGAAAAAGCTTCTTGACATTGGCCTTGGCCAGTGATTTTTTTGGATATGACACCAAAAATCCAGGCAACATGAGCAAAAATAGAAAATTGGTGACATCTTGTTGTCTCTTATAAATCTGTGAAATGGATTTGGGTGAATGGGGTCTCTCTCTCTCCTTTATTAACAGTGTTATGACATGGCTCCTCAATCCGCATGCCCTGAATTTGATATTTATTTTTTTATTAAAATCAAAAGTAAAATTTTAGACACAACTTCACTATCATCCTCCATTTAAAATATCCCAATTAGATTCACTAGGCATCTAATAAATGGAACCACAAATGTCTGTCAAAACCTCTAAGTGATCACAGAAAGAAGTCTGAAGTAACAAAAACAAGTTGGAACTTACCATAATCAGACTGAATTGCTTATTGGTGAAAGTTTATGATCATGCAAATTGATCTCCATTTTATAGTGCAAATTTTTTTAAATCAAATTATGCTTTAGCCAAATGACTCTATGTTTCCTTTATATAATGCAAATTTTAAATCAACACGAGAAATTAAAAGGAAGCCAGAGCTGGAAGGGATGCTCAGTTGCTTTGAACATGCCTCCTTCTTTTCACTTAAGAGTAACCTTTATCTGTATCATGGAATGATCTTATAATAAGAATATGAGAGCTGCTCCCTAAAAAGTGAGAAGTAAAAGTGGAAAGAAGCGGGGAGAGAGAAGGCTTACTGTCATAAATATTTGTTGATAAAATAAGTAAATCTAACAAAGTTCAAGAAAGCTCTCTAATATAGAGTTTATAGCACATATAGAATGCCTAGTCTATTCTTTATCTAGAAATAGGACTATTTAAGAGGTGAGTGTACACTTTAAAGTCATCAAAAGAAATAATAGCATTTCTTTTTCTTTAAATTACCTGTTTATGTCATTTACTTGATTTTTCTATTTTTATTATGGATTTGTAAGAGGTTTTGTGGATGTTACCAAAATTAGCTTTGCTCTAAATGTCTTGCTAATTTTGCTTGATATATTGTTTGCTTTTGGTTTTTCAAAGTGATTGTCTTTTTTTGTTTGTTTGTTTTTTGTCTTTATTTTTGAGACGGAGTCTCACTCTGTCACCCAGGCTGGAGTGCAGTGGTGCAATCTTGGCTCACTGCAACCTCCATCTCCAGGGTTCAAGTGATTCTCCTGCCTCAGCCTCCCGAGTAGCTGGGACTACAGGCACATACCACCATGCCCTTTTTGTATTTTTAGTAGAGACAGGGTTTCACCATGCTGGCCAGGCTGGTCTTGAATTCCTGACCTTATGATCTGCCTGCCTTGGCCTCCCAAAGTCCTGGGATTACAGGCGTGAACCACTGCACCTGGCCCGTGATTGTCTTAAGTAGTCAAAACTTCCTCAAAAGATTGACATCAACAAAATGGCAGACTAGGAAGTTTCAATTCCTCGTTTCCCCCATGGAACCACCACAAAATGACCAGAAAGTTGCTGAACAAATCTTAGAGTAGCTCTGGAAAACAGTCAAAGGTCTACAGCAATCACATAAATACCTAATAAAAAATTCACCTTAAAAATGTAGGAAATTATATGGCATTTTTCTTTACCCCTGCCCCACTTTGTCCTTCGCTTAGCATGGTCTTGCTGTAGAGGAGGCAGCAGCCCAGCTTCTGGGTATCTCCTTTTGCCTATCTTCAAAAGCTGAGAGCAGTCACCATTTATTCAAGTATTCACGTTCCAAAAAAAAAAAAAAACATAGGGTACACAAGCAGTAAAACATGGTCCAATCAAAGGAAAATATACAACTCCAGATAATATCCCTAGAAAGCACACATTGGACCTACTAGATAAAGACTAAAATATCTGTCTTGAATATGCTCAAAGATTCAAAGAAAACACAAAGAACCAAAAAAAAATGTCAGCAGAGGCCGGGGACAGTGGCTCATGGCTGTAATCCCAGCACTTTGGAAGGCTGAGGCAGGCAGATGACTTGAGGTCAGGACTTTGATACCAGCCTGGCCAAAATGGTGAAACCCTGTCTCTACTAAAAATACAAAAATTAGCTGGGCATGGTGGCATACACCTGTAATCCCAGATACTTGGGAGGCTGAGGCAGGAGAATTTGCTTGAACCCAGGAGGCGGAGGTTGCAGTGAGCCAAGATCGTGTCACTGCACTCCAGCCTGGGCAACAGAGCAAAACTCTGTCTCAAAAAAAAGAAAAAGTCAGCAGAGAAATTGAAATTGAAATTATATATATATATAAAAGGCTGGGCACAGTGGCTCACACCTGTAATTCCAACACTTTGGGAGGCCAAGGTGGGTGGATCACGAGGTCAGGAGATCAAGACTATCCTAGCCAACATGGTGAAATTCCGTCTCTACAAAAAAAAAAAAAAATTATGAAGCTGAAAAATACTAGAGGGATTTCAGCTGCAGATTTGAGGAAGCAGAAGAAAGATTCAATACATTTAAAGGCAAGACAATTAAAATTATTGAGTCTGAGGAGCTAAACAGGGAAGAAACAAAAAAGAATGAACAAAAGGGAAGAAAGCCTAATGGCCTTGTGAAACACTGGCAAGCAGGCCACTATACGCATTATGGGAGTTCCAGAAAAAGAAGAGAGACAGAAAGGGGCAAGGAGATTATGTGAAGAAATATTGCCCCAAACTTCACAGATGTGATGAAATACATAAGTCTAAAAATCCAAGAAGCTCAATGAACTTTTTAGGTAAGATAAACCTAAAGAGACTCACACTAAGACACATTATAATCAAAACAAAAGTCTAAGACAAAGATCGTCTTGAAAGCTGCAAGAGAGAAGTTACTTATGATATACAAAGGATCCTCAATAAAATTATTGGTGACTTTGTTAGTAAAAACCTTTGAGGCCAGAATGCAGTGAGGTGATATATTTAAAGTGCTGAAAGAAAAAAAAATCTATTAATCAAGAATTCTATATCAGGCGAAACTGTCTTTCAAAAATGAAGGAGAAATTAAGACATTCGCAGATAAAGAAAAGTAGAGGGAGTTCATTATCACTAGATCAGCCCTACAAGACATGCTAGGAATCCTTCAGATTAAAATAAAATGATTTTAGACAGTTATTCAAAGTCATATAAAGACAGGAAGATTTTCAGTAAGCGTAGGCACATGCTAAAAAATGTTTTATTATAATTCTGGTTTATAACTTCACTTTTCTCTTTTCTAGAGAATTTAAAAGATTAATGCATAACAATAATTATAAATTTATGTCATTGAGTATGTGATGTATAAAGATGTAATTTGGAGATCAACAGCATAAAGTCACAGGAGGTGGAGACATTTAAACGTCCAGTTGTGTGCAATTGAAGTTAAACTGGTATCAATTCAGTTAAATTGGTATAACCTTAAAACGTTGCATGCAATTCCCATGATAACCACAAAGAAATTGCCAATAATATATACAGATAATTCTAACCAGAAATGAAAAAGAGGCATTAAAACTGATTTGGTGAAAGTAAAATGTATTATAAAAGTAGTGTGAAAAACTATGCCAACAAATCAACAAGTTGGATAATGTTAAGTGAAACGGCCAAATCCTCAGAAACACACAACCTACCAAGACTGAATCACGAAGCCAAAGAAAATCCGAATAAACCTATAAGTAGTAAGGAGTTTGAATCAGTAATCAAAACATTCCAAACAACAATAAGATCTCTGAAGTAGATGGCTTAACTGATGAATTCCACCACACATTTAAAGAATTCGCACCAATCTTTCTCAAACTTTTCCAGAAAATGGAAGACAAAGGAACACTTCTAACTTATTTAATGAGGCCAGCATCACCCTACTACTGAAGCCAGACAAAGTCATTACAAGAAAAGAAAATTACAGGACAGCACCCCTTATAAATACTGATACAAAATAAATATCTTTAACAAAATGCTCACAGCTTATTAAACAGATTTTACATCATGACCAAGTAGGATTTACTCCTGGAATGCATTGATGGTTCAACATACATAGGTTAATCTGTGTAATATACCACATTAACAGAATGAAAGAGAAAACCATGTGATCGGTCCAGTGTGGTGACTCACACCCACCCAGCACTCTGAGAAGCCAACTTGGGTGGATCACCTGAGGTCAGGAGTTCAAGACCAGCCTGGCCAACATGGTGAAACCCCGTCTCTACTAAAAGTACAAAAATTAGCCTGGTGTGGCGGCGGGCACCTCTAGTCCCAGCTACTCGGGAGGCCGAGGCAGGACAATTGCTTGAAACTGGGAAGCAATTGCAGTGAGCTGAGATCACACCACTTCACTCCAGCCTGGGCGACAGAGGGAGAGTCTGTCAAAAACAAAACAAAATGCATGATCATCTCATTTGATGCAGAAAAGGCATTTACTCCTGTTAAAAACCCTTTTATGACAAAAACATTCAACCCTTTTAAAGACTGTTTTGATGACAGGGCACCATACAACGACTCCTAGATAGGTGAAAAGCAAAACACTTTGTTACTTACAGTTCCAGGTAAGAGAAGGCTGCCTGGCAGGGCCACACAGGGGACTGAGCCTGGGCCAGGGTAACAGCTGGAGCCGTGGAAATAGTTTGTGTGCGGCAGGCTGGGTGGAGCCGGGTAGATTTTGTGGGTTTCCTGTGGGTTGGCTATTTGAATACTTTCAGAGGGCTCTGGGAATAGCGGTATCCCCCGTGCTATCGTAACTGGCCCTAAGGTGATTCGGTAGGTGGGTAGTGGCCTGCAATGTGAGAGCCCTGTAAGGGAAATGGTTCTGTTGCGGACTTAATCATCTCCTCGACGAGGGGAGCTGACCCGCCTCTGAGCAGCTCCCCACAACTGGATGAGGACAGTGTTTCAAAAACCTGTATTACAATTGACTCCTTGATGCCTTGATACCAGTTTTAAGCTTAGTTTTTTTGGGGCAGTGGGGTGGGAGGAGGCACTTGAGTGGCCCAAATAGTAGAGGAGATTTCCAGAGAGTAAGGCATAAGTTGTCTTAAAAGGATAGAAAACAATTTATTATGAGACTCAAAAAGAGAAAAACAAGGAAAAGAATAAGGAGTCCCTGAAGGCTGTCTCATAACCAAGTTCCCTATTCATAATTGTCAAGAACACAGACCTGAAATCCCCACCATCTCACAATGTCCTGGTGGAGCTGTAACATACGTTCAAAGTGTGAGTTATATTTTTATGACAATAATACCTTGGTGTATTTCTTGGGTCAAGATGGCAGGTCTAGCAGTTCTGTTGGGGGAGGATGTGAGCTAATCATTTGGTAAGAGACATACAAAGGTTAATGGTATCTGGTAGCAAAGGAAAGGAGCGGCTGTGGGGGTCACGGTGAAAGACGCAGGGCAGGAGTTGCAGTGGGTAGCTGGGGGTGGACGGCAGAAGGGGGTGGACAGCAGAAGCGGGTGGACAGTAGACGAGGGTGGACAGCGGGAGCTTCTCTCCTCTGCGGGTCAGCGAGTGAACTGATACGACGAAGTGCCTCCTGGGGCAAGCTAACATTTTCATTAATATTTACAGTAGCACAAAGAGTGGTGACTGGGGATAGGATTTACCTTCAGACATGGGAACGTACAGGTGTGTGTTTCGGCAGAGAGCAAGGTGTGTACCAGGATCAAGGGCTAGGCAAATGGCAAACTCAGGGAGTGTAATAGATTCTCTAACACCAAAGGAAGAAAAGCGATAAATAGCCTGTGTCCAATCTGTCAGTGCCTTATGAAAGGCAGCCTGTGGACATCGCTGGGGCGGTGGTTTCAGCGTCTGGGTTGCAGTTGTCTTCAACGTAGGGAGGAGTATCATCCTTAGGGGCGAGCCACTTCAGTGGCTAGGGTGGTGTCTGATTTGTGGAACTAGGATGTCCTTCCCAAGTGGATACCCACTTGGGTTCATGCAAGTCACGTTTTTGTGACCCTGTTGTATTGTAACAAGGCTGAAATGCTTGTAGAATTTGAGGCTATGGTTGGGCCTGGGAGCTTGACTTGTAAAAAAAAAAAAAAAAAATCCCAAAGCAACAATAATAGCAACAATAAAACAAAATAAGTGTTGCTGAGGATGTGGATCTCTGGGAACGCTTTTGCATTGCTAATGGGAATGTAAAATGGAGGAGACACTGTGAAAACATTATGTTGAATCCTCAAAACAATTAAACAAAGAGTCACTAAATCATCCTACAATTCCACTTCCAGGAGTGTACCCACAAGAACGGAAAGCAGAGACCTGAACACGGACTTGCATCCTATGTTCGTAGCAGCGTTACTGGCAATACAGAAAGGTGGAAACATGTCCGTCGATGGATACATGCGTAGCAAAATGTGGCATATACCTACAGTGGAATATTATTCAGCCCTGAAAGGGAGTGAAATTCTGATATTTCATTCACCACCACATGTATGAAACTTGAAATCATTATGCCGAGTGAAATAAGCCATACTCAAAAGGATAGATATTGTATGATTCCATTTGATTAGAATAATATCTTGGTGTATTTATTGATAGAGACAAAAAGAAGAATAATGGTTGCTAGGGGCTAGGAAGCAGAGGGTAGCAGGGAGGAAGTTATTTTGTATTGGCACAGAGTTTCAGTTTAGGGTGAGAAAACAGTTCTGAAGATACCTAGCATTACACAGCATTGCACCATCTGGAGACGTGGTCACACAATACAAATGCACTTAATGCCACTGAAATGTGCATTTCAAAGTGGTTAAAAGGGTAAGTTGTATGTTATGTATATTTATCACAGTAAAAATAGTTTATGAAATAGCGATGCTTCAGTCTGGAAGTGGTAACTGTACAGCACTAATCAAACAGAATCGAGGCCGCATTGTCGAAAGTTGTAGGGTATAGCCTTGGAATATTCTTAGCACTATGTGAACGAAGAAATCATGTGTCCATCCTGGGACTCACGCTGTAAGACGATCATGTCATCTTTCCTCAGTACCACTGATTGCAATGACTCCATGATAAAAGTAGGTACCTTTCTGTATGATAGTTCTAAAATACAGTTTCTAACTATCAAGAAAGGCAGATGTAGCAACAGAAATGGCATGAACTGTGGAATTAAACAAACATGAATGCAAGTCATGACTCTGTCACTTACTAGTTTTAGGATGCTTGACAAATTATTTCATCTCTCCCAGCATAATTTCCTTTTCTGTCAGTTGTAGGCAATTTACCCAATTTGCAGAATTGCTGAGGATTAGGAATAATTTAGCTAAATATTTGGCACCTAAATGTATAATTTATTGGATAAATTATAGCTCTTGTTATGACTATTAAGATTAATCAAGTAATTCTTTTTTTCTTTTTTTTTTTGAGACGGAATCTTGCTCTGTTGCCCAGGTGGGAGTGCAATGGTGCGATCTCGGCTCACTGCAACCTCCACCTCCTGAGTTCACGTGATTCTCCTGCTTCAGCCTCCTGAGTAGCTGAGATTACAGGTGCACACCACCACGCCCAGCTAATTTTTTTGTATTTTTAGTAGAGACACGGTTTCACTATGTTGGCCAGACTGGTCTCGAACTGCTGCCCTCGTGATCCACTTGCCTCGGCCTCCCCAAGTGCTGAGATTACAGGCGTGAGCCGCCGAGCCTGTAACCAAGTAATTCTCATAAGAAAACCAGACAGGCAGTACCTCTGAGTGCAAACGAACATACAATAGCTGTCAGCATGTTAAAAGAGTTGCATTCCATGAGCAATGTACCGTTTCTCAAGGAGTGTCCACAGGCACAGGCTGGGAAAAGAGCACCTGATTTTGTCTGTCAAATCCCCACCTGGTGGCACGCAGACACTGTGACAGCCAGGTGGCTGCACGTCCCAGGACTTACCACTAATACCTTCGAAAGGGAGAATGCTCAAAGAGATACCATTGACGTAGACATCAAGATTTTAAGAGACTTAAAAAACGTATGTTTTAAAAATAAGCATGTGATTTTCATGTTATGATATTCATTGTTGGAGTTTCATAGGAAATGTTATACAGATGACCGAATTTTATTCCCAATGTATGTTAGTCCACCAAATAGTTCTTGAGAATATCTGCTTTCATATATTCTCAAGGATAAACTTTGATGATTTAAGAAATGGAAAAGAGTATCTTATGGCTGGTTGATTTTAAACCATTACAGCTGAACTTTTTTATATTTTGAATTTTATTATATAACTTTAATTTTTAATATTATTTTTGTTCATTTTTATTTTTGTCCAGTTGTGACATTTGTCCAGTTTTTCTAATACTTTTTTTTTTATTCATAGGAAGTTTCCTAATGTTAAAACAATTAGTCTTTTGTCATACAGACCACTATTTTTGTCTGGTTTGTTGTCTTTTTTTTTGAGACAGGATGTCACTCTGTCATCCAGGCTTTCTTTCTTTCTTTCTTTCTTTCTTTTTTTTTTTGAGATAGGCTCTTACTCTTGTTGTATCCGAGTGAGTTGTTAGGAAGCGCCACTCTCTGAGATGTGATTGTGAGTCCTGTATTGCTGGCGACTGAGAGTCAGCTCCCGCTCAAAATCTCTCGGCCCCGAGGAAGGGGTGTGATTTCCTTTTATATGTTACTCAGGGTAAGGGAGGCAAAGCGGAATTTTACAGAAGCAGAGTGAGCAAGTTTGGGGAGGAGGCTGGGGAGGCAGGAGGCTCCCATGGTTGTTGATTAACTAACGAGGGTACACACAAGAGGTTCCCGTGATGCTGGTCACCAAGTGGGCGTTTCCATATGATCCATCAAGGGGAATTCACAATAGAAGTGGGCTTGTCAAACAGGGTGTGGTTACAACAGTCATGTGTTTCTATGGTTCTAAGCACAACATGACCCAGCACCGTGTGACCCAGGTATGCACTCAAGGGAAGAATGGCGGTGGTGGTGGGGGGAAGCCAAGATGGAGTCAGTCAGGCTCACTTCTAACATGGAGGTAGTTTGGTTCACCTCACTGTATCACCCAGACTGGAGTGCAGTGGTGTGGCCTTGTCTCACTGCAGCCTTGATGTCTCCGGCTCAAGAGATTCTCCCATCTCAGCCTCCTGAGTAGCTGGGACTACAGGCACATGCCACTGACCCAGCTAATGTTTTTTTTTTTGTAGATTTCACAATGTTGTAGATCCGTGTGTTGGCCATGTTTGGTCCTCAGATGGAGGTCTCTGCGTCCTGGCATTTGGAAATGCTGTATGAAGTCACACTCATCTTCCTCTGCCTCAGGATTCCCGTGTGTTCCAAGTTTTAAATGAACATTTCACCCAGCTTGTGCTTTTTGCAACATTAAATGGTTACTTCTGGATAGATAATACTCTTCTAAGGAAAATCTTAGGAAATAGATTAAAGGCTGCAAACCAAAAGAGGGCCTGCAGCCATTAGGTTTCTAGTCAGTCACGAATTTAAAGCATTTCTCACAGAAAGAGGCAGCATAACACAGCAATGAAAAGCAAAGTTTTGTCATCAGCAAGATTGAGGTTCGCACCATGGTTCTGCCTCTCAGTGACTATGTGTGACCGTGAGCAAGGTCACTAATCTCCTTAAGCCTCAGTGGCTGCATCTGCCTTGGAGGACTATGGTAAGGATTAAATGGAGTAACGTCGTCCACTTCTAGTGTAAATACTCAGCGATCATTATAGTCAGTAACTTTCAGTGATAATTTTACTTTCCTATTTAATACACTTGATCAATATGCTTCTTATAATCAAATAGCCCTATCTCAGTGTATTTCACTTAATGATTCCTTTTTTTTACCAGATATGATTGCATGATTTAATAGCCTTCCTTCTCTTCCTCCTTTCCTTCCTTCCTCTGGGAACTGTACACAACTTCTAAGTCCGTGATGTAATCGTCAATGATCTGCTGCTGCTGTTAAAGGTAGGCTGTAGAAGGCTACATTCTTGGCCATGTTAGTTCTCATTGTACTGAGTAAAGTGTTTTGATTTTGTTTTTGAGACAGGGTCCTACTCTGTTGCCCAGACTGGAGTGCAATGGCGTGAACATGCCTCACTGCAGCCTCGACCTCCTGGGCCCAAGCGATTCTCCTGGCTCCCATCAGAGTAGCCAGGATGCACCACCGTGCCTGGCTATTTTTATTCTTATTTTTTATTTTTATAGAGTTGGGGTCTCACCATGCGTAGGCTGGTCTTAGACTCCTGGGTTGAAGGGGTCCTCCCATCTCAGCCTTTCAGTTCTGGGATTACAGGCCGGAGCCACTGCACCCTGCTAGCGTTCTGTTCTATACCTGAACTTCCAGACAGTAATAGGATCACAATTGCTGCCTTGCCCTAGATTTAGGGATTATCTTACTAGCCATTGAGAAGATTCATTTTGTGCTAGGAATGCATAATCTTCTGCTTTGAAACACTTCTCACGGTTATGTAACAGGAGAGGCTCATCTTCCTCTGTTCCCTGGTTCGATTTCTGGTTATGGAAGGTTGCGTGCAGCTCCTCTGCGCTGAGACGACAAGAAGCATGTCATTTCAAGACACAACACTAGATGGCGCAAAGAGATCACTTTTTCCCATTTAAGTCTCGAAATTTAAAACCACTGGCAAAGCAAGATTTCATTTTATAATTAGGTGATTAAATAAGTTAATTAGAGATGCAAAGAATTCGACACTTGAGTTTTCTCTTTGCCCTTCCCCTTCCTCCTCGTTGTCCTCTCATTTTCCTGGCTTGGTCCTGCAGCATGCCTTGAGATTTGAGCTCTCTTGGAGGGGTAAAGTCAGGGCTTTTCCTGCTGCTGAAACAGGTGTAGGTAAAGGATCCACAGAGTCGATTTTCCTTTATCTATGTAAACAGCAGGGAATGGCATCGGTGTGTGCCTTCCACCGACTTCTGGGCTGCCTGTCTTCCAGGTTCTAGAAGGCTGTGCTGGGCTTGTGGCCGTCTCTGCCCTGGTCCTTCCCATCCCCTGGCTGGGAAGCTCAGCAAAGTGCCCACAGGTCTGGATTCCGGGTGCTGCTGCCATCTGTGACTCCCGCCTGCCCTGCAGCAGTGGCCCCTCTCCCAACAGCTCCCTCTCTCCTATCCACAGCCTGTCCAGAGGCTCCTGTGCATCAGCTCCCCAGTGTGTGCAATCTACAAATGGAGTCAGGTTATCTTAGAGTCACTTTCCCAATCTAAAGAGTTTATAATTCTTAGAACTGGTTTATCCCTTTGTTCTTTCTGGGGTCCTAATTAGGGAAAAAGAGTCAAGCAGGTGAGACCAAGGGAAGCAAAAAAAGAAAGCAGATAAGCTATAAGTCTCCTTTCCTCATGGTCCAGGACCAGGCCTCCTGTGAATATCTCACAATCATCCTGCACCCAACTAATCAGCAGGCGTGGGCTGCTTAGCGCCCTGCAGCCTTGGCATCGTCCGTACTGCACACAGTCCTCTCCAGCACACAGCATGAGCGCTGTGCTGTAAAATCTCCAACAAGACGTTGTTTCCTGGCGGTCAGCTCCTCTTCTGCTGGCCTACCTGTTGCCTTCTTGCAACATATTTTTGTACTTTCTTTATCAAATCTGCCTTTCTTTACCTACAACTATCTTGGTAAATGCTTCTTACCCCCATGCCACTGGCTCAGATGATCACCCCTCACCCCTGATGTTCTTTTATTCCTGTTCCCTGTATTTCATGTCCCATAGCAGCCTTCCACACTTGATTCTAAATAAGCACTTGTTTGGTTAGTGAACGGGTTAGCAAGTGAATGAATGACCAGCTTCCCTGACCTCATCTGCCTACCTTCAACATTTCCTTTCCTGTCCTCTTCCCCACGCTGCGCCCCCAATATTTGCTTGTCTTCATCATTTCACTGTCCCCAGCAACTGAATTTAGGGTCTTCATTCCAGCTCCTTCCGCTCCATTCCTTCCTGCAGTCTTTACTGCTGGTCGCTGCTTGCTTCCCTGCTGTGTCATTTCAGTTGCTAGAGTTGTGTGCTTTGTTTTCTGCGTTGGTCTCTGGCTTATCTGCATTATATTCTTGCTCACCACAATTGGTTGACTGAGATACTGAGTGAAGTGACAGATTTGGATTCACCTCAGTTCCAGTGTTAGGCTGTTCTTGCCTTGCTATTAAAAAAAATCTGGCTGGGTGTGGTGTCTCATGCCAGTAATCCCAACACTTTGGGAGGCCGAGGCAAGTGAATCGCCTGAGGTCAGGAGTTCAAGACCACCCTGACCAACATGGAAAAACCCCATCTCTACTAAAAATAAAAAATTAGCCAGGTGTGGTGGTGCATGCCTGTAATCCTGCTGCTCAGGAGGCTGAGGCAGAAGAATCACTTGAACCCGGAAGGCGGAGGTTGTGGTGAGCTGAGATCGCACCATTGCACTCCAGGCTGGGCAACAAGAGTGAAACTCCATCTCAAAAACGAAAACCAAAACAAAATCTGGGACTGGGTAATTTATAAGAAAAGAAGTTCAGTTGGCTCCTGGTTCTGCAGGCTGTACAGGAAGCGTGGTGCTGTCACTGCTCGGCTTCTGGGGCCGCCTCAGGGAGCTTTTACTCATGGTGGAAGACAAAGAGGGAGCAGGCAGGTCACGTTGTGAGAGCAAGAGAGAGAGTGAGGAGGAGGCGCCACACACTTAACAACCGATCTCTCTGGAGCTCATTATCACGAAGACAGCACCAAGTCATGAGGGAGCCACCCCATGACCCAAGCACCTCCCACCAGACCCCACCTCCAACACTGGAGATTACGATTCGACCTAAGATTCGGAAGGTACAACATCCAAACTGTATCAGCTCACAAATGAGATCTGAATCTGAGTAGTCAGTTTATGAAAACCAAGGTGAATTGGTAACAGGAATAGTTAGGAATATCAGGCAAACATAAGAAACAAGTTACCCTTTTTTTTTTTTGAGACAGAGTCTCACTCTGTTGCCCAGGCTGGAGTGCAATGGGGTGATCTCAGCTCACTGCAACCTCTGCCTCCCAGGTTCAGGCAATTCTCCTGACTCAGCCTCCAGAGTAGCTGGGACTACAGGCAACACCACACCTGGCTAACTTTTGTATTTTTAGTAGAGATGGGGTTTCACCATGTTGGCTAGGCCGGTCATGAACTCCTGATTTCAAGTGATCCACCCTCCTCGGCCTCCCAAAGTGCTGGGATTACAGGTATAAGCCACTGCACCCGACCACAAGTTAGCTTTAATATTTTGGAGGACATCCATGGTCAATGGTCTCAGATGCTTATAAAATACTTATAGAGTTGACACTGCTGCTCAAGGCCACCTCGTCGATGTCCAGCCTTTACCAGTTGATAACTGATTGTCTGCAAAGTGGGGGACACATCGCTCTACCTGTTTCTTATGTCTCATATTAAAGGTCAGTAGCACATTTCCCCTATCGTGTGCCTGACCCACTACAATAGCTATTGAATAGGTACAAAAGCATGTAGACTTTTATATTGGAAAATAAGAATGAGCTCTTGATAGGTAATTGTATACTAATGAATTATTAATCAAAACTTTGCTATATGTAAAAATAACAGACTTTTGTAAGCCCTCCAAAATGTTTTATAAAAATTTAATTTTAATTGTAATAACACAAATGGATGGATGTTTAGATGCTAACTAGAAAAAGTAACTAGACGTGTTTTTTTCAAAGTATCCTCATATGTCTCAGGAAACCTTTCCCTAAGAGGGCTGGGGAGAGAGGGGAAATACAGCAAGGGGTCTGGGAATCCATGTGTGTAGAAGGTGTAATTCCCAAGGAGTGGCAATCTGTGTGAGCATCAGGCTGTATCCTGAGGGGCTGGGGATGCATGCGTGTTTCAGGTGTGAGCTGTGTCCTGAGGGACTAGGAATTCATGCATGCATCAGGCATGATCGGTACCTTGAGTAAATAATAACCTTTGTATGTACTGACAGATGCTCTTTTCATAAATGAAATAAATTGTTTTCTTAAACATGACAAATGTTTTTATTTTCTTTGCTTGTTCAAGTGAAAACAATTTCCTCTGCTTTCTTTACCTCTTGCTAATGTTCTTTAGAGAGCGCAAGAGCGGGGCTGGGTGTGGTGGCTCATGCCTGTAACCCCAGAACTTTGGGAGGCCGAGGTAGGTGGATCACCTGAGGTCAGGAGTTTAAGACCAGCCTGGCCAACATGGCGAAAACCCATGTCTACTAAAAATACAAATAAAATTAGCCAAGCGTGGTTGCGGGCATCTGTAATCCCAGCTACTTGGGAGGCTGAGGCAGGACAATCACTTGAACCTAGCGGGTGGAGCTTCTAGTGAGCCGAGATTGCACCAGTGTACTTCAGCCTGGGTGACAGAGCAAGACTCCATCTCAAAAAAAAAAAAAAAAATGGAGAGCGAGAGAGCAAGTGCCTTTGTTTTTAGATAGTTGGCCCCGTTTCCCTCAGAGTGTGTTAATCACCTTTTTAAATTTCCTATTCTTATTTCCTTAAGTACCTTTTAGTCTTTATAGTAGTCTGCAAGTCACAGCAAAGAAGTCAGTTATGAAATGAATGCAGATTCTTCTAACAGCTAATAGAAGCCTGTGGGTTCTGAGGAGAGAAACCGGAAGTCACCTGTAGTTCTTCCAAGGTGAAGCCATTTCAGATCGCCGCTGAAAATAAGTCAAGATGCTGAACTGACCCGAACTTGGCAGGATTGGTCACAATCTTTATCGAGGCAGACACAATGCTCTGCCCCTCCATGGGAGGCCAGGGAGACACTGATGTGCCCATTATCATTTTTTTTATCACCTCAGAGCCTTGCAACAATGGCCTGAAGAACAAACAGAAAGGATCCTCTTGAGAAAGGACACTGTAAACCAAAAATAAAATTCTAAGCCCCTCAACCAACTAAACGGACCCTTCCTCTTGGCCAAGGGCTTCCCAAAGTTAGCCTGATAAACTAGCTCAGGCCATGATGGGAAGGAGTGTTTGGATATGTTTCCTTATACCCTCCTCCCCTTGGCATCCAGGCACAGCTGACCAGCATTCACATTAAAACAGAGACCTTACGACTGAGAAAACAGACGCTTTCTAGCAATAAGATACCAACATGACAGGTAGCGGGTCCTGAAAGAAACGGAAGTATTTCTCCCCAGAATAGATTTCTTTGACATATTTTGCAATGGTCCTGTAAAGCTGTCTCTTGTGGAGAAAATCTATATTCTATAGAGAATCCCCTTCCCTTTCCACATCTTTTCCCTGATCCAGGAGAGAATTAACTAAGAGTCTGGCACCTTTTTAAGTCTGATAACAAACCTTTACGATCCATTATCTCTGAAGCCTGCCACCTGGGGGCCTCCTCTGTGTAAGAAGCCTGGTCTTTACAACCCCCTGTCTTAACCCAGACACTCCCATCTACTGATTCCAGCTCTTTAGATAATAACTGAGCTCCTTCAACCAACTGCCAATCAGAAAATCTTTGAGTCCACTTCTTCTCCCCCGCCCATTCGAGTTGTTCTGCCCTTCTGAACGGAACCAACGTACACCTGACGTGTATTGATTGATGTCTCATGTCTCCCTGAAATGTATGAAGCCGAGCTGCAGCCCGACTCCCGTAGGCACATGTACTTAGGACCTCGTGAGATCGTTCCTGGGGCCATGGTCACTCCTATCTGGCTCAGAATCACTCTCTTCAAACATTTTATAGACTTGGACTCTTTCTGTTGATAATAAGATTACCACTGTGACCTCAGTGTCATTTTACAATCTCCTTTTGCCTCCTTCGGTGCTATCCCATCAGTAAAACAGGCCTGCAGACACTGGCTAACTTGAACTGTGGCTGGGTGTCAGACTCACTCGCATCACAGTCTAACGGATGAAATACACGTGACTTCTCAATTTCTCTACAAATGATCACATCTCACTCCTGAGCATGAACCTGCCAGTGTTAAGAATGGGGCAGGACTGTGAATCAAGATTTCCTTCAACCCAATTTATTAATTTAAAATATCTCCTTTGACAACAGATGCTGAAGAGGATGTGGAGAAATAGGAACGCTTTTACACTGTTGGTGGGAGTGTAAATTAGTTCAACCATTGTGGAAGACAGTGTGGCAATTCCTAAAGGTGCAAGAAATAGAAATTCCATTTGACTAAGCAATCCCATTCCTGGGCATATACCCAAAGGATTATAACTCATTCTATTATAAAGACACATGTACATGTATGTTTATTGTAGCACTATTTACAATAGCAAAGACCTGGAACCAACCTAAATGCCCATCAGTGATAGACTGGATAAAGAAAATGTGGCACATATACGCCATGGAATACTATGCAGCCATAAAAAAGGATGAGTTCATATCTTTTGCAGGGACATGGATAAAGCTAGAAACCATAATTCTCAGCAAACTGACATAAGAACAGAAAACCAAACACCACATGTTTTCACTCATAAGTGGGTGTTAAACAATGAGAACACATGGACACAGGGAGGGGGACATCACACACTGGGGCCTGTCAGGGGGTAGGGGACTGGGGGGATAGAAGGGGGTGGGGGGATTGGGGAGGGATAGCAGAGGGAAGGAAGATAGAGGAGGGATAGCATTAGGAGAAATACCTAATACAGATGACAGGGTGATGGATGCAGTAAACCACTATGGCATGTGTATACCTATGTAACAAACCTGCATGTTCTGCACATGTACCCCAGAACTTAAATTATAATTAAAAAAAAAATGTCTCCTTCAGTAAATACTCAGTTTCCTCAAAGCTTCATTACCCAGGTCGCCTCTCTCTCCTCTTTCCACCATCTCTCAACACAAAGGGAACAGAACAGCGGTGTGCTCCCCTCCCATCCGTCGCATCCTCCTCCTGCTCTGCAGCAGCGAGAGGGCTCCCGGCCACGCACTCCAAACACAGGAGCAGGCCAACTCCCCCGGCCACGCACTCCAGGAACAGAAGCGGGCCACCTCCCCCAGCCACACACTCCAGGAACAGAAGCAGGCCACCTCCACCGGCCATGCACTCCAGACACAGGAGCAGGCCACCTCCACCGGCCATGCACTCCAGGAACAGAAGCAGGCCACCTCCCCCGGCCATGCACTCCAGGCACAGAAGCAGGCCACCTCCCCCGGCCACGCACTCCAGGCACAGGAGCAGGCCACCTCCCATCCTGGACCAATCCTGTGATCCCAGACATCCGGCCTGGGTTCTGCATATGCTTAAGAGATTCCTAAAATTCTCTCTTCTCTCTCTCTCTCTCCTTCACTTTTGCTCACTCTTATTCTCCCAGTTTTTCTTGCTCTCTTCGTCTCTCCAAAGTCTGGCCTATGGTCTTACTGTCTTGCTGCAGACAGCAACAAAACTCAGGTTTGATGGTCCAAGCCTGTAACTGCAGACTGGAAGAGGAGGAATCCACTTTTCCCTTGCAGGGGGGGGAACACATTCCCCCTGCCCTCTGAAGGTTTGATAATTGAGTCTAGGAAATAAGCAGACACTCGGCAGATTAGTGGAGGAGAAGGCAAACACATGGATTACATGCGCAGAGGCAGCCCAGGAAAGAAAAGTGAGTGAGGTCTAGAAGCCACACACCCTCTTCCCGGGGAAGAAAAGTGAGAACCCAAAATCTGGTGAGGTCTAGAAACCCACACACCCTCTTCCCAGGAAAGAGGGCCATTGTAGGAAGCTTGGGGAGAGTGAATGACCTGTGGGAAGGTGAGTGGGTGAGGACTGTGACTGAGTCTGCCTCGGCATCCTGTGGACCCCAAGCGTCTCCTGGTTAATCTTCCCAGTTGATGAGATTCCCAAGGAGGAGATGCCTGACAATTCAGCTCCTATTGGAGAGTTGGGTTTTTAGGCAGATACGGGGGTTCAGAGAAAGCCCCTCCCTGCGTTTGCTGCTCCTCCAGCACCTTCAGTTTGAAGCAATCAATATATTTTGCAGCCGTGTTTCCTGAACCCTGTTACTCTCGGAGCACTGAAACCCACAGCTTCAATGACTGGGATGCCCAGAGCAAGAAGATCTGCAGGAAATGGAAATACACCTTAAATTACATTTCAAAAGACACTGTGCTCCATATGAACCATCTGCAATATGAAAGGAGGTGAGCATAAGGAGCTCTCTTTTTCTTCCCCTTCCTCCTTCATGAGTAGCCTCCTATTTCATTAAAAAAATGTCTAAGGGATGTGAGTTTACCCAAATGACACAGCTGTAGGAGGGGAGGTCATCAGGAAGAAGTTTCATGGAAAAAAGGGAAATGAAAGCTGATTGTTACCAATAAATTAGAGCATTTTTCTTAATTTACTGTCCATTTGCTTGCTTGTTCTTTGCTGGCGTGTCTGAAAATCTGACAGTTCGTCACTTGGAAGGAGTGTGTCTTCACGCCAAGGCCAGGTCTCTCTGTGGCACCAGGGGATTTACTGTTCTCCCCAGGTAACCAGAAAAGAGCTCAGCGGCCCTCTTTGTTCCCGCTGGCAGTCTGAGACGCAGCCTGCACCGGCCTCCCGCTGTGACCTTTTGGGGTGGGGCTGGGAGACAGCGTCTTCAGGACTAACCCTATGTCAATCCCTTCCTGGCAAAGGAAGAGGGAAGGCGCACAGGGGCTCTGGAGCCAAGGGGTGGGGGGCACCAACAGAATGAGCTAGTCAAATGCACAGAGCACTACATTCTTCTCGTGCTAAACCCAAGAAAAGTCTCCCAGCTCTCACGGGGTTTCTTGCTAATCTCCCTTTCTGGCTATTATTCAGCTACTGCGAATCCTTCTCAAGCTTCCAGCTTCCTTTTAGCTGTAGAAAGAGAATGAAAAAAATGTACCCTAAGACCCTGGATTTTTTTTTTCTTCCTTTTCTGTTGCCAGTGAATCTGTTTGAAAAGCAGCTGGCGCAGGACGCAGAAATGTGTGCCAGCACTAATGGAGACGCAGGAGCAGCGCTGCAGGGCATCCAGGCACCGCCAAACACGGGCTTACTGCGGGCCCGCCCTCCCAGGGGTGACCCGCCGGTGACACACGTTTCAGACCTGCAGAGGGAGTCTGGAACATTGGAAATATTTCCTCTTCTTTATTTTTTTTGGAGGCTCCCATACATTGTATTAGTTCCATGATCAAAAGTGTTGCTCTAGTTAACTAGAGCAGACTTCATCTCACCCCTCCCCGCCTTTCCTTTTAGGAGATTCAGGAAGTTGAGTGTAAACGTATCTGTCCACCTAAGTATTTATTTTTCCATAGAAAGGGCAGTCTTTTTTGTTGTTTTGTTCTTACCCAGCTCATAAAGGGCCTGATCATTTCTTCAGCAATATTTACCAAGTGCCAACCACGTACTAAACACTGTGGCTTACAGTGAGGACACCCTAAAAGCAAAGTGGAGAAAGTGCGAAGCGTGAGTGTCACCGGCAAAACCAAACTCTGTAAAATAGCTAAAGAGGTTTATCCTGCACCAACATGAGTGGCCGTGACTCAGGGAGCGGTCTCAAGGGGTCCTGATAGAGCCTGTCCGAGGTGGTCGGGTTACGGTTTTATAGATTTTAGGGAGAAAGAAGTTATAGGCAAAGCCATAAATCAATCCATGGAAGGTGTACATCGGTTCTGCCTGGAAAGGTGGGATATCTCAGAGGTGGGAAGTGGGGGGCTTATAAGTCATAGATAGATTCAAGGATTTTCTGATTGGCAATTGGTTGAAAGAGTTAAGCTTTGTCTAAAGACTTGAAGTTGGTAGAAAAAAATGCCTGAGTTAAGATAAGTGGGGGTGGTGGAAGCTGAGGTCCTCATTCCGTAGGGAAGCCTCCAGGTAGCAGCTTTCAGAGGGAATCGATGGCCAATTTCTCTCTTCACACCTTAACAGGTGTCAGACTCTTAGGTAATCTCTCCCAGAGCTGGAAGGGCCTGCCTGCAGGAATGAAGATTCTCCACAGATACAAATTCCCATGAAAGAGGGCTTTGCAGGGCAATTTCAAAATATGTCTGAGAAATCTATTTTAAGATGAAATACGTTTGATTTCCTTCGGAGAGCGCTGTCTGTCACAGGATGCTACAGCAGAGTCGGGTTGGAACTGGTTATCCGGTTGCAGTGGGGTCTGCCTTGTCAGTGTTACGATCTCTGTTTTGAGGTTAATGCCCGTCAGTTGTGTCTAAACTCCAAAGGGAGGAGGCGTAGCGAGGCGTGTCTGACATCTCTTCCCATTGTGGGGAATTCCGTTTGTCAGCCTTCTCTGGTGTATCAGTAGTAGTTGTTGTTGTTGTTTGCGTTGCTATAAAGGGATACCTGAGACTAGACTATTTATTTATTTATTTATTTTGGTTTCTTTTTGAGAGAGACTCTTGCTCTGTCACCAGTCTCGAATGCAGTGGCACAATCTCGGCTCACTGCACCCCCTGCCTCCCAGGTTCAAGCGATTCTCCTGCCTCGGCCTCCTGAGTAGTTGGGACTACAGGTGCCTGCCACCACAACCAGCTAATTTTTGCATTTTTAGTAGAGATGGGGTTTCACCATGTTGGCCAGGCTGGTCTCGAACTCCTGACCTCAGGTGATCTGCTCACCTTGGCCTCCCAAAGTGCTGGGATTACAGGTGTGAGCCACCACATCTGGCCATGAGACTGGATAATTTATAAAGAAAATTTTATTTTGGCTTACAGTTCTGTAGGCTGTATAGAAAGTGTGTTGCCAGCATCTGCTTCCTGTGAGGCCTCAGGAAGCTTCCAATCGTGGTGGAAGACTCAGGTGGAGCAGGCATATCACATGGCAAGAGAGGGAGCAAGAGAAAGAGCAGGAGGTGAAACTACCTTTGCAAAGATGATGACGGAGAGAAATCTGACATAGATGACTCTATCTGGCTTCTGACCACCAAGCTGTCCTTGGCCATTCCTGGATGTAGGCCAAGCTAACCTTGGGACGAATTTATCATTTAACCTTAAGGCAAGGATGATAATAACCCTTCCCAAAACTAAACCACCTTTGTAGAACCAATGAAATACCTCGTAGTTAGGCTTATGGGAGGGGCCTGAACCTGCTAAGAGACAGGCACAGTTCCCATGATCCCTTACTGTTCCGGGATCATGTGGCCAGGGGTCACAAGATTTGAGACTTCTCAATTGCTCCTAGAGATGACATCACTACTGTAGAACCTGAGATGGGTTTTTTGCCGTGTGTTTCAGACAGGCCCCACCTGGACTCCTGACTCCTCACTCACCTGATCCTGTGGCCTCACCCAGTAGCTGACCCAGAGCATGGGGCTTGTTTCCACACCCTGTGATTTCATTCCTAACCAATCAGCACCACCCATTCCGTAACCCCCGGCCCACCAAATTGTCCTAAAGACTCTAACCTCTGAGCCTCCAGAGAGACCAATTTGATTGATAGCTCCAGTTCTCCCTTGTGGGCCGACTTCATGTCACTTAAACTCTCTACCACAGTGCCACGGCTTCAGTGGATTGATTTTGTCTGTGTAGCAAGCAAGGACATGTCTGGTGATCACAGAGGTGCCAGGTTATTTTAGACAACGAGCTCCCCTATGAACTGATACAGCAAGAACTCACTCATTACCATGAGGATGGCCCCAAGCCATTCATGAGAAACCCAGGCCCATGACCCAAGCACCTCTCACCAGGCCCCGCCTCCAACACTGGCAATCGCATCGACATGAGATCTGGAGTGGACACACATCCAAACCACATCATTTAAGGTCCCCTTGGCTCAGAGAGGGTGCATTCCGTGGGTCAAGGGCTTAGGATTTTGTTTTTTGTTTACATGAGGCGTGAGTGGAACTTATAAGCGAATGGGGCAGAGGAAGACATTAAATAAGTAAAAATAAATCACCATTATGTGTATTTTGTTTTGTTATAAGTGCTCTGGCACTGTGAAGGAAATAAACAGCGTCTCTGACGTCATGATATTTAGTAGGATGGGAGGTGCAGTAGAAATTATGGACTGGCTTTTCAACTCCTGTTCCAACCCATTTATGGAATCACTTTCTAAACTACAGCTGGAATGCCTGTTTGAACTGCAGAGGTAAAGAAGAAAGAAAGGACAAAAAAGATGAAAGAGAAGGAAGGAAGGGAGGGAGGGAGGAAGGAAGGAAGAAGGAAGGAGAGAAGGAAGGAGGGAGGGAGGAAGGAAGGAGAGAAGGAAGGGAGGGAGGAAGGGAGGGAGGAGAGAAGGAAGGGAGGAAGGGAGGGAGGAAGGGAGGAAGGAAGGAAGGGAGGAAGGGAGGAAGGGAGGGAGGGAAGAAGGGAAAGGAAGGAAGAAAGATGGATGAAAACTACACTTCCCAGACTCCTTGCAGCTAAGGCCTGACTGCTCCCCGTTCCCCGCTTTGTGAGTCTTAGGTGGAGAAAATGAACAGCACAGATTTGCACAGTGGCGATATTATAGCCAGTGTGGTTTATTCGAGGCGTGATGATTGCTAATTGAAAATGAACAGCACAAGGCAGTGGACCTTGTGGGGAGTTGAGATATTTTCACATACCTGATGACAGAAGCACTAGATCCTTCTAGACAGCTCTGCCGGAGCACTCTGCCTGTTCTCTGGGGTCGCAGGGCTGGGAGGCAGGCGGTGATAGTGAGCGTCCCACAAAGACACATCAGTGGTGTCGCTTTTCCCGGCAGCGGTTCCTCCTGTGCGCAAATCTTCCCAGCTGCCTTCCCTGCGGTAACCACCACCATTCTGCCTCCATCACAGGATCTTGCACCTGAGTATCCTCCTACTCTTCCCCCAAGGGCAATCAGCTGTTGCTTCTTTGCCTCCCACAGAAGCAGCACTTGTATCAGAGGGTCCTGCCCTGCCCAGATCTTCCTTAGGAGGACACAGGGGAGATGGTGGAAAGAGCTAACACCAGGTGAATGCAGGTTCTCCTTGTGTCTCAGGCTCCCCGGGGCTTTCTCAACCATCTAGCGCACTAGCTCACACTCAGTCTTTAAGAATTTGCAGCCAGACACGCGGCTCATGCCTGTAATCCGAGCACTTTGGGAGGCTGAGGCTGAGGCTGACAGATCACCTGAGATCAGAAGTTCGAGACCAGCCTGGCCAACATAGTGAAACCCCGTCTCTACTAAAAATACAAAAATTAGCCAGGCGTGGTGGTGGGCACCTGTAATCCCTGGCGCTCAGCCTGGGGAATAAGAGCAAGACTTTATCTCAAAAAAAAAAAAAAAAAAAAAAGAAAAGAAAAGAGAATTTGGTACATCCTGGCTGTTTTCTTCCAACCTGCTTTTATGGCTGCTACATCCACCCTCCTCCCACACTCTGCCAAGGGTGACACCGTTCTGCTGCCCGATTCTCCCCAAGGGACCTGTCACTCCTCAGAACCGACTTCACTTGGTTGCCTTGCAAACTCAGCTTTCTGATGTGCTCAGGAAAAGTCAGCAATGTGAAGATCACATGGGTTTTTCTCCTCGCTAAGGTGGGAGTGAAGTCTTTATAAAGCTATCTACATATGAAGTGAAAGCAGAATTCCCTGTTTTTGTTTCACGATCCCATATTGGTGGTCTGGAGTTTAGTGCTCTCCCAGCAAGGGATCAAACATCCATGCTGCTAAAAGCTTCAGAAATAAACTATTTGTTAACTCTGCGCATCTTTTCAGGGCCCACTGTTTGCACATCACTCTGTGAAGAGCTGAGGATACTGCGATGCATGAGGCACCGTCTTTGTCCTACCTTGCTCACGGCCCTGGGGAAGTAAAGGCACAGAAACAAGGGTCATAAAGTGGAGTCATGAATGCCATCCTAGGAGTGGGAAAAGCGCTGTGGGAGCCCGGATCTGAATAAGCAGCATGCAGGGGCACGAGGAGGCAGAATTATTTGAGTTGCTTCTTGAATTTCTTGAATTTTGTGTAAGAGTTTTCTAGACTGAGATGGTAAAGAGGCATTCACAGAAAAGTGCTGCTTCTAGTACTCATTCTCCGGTAAGAGTTCCATCCCTGGCAGGGTTTGCCTGGGTCAGAATTCTCTTATGAGGTCCCGCAGGCCGACCTGGTCTTAGCCACATTGAGCTCTGCGTCTGCGCCTGCGCCCTGCAGGTGAACCCAGCATTCTGCAAGGTCAGCGGGTCTTGTGGGGGCAGCATTAATAATAGAAACTCCGCTGTATTAGAATAAAATCAGTATTTTTTTCTTAAGAAAGTTTGACGACAATATCTAACCTGCTTTCTTTCACATTTGTCCTCTTGATATTTTTTCTTTATTTCTCTTTTCTCTTTCTTTTCTTTCTTTCTCATTTGTCCTCTCAATATTTTTTTTCTTTCCTTGTCTTTTCTTTCCCTTTCTTTCTTTCTTTTTGATTTTTTGTTTGTTTTTGAGATGGAGTCTCACTGTGTTGCTCAGGCTGGAGTGCAGTGGCACGATCTCGGCTCAATGCAACCTCCACCTCCTAGGTTCCAGCAATTCTCTGCCTCAGCATCCCAATTAGCTGGGATTACAGGCGCCACCAACATGCCCGGCTGATTTCTGTACTTTAGTAGAGACGGGGTTTCGCCGTCTTAGCCAGGCTGGTCTTGAACTCCTGACCTCGTGATCCACCCGCCTCAGCCTCCCAAAGTGCTGAGATTACAGGCGTGAGCCATAGCGCCCCACCTGTCCTCTCAATATTTGTGCTAACCTCTATATTTGTTGTCTGTGAGGGGTGGATATCTGGATATTAGTTTATTTATTGGAATCACCGGGGCACATGTCAATACTGGTCTGGAAGGAACGGAGAGGCGTCACAGCTGCCAAAGCTCTCCTCGGGTGGCCTTGCCTGGGCAGTCGACTGCATCAGTGCCAAGACAGGAATGGTGCAGCCCAAACAAGGACTCACTGGAGTAAACGCCCAAGAGAACAGGGCTCACAAACCAAAGTCTAGTCCTTCTGTGAACTGTGAGCCTGCAGCATGCTGAATTTAGATGAGAGTTTTAGCAGAAGATGTCAAGTGCCAGGCATGGGAGTCTGGAGATCAGTCTGTGAACAAACCCAGGCTCAGAATCTGGCAAGATGGGCAGAGCAGGAGCAAGAGCCAGGACAAGAGCTGGGTGCCCAGGGGAGCCAGGGTGGGCAGAGTCCAGCCCAACTGTCCCCTTCACAACCTCTGGAGCACAGTGTACACACAAACACACACAGACCACAGCTTTAAAAGCAGAACCCCGAAATCCCAGCACTCTAGGAGGCCAAGGTGGGTGGATCACAAGCTCAGGAGTTCGAGACCAGCCTGGCCAACAGGGTGAAACCCCGTCTCTACTAAAAATACGAAAATTAGCTGGGCGTGGTGTCGGGTGCCTGTAGTCACAGCTGCTCCAGAGGCTGAGGCAGGAGAATTGCTTGAACCTGAGAGGCAGAGGTTGCTGTGAGCTGAGATTGTGCCACTGCACTCCAGCCTGGGTGACAGAGCGAGACTTCATCCCCCCTCCAAAAAAGCAGAATAGTATTGAAGGAGAACCGTGTTGAACAGTTAATGCCCACAGTAGTCCACACGCATGGTGCAGTGGGATTTACGTTAATGCATTAAACGCGGTGACAATACACGCTGAATGATAACTGTCAGAATATATATAAAACATGCATGTTGGCCAGGCTCGGTGGTTCACACCTGTGATCCCAGCACTTTACCAAGCCGAGGCTGGTGGATCACCAGAGGTCAGGAGTTCGAGACCAGCCTGGCCAACATGGTGAAACCCTGTCTCTACAAAAATACAAAAAAATAGCCAGGTGTGATCGCAGTCGCCTGTAATCCCAGCTACTCGGGAGACTGAGGCAGAAGGATTGCTTGAACCCGGGAGGCAGAGGTTACAGTGAGCCGAGATTGCGCCACTGCACTCCAGCCTGGGAGTCAGAGTGAGACCTCGTTTCACACACAAAAAACCAACAAACCAACAAACAAAAGAATGTATGTTAAAGGCACAAACCTTATGATTTTAAGAACTAAAGAAAGATTTTTCAGCAATTGAGAAGCTTCCCTTTTCTTGAGCTAACTAATAAAACAGGTTGACAAAGAGAATATCAGACTGTAGAAGAGGAGGAAAGACGGATCTTGTAGGAAATTCTACAGTTTCGTCCCACACATGCTGACACCCCAATGTCCTCATGCCTTGGTATTTAAGGGTCCTCTGGGCAGAGGTTGCTGTGCCAGCCCTGCCCTGTGCAGTTCAATTCTGTGTGCAAAGTGAACTGCTGGCCCCTTCATGGTTGCCTCAGCAGTCCTACTTCTTTTGCTGTTATTTTGAACTCTTGAATAAGTACGAAGGTAAAATAGTTGTCAGCATTTGCTGGATATGACTTATTTATTTATTTATGTATTCATTAATTATTTTATTGTCACCTAGGCTGGAGTGCAGGGGCATGATCTCGGCTCACTGCAGCCTCCACCTACCTCCTGGCTTCAAGTGATTCTCATGCCTCAGCCTCCTGAGTAGCTGGGATTACAGGCACCTACCACCATGCCCAGTCAATTTCGTTTTGGGTTTTTAGTAGAGACGGGGTTTCAGCATGTTAGCCAGGCTAGTCTCGAACTCCTGAAGGTCATTATAAAAGAACCTTCCTTAAAAATCACTTTAAGCAGATGTTTTCTGTATGGAAATGTCCCTTTGCACACCATTTCCCTACCGAAGCATGTGAAATGACGTTTCCTCTTGTTTTGTTTCTGAATCTGATATTTCACTGAGAATATTTTTCTTGCAAAGTGAAAAAAATCTCTACACTGTTTTATAATTTGAACCCAAGTATCACCATCCAATTTTTATGCTAATACAACAAAAAATTCCTCAATCTAGGTATTCATGATAATCCCCTTCTCAATGTTTGAACAGCTTGAAAGCAATTTTAAGCACATTGGTGGTGTTATCTGGTGGTAAACATTACCTTCACCAACGTAGGGGCTACACTCCCCATTTGGCGTGTTGTCTGTGCCAAATGCACACATGCCTATGGGAATGGCTGTGCAGAGGCAGCTGTCCTGTGGTGCTGCTAACGTGGGTTATACCGTCCTTGAAGAGAATCCCTGTGGGTGAATCATAAGAGGATGAAGACGCATTTTGTCCAAAGTTTAAAGTCACAAATAAAGCATTTTCTTCATGATGAGACTTATCATCAGGGCTAGAATATGATGACATAGAATATAAATTATGTTTTCATTGCACATATATAAATTGTGATGTTGTATATCTAGGTAAAAATCCTAAAACGTAGAAGTGAATTAGAAAAGTGTTTTAAATACTAGATAAATGTGCATTCTCCTCAATAATAATACATGTATTCAGTTTTACACCGTTAAATTGTTTTTATGCTTTTACTTGATCCTCAGCATAAGTCTATGAGGCAGACAAGGAGATATTGTTTGCTCAGTTAGCTGATGACAAATTATGTACATATTTAATAAAGACAGAAAGATCCTGAATTTGCCCTTGACAAAGCTGAACTGTGGATGGATTAAACACACAGTTCACTGCACCGAAGACCGGATCAAACCCTGCTGCTGTCATTACCCAGACAAGGGAAAGCCAGGGTGATTCTGGCCTGGATTTTGTAAACGGTGTCAATCTATTATTCCCTTTGCTTTGGTGTCGGTGTATTGCTCTGGGAATCGCTGACAGTATCAGAAGAAAAACAAGCTTCTTGATGCCACTTCTGACCTCTGACCACCAGAGGACAGTATTGTTCTCTGCACAGTGTTCTCTGCACAGCTTGCAGAGAACCCGTTCTAGGAGAAACGAGGGCCCCAGCAGTGAGGATACCCCACACCCTCCCAGGCAGGGCCTTGGGATCAGGATGGGATGTGGCTTTGCATCTCCCGTTCCAGATGGCACCTCGTTCGCCAGCCCCATGCACTAGCAGAGCATTGGCCTCTATGCTGGGTAGTGTGGGATGTATGAGGGGAAAGTCTCTTCATTTACACATTCTGCACTGGGGTTTCATTGCGTCTTTTAACCCTTGAAGCCCCTTCCTAAGTGATAAGCTATTAATGGGTGGTTGTTATCATAGGCTCAGAGATTTTTCAGCCTCATTTATTTAATCTCTAGAGAAAGGAAAACAGGAGATGGATTGCTTGAATCATGCTCTTTTGAAAATTACCAAGGGAAGGGAGAGAGAGAAAAAAATCTCTGCTCCCATAATGAGCTACTATTTCAAAACTGCCCTATAAGAAGATACACAGAGCAGTCCCAAGTGTAAGGTTACTTTACTGCTGTTCATGCTTCCGTGGGCGTGGGTGGGTGGAAAGATGTTTCTGGGGACTGCAAAGCAATCCAGTGCTTCTAGAGATAAAAACAGCCTGTAAAACTTTTCTGCTGTGGAGAATGATAGGTTTTGTGGCCTACATGATGTGTGCTTTCTGTGCTGTGAAACCTCTGCACCAACACGGGGCTGCTCACAGCCACACGCCCGGCCTCACAGGTGACACCTTCGCCCTCCTTGGGTTCTGTGTTTCTCCCTTCTCTGAACTGAGCATCTGTCTCCCTTTGACAAGTAGCTTCTGCTATCTTGTGTTTCGAATCAATTTCTAGAGAGATTAGATAGATTTCAATTCCGTGAAGATTTACTATGAATCACATAGTGCTGGACCACGTGCTAACACGTATTCACATATGATGCTGGCTCCAGAGCAAAGTAGGCTGTGAGGGCCTCCAATGTCCCCCTCACAGCCACGGCCTGTCTGGAAGGTGCTGACTTCTGCTGCAGACACAGGCGCTCCCGGCAGCCCCGTGCTCTGTGCCGCTATTCCTGGAAGCATTGGGACGTCTCATCAATGCCCTCCGTGTTCCGCCCTGCACACCCGCCCTTCTACAAGTCTCTTCTCTTAAAGCCTCCTTACATGGCTGCTGTCCATATTGCAGAAGAGGGTAGGGCACAGGGAGCTGAGCCGCAGGAACCCCACGCTGCTGAGCTCCTGTGGCCTTCAGTAAAGTAGGGTTGCCGCTCCCACACCCTGGCCCTGCATCTGCAGTCATCGGCCCAAGGTGAGGACCAGCACATCAAGGCCAAACTCCTTGCCTCGTCCCCCTTTCCACCCCCATGTCTTTGAGAAGCCCAGGCTCATTCTCCCTCAGCCACAGGCTCCAGGCAGTCTCCTCCACAGTGGTCATCTCAGGCACTCTGGGTTCCAGCATGGCCTACACGAACCCTTCCTTAAAAGTGACAGCGCAGGACCTCCCCACTCAGGAAGTTCACATGCACAACTCTGCCCCTTCCTACACTCAGTAAACTGTACAGTGATGCTGACGGAGTGTGAGGTGAGAGTGGTGACGGTGAGTGTGGAAATCCGCCTTAATTTTGTGGGTTACCAACAGCAACCTGTCATTGAATTCATATTTACGCAGCAAGAGCTAAAAGAGATACTACTGAGTATTTTAACACAGACTTCGCTGGTTGTGTGAACCACAGACAGAATCCATCGTTAATGAACTATTTCTGTTACTGCGCTGATCTGCTGTCTGCTTTCCCAGTGGAGTGAGGCCAAACATCCACACTGTGGTTTGCAGTGGGAGAAAGGAAGGCGTGTGTTTGCAGGATGCCAGGGAAGGAAAACTGGGCCCGACCTCTCCATGGTTTACAGCAGGAGTTTTGAAATCTGGAGAGGCAGAGGTTACAGGCAGAGGCATCAATTGATTCACTGAGGCTCTATATTAGTTTGGCCTAGAAGAGTGGGGTGTCATGAAGCAGTGGCCCACAAGTCACAGGTGGATTCAAAGAGTTTCAGATTTGCAGTTGGGTAAGGAGGTGAAGCTTTGTCTGGAAATTGGGGATTAGGAGAATAGAATGTAGTGCTCTGGCCTGTGGGTATAACCTCCTTCAGGCCCCTCAGGAAGAAATTTAGAACAAGGAGCAGTTGTTAGAGTTTAGTCTTCAGTTCTGCATTATCTGAGGTCTCCGAGCCGCAGATCCATGTGGTGGGGGTCTGGGTTTCTGAAAAACATCACAGATACATGCTCAGAGGTTGTCTTTAGCGTCTACAGGGACCCAAACACGCCACAACTTTAACTCCCTTGGTTACTGTTTTAAGTTACTGTTACCTTCTTGCTTGTCAAGTTGCTCATCTACTCTTCAGGGCCAGCTAGGTGCCTGGAATCCCCCTTGAAAGAACTGAAGATTTTCCTTTCATGCTTGAGGGACCTGCAGCCCCCAAGAGGGATCCCCACTCTGTCTCATTTCTTTTTTTTTTTTTTTAATTTATTTATTTCACTTTAGGTGTATACTATATCTGGCATTTCTCCCCATGTTATCCTCCCACCCTCCCCTCCCTCCCCACCCCCTGCCGTCTCTCCCCTCCCTCCCCACCAACTGCCCCCAGTGTGTGATGTTCCTCTCCCTGAGTCCATGTGTTGGTTTGTTGTTAAGAAACCTCCCTCTGATGAGACCGTGAGGTTCTTGGGGTGAACGTGCTGATCTTACATCTTTCCTTTTTTTCCTTTTTGTTGTTCCAGACGGTCTCCACAAACTCCATTTCGAGCATCTGAAGTTTCAGCTGCCACCACTTGTGTTTCTAGCTCACTCCCTCTCCAACAGTCCTCTCTCAGTGACATCCATCCGGTCTCTGCTAAAATGTCACCTTCACAAACACCTTTCCTTACTGTCTTATTTAAAGTGTCAGGCCTCCCCTCCCCTGTCCTGGCATCATTTACCCCTGGCTCTCATCACCACCTGTCATGCCATATATTTTCACCTTATTTATTGCCAGCACCCCCCTGCCCACCCCCACTACAAAATAAGCTCCATGAGGGAGCTTTTGTCTATTTAGTTCACTAATGTATCCTCAATGTCTACAAAAGTGTCTAGCACATAATCAACACTTCATAAACAGGTGTTGAATAAATAAATCCATCAAGCATTTCACACAGCATTTTCCACAAAGTAGGCAGTTAAGAAATATTTATTTCAGCGAACACAGCTATGTTTTCATAAGTTGAGGGAAGTGGAAGGCCAAGGGTCACTTACAGAGGGTGCCACCAGGGCCTAGGGTAGCTCACCAGCTGTTAAAACCTCCAGAGAAGGGATGCATGCAATTCTGAGGGGTAGCAAAATAAGCAAAGAACGTTTTGATATAAAGTCCTTTGGGATTGGAGTCATGGAAGGCTCCAGAACTAGTCGAGCTTGTAGGATCAATCAGCGGAGGATTTCAAAACCATTTGCGCTGCAGTTCTCTTTCGGTGGTATCAGGCTTCCAAACCAAAGATGCTTTTACAAATGCAGACGAGTATACGAAGGGGACCTCTGTAGCAAAAACAAAAGCTCTTTGGATGACACGTGATGTCCTGATAACAGAGCTTCCTGTTACAAAACACAGAGATGTAGAGGGTGTTTAGTGGGGTACCACTTTGCGATATTAACTGTTCTTAATATTTCCTTTTTTTTCCCAGCTGGGAGACTAGATATGAATTTCCCACTGCCCAGGTGTTATTCGACATTGCAGAATGCATGTGTCTAAAAGCATGTCGTTTTATTTTATGTGTGTTAATGGTGTGACATCTGGGGTCCGGCTGAGCCTGGTGGCACTGGCAGTCAGTTAGCCTACAATCCTCTCCAGTTAGCCAATTCCTAGAGAGAGTGAAGGACATCCCCGCCAGGGAGAGCCTTCCAAATGCAAATGAACCAATCCAAAGCCCACACCCCTGACTACCTCCTCTATTGGGAATATCAAATTCAGGGTCATGATTCCCCCTGCCCTGACCACCCCCAAATCAGGTGCCAGACAGTTAGGGACAGCCCCATGCCCAGAGTCTGCTGAAATTATTGAAACTCTCCACCCAGAGCCTGCTCACCCTGCCTTGCCTGCTCCTTCCTGTGGAATCCTCTCCCCGCCACCCAATCCTCCCTACTGTGGTGGATCAAACTTCAAATACCAGGACACACGTGCTGATCAAATTATATATCTAATAATGGGTTTAAAACTATTTCATCCTGGGTGTGGTGGCTCACGCCTATAATCCCAGCACTTCGGGAGGCCGAGGTGGGTGGAACACTTGAGACCAGGAGTTCAAGACCAACCTGGCCAACATGGTGAAGCCCGTCTCTACTAAAAATACAAAAAATTAGCCAGGCATGGTGGTGCATGCCTGTAATCCCAGCTACTCAGGAGGCTGAGGCAGGAGAATTGCCTGAACCCAGGAGGCAGAGGTTTTGGTGAGTCAAGATCACATCACTGCACTCCAGCCTGGGCGACAGAGTAAGACTCTGTCTCAAAAAAAAAAAGTTTTTTTTCAAAGAAGTCTCTTATCATTTGAGTATCATGACCTTCTTTATTAACAATTGAAGAGCAAAAATTCTGGTATTTTATGAGTTTAAATAACGTGCTCTCAAATTTTTATTGACACAGTGCTCTGTTCTTTATTTCCAATTAGGGTGGAATTGTACATTTGATTATGATCAGAGATCAATGATACATTTCATAAAATCAGTGTTGCTCAGTGTTAGAAAGGGTGCTACATATCATTTGGTATTTGGTCTATTTCTTATGTCTTTAGATACAATAAAAAATTGAGTAAAAAGTGTGTGTGTGTGTGTGTGTGTGTGTGTAAGAAGAAAACAAAATATTAGGTCTTATTTTCTGTTTTGTTTTGTTTTTTGAGACAGAGTCCCGCTCTGTCACCCAGGCTGGAGGGCAGTGGCATGATCTCAGCTCACTGCAACCTCTGCCTCCTGGGTTCAAGCAATTCTCCTGCCTCAGCCTCCTGACTAGGTGGGACTACAGGTGCCCGCCACCAGGCCCGGCTAATTTTTTGTATTTTTAGTAGAGATGCGGTTTTACTGTGTTAGCCAGGATGGTCTTGATCTCCTGACCTTGTGATCCACCCACCTCGGCCTCCCAAAGTGCTGGGATTACAGGCGTGAGCCCCTACACTCAGCCTGGTCTTATTTTCTTATTTTAAATCTTTAAATTAATTGAATCCACAGCCATCTAAACGAGCATATTCTATGTCCCTAGATTCTCAGAAGAGTGAATCTGAGGAAAACAAAACAAAGGTTAAAGAACATCAAGTTCTTACATTTTATCAGTTGGTTGGAGCCACATGAACATTCACATATGACACTGGAATGAAATAGTGAGTAAGGTGTTGGTTAATCTGTATGGAATCCATATAAATTTTGTAGCTCATGAAAATATTAGTGGGTCTTAAAACTTGAACAGATAGTGAATCCTTTTCATGAATTCTGACAAAAACACTGTCTATCCCTTTTAGCAGGGCAAGTAATTGCAGAAAACAGTAGAAAAGCACAAGGTAAATCAGTTTTCTTTGCTGTTCAAGATTATTTTCTGAAAGTGTTTAAGTTGCTTTCCTGTAATAAAGAAAATCTCGGCCAGGCGCGGTGGCTCACACCTGTGAGTCACCAGCACATTGGGAGGCCGAGGCAGGCGGATCACGAGGTCAGGGTTTTGAGCGCAGCCTGGCCAACAAACATGGTGACACCTGTCTCAACTAAAAATGCAAAACTTCACCGAGTGTGGCTCATTTCACATCTGTAGTCCCAGCTACTTAGAGTCCCAGCTACTTGGGAGGCTGAGGCAGGAGAATCACTTGAACTCAGGAGGCGGAAGTTGCAGTGAGCCAAGATCACACTGCTGCACTCCAGCCTGGGCTACAGAGCATGACTCCATCCCAAAAAGAAAAGAAAAGAGAGAGAAAGAAAGAGAGAGAGAGAGGAAGGGAAGGAGGGGGGGAGGAAGGGGGAGGGAGGGGGAGGTGGGGGAGGGAGATGGGGGGGGAGGGAAGAAATCGCATATTAAAAAATGTAAGCATTTGGCATGTCTTTCTCCGAGGGCTTGGAAAACAAGTTCCCCACCACATCATATACCTGGAGTGTTGGAATGTTTCATTTTAAATTTGTTAATTTATGGACTTGATAATTTAAATTATAAAATTGCAGACCTTCTTACGGAATTGAATTCTTTCTAAAATGTCCCACAGGAGGTACTCATTTAACTCTGACTTCCTTCTCTGCATTTATAGCCTGGAGAGTTAAACAGCAAAACCTGGATGGGAAAACCAGGGTTTCCAACTGCGAAATTCAGGAAGTAACAACTCATCATCTGTAAAGTGAGAGGGGAATTTTCAGAAAGCATTTAACAGTGACTTTCTTCTCACCACAACGTAGGGCCTTTCACAGATGTTTGTGCCTGGCCACAGCTCCTGTGGGGAGGAGACACTTCTGGCTGACTCGCCACTGTGGGGCATTCATCCTGGAGATGTTGTGGAGGGTGGGAGATCTTCAGTTTCAGCATCACACAGACCTGGCTAGAGGCGGATCTGTAAAGCGACATTCAGCAATTGAGATGTGACCTACTACCTGTAGACAGAGAAACCAGAGTTTTCTATAGCTGGAATAAATGCCCTTCATCAAGAAAGTGGCCAGCCCATTATAGACTCATTGGAAGAAACAAATAATTTTTAAAAAGAGAAACAAGAAGAAAAAATATGTAGGTCAGAAATATAGGGTCAGATATATCATCCTGGATTTTGTGTTCACCAGTTCCTAGGGACGGGGGATTTTGGTCCCCACCAGAAACAAATTCACATAACTTGTAGCTTGGTTGTGTGTTACACACAGCGCAAGTCGTGACTCCAGGGTTGGTGTGTGGGCTGGTTCCATTCTCCCATCATTCGATTCTTCTGGTTGCAGAAGGGGCAGGTGAACTTGGTCTCCAGTGTCTTCTGCTTGGGGGCAGCTTCCATTTTCATATTTTGCTTCCTGTGTCCCCAGGAGTGTGAACCTGTCCTCACTTTCTCATGAGACAGTGGCCGTGTGTGTGTGTGTGTGCATTCGTGTGTGTGTGTACATGTGTGGGTGCATGTGCGTGCATGCACACACACGTGTGTGTGTGCATGAGCATGTATGTGTGTTCCGGTCACCTTACAAGCCTGAGAAACAGGGTCACAGTAACAGTGATAACAGCACTGTCACCAGCACAGGACATGAGCATCCTGCCAAATTCTCCCAAGACACTTTTGGAGATCACTAGGTGTGTGTGACAGAGAAAGGGGTGAGGGGAGCAGTGGGTTTCATTGTCCAGTCGGATACCTGGAGACCTGCACCTGGCACATTTCACTAATCCCACCGCATTCCAGGAGCTGCGGCCCTTTCTCCCCACCCCAGACTCGCTGGACTGCACTGATGGCCTCGTCGTGCAAAATCAAATAAAAGGTCATCTGTGGAGAAGTGAGGAGCATGTCTCTTCCGTGGTTCTCTGTTCCTTTCTGTTGGCTAGTGCAACCTGAAGTCGCTGGGCTTTTTTCTTTAAAGTTCTCCCTCTCCCAGGACCAAGTCTGTGGGTGTGGGGCGGGGACGGAGCTGAAAGGTGGGCACCTGGCTGCACGCAGGTCACCCCTCCCCCATGAGGAAGGCTTTGTTCACAGCCGGCCTCAGCTGCCTGAGTCCTTTCCTCACACTGGGCTCCCTTACATGAACAGATCTCTGGTGGCCCCAACAGAAAGCCAGTGACACAGGTCCATGTTTACCACTCAGCCGAGGCTGCGGTTTATACTGCCTGTGCCTGTGTGTGCGCACACCAGTGTTATTAATGCCGCTGCTCGTTGAAATCACCCACCCCGTTTCCAAAATACATGGACACCTGGACCTCGCCTATGCCCACGTGAAACAGAATCTCCAAGCAGTGGGTCGCATACACCTGTTGTTTTAAAGTCTCTGCAGACCATTCTGATGCGCGGTGAAGACCAAGAACCGCGGTGTGTACACACGGTGTAGGGTAGGGCTGGGCACAGCACTGTCTGAAAGTGCTCAGGTGGCCGGGCGCGGTGGCTCACGCCTGTAATCCCAGCACTTTGGGAGGCTGAGGTGGGTGGATCACCTGAGATCAGGAGTTCAAGACCAGCCTGCCCAACATGGTGAAGCCCTGTCTCTACTAAAAATACAAAAATTAGCTCGATGCGGTGGCGGGTGCCTATAATCCCAAGTACTTAGGAGGCTGAGGCAGGAGAATCACTTGAACCCTGGAGGCAGAGGTTGCAGTGGGCTGAGATAGTGCCGTTGCACTCCAGTCTGGGTGACAAAAGCGAAACTCTGTCAAGAAAGAAAGAAAAAGGAAGGAAGGAAGGAAGAGAGAAAATAGAGAATTAATGAGAAAAAAATTACTATATGTACTCAGCAATGTGTCATAAAGGTATACGCCTCACAATACATCTATCATTTTCAGTGCATTAAACGAGCTGTGAATGTCTTGGGAAAAGAGAGTTTGGAGAGATCCCAGAAACAAGGAAAGATCAGCTAGAAAGGAGTACAAGGAAGATGTCCAGCTCCCCATCCGATACCTGTACTGGAGCAGCAACAGGCTCAGCTCAGTCAGGGCTTCAGAGCAGAGTAAGTCTCTGCAATAAAGATGGTGACCCTAGGCTGTGTATGTTACAGGCGCATTATTACTGAGTATTTTCTGTGTCCAGGAATTGGGGTAGGTGCTGGAAGGCAGGGGCAAGCTCTGAGAAATGGACTCTGAGAAATGCAGTTTCCTTCGGAGAAGACAAACATTAAATGGATAATTACAAATTAATTATGAATAGGCACAGAACTAAGAAGACACACTAGGCATTTGATTGCTAACAGACGACCCAGCTACCCAGTTACATCCAGGGGCCAGGAATGTTTCTTGGAACTGAAATATAAAGAATAAATAGAAGTTAATTAGATCCAAAGAAGAGCAAAGAGCATTCTTGGTGGGCAGAACCATGTGTGTGAAGGTCAGTAAGTGGGAAGGGGACGCCAGAGGCAGGCAAAGGGGTGCAACCCAGCATGGCTGGAGGAGGAAACTCTCGCACGTCAGACTCCAGGCCTTGGGAGACAGTCACATGAGTTATAAGCACCTTAAATTTAATGCCAATTTAAGTTTCCTTAAAGCCTGTCAGTTTGCTTGTGGCATAAAATGAAGTTCTGAAGAAAAGTATCTTTATTTCAACAAAGATGAATGTCAGGATAACAGACAACATTATCTTAATAGGCGGGGTCAAGGACATTTCAGATAGATCAAAGCACAGAGCAGCAATTTAAATTACTCTAATTTTCTTTATGTTGTTATTTGATCTATGCTTAAGGACTCTGAAAAATGTAGTTTCCTTCAGATCTCTTAAAAGACTGTGATGTTGGTCGCGATTATTCTGGTTGCAAGGGACAGAAATGCCATTAAAAATTGCTATAACAAACCAGACAACTAAAAAGGAACATGTTGCCTCACATTGTTTGAAAAGTCCCAGAGAAGATATCATTACTGGCATACCCAAATCAAATGCTATTATGCAGACCTCGTCTTTATGTCTCAGCTCTGGTTTTCAAGATGTGAACTTCACTCTAGGGCAGGTTCCGGTCATGGCGACGCGATGTTTTTCACCGCCCCAGGCTCACATGATAGCAGCTTAGCAGCACTATGGGAAAGGAAGCTCACTGTTTTCTCAATGGTTCAAGTAAAGTCCAGGCCAACTCTCCCTTGAACACCTTGGGTCATGTGATCATCCTTAAACCAACACTGAAGCCAGAGGTCTGGGATATGCCAATGGTCAGACTAGGATTAACCAGAGCCTGGAGTTGGCATCAGCAACCCCAAAACCACATGGTCTGGAAGTGAAGAGGAATGCTATGGCTCGCTGAAGAAAATCAAGATGCTGTTATCAAAGGAATCAATGGAATAGGGGCAGCAAAAGGAACGGATCTTCTCAATCCAACTTGAATCTTTTTTTCAGTTATTCAGAAAAGTCTGTTTAGGGTGATTGGATTCAGTCTTGCTTCACCCACAGTTAATCGTGCTAATTTGCTACTGTAAAGTTAATGAAAAATCTAAAATGTTTAATAAATCATTATATATGATTTTGTTTTATACAGAATTATACATAAGGCAAATTTTATAGAGCAAATCCAATATTACCATGCTATGAATAATCATGCAAAAACATCAGTATATTTAACTGGATGTCTGAAATTAACTGACTTAGAACCTAGAGAATAAAGAAAAAAAATCTCAGATTTTTTGTAGGCCTGAAGAAAAGTAGTTGCGAAACAGGGCCTAGAGTTTTACATGTCAGTAGAAATAAAGCCACTTCGTAGATTTTAAATACAAGCCATTGAAAGAAAACTTAGACATTAAAATATGCATTCATACATTGATTGGTTTGGTGGCATTATGTGAAATATGATTCAGCCCTAAAGTCTCTATGGAGTTTGTTTATTGTGATAACGTGGAACGTGAATAGCCAAGATTCTGAAACCTGAAAACTCTTCCAATATTAACATAACAGAAAAAAAATTAGAACATAAAATCTCATGTTTATGAGTGACCAGTTTGTCTGAATTCTTAAGTTTCATGTTCTAAACAGTCATGCTGTCAGTTCAGAGAATGTGGCTCCTAAAATCAGATATAGTCATGATCTCACTTTTGCTAAATAAGAGTGTGTTATTAACATGACATCAATAGAATGAAGGACAAAACCAAACGATCATCTCGATAGACACAGAATAAGGATTTGATAAGATTCAACAGCCTTTCATGATAAAAATATGTAATAGGTATAGAAGAAACGTATCTTAACACAATAAAGACTGTATATGACAAAACCTGAGCTAACATCATACTAAACTGGAATAAGACAGGGATGCCCACTCTCACCATATGTATTCAACTAATACTGGAAGTCCCAGCCAGAGCTATTCGGCAAGTAAAAGAAATAAAGTCATCTAAATTAGAATGGAGGAAGTCAAATTGTCCCTTTCTGCAGACAACATGATTTTACATTTGGAAAAACCTAAACTCTACCATAAAACTCTTAGAACTCATAAACAAATTCAGTAAAGTTGCAGGATTCAAAATCAGCATACCAAAAATTGGCAGTGTTTCTGTACACCAGTGATGAATTAGCTGAAAAGGAAATCAAGAAAGCAATCCCATTTACAATAGCTACAAAAATAATAAAATACTTAGGAATAAATTTAACCGAGGAAGTGAAAGATCTCTGCAAGAAAATCTATAAAATGCTAATGAAAGAAGTTGAAGAGGACACAAAATATAGAAAGGCAGCCCATGTTCATGAACTGGAAGAATATATATTGTTAAAATGACTATACCCAAAGCAATCTACAGATTGAAGGAAATCCCTACCAATAATATTCTTCACAAAAAGAGAAAAAACAATCCTAAGATTCACACAGAACCACAAAGGATCCCTAAGAGTCAATGCAATTCTAAGCAAAAAGAACTCAGCTGGAAGCATCACACTACCAGATTTCAAAATATACTACAAAGCTGTAGTAACTAAAATAGCATGGTGCTGGTATAAAAACAGACACATAGATCAGTGGAATAAAATAGAGAATCCAGCAATAAGTCCAGGTATATACAGTCAATTGATGTTTGACAAAAGTGTCAAGAACGTATATTGAGGAAAGGACAGTCTCTTTAATAAATAATGTTGGGAAAACTTGATATCCACACACAGAAGAATGAAGCTAGACCCATATATCTCATTATACACAAAATATCAACTCAAGATGGATTAAAAGCTAAAATGGCTAACCTGAAACAATAAAACTACTAGGAGAAAGCATAGGTGAAACATTGCAGAACATTGGTTTAGGCAAAAATTTTACTTAAGACCTCAAAAGCACAGGCAACAAAAACAAAAATAGACAAATAAGACTATATTAAACTCAAAAGCTTCTGCACATCAACGAAAACAACAGAGTGAAGAGACAACCTGCTGAATGGGAGAAAACATTTAAACTATTCATCTGATAAGGGACTAATATCCAAACTATACAAAGAGCTCAAACAACTCAACAGAAAAAAAACCACAACTAATCTCATTTAGAAAGTAGAGAAGGATATGAATAGACATTTTTCTCTCTTTCTCTTTCTTTCTTTTTTTTTTTTTTGACACAGGGTCTGTCTCTGTTGTCCAGGCTGGAATGCAGTGGCATGATCTTGACTCACTGCAACCTTTGTTTCCTGGGCTCAAGACATTTATTTAAAGGAGATATACAATAGCCAATAAGTACATGAAAAAATCTATAACATCATTAATCATCAGAGAAATGCATATCAAAACCACAATGAGTTATAGTCTCACTCCAGTTAGAATGGCAATTTTCAAAAAGGCAAAAAACAACAAAGGCTGCCAAGGGTTAAAGGGAACTCTTGGCCGGGCGCGGTGGCTCACACCTGTAATCCCAGCATGCTGGGAGGCCAAGTTGGGGGGATCACATGGTCAAAAGATCGAGACCATCCTGGCCAACATGATGAAACCCTGTCTTTACTAAAGATACAAAAATTAGCTGGGTGTGGTGGCGCACACCTGTAATCCCAGCTACTTGGGAGGCTGAGGCAGGAGAATCACTTGAACCTCGGAGGTGGAGGTTGTAGTGACCCAAGATCGTGCCACTCACTCCAGCCTGGTGACAGAGCGAGACTCTGTCTCAAAAAAAAAAAAAAAAAAAGGGAACTCTTATATACTATTAGTGGGAATGTAAACTAGTACAGCTGCTCTGAAGAACAATTTAAAGTTTCCTCAAACAACTACAGATTGACCTACCATATGATCTAGCAATCCCATTGCTGGACCATATAATCCAGAGGAAAGGAAATCAGTATATACATATACATATACATATACATATACATATACATATACATACACACACATACATACACACACACACACACACACACACATATGAATGAGACGGAGTTTTGCTCTTATTTTTGCTCTTATTGCCCGGGCTGGAGTGCTGTGGCGTGATCTTTGGTCACTGCAACCTCCACCTCTCAGGTTCAAGGGATCCTGTTGAGCCAAGATTGTGCCACTGCAACCTCTGCCTCTGGGTTCAAGGGATTCTCCTGCCACAGCTTCCGGAGTAGCTGGGATTATAGGCATGCGCCACCACACCTGGCTGATTTTTGTATTTTTAGAATAGACAGGGTTTTACCATGTTGGCCAGGCTGGTCTTGAACTCCTGACCTCAAGTGATCCACCCGCCTTGGTCTCCCAAAGTGCTGGGATTACAGGTGTGAGCCACTGCACCTGATGGCAATCAGCATGTTAAGAGATATCTGCATCCCCATGTTTATTGCAGCACTGTTCACCATAGTCCAGGTATGGAATCAACCTGGGTGTTCATCAAAAGATGAATGGACACAGAAAATATGTATACACACACACACACACACAAACACAGACACACCTACACATACACATGCACGGGGAATACTATTCAGGCATAAAAAAGAATGAAATTCTGTCATTCACAGAAACATGGATGGAACTGGAGGTCATTATGGTGAGTGAAGCAAGTCAGAAACAGAAAGATAAACACTACATGTTGTCAAATGTGTTGAACTGGAAGTTCAACTTTTTTCAAGCTAAAAAAGTTGTTCTCATGAAGTAGAAAGTAGATACTATTTATTGACAGGGAGAGATTGGTTAAAAGATACAAAGTTACAGCTAATAGGAGGAATTTGTTCTACTTTCTATATCACTGTGGGCTGACTGTAGTTAGCAATAATTTATTATATATTTTCAAATAGCTAGGAGAGAGGTTATTGAATGTTCCCAACACAAAGAAATAATGAATGTTTGAAGTGATGGATATGTTAATTATCCTGATCTGATCATTGTACATTGTGTGTATTGAAACATCACTATGTACACATAAATATATATAATTATTATATGTCCATTTAAAAAATAAAAAATATTTTTTGGTTACAATACACTGTTCATTTACTTCACCTATCCATCTTTGCCAAACAACTAAGAAGTTTATGACTTGAACACTGAATAAAGCTAGTCAAAAGTACTGAAAATTTACTAGACAGTTAAACAATGTTTGTGAATAGTATTTTTTAAAAAATTATTTGTAAAACTTTGGAAAATTCAGTAGCTCATGACTCAATCTATGAACATGTAGTGGAAAGTGACAAAATTAAAATGTAAATTTATATTCCACAAAACTTTGAATTGTAAAAAATATGATTGTTATGAAATGCAAAAAATATGAAATAGTACAGGATACCTATTAATAGTATTTGACTTACAAAGTTCTACCATGCTAGCAAAACAGACATTGCACGCGGAAACTAACTCCGCCACCTGCAACAGTCACGTCAAGGTCAGGAACTTACTTTTAGGAAGCAGCAGCTGAGTGCCAAGCCCTTCTTATCTCAGTTAGTACCAACCCTATTACACAGATGAGTCCATTGAGACGAGAGAAGATCAAGAAACTTGCCCAAGGCCACACAGATATTAACAGGTCTGATATCTGAATCTAAGTCTAGCTCCTTAGCCTGTGTCTCTTCAGTTCCGCCAAAGAGCATTAAGCACCACAATTTTGTTTGTTTGTTTTTTGCAAGAAGGAAGTTCATTTCTGTGTGCTGATATAGGCCAAACATAAATTTACCACAGATATTGTTACTTTTTCCATAGGTCTACACATGCTTTAAACTCATTTGTTATCTTTTTTATATGAGTGTGAGTCTGTCTGTCTTTAACAGCAGTAAAGTATTCAAACAGATCCTTTCTGTTTGACAATTCTGATCTAATTATAGAGGAGATATTACACGGCAAATCCGATTACAATTGAGACACTATTATTCTCGGATATTTTCAGGGTATAATCTTGCTTTTCAAATAAGTCAGTGTATCAGTGATGTTTCTGAAGTTTCTTTTAAATTTCAGGTGTTATGGAAAATTCAGTTAGTACAAATCAAGTCTTATGTATTTTGTATGTAATCTGTGCCACATATAAATGACCACTTCGTAGGAAATTTGATTTTCGTAAGAGTCAGTTTGGTTCAGAGCCCACCAAATCAAATGCTTCTGTATTTGGTACATCATTTTCCCAACCAGTCTTCCCGGAAAAACTCCACCTGTTAATTGCTCTTTAAAAAGGAAGCCAAATTCAGTTCCTGGAGTCATATTTTATTTGTTCCCTCTAGCAGCCTCTCTGACTGGTACACTCTTCATACCTTTTTTTGCCCTCAAGCCATTTCCATTTTGCAGAATGCAATTTCTGGTTGAAGCGGGTGCTTTAGAGGAATGAGGTCACTGGAATATCATTTGCCAGATCTCGCCACCAAAGGACGATGACCAAGGACTGAGTGGAAAATCTCACACAAAGCCAGATTAGAATGTGTGCTAACGAGACGGCAGTGTTGCTTACAGTGATGCTATCTCTCAAAGGCAGCACAGTTCCCCAAAACACCCCAGTTGCCTCCAGCTCTCCTGGGCAGACCCAGAGACTGCGTCTGGAGGTGACCTCATTTCCAGGAGCTTTGTTTTCTCTCCCACGCAAGTGGCCCGCACAGGCTCTAAAGATGAAGGGGCAGCATTAGGAAAAAGTGCCGTCTCCGGCTACAACTATGTTAAATGCAGCTCATTGCTTCATGCCACCCGGTTTCATTAAAATCATGGTCTCCTGTAGAGGATTTCAGTAGACGGAAAAACAACAGACTTGGAGCCCTCAGTATGAGTTCATGGTTACTTGCTATACGATTTTGGTTTAAGTCACTTAAGTTCTCTGTGCTTCACATTCCTCACTGTTAAAAATGGAGAAAACACAATACTTAAGAAACAGCTCAGACGTAAGGAAGCATTACATAACCCTGTAAAGGATAAAGACTTATAAACAGACATGATCATATGCTTGATAGCAAACTAGAAAAAACAAAACTTCAACCTTTGAACATGAACAAAACTATAGTAGCAACCCCAATGGTAATATGAGTGCTGTGATACGATCAACCCAATTTACCTTCAGAGGGTGTTGTTTTTTTCTTAATCAGAAAGGAGTTCTCAACAGGTATTTTTTGTATGCATCTGAACAAGCATAACTCCCATGAAATTATGCTTTTCATGGAAACTTTGACCATATAAATCTTGGCAGGGTTTGGGTAATATTTCTGGAACTCTGAAAGGACTCTTTCATTTTAATTCCCATGAAAGGCTTTATTTTTATATACTGTGCTAGGAAAATCTGAAAAGAAGAAGAAAGCACCGTCATCCTTCCGACAGGGTAGCCGAGTCGTAAATGCATGGCCCAGTGTCACCTTCACCATCACTGCCATCTGCGTGTAAAACGAGCCTTTCCACCTTCAGTCACTAATTGTTCATTTCACACTTAGTCATTTCATAAATTCATGTTTGCACAGTACGTTAATACATTGACATTTTCACCTCAAGGCAGTTTTTGTGCAAAGATATTTATCTCACCCAGCGATTTATCCCACAGCAAGAGATTCCCCCAGCTGTCTTCTTCTAAAACTCCTGAACTTTATAAAGCACAGTGACTCTTTCAGGTTATTGCAGTGGTGGCCCAGTCGAGACGCTATGCTAGCTTTCTGGGAGAGTTAATGGACTTCAAGGCTTCACAATGTGCCCTAGAGAAGCGCAACGACTGGGAGAAGCATCTCGCTGTAGGCGACTGCTCCGCGCTTACTTACACCAAGTTTTCAGGGTTGCAGGACTTATATTCTTAGTAGTAGAATTGAAACATGGAACGTTGAAGGATTGAGTAGTACTAAGGCCTGAAACACAGCACCCTCTGTGTATGAGGAGCACGTAAGTCATCTTTCTTCAGTGAAACGGCCTCCAGGTTGTTTTGCCAAACCACGCCTCTCTAACAGTAGGAGATTGTCAAGGCTTCAATTAGTAAATCCCTAAGCACCAAAGTTAATGATGTGAGCAGTGAAAAGTAGTGGCAAAGTCATTCCCAGGGAAGGGGAGAGTCAGAGCAGCCGCCATCTCCCCTGGGCAGGAAGGAGGACTGGAGTCTACCACAGAAAGAGGTGTTTGCGCTCCCTCCCGAAAAGGAAGGAAAACTATCTGATCATTATTATTGCTAGGTAAGTTTCAGTAACAGTTTTCCAAGCCATAAAAGACCGCAAAGGATGCCTGGGTGCTAACTGCTCTTAAGACAGTAGCTCAAGTCTTGTGCACAATCAGGGAAAATATGAACATACGTTTAAGAAATGAAGGAAAGGAGAAGGATAAAAACGGATTTCTCCTTGATAAGCGAAGTTGGGAATCTCTGACTAGTATAGTAATAAAGACTGCACCATTTAGTAACTGAGAGTAGTGTCAGTGCTCACAGAAAAGGGGAGGTCAATTTGTATAAAATAGATGGTACACTACTGAAATACAAAACTAAGCGTGAATATGGAAAGTAATGATGGAAGACCACATATGTCAAAGGTTTGGTTAAAGCTTCAGGCCCTGGAGACTTCCAAGCCAGGATATTTAATGGGCGAATGAAATTAATCCACATGTAGATGCCATCTTAGGGAAGCTATGAAAGCCTGTGGACACTGGGAATTTTATCCTTAGATTACAATGAGGAAAGAATTCCTCGTGAGGAAGATCGCTGTTCTGATGGAGGCCTCTGGATGTCCAGCCAAACCTCCCTTCCATTCCTCCAGAGTGACCAGCCTTGTTGCTGGGCCCTTCGCTGCCCAGTCAGACACCACGTTTCCAAGTCAACCTCGCAGAACAGGTACAGTGGTTCTCACCAACGAAATGAGAATAAAGTGATGTTTACTGCTGGTCCTGGCCTTCAAGTTTTGGGCAAGCACGCTTCCATACTTTCTATCTGTCTCTCTCTAAAATACTGAGGTCCTATTGAACCCTGGGGAAAACACCCCAGGGCATGGAGGAAAAGATGGAAGGAACTGGTTCCCTGGAAGGCCCCCGTGGAGAGGGCCACACCGCCCATTCAGACCACTCACCTCAGTATGCTTACATGAGAATGAAATACGTTTGGTTTTTTAAATAGCATGAACGTGGTTTCCATTTGTTTTATGCCTGTTGTCTTGGCATCATTACAAATGGCATTCCCCTTCACTGTCAATTGAAATTTCACTGTCTCTGAATTACACAGTCACCCTATTTTGACTCAGGGTATCATGGCACCTCTTTATATTGGCAGCTTAGTTTCCCTACAACTGATACAGGAGCCAGCACTTGCACCTCGAATGCTAACACAACAGGACCCAAAATCTGTCGACTGAGTAAGCGATCAGGAGGTGGCAGAGGAAGGCCTGGGTGGAGAACTAGCAAGCCTCGTTATGCTCTGGTGAAATGTTTGGAAGACTCTCCCCTGTGATAACCCGAGAGGCAGACCACGTGTCCTGACCAAACTCGGAGCCGTGGTGTCAGAGTGTGGCTCTGCGTCGCTCGGCCTTGCTGCCTTAGGGAGGTATCACAAGAGAAACATGGGCAAGAGCTGGCTCCTTTTAAAGCAGAGATGGAAGAATGCAGATGGGGCTGGGGCTGGAAACCCCTCCTGCTTCTGTGCTCTCAACAGCAGGAGATACGTAACTTGGTTTTCAGAGCCTTTCTTAAAGGCCTACTGTTAAGCCAAAGCCAGAAAGACCTGATTAAGGATGTTACTTCTACATATAAACTCCATGTTTCCCATGGCCTCAAACTTGGTGCCTCTACAGTAAAGAGATGGATGGATCCTGGAAGCCAGGCCATCAGGCAGGCCTAGGACTACATGCAGGATGGAGCTCCGTGTGCGGTTTCTGGAACCCGGGACTCAGTGGAAGAAAATAAACCCACTAAGAAGCCTATTGAATTTTTAAAACCACAATCCTGGTTTACAAATGCCTGTGACTACTTGAAACCTAAGCAAGTATTTAGCACGGCTCCGCTTTGGATATGGGTGTTAACATAATGATTAGAGAAGACCCTCTCCAAAAGGTGAAGCCAGCTGTCATAGCCAGGTGTCACTAGAGATGGTGATCAAGAGTCATTCTGGGAGGCGCAGACGCAGCCACAGCGGGGGGACGTGAGCAAGGACGCGTTCAGGGGCACAGCAGAGGAGCGTGAGCATCTCCTGCCCAGCTGGGACCATTAGAGATCTGCCCTGTGCCCCTCCCTGGCCCCAGCTGTGTCCTCCCTGCAGATGCGCTGTTCCAGCTCCACTGCTGTGGTCGTGAGTGGGAGGGACATAGACAACTGGCCTTGTAGCTGGAGGCCACCGGACAGTGAGCTGCTACCTCTGGACCAGATGAAAAAGACCCTCCAGGCTGGGCGCGGTGGCTCACTCCTATAATCCCAGCACTTTAGGTGGGTGGACCACCTGAGGTCAGGAGTTCAAGACCAGCCTGGCCAACATGGTGAAACCCTGTGTTTACTAAAAATACAAAAAAATTAGCCAGGCATGGTGGCAGACACCTATACTCCCAGCTACTTGGGAGGCTGAGGCAGGAGAATTGCTTGAACCCAGGAGGTGGAGGTTGCAGTGAGCCGAGATTGTGCCGCTGCACTTCAGCCTGGGTGACAGAGTGAGACTCCATCTCAAAAAAGCAATATTAAAAAAAAAAAAGAGCCTCCAATACCTTGGGAACCTAGATCTTGGGCTGGGGGCAAGACAGAGGGGAACTCTGGGGTTCTCCAGGGAGGGCAGCACATATGCCTGCGTGTGGGAAAAGAGCACTCACAAGCATCAGGTGACACTGGCGGGGTCTGAGGGGGACACAGCCAGTTACCAGATCTGCTTCACATTTACCTGGAAACACTGTGCTGGTCCTTGACTTGCGGCTGGCCTTCCAGGGTGCTGTTTCTGAGCTTTCCGTGGAGAGAGTGGTGGCCTTGTGACTGAGTTCCACCCAATGGAGTTTGAGTGGAAGTGACATTTGCCACTCTGGATCAGGGCCTTAAAACACCGATCACGCACTTCTCAACCCTCTCCCTTCACCCGAGCTGGGAGATGCAGGCGCCTCTTATTGGGTTCCCATCAGGCAGGAGAGGATGTCCTAACGAAATGGGATGAATGTGTTCTTTGCCAGCCTGCACTTCCCACCACTGAGGGATGGTTTTCAGAGAGAGAAATACACATAAAGGTTTTTATGTCATTATTTGGGGGGATTTGTCACCGTAATAAATCTTCACGCTGATGCTAACCAATTATAGCTATTTGTAAATTCAGTTCATCCATCTGTTGGGTAATGCCATGTGTGGTAACACCTGCATGGTGTCAGACACCACAATAGATTCCTAGGCCCATGTGCTGGGCCACCAGCCAGTCACTACCACACTGTGCTCAGGTGTGGCGCTGTGCCCACGGCCTCTCGGCAGGCCTGGGGGCTTCCGGCCGTGCCATGCCTACAGAATCTGGGTGTACGCAGTGGGACTGGAACCCAGAGCTTGCTGATGCTCGAACTGTTTATCTTTCCATTTATAGATGTTCAATTTGGTAACAGATTTGTAAACACACTAAAATTTTTCAGGAATGTAGGTTTCGCCTGTGTGTGTGTGTGTGTGTGTGTGTGTGTGTGTGTGTGTAACATACCAGCTATGTTTATTTTACCTTTTCTATTAGACGTTAAAATTATTTTGCCAACATTTTGATAACTTGATTTTGTAATATAAATAAATAAAAGCATATGCCTCATGCCAATTTTACTTCATACACTTAGATTCTGGGAATTTTCCATATAATGCAAGTTATAATTTTGGATTTTGAATAAAGCAACATTTTAGAACTTTGAGAGTTCACGACTGCCATAAATACTGGGCAGAATGTATCTTTCCATGTCTTAGCATATATTGAACTTTGTAAAGAAATTGTCATTAAAACCTTTAAAGAAAAATACACTTTGGAAGGAATGTTCTTTGGTTTATCTTGGTAAATTCTCCCTAGTTAGCTAAGATCTTATTATGGAATGTTTATTTCTTTGTGAAGGAAAAGCTGAAGGAGAGTGTTTCCCGTCAGGTAAAACAATGCATGATGTCCAGATAGTTCCTACCTTTGCTAATATAAAACAGGAAAAATACAGGAAAAGAACAATTTCCTAATATTAAGGTATGAAGGTATGTTCTGGAGGCTCCATTCACTTTCTTTAATTATTAAGTATGTTCTGGGCACCTCGGATGTGCCAGCTGGTAGCCCCGGGGTTGCCATTGACAGCCCAAGGGCTGTATGCACTGCTGCTGGGCTGGTATTAACGAGCACCCTCCGGAGAGCTGGAGGAGCAGTGGCAGCAGAGTAGGCAGGTCCCTTCCCTGTTGAAGGCTCTAGTCCAGTGCAGCCTCCTCTAAGGGTGTGGGCTGTTAGATATAACAGTTTTATCTCTCCCATTATGAATGTTCCTCTACCGTAAAGCAGGCAGCATCTGCTCTCTTTTGGGAACTTCTCTTTAGTACCTAACATCTCTAATTACATCTGGTGAATGTCCACTTATTTGTAGCTCCTTCTTGTTCATTTTTCAGATATTAGCATACATGTGACATCCTTAAGGAAGCCTGCCCTGAAACCCTAGTCTCGTTAAGGTTTCTTTTCTTTTTTTTTTGAGATGGAGTTTCGCTCCTGTTGCCCAGGCTGGAGTGCAATGGTGTGATCTTGGCTCACTGCAACCTCCGCCTCCTGGGTTCAAGCAGTTCTCTTGCCTCAGCCTCCCAAGTAACTGGGACTACAGTGTGTGCTACCATGCCCAGCTAATTTTTGTATTTTTAGTAGAGATGGGGTTTCACCATGTTGACCAGGATGGTCTTGATCTCTTGACCTTGTGATCCACCTGCCTCGGCCTCCCAAAGTGCTGGGATTACAGGCGTGAGCCACTGCACCCGGCCAAAGTTTTCTTTTCTATGATCTCATAAAACTGGATGTATTTTCTTTTAGGTGTTTTCTCACATGATGATTATAACCTTCTCTTAAATAATTATTTGATTTTTTGCCTCCTGTCTACCGGACTATATGCTCTCTGAGGTCAAGGACTACTGATTTTTAAATACTTAAATTTTTTTTTTTTTTTTTTTTAAATAGAGGCAAAGTCTCACCCTGTGGCCCAGGCTGGTCTTGAACTCCTGGGCTCAAGTGATCCTCCCACCTCAGCCTCCCAAAATGTAGGGATTACAGGTGTGAGCCAATGTGCCTGGCCATGGACTATTGATTTTAATTCATGAGCCTATCTCCTGGCACCTGGCACAGTTATGGGTTTAAAAGAAACAAACAAACAAAACACTCCCACAAGCATGTAAATATCAATTGTTATAATTTGTTAGATGAATGGATGAAAGGTGAATGTATTGTCTTGATGTTGGCAACAGTGCTAATCTGAAGATTGTATCACTTTCTCATAATTGGTAAACATTGATTTTTATTCTACTTTTTTTTTTTTTTTGAGATGGAGTCTCACTCTGTTGCCCAGGCTGGAGTGCAGTGGCACAGTCTCGGCTCACTGCAACCTCCGCCTCCTGGGTTCAAGTGATTCTCCTGCCTCAGCCTCCTCAGCAGCTGGGATTACAGGTGGCTGCCATCACACCTTGCTGATTTTTGTATTTTTAGTAGAGACAGGGTTTCACCATGTTGGCCAGGCTGGTCTCAAACTCCTGACCTCAGGTGATCCACTCGCCTCGGCCTCCCAAAGTGTTGGGATTACAGGCATGAACCACTGTGCTCGGGCTTATTTTACTTTTTAGGGTCACATATGTTTTGTAAACAATGTTGAGTAAATTATTCAAGAAACCAGATGTCCCTTCTTTGAAATTCTCATAATCCTAATGAAGTTGGGAAAGTCCCTCTCACCACCGCAGATTTCTATTTTGTCGAAATCTTACTGCCACGTTGCCTCCAGCCTGGCTCCCGACACCTTCAGGACCTGCATCCTAGGTGATCGTGCATCGCCAGGCAGCAGCTAAGGCCATAAGAATGAAAGAGCGAAAGATGGAAGCAGACCCTGCAGTTCCAAGAAAGGGTGAGGAACATGTAAATCATAGAGCAGGCGTCCATTTATGTGAGGATGGATGGCAATTGGATTAATGTTCAGAAACAGTGACACAGGCACAAACTGAGACACTAAGATGGCCCAACCAGAGGTTTCTAACATATGCCCTGCCAAAGCAGTGTGCCACGTAGGATACAGAAAGCTGTGGGGCTGCTATGAAAGAAAGAGCTGAAACCTGTTGGGAGCATGTGGGGATGCAACACATTGTGTGGTGAACTTCATGTGTCAGCTTGACTGCACTAAGAGAGGCCCAGATAGCTGGTGACACATTAGTTCTGTGCGTGTGGTGAGGGGGGTGGGAAGGGTGCTTCTGGGAGAGACTAGCATTTGAATTAGTGGCTGAGTAAAGAAGATCACCCTCCCTAATATGGGTGGACATTAGTCATTCCATTCTGGGCTGGAATGGAGCAAAAAAATCAGAGGAAAGGCAAGTTCTGTCTTTTCTGGAGCTGGAACATCCATCTTCTCTGCCCCCCTCACCTTGGGGCTCCTGGTTCTTGAGCCTTCAGACTCTAAGACTTACATCAACAGCCATGCTGGTGCTCAGGCCTTTGGCCTCGAGCTGGGAGCAAGACCAATGGCTCTCCTGGCTCTCAGGCCTTGAAGCTCAAACTCAAGTACATCACTGGTTTTCCTGGTTCTCCAGCTTACAGACAACACATCATGGGACTTCTAGGTCTCCATAATTGGGCAAGCCAACTTCCATAATATATTATCTACACACACAGACACACACACACACACACACACACATTATTGGTTCTGCAGAACTCGGACTAATACATATATGAAGATACACGCGATTTTAATTGGAGTCCCCTGAACCAGACCCTGAGGCAAGTAGTTTATTTATTGTATACATGTAAGGAGTGTAAGTGCAACTTTGTTACATAGGTATACTGCACAGAGGTGTAGGCTGAGCTTTTAGTGTATCTATCACTCAAATAATATACATTGTACCCATTAAGTAAGTTGTCATTATCCACCCCTGCTGCTCGATAGCTATCATTCCACACTTTGTCCACATTTACTCATTATTTAGCTCCCACTTATATGAAGATACGATAGTGAGAATATGTGATATTTTTCTTCCTGTGACTGAGTTGTTTCACTGAGGATAATGGCCTCCAGTTCCATCCATGTTGCTGTCAAAGGTAGTATTTCCTTTTTAATGGCTGAATAGTATTCCATTATGTATGTATATACATATCACACTTTCTTTATCTGATCAGCTTTTGATGGACACTGAGGTTGCTTCCATATCTTTGCTATTGTGAGTAGTGTTGTGCGAGTATCTTTTTGGTATAATGATTTCATTTCTTTTGGGTGGATACCCAACAAGGGGGATTGCTGGACCCAATGGTATTTCTACTTTCAGTTCTTTGAGAAATCTCCATGCTATTCTCCATAGAGATTGTGCGAATTTACATCTCCAGCAAGAGTATATATAAGCTTTCCCTTTTCTCCATAGCCTCTCTGACATCTGCTATTTTTTTATTCTTTAATAGCCATTCTGACTGGTATAAGATAATATCTCATTGTGGTTTTAATTTTCAGTTTTCTGATGATTAGTGATGTTGAGCATTTTTTTCAGTGTTGGTCATCTGTATTATTTCCTCTGAAAAATGTCTAGTCATGACCTTTGCTCATTTTTTGATGGGATTATTGTTTTTAGGTTGAGTGGTTTGAGTTCCTGAGACAAGTAGTTTAAATGCAAATAGTTTACGTGTTGAATCCAGGAAGCAGCCTAGGAGGATGGGGAAAAGCAGGAAGCCAATCAGATGTGTGGAGTCAGGCACTCACCTCTATGGGCAGCAGAGGCTCCGTCCAACCAGGGAACTTCGGGAGACACTAAACGAGGTAATTTAGTGCATAGGTCCCAACTGTTCTGATGTTGAAGACAGGGTGAGACAATGCATTTCAGAGCAATGCCAGCAAAATATGGATCAAACCTTGAATATCAAGAGAATGTATGGGGTTCACAACAGATCCAGATTTGAATGATGTTTAGTGAGTGCCAGGAATTTCATTACCTTTCCCAAAGGTTTCTTGTTTAACTCTCAAAATAATGAAGTGGGGACGGTTGTCCTCGTGTTCACATATAAAGCAACTGATGCTCAGAGGACACGAGTGCCTTATGGAGGACCAAAGAGTGAATACAAAGGAGATTCTGGGTCATATCCCTGTTTCTGAACTCAAAATATAGTGATAGCAAATAGAGAGTATTAGAAAAAGCAGGAGCTCTGTAGTCTATTTCTGTGTGTGCTCTATTGCTGTCCATGGCAGTACCTGAATCTTAACAAGCAGTAATGGCACGGCTGACAAAGCGGGACAGTCAGTGTGGAGCACATGCGTCACCTGCACATCAGCCCTGCCTTTGAACTTCGGACAAGCTCCTTGGCTTCACTGGTCTTCAATTTCTTCATGGTGAAATTGATACATAAAATCTACTTTAACAGGTACGAACATTGTTGTCAAGGCTAAACAAACTCAGTTCTGTTCCATTTGTTCCAAGACCCATATCTGATGCCCTAACACCTTGGCATATTCTCAAATCAGCTATTTCCTTCGTACATATTAATGTCAACAATGAATGGAGCACTTCAAAGAAATCAGCTACTTCTACAGACCAACAGCTTACAGGCAAAGGCTGTATAGAGAGAAACAACCTCTACAGCATACTTATGAAGCATAAATGCAAGAATTAACATTTCCCTTAGTCCAAGTTTTTCCTTCAAGTGCAATGGTAATTACATAATTAGAATTATCTTATTTTTCTTGTTATTTATATTAATTAATTCATTCATCAAATATTTATTAAGCAGCTATTCTGCGCCAGACACTAAACCAGTCCTGGGACAGAGGGGTGAGCAAAACACATGTGGAGTCTAGTTATGGAATCAGATGTTAATGAGAAGTGCAGGCAAAAAATATTTTTATTTGTGGTTCCAATGGAAAATAGTGGATACGAAAGAGAACTAATATTGCATAATAAAGATATTGAGGAAACCACTTCTAAACAAAATCTTTTAAAATGTTAACTGCTCTCAGAAAGAAATTGTAGATAGGTATTCTCAGCCTCTGCTGAAGGATGGGTCTCAAGGACTCTTTCAGGAAAAAAAAAATTGTGTTTAAAACTCAACAGTATGACCTACAATTGATTCATTTAGATTGAATTCAATTCAGTTCAACTTAGCTGAGTTAGACTCAGTTAAACTTAGCAAACCTTCTTGGAATATTGTATTACTGTGGAGAAAAGCAGTTCCCACTGTTGGTGCCCTAAACACTCACTTTTCCCCCAAAGCCCTAATAAGCCTTAGCCCTGACTTCATTCTACACCTAACGAGAGCTTAGAGAATGACATGGGTGATGTGACTTCGCACACCAGCAGGAATAAATTGTTAAGGTTTTTGTTTTTTTAAATAATGAATCAAGGGAGCGATTGACCTGTTCAGTTGAAAGCAATTAATGAAGAATTATGTTCTAGCTTTTTTCTACAACAGACAGCAACAATTGCAATCTCTGTCCTGATTACTTCACTTAAGTTTGAATAAATGACTTGAATTTTGTGTGTTTCTTATTTTTTAAAATTCTATGGTTCCTTTTGTTTGCTCTCAGCTCACCTTTGCCTTACAGTTAGTTTTGGGACCCAAATGACTTTCCTTTAAGTACAATGGTAATTACATAATTATCATGAGCTTATTTTTCTTAATCCACTCATCAAATATTTATTAAGTAATACATTTATGTCTTATTTAAATGCATTCTGGGTTTCTTAATTCCAGCTCTACAGTTTATTTTCTTACCCTTCTTTCCAGAGAAAAATTTTCACTTTTGCCTACAAATATTCACAGTTTGCCTACTGTTAGTGCCAGAAATGCCTTAGACAATTAGATGTGGGTTTTCAAAGAACCTAAAATTAAAATTAGTCAGTACTAATGGAAACTTTTATCCAAATGGAAACATTTTCTGCTTGTAAAGCTTTGGTGAAAATGAAGCAAAAGAAATTCTACCACTGAGGACTTCGATCGCTTTAACAAGTATGGTTCCCACAGCTTGGCAAGGATCAATGACTGACAGGCGTGAGTTTTGTTCTGTTCCATTCAAATCAGCCTCCATGAATGTTTGTTTTTCTTTTCTGCATGGTTGAGAACAAAACTGCTTACATAACATGTTTCAAGTAAAATTTAATGATGACTCAGTCGCTACTTCTTTAGTTTTGGTTTTGATCATCTTCTGAGTAGGGTAAGATTTTGACTGATGAGAATGGGAGCTTTTTATTTTGTTTGAAATTAGCTGAATAATCTTTTTTCATATTTCCATCATGTCAATTTCAATGTATCGAGCACTACTATAGTTTGTAACTTTACAGGAAAACAAGAGACATCGACAAAGTTCTCTTACTGTTCGTTTTCCAACGACTTGGAGATGGCCGTGATGTTAGCTTGCAAAAATTTTAGATTTGTGGCACAAGCTAAATCAGACAAACACAAAGTTGAAATGATATTAAAAACATTTTAGCCCAATAACTTAATGTTATGGATCAGGAATGTCTAGAAAGCTTTAAGCGGAAGAGTGCCATTTCCAACCTATTTGACGGACCCAAGTCTAGTAAATCCTCCGGGAAGCCTTAGCGGAGGGACCATTATTCCAGAAAGTGCTGGCTGCTAACACACAACTAAGAGTGGTGGTAATCCTGCACCATCGTGTTAATTCTTTCCTTGGGATTTCATGGATTGCCAGGAAATTACAGACTCTTAATATGGGCATGCTTAGAATTACATAAGGTTTTTTTTTTTTTTCCATTCAGATCTGATGCTGAGAAAGAAAAGTGTCCTTCCTGTTGACAATATATAGATTTTTTTTCTAACCTATTCTTTCATTAAGGTTATGGCATTTCAAGATTCTTAGATGTATGAGGAAATCTCAGTCCCAATTCTCTATCATATGCTGACCTGAAGCCCTGCCTTTTATCCCTCACACGTTAGAACCCAAAACATAAACTTTCTGGTGTCAGATAGCAATTCCAGGGTTTCGCTGCATTCGCCCTTGCTTTATCTAAATGTTTCCCTGCTTACCTAAAATGAGGTCCTTCAACTAAACATTCAACTAAGTATTTAAATATTGATTGCATTTTTTTCTGGTATTTTAAAGTTTCTTCTCAGAGGTGTTTTCCAGAATACCTACTTCATAATGTTTGGGGAAGTACAATTTCAACATGTTTTGATTGTGTTTATCATAGGTCGCAGTACAATCTACTGACAAATCTAACCTTTCCAAACATTCACAACATTATTTGTCCAGCCCTTTAAGGAAGCTGACTTTGGGGCCTCTACTTTCATTGGGAGGGTAATACCTTCATGCCTTATTTAAATGCACTCTGGGGTTCTTAATTCCAACTCTGTAGTTTCTTATTTTCTTATCCTTCTTTCCAGAGAGAAATATTTCCACTGTTTATGTTTCTCCAACCATAAAAGGGGCACGTTTACACAGCATACCTGTGCCTGACCTGGGTTCCCGCGTGTGACTTTTATGCTGACCGGGAGCGCAGCGTCAGCTTCCCCAGTGTGGTGGGCGAACGTCTGCTGGTGCTCTTCTTGGGAGGAAGACGGCTCGCCATGGTTCTTTACACGGACAAAGTTACTTTTGCTTTTCACTCCTTTAACTGTGCCTTCTCTGGGGCACATTCTTTCTGTGAGGCTATGGAAATGTGATATCCTATCCCTGCATCAGCTCCTGCTGAGAACCGAGACCTTCATGTCTCTCTTTGTTTGGGGGCTTTCAGTAACTTTCTTTCCTGCTCAGTTACGTATTTTTAAAGTTATTTTGTTATATTTTATCCAGTACAGGTATCCACATTAGCCCAATACACCCTTTGCTAGAATACCAATCTATCCTTTACAACATCTTCAGGGGCAAACCATGCTTCTAAAGCAAGTTTCTGGGAGAAAAAAAAACTATATTTTTAAAAAATGAAAGTAAAAAGAATATTGTATTAGTCTATTCTCACACTACTGTAAAGAACTATCTGAAACTGGGCAATTTATGAAGAGAAGATGCTTAACTGGTTCACAGTTCCCAGACTTAACAGGAAACATGAGACCACAGGAAACTTACAATCATGATGGAAGGGGAAGGGAAGCAAGCGCCCTCTTCACAGGGCGGCAAGAGAGAGAGAGTCGGCGGTCGGGGGAAGTGCCACACACTTTGAAACAATCAGATCTTGTGAGAATTCACTGTTACAAAGACCAGCAAGGTGGCAATCTGCCCCATGATCCAATCACCCCCGTCTAGGCCCCTCCTCCAATTTGACATGAGATTCAGGCAGGGACACAAATCCAAAGCATATGAGATACACGTGGAAAAACCCTGTGAGACCATTCTTTGACAGCTAACTGTCTACACTTGTGCTCTTAAGAACCCTGGATTGGAGATCTCAAGGATCCTTGCCCAAGCTCCTCCCTCGCTGCCTCAGAGACTTAAAAAGTAGAGCTTTGTCATTCAAAAGCACTTGCTAAGTCAAGGACTTGGAATTCTGATTAAAGTATTTTTTGTTGAATGGGCTAGGTGTGTTAGGAAAAGGAACGGAGGAGACCAGCATCTCAGGAAGCACATTCATTAATAGGCCCTTCTACTCAGTGACAGCTCATGCACGCCCTCCACCAACCAGCTTCCTCTTAGTGTTGCAGAAGACCATTCCATGACATAGAATTCTCAGTGGCATGATATATCAAAGTGGAGAAAATGATGTTTCACATTGTGTAAATGATAATCTCAGTGAACACATAGAAAGGAAATATATCTAAATATTAATCATGGTTGGTTCTGAATGGCGAGATTATAAGCGAGTTTTTTGATATTTGTCTTTTTATTCTGAATTTCCCGAAGTTTCCACCATGAACTTTTTGTTTCCCACAATGGCCTCTTGCCTGGTATGGCTGTTTTTATTCTTTCCCTGGAGGCCCAGGTGATCCTTTAAAATGGAAGTCAGATCACGTCATTCCTCTGCTTAAAAAACTCTCCCATGGCCCCTCATTTCACTCAGGATGAACGCCATGTCCTTATCTGGCTGTGACAAATTGGATATTTGCATACATCATTATTTCCCCTTCTAAGCAGATGTCCTCGAAGTGTGGACCACAGCATGAGCATCACCTGTAGACTTGTTAGAGATGCAAATTCCACGGGCTCATCCAAGGGGTACTGAACCCCAACAGTGTGTCAACAAACCTTCTTTGTGACTAGAGACGATGGAGTCTGAGAATCTCTAAGCTATGCTATTCCTCTGTATCGCAGGACCAGGAACCTGGGAACTACATTTCCCGGAATAACCATCAGCAAGGTCCTGGTTTTGATCTGGAAGGCAGATCAGAAGGCATTACTTTTTCCTCGCTGCTTAGATGAACTGAGGTTTTTTGGTGGCCTCAGGGCATTTTCTTGTGAAAGCAGCGGTGACTATTGGTGGTGGGTTCCTGCAGTTCCTGGCGAGGATATCAGAAGCATCTTCATAAATCTTTAAAGAACAGCAAATCTAAAAGTGTTCCAGCAGAGAAAATGTTTTTGAACATGCCTATTTTGCTGTAGTAAGTCGTTTTCCGTTTTAAATAGTTTCTGTGTTCTTTCACAAATACTGACCTATGCAGGTGCTATCGGTATTCTTTGTTTGCAGAAGCATTCCGTGCATTGCATCACATTTTACCGTCACTTAACACCTGACAATTAATGTCAGTAGAGACTCCCAGTCATTCTACAAACAAGGAAATCTCCCTACATTTTTAGACACCTCCTCAGGTTGCAGGGCTGTTTCCAATCAGGTATCTCTGCCCGGGCCTGTGGTAGTGTCAGTGCCTAAAATAGTGAGTGGTCCTTAGTAAATACTTACCATGTGTTGAGTGAAATAATAAATAACAATATGATAAAGGCTATTTTTGTAAAGCATATCAAGGGTGGAAGCTTATCTAAATCACATCCCACATTTGGAAAATCCAGCATGGTTTTCTATGTTTTGCTCAGTCCCAGAGGACTGTCTCCTCACTTAGAGTCTTCTAAAAATTCTTCAAGCAGTTATAATTTTCTGAGTCATGGGGAAAACTTGTGAACTCTCTGTTCAACTACAGATAATCTGGAAATTGTCTGTAAACATCACATGGCCCAAGGATACAGAGCTTACTTTTACCTGTGTCTCTTTCTCGGGACTTGGTAATTAGCAGGATCAAGTGATATCAGTGAGGACAGGGTCCCCTAGTCTGACAAGTGCTGACCCATCCATAAAACATGTTTTTTTGTTTTGTTTTTTGTTAAGTGTGCTTTGGTGTGCTATGATTGGAACCTTGTGACATGGATCTACAGCATCTCACCCTGTCTACCATAGGATAGCAAAATTGTGATTCGCAGGCCAAAAACCCAGCTGTGTGAAATGATTTTTCCAATGCAAGGATCCAATCCATCCTCGGGATCCTTTCCGAGGATGCTCCAGAATGTGCTGTTTTCACGACCCCTAGGAAATGAAATGAGGATCAATGTTACCATGGTCACCACTGACCTTTTACAAACTCCCTTAGATTTCTGCTTCCAAATCTCCAATAGAGCAGGGAATCTTTCTGAAACTGGGAATCTTTTATTTTCTTTCTTTCTTTTTTTTTTGTTGTTGAGAGAGGGTCTTGTTCTGTCACTCGGGCTTCAGTGCAGTAGTGCAATCGTGATTCTTACTATAGCCTCAAACTCCTGGACTCAAGCAGTCCTTCCACCTTGACTACAGGCATGCATTACCATGCCTAATTTTTTCTTTTTTAATTCATGTAGAGACAGGGTCTCACTATGTTGCCCAGGATGGTCTTGAACTCTGGACTCAAGTAATCCTCCTGCCTTGCCCTCCTCAAGTGCTAGGGTTACAGGTGTGAGCCACCACGCCCAGCCTGAAGTTGAGAATCCTGAAGCCTTGAGTTTTACCTCTCGCAGTCATCTGCCTAGAGGTCTCATGTCTGCCCTCCCTCCACAGAGTGCTTTCACTGAGCAGTGCTCTCCCACTCTATGGGATATACCATTTTCCATACCTGTTTAAATCTAGGGAAATAGACCCTTCCCAAACGGGGTGGTTGTGGTTTTTTACTGATTAAAAATAGATCATGGTTATTACAAAATATATTTAGTAAAATAATCAGACCTTTACACATTTCAAATAGAGGCTATGAACTCAAAAGCTTTTAGGGGCTACACAGGTCAACTGTTAGGAAAATAGGAATTTAACACAGGAATTTAAAATAGGACTAATTTAATTTAATAATAGGAATAGTGTTAAACAGGAATTTAACACTAAAGAGTGTAAAGTAACAATGGAGTTGCTGTGTGAGACAAACCCTCATGCTAATAACAACGATACATTCTGGACAAAATATAAAACACAATTCAACTCAAAGAAGGCAGAAACTGTTCAGTAGAAGGTGCTTGAAAGGAGCAAAGGATACTAAGTGATTTCTACATTTACCTGACTTTTCCATATGGGAACTTTTCAGTTCACATGATGCATGAGGACATCACACTGAGAGAAGAAATTTTTTGCTCAGAAAATGGAAACTAAATTTCAGGGATACCACAGTAGTTGAAAATCAAGGGGGCAAAATCTTAGACAGAAAGGGGCCACAAAGACTGAGCTCTACCCTCAGTCAGCATACAAAGTCCCTGCTAGTCTTTGGCTGGTTCCCAAACAGCACTCAAGGGACCCAGCAGAAATCAGTAACTGGGGGGCTAAAAAGATAAAATATTATGCAGCCATAAAAAGGGATGAGATTACGTCCTTTGCAGGGACATGGATGAAGCTGGAAGCCATTATCCTTAGCAAAACCACAGGAACAGAAAACCAAACACCACACCCCACATGTTCTCACTTATAAGTGGGAGCTGAACAATGAGAACACACGGACGCAGGAGGGGAGCAACATACTCTGGGGTCTGTCGGGGAGGACAGAGACCAGGGAGAGCATCAGGAAAAGAAGCGAATATATGCAGGGCTTGATACGGAAGTGTTGGGTTGACAGGTGCAGCAACCCAGGTAACAAACCTGCACATCCTGCACATGTATTCCAGAACTTAAAATAACAAAGAAAACATACAAAAACAAAAATGCACACAAACTCAAAGAAAAAAATAGATCAGCAAAGATTTCAGTAGCTGCCTGTTTCTAGGAAGATAGTTCAGAGTTCAAATCTAATCAAGAAGGAGGAGATCGGTAAACATTTTGGATTTTCCAAGGAAACCCTAAGAGTCATGCTACCAGAAGAAAGTCATGTTCCAAGACTACAAGCCTTACCCCAGATCTAAGGGGAAACTGAAATAGACCTTAATTCCAAAATCAATCGACAATGAGTCAATTGAAATTTATCATATTCCAAATTATAGAAGCTAAAACTATAAATTTTCCAGAAGAAAATTTTATCACGTGAAGTAAGTAGAGAAATAAAACCACTAATTACGAAAGGAAAAAAATTAATACATTAAATTTAATAAAAATGTAAAACTACTTTTTTTTTTTTCTTTAGAGACAGGATCTCAGTCTGCTGCTCAGGCTGGAGTGCAGTGGTGCAATCACAGCTCACTGCAGCCTCAAACTTCTGGAATTAACCCAAATATTTATCAACAGAAAAATGGATCGTCAGTTTGTGGTTTTGTTGTTGTTTTTGTTTTTTAAGATGGCGTCTTATTCTTGTCACCCAGGCTGGAGTGCAATGGTGCAATTTTTGCTCACTGCAACTTCCGCCTCCTAGGTTCAAGTGATTCTCCTGCCTCAGCCTCCTGAGTAGCTAAGACTACAGGCCCCCACCACCATGCCTAGCTAATTTTTATATTTGTAGTAAAGACAGGGTTTCACCATGTTGGCCAGGATGGTCTCGAACTACCGACCTCAGATATAATCCACCTGCCTCTGCCTCCCAAAGTGCTGGGATTACAGGCATGACCCACCGTGCTCGGCTAGTTTGTGGCATTTCTTACAATGGAAAACCACTCGGCAATAAAGAAGATACATATTATTGATACATGTAACAGTATGGATGAATCTCTAAACTATATGTTGAATAAAAGTAGCCATACCCAAGGATGCAAGCTATGTAATTCTATTTATATCAAGTGTAAGAACTGGTAAAATTAATTCTTAGTGATACAAATTAGAACAATGCTTCCCTTGTGGAGAGGAGAATTTACTAGAAAGAGGCATGAAAGTCCTTTCCTGGGAAATGGAAATGCTCCAGGTCTTGATTTTGGTGGTTTGTTACATGGGTATATAAAATTGTCAAAACTCATCAAACTGTACACTTGAAATTTGAGAATTTTACTGCATATAAAAATAACTCAAAAGGTGCTGCAAAGTAAAATAATACATGTTAAATCAAGTTTAGCCTAAGCTGCCTCCTTACATATTTTAAATTCAACCTAAAGGTTTTTCTGTACACTGTGAACTATAACAGGTGGAAGTGTAAACAGATCATAGCAGACACTTGTGCCAATCACCAAGTTTTGGCCAATCAAATATAGCCAACTGTTCCCACCACGTTCCAGTAAGGCAAACGCCAACCTGTAACTCATCTAGCTGTTTCTGTACCTCACTTCTGTTTTCTGTATGTCACTTGCCATTTTTGTCCATAAATCTTCCACCACGTGCATGGCTGCACTGGAGACTCAGAGCCTACTCTGGCTTGAAAGGCTGCCAGATTCAAAAATCGTTCATTGCTCAATTAAACTCCTTGGCTGAAGTTTTTCTTTTATTATCAAGTATATATTGGGAAATACAAAGGGACAAGGAGAACAAAAGCCTTGTAAAGACTCCGTGTCCACTGTTCCTGGGGAACTGAGGAGTGAATATCTACCTCATTCAAATTCTTAACGTTTTCAAAAATAACATTTTCAAACTCATACAGTCATGCACTACTGCTAATAAAGCAAAAATCTCCGTAATCTCACCTGCAAGACGTAAGCAATGTTTATATATGATATTTCCTGTGCATGTATTAACAAATTATTATTATTATTATTATTATTTTGAGACAGAGTCTCACTCTGTCACCCAGGCTGGAGGGTAGTGGCACGATCTTAGGTCACTGCAACCTCCACCTCCTGGATTCAAGTGATTCTCCTGCCTCAGCCTCTAGAGTGGCTGGGATTACAGGCACCCATCACCATGCTGGCTGATTTTTGTATTTTTAGTAGAGACAGGGTTTCACTATGTTGGCCAGGCTGGTCTCGAACTCCTGACCTCAGGTGATCTAACACATTATTTTTAATAATGTTATATGATCGAAATGTATATAGTGACCTGAAATCAAAGCGTCCAAGTCTAAAATCTGAGTTTATGAAACTGAAATTATTCACTGGGTTTCCAGAGGTTGCATTTCATTGTCTTATTCAGCATGGAAGATACCTATCATTAATGTGTTTATAATTTAGTAGAACAGATTAATTCAGATAACTGAAATTGCAAGTAGAAATAAATGAGCTGCTTCAAAACATTTTTAGAATGAAATAGTGCATGCATAAAGTTGATTTTCATTGATAAATACAGTCATTACAAGAGTGAATTTAAAGGGAAGAAAAATTTTCCCATTCAGATTCCAATGCTTCTAGAGGCGTTTGTTTCAAGCCTCTTCTTAGTAAGACTGCTTATAAAATCTATTCTAAGTGAACAGGTTTGGAAAAAAGCTGTTTGTCAAGGTCCAGTGCTCATCTCCTCCATTCTACCCCGGTGACCAGATTCCTCAGAATGTGCAGGGCTCCAGTGAAGGGTGTGGAAACCAGCAAAAGAAAGGATGAGAGTTTTCTCTAATTATTGATTCTTTTCCTTTCGTTTCCTTTCCTTTCCTTTCCTTTCCTTTCCTTTCCTTTTCTTCCTCCCTCCCTCTCTCCCTCCCTTTCTTCCTTCCTTCCTTCTTTCTTTCTTTCTTTTTTGAGACGGAGTCTCACTCTGTCACCCAGGCTGAAGTGTAATGGCACAATGTTGGCTCACTGCAACTTCTGCCTCCTGGGTTCAAGCGGTTCTACTGCCTCAGCCTCCAAAGTAGCTGGGATTACAGGCATGCACCACCATGCCTGCCTAATTTTGTATTTTTAGTAGAGACGGGGTTTCTCCATATTGGTCAGGCTGATCTCGAACTCCCTACCTCAGGTGATCCACCCACCTCAGCCTCGCAAAGTGCTGGATTACAGGCATGAGCCACCATGCCTGGCCTGATCCTTTTCCTTTTCTATCATGTCCCTTTCATATCATTCATGTTTCTCTTCTTTTCCAAAAACTCAACAATAAAAAAAGAAATAGTTTTGCCTGGTGTGGTGGCTTACACCTAAATCCCAGCACTTTGGAGGGTCAAGGCAGGAGGATCACTTGAGCCCAGGAGTTCAAGATTAGCCAGGACAACATAGTGAAACCCTATCTGTACAAAAAAACTTTAAAAATTAGCTGGCCATGTGGTGTGCCCCTGTAGTCCCAGCTGCTTGGGAGGCTAAGGCAGGAAGATCCCGTGAGGCAAGGAGTTTGAGGCTGTGGTGAGCTATGATTACACCCCTGCACTTCAGCCTAGGCCACAGAGCAAAATCGTCTCAAAAAATAATAATAATAATGAGAGAGGGAAAAATAGTTTTTAATTTTTGCTCTTTTTTGTTCATATAATCAGAAGGGTGTTTTAAAGATTAAAATCAATGTACAATCAATAGAATATTATTGAGCTAAATAACTCTATGCTTTTCAAATTTCAAAATTTGCTGGCCTTTAGTTTTAAAATTAATCATCAGCTCCATTGCTTACATCAGAGATTGGTTTCCGTTCTGGATTCTAATATGAGAAATTAAGAATGATGTCAAGGCCCAGAGTGGTGTCTCATGCCTGTAGTCCCAGCACTTGGGGAGGCAGAGGCAGGAGGACAGCTTGAGCTCAGGAGCTGGAGACCAGCCTGGGTGAGACCCCCATCTTTATGAACACTACCAAAATTTTCTGGGCATGGTGGTGTGTGCCTGTAGTCCATGCTACTCGGAGGCTGAGTGGGGAGGATCTCTGGAGTCCAGGAGGCAGAGGTTGCAGTGAGCAGAGGTTGTGCCACTGCACTCCAGCCTGGGCGACCGAGCAAGACCTTGTCTCAAAAAAATAAATAAATAAAAATAAAACAATGAGTGTCTATAAAACTGTTCAATGTGTTAAAAACATAATGGTGTTGAATGAAACTTACAGGAGGCCACTGCTTTGAACTGAGCTCCCGCACCAGGCCCAGCAGACCAGACCAACCGGAATGGAGTCCCTCCTGAGAGGTGCCAATAATCAAACTGAATTTTGAATCGGCCAGTTTTCAAAAAAATTAGGAGATTCACAATAGCTAATCAAAAGGGCCTAATTTATCTAAGTCAGCATGATTAAAAAAAAAAAAAAGTCCCTCCTATTTTAACCCTAGAAGGAAAGTCATTTTGAAATGACCAATCTCCTTTTCATTCTCTATTTTTGCTTTCTTCAGCCCTTTTCTGCCTATAAAGCCACTGCACCTGCCCAGTTTATCAGAGTACCTTTCCTAGCTCTCCTATGCCCTTGCTGTCTTAGTGTAAAAAAACAAATAAATAAATACATAAAAAGTAAATAAAATGAGATGCTGCCCAATTCATGAATTACTAATAAAAGCCAACTCGATTTTCAATGTAAATTTGTTGAAATTTTGTTTCTTCAACAATAAATATTATAGTTTTCCTGTAATAAAACAGCAAAAGCTGGCACAAAATTTTAAAGTTCTAGTTAGCCAAGCTGCCTCGAGTTATCACATGATAATTTATGCTTTATTGCTTAATTATATTTGTATTTTATCAATTGAAGACAAGAGGGAATACGTTTTTATCAATAGCATCAAATCATGGAGTCCATCTAGGAAAACAATAAAGAGGACTCTGTGGTAACGAGGAAGTCTTGGTCCTCAATAACAATTTGGTTGAGTTTCAGTCTTAACCAGTTTTCTTCTGGAATGTGCATCCTACTGAATTCTCCTTACTTCTTTCTTGGCTCTCAATGTGTGACTTTGCCTTCCTTAAGCTACTTGCAAATCTCACTTTAATCTATCCTTTTATCCTTAGCCAAAGTAGAAGGAGGTAGAAGGAAGATGCTTCGAATCAAATGCATTCAGTTCAGTTTCTCCGTTTGTTCTCCGGCTTCCTTTCTTTCACTTGAGGCCACGTATCCACAAGAGGTAGCTGTGATTTAAGTGTGTCTAAAGGTGACAGAGACAATAGTGTTGAGACTCAGAAAACAAAGTGAAGGTTCCAGAAGCAGCCTCAAGCCAACTCTGTCTCCTGGCCTCTTGTCCCTCGGCCCTCATAGTCCCACAAGGCAACCCATAGAAACTAGAAGCCCACTACTTCCAGGTGGCTCATAGAAACCAGACTCCCACTTCCCCAAAGCCAACAATAAAGCCTAAAAATACGACTTTAAGCTTTCCTCTCCTCATCAGGGGTCTCCTAGAAAGTGGCTACCTTGATAAACCTGTCTGGCCAGGGGTAGGGATTACAGCTACTTTTCAGAGAGAAACTTCAAGACCAAATTACAGAAAAATGCAACAAATCCAGTTGTAGCAAAAATGATATTTTGTTCACTCCGATGAGCTTTAAAAACATTCACACATAAAACTCAGTGCATAGCCTCCATAAAATTGATCTGTGATACTCAGATCAGGGATATGTAAGCATCTGTACGCCTGGGTAATCATTCTGCAATTCCCTGGTGATATGCATGTTGAAATAGAAATGTGTGTGCCTTTTCTCCTGTTAATCTGCCTTTTTTGGGGGGAGGAGGGAGATGGAGTCTGGCTCTTTCGCCCAGGCTGGAATGCAATGGCACGATCTTGGCTCACTGCAACCTCAGCCTTGTAGATTCAAGCGATTCTCCTGCCTCAGTCTCCTGAGTAGCTGGGATTACAAGCGTGCACCATCACGCCCAGCTAATATTTATACTTTTAGTAGAGATGGGGTTTTGCCATGCTGATTAAGCTGGTCTCGAACTCCTGACCTTAGGTGATCCACCACCTCGGCCTCCCAAAGTGCTGGGATTACAGACGTGAGCCATGCTCAGCCTAATCTGCCTTTTGCCTGTTCATTTTCAGTGAACCTTCAGAGGGCAAAGAGGAAGTTGTCCTGTGGCCCCTCCAGAAGTTCGGTTGAGGGATAATTTATTTTTATCAGAGACTAAACACACATTTTATAACATGGTTTAGTGTAAAAACATCTGTGCTCCCCTGAATTACTTGTAGAGATGTAAGTGTTTTATTTCCTCCTACCTATTGCCCAGAAGAGCTCATGTGAATGAAGCGATTTATCAGAAAAGTCGTTACTTTTATCTGAACTCTGTTCTAATGGATGCTTTCATATGAATAAGCATCAGAAGTCTCCATTTTCATGAAAATAAATGAATGAATGAAGTAGGTCAAGGTGGTAAATCTAGACCAAGGAGGTTAGCTGTTGAGGCAATTCTAAAACAAGGCATTTTGGCTCTAGTAAGCAGACACCAGCCCACTGCATTGTGTTTGAGATCTGCAGCTGAATATGGCTTTGAAGTGCAAAGACAAAGACAATGACAGACTCAGAAGAATGAGACTACAGTAGACGGCGAGAATGTGTGCTAAGGAAAGGGCTCCCTTTTCATACCGCTGGTTAATTCTCTAACGTGCATTTTATGTCCCTGTTTTTGGAATTGGATTTGTCAGTTGACGTTTATATTTTAAAACTTTAGAGATTTCATTACTGTAAATCTGCATAGTCAAGTTTGTGTTGGAGATGTACAAATTTAATTAAACAAGAAGTCTGCCATTTTGTCAGCTATTGTATTTCCATATAGCATAAGAGGTTATCCAATTACTTTCTAAAAGCAAAGATGTAACAGAAAGTCTGCAATCACTCCTGGCAAACCCAATTAAAGTGGATTAGATTTATAAGCAGTATCTGCTTGTATGTATCACATAGATATAGGAAGAAGTAACTGCAAAGAGACAACCCTCCAATATGGGGTTGTCCTATAGAGCGGAGAGTCTGGGATGGACAGAATGGAAGACACTATAGGATGATAGGATGAGTCAGGATCTTCTTCCTACTAGTTATTCCTTCTCATTTCCCTTTCTATTCCTCAAAATCCATAGTTCCACACAAATTTGGGCACAAATATAGAATATTCAATGTTTGATGAATAAACAAATGAACAATTAAATGATCGAATAGAAATATAAATATTAGTTGTGAAAATGATTGTTTTATAATAAGTTAGTCTTGTAGATTGTATTCTGAAGTTCAAAATACTCTACATGCTAAAGATGCTTATTTTATTTCTTAACCAAAAAGTTCAATTTGCAAGGTATTTTCTCTGACTCCCAAATCTGTACAGTTGAATCAACTATTGTTATCTTGTCGAAATTCCTCAATAGGCATCAACTCTGTGTTTTAACTTTTTTTATTTTTTATTTTTATTTATTTATTTGTTTTTGCGACAGAGTTTTGCTCTGTCGCCCAGGATGGAGTGCAATGGCATGATCTCGGCTCACTGCCCCCGCATCCAGCCATGTTTCAACATTTTTAATTAACTTTGATTTCAGTTATTTAAAAGTCACTAAGTGCCGGGTGCAGTGGCTCACTCCTGTAATCCCAGCACTTTGGGAGGCCAAGGCGGGCAGATCACGAGGTTAAGAAATCGAGACCATCCTGGCCAACAGGGTGAAACCCCGTCTCTACTAAAAATACAAAAATTAGCTGGGCGTGGTGGCACGCGCCTGTAGTCCCAGCTACTCTGGAGGCTGAGGCAGGAGAATTACTTGAACCCGGGAGGTGGAGATTGCAGTGAGCCGAGGTCGCGCCACTGCACTCCAGCCTGGCGCCTGGTGACGGAGTGAGACTCTGCCTCAAAAAAAAAAAAAAAAAAAAAGTCACTAAGAAGTAAAATTTATAATTGTTTTTAAATTCTTTATATGATTTTGGTGGTAAAATGTTAAGGATGTTTTACTTTACTGGTTCTTTTATATTTATGAATGAGTTTTAAATTTATTTTTAAATAATTATAAATATTTTGGAGAAAAATATGCTAAACATATTTGTATATTGCTCTTAAATGTCATTTTATTTTATTGTTTTCTCATCACTTCAGAATTTCAAATAGTACTTCTTGAATGTCCTAGTATTGATTTTAAGATCTGTTATCTTCTCTGAAGTGCCTCTAACAAGAAAGTGACTGAAATCGACGAGTCAGAAGGAGAATGCAATGAACTTACTACACTGAGGGGAGTATTCCAGAGGAAATTCAGATTTTTACCATTGAGGCCACAGATGATCTTGTAAACTAAGCTGGAACTAAATAATAAAATGCTCAGACAGTAGGAATTTTTATTTTTATTTCCTTCTATAATTCGCAAAGTATCCTATAAAAAACACAGAATAAACTATTATACTTACCTAAGATATAAAAAAGAAATAGACGAAAGAACCACAGTTTGAGAAACAAGAAAATTATAAAACATTTTGTAAAGAGCACTGCTATATCATAGATTTGCTTCACACTAAAAATGTTTAAGGGTTTATAAGCATTTGATTAAAATAATGCTAGTAGTGTGGTGGGTGAGTTGAGAAAGTCAAGATGCTAAATGTTTATATTACTTACCCCAGTGTTATTCATTTGGTAAATGACGGAACAAGCATTAGAATTAAAGCTATGGGATGTCTATAGTTTCTATGCACAATTTAGAAGTAAACTGGGCAGCCCTTGGTTATAACTACATGCCTGTGACCATCCAAAGCATTCCACATGATTTTTCTATGTTCCTGGAGCTTCTTTTCTCTGCCTCCAAGATTCTATTCCAATATGATCTGTTTCTATTCTTTCCTTAACATTGACAAGAAAGCTAACCTCTTCACCCCTCTCTAAAAATTCTGTCCCTCAAATATTCCATAAATGTTTTGTCTTTATTGATGATTTGGTGAGAGGCCCTTTGCCATCTTACTAACAGCTTTCTCTGAATTCCTTATCTCTTCCTCGGCCTCCACAGACAGCAAAATTACCTCCCTTCCCCAAAAAGTTCCTCCTGTATTAAGTGCTAAGGAGACTTTTCAAGGAATGTTTTACAAAGGAAATTCTGAGCCATGACCAGGCAAGAAATGCTAATAGACAATTTAAATAGGTTATTGAGATACATTATGTTTGTGACATTATACATGTAACATTATACATGCTTATTTAGAATGACAGACTGCTCTAATTTTCATTGCTTTCAAAGTCTTAATTTTTTTAACTAGAAAACAAATTCAATAAGAAGACCAAATTAGTAAGATTATTTATTGTAGAAGACAAGCACTTAAATAACAAAAGTAGACATTTTTTCTCTTGGATTGGAAATATTATCATTTAAAATTAGTTAATTTTATTGAAAAATGTTTATAAATGAAGATTTTAACAGTATAGAAAATTACATAGGGAAAAATAAGTTTTATCTCCACTTCTTAAACCCTCCAATTTTGCTCCCCAGAGGCAACCATCATCAGTAGATTATTTTCTTGTACATCTTTCTAAAAGGTATAAATATTTCTTTTTTTAACATAAATGGATTTCTTTTTCACACTGTTATACATCTTGAATTTTCTCCACTTATCATTAGCACATAAAGACTTACAAGTCTACCTCAAGTTTTAATATTTTGTTTTAATTTTTATTTTTGTTACAGTTACGCATGCACATGTAAAGTTGCATCTAGCAATTACAAAAACAGGAAATTCTGCCATATCCTGTTTGCTGGAGGCAATCATATTAAAGTTAGCTCTTCTAGTATTGACTTCCTTAACCTGTAAGTATTTGTATTTCCGCTTCTTGATATTTCAGTTTTAGGCATTAAATATTGACTTCTCCCTTTGGAAGGTGAGGATTTATTTCTCTTTCAATCACACGGCTTATACTCACCATGCATCCACACTTGCAGTCAGCTAGCCTTCAAATATTGTAATTTTGCTTATATCAGTATTCAGTGTTTTTATTACTGTGGCTAAGTAAAAACTACTTAGGTCTGAATCATGACATTTACTATGATCACTTTGTTTTCCTACTCAACAAAATGATCTTTTTTGTTACTCAGTTGTTTATATACTTAATACAGCCTAGAGTCCTCTCCCAATTGTATAAGCCTTTTCTCAAAAATCTCAAATTCTTGTCTTCCTGAAATTGTTCCTCCTTTCGAGCCGGTGCAATCTGGACTGACAGCTCCCTAGATCTGCTCGCTGTCTGTATTTTGAAATGTCACTCCATTACCATTCTGCAGGGTGGGCAAATTCTTGACCTTTTCATTTTGTAGGATCCCAGTTTTCTGGATCCCAAGCCTTGTCTTTTTGTTGTTTTATTTCCTTGTTTTGGTGGGACACATTTTGCAATAGACTCCTGAGAAAAGGTTCTTCAGATGAAAATTTTAAAGACCTTTCAAATCCAAGAAAAGTATGTCTTAATATATCTGAACTCTTAGAGGTATTTTCGCTAGGTATGGAATTCCAAGTTGGAAATCATTTTGTGTCAGAATTTCAAAGACATTTTTCCCTTGTCTTCCAGCTTCTAGTATTGTTATTGAGAAAAATACCACCCAAATTCTTGATCCTTTATATGAAATTCATAGTTTTCTTTCTAAAAGTTTAAAGAACTTTTTTTTTAAGAGACAGAGTCTTGATTTATTTGAGCCCAACTGCAGCTTCAACTCCTAGGCTCAAGTGATCCTCCAACATCAACCTCCCAAGTAGCAGGGACTACAAGCATGCCCCACCATCCATGGCTAATTTTTAAATTTTCATTTTCATTTTTTTGTAGTGATGAAGGTCTTGCTATGCCGCCCAGGCTGGTCTCAAACTCCTGGCCTCAAGTGATTCTCCCACCTTGGCCTCTCAAATAGCTGGAATTATAGGAATGAGCTATCTCACCAAGCCAAGAAATTTCTTTATTTCCGATTTTCCGAAATTCTACAACCATGAGCTAATTGTATGTCTTAATAGCATACTTCTATTCTGGGAACTCATGAGAACTTTTTAAAAATTATTTTTTATGGTTTTCTTCCTTTTGTTTTCTTGTTTCTTGCTAGAGCTCCTGTTATCCAGATGTTGAATTCCTAGACTATATCTCTAATTTTCTTATCATTTTTCTTACCTTTTTTCTTTTTTGCCTTTTTACTCAACTTTCAAGGATATTTTCTTAACTTTATCTTCCACTTCTTCTACTAATTTTCCAAGAGCTTTTTGTGTTTCATATATTTCTTTCATACAGTTGCTTTTTCTTATTTCATAGAAAAATATAATGAGTTTTCACTTTATGTGGTAGTACAGGACTATAAAACTGGCCATGCAAGCTGAATCCATGAAAAATAATCTTAATAATCAATGAGAAAAATGACAATTGTTCTGTGGGCTTTAATAATTTTCCTATAACATTAAAAACACTCATACTATCAGTTATAAATGCATAGGGAAATAAAAATAAAAATAATATTTACTGAGTACACTGTAATTTAAAGCATTGAAAACATGGAAAATTAGTTATTTCTTCTTGGAACAGAGCTTGTCCCTTCTCATGATGTGAATTAAAATACTAAAGGAGTATCTTTCCCATGTCTTGGGGAATTGTCATCCTCCCTTCTAAGTTTGGAGCAGCTTCGCATCATTTCTCCTTTGTGCTTTCAATGTCATGAATGAAATGTCTCCAATAATTCTTTTTTTTTTTTTCTTTTTGAGACAGAGTCTCACTCTGTCACCCAGATTGGAGTGCACTGGCACCATCTTGACTCACTGCAACCTCTGCCTCCTGGGTTCAAGTGATTCTCCTGCATCCCTGGTAGCTGGGATTACAGGTCTGTGCCACCATGCCCAGCTATTTTGTATTTTTAGTAGGGACAGGGGTTTCACCATGTTGGCCAGGCTGGTCTCGAACTCCTGACCTCAAGAGATCCACCTGCCTCCACCTCCCAAAGTGCTGGGATTACAGGCGTGAGCCACTGCACCCGGCCCCAAGAATTCGTTAGTGTAAATTATTTTGCCAGGATCACTTCCTCTGGACATTTTCATCTTCTTCATCACAAACACTTTTATTCACATGGAATATTTGACAATGATCATGTTGCCTTGTTTAACCAATCCTTGGAATCTAGGTGTACATTTCATAGCAGGACACCTTTCTGCTCTGGCAGCTTCACAAGATGGTTTAACATTAATCAATTTCTGCCAACTTTTGAAACCAGATTTTTCTGGCAGTAAAAGGTGTCTTCTTCTTTTCTTTTCAGGTGGGAATGAACATCAACACTTTGACCCGAATATTAGCCAAATAAATGACTTTTCAAAAATAACAGTCTTCAACCAGAGTGCTTTCTTTCCTTCATGAAATTTAAAAAGATGTTGAAGAAACTTTACGTTTTAAAAAAGTATTGATTAGGCTTCTGGAGTATGGTTCATGCAAAGCTAGGTTCCTTCAGATCTTAAACTTGGCTATTCCCATTTTCAAATCTTCTAATCATATCCAATTTCACTTCCCATGAAATTGTTTATGCTGCACTTTCATCTTTGTTGATGAGTTCCCTCTTTTCATTATCCATTTTTGTGAAATGTTGCATGGGTGCATCACCGGAGACAAGGAGGCAACTCAGCAACACTCTTTGTGCAACAACTCAGCAGCAACAACATACGTGAGCTGACCAATAGGCACGCAGTAACCAGTCACTGGCAGGCTTTGAAAGAAGTGCAGTGATTGGCCACTGACCATGACATGCATCTGTTATTACTTAGTGACTGTGGGCAGAAGAGCTAAAAGAGCTTGCATACTGCATAATCACTCATAGTTAACACGCCATCAAATTTCAAAACTGAAATTTGAACTGTATTGCTGGAAGACTGATGCTGTCAACTACACTGTGCAGGTGATATTCGTGAATACTGGAACCACGCAGAGTAAGAAGTGCCTGCATATCTCTTATTTTGACAAGGCCATTAATGATAGTGTTTAAACTGTTTTTCTCCCTGCACACTCATTGTTTCCTTCAGTTTACTTTTTTCCATGTTGCTTGCCTGTCTGTTATTTGCCTGTTTCTTTTCTTCTTTGTTTTGTTCTCTGCTTCTATGTTTGAGATTTGTCTCATCTGCTTATATGTAAGAGAGAGGCATGTGGGCTGAACATGAGGAGATCTAGCCCAGCTGAATCTTAGAGAGCATCCTATATTAGTACCTTTAAGTCCCATATTTTGGGATGGTGGGATCCCCGAAGAGCACTCCTCACATCTTTTTTCTGAAGCCTATTTACCTTCCTACCTGGCTCCCAGGAGCTGAGTGGGGAAGGCAGGCCCAGGATTTTATATCCCACTTTCTCATTAACAGTAATATTTTCAGTTTGGTACCTTTATTCCCAGCCATGCCAGTCCAGAGGGCCTCTATTCGTCTCTCTGGAGAATAAACCTTCCGCGTTCTGTAGGGTGAAGGATGGGCAGTCAGGCCACCTCCTGTTTTTTTGTTTGTTTTTTTTTCTTTTCTTTTTTTAAGTTGGAGTCTCGCTCTTGTGACCCAGGCTGGAGTGCAATGGCGCGATCTCAGCACTGCAACTTCCGCCTCCGGGGTTCAAGCAATTCTCCTGCCTCAGCCTCCCGAGTAGCTGGGATCACAGGCACTCGCCACCATGCCTAGCTAATTTTTGTGTTTTTAGTAGAGACGGGGTTTCACCATGTTGACCAGGATGGTCTCGATTTCTTGACCTCATGAGCCACTGCGCCTGGCCTCACCTCCTGTTTTCAGCCCCATTTTCATCTCTGCCAGTTCCGGAGCACACTGGGGCTGCCGGCTGGACATACTGCCTCTTCTTTACTCTCCCCATCGCCCGTTTGGGATCCAGCTCTCTCTGTCCACCTACCACTTACCCGTCTGCTTTCTCCTTTTCTAAGCTGGGTTGCTGTTTTCTCCCATTTCTTTGTCTTTGTGGGTTTATGATTCTTAAAATAAAAAATTTATTGTCATTTTAGTGGGGCTTTGTGAGGGAGAAAAGGTTAAATGTATGTGGTCAATTCACTCTCTTCCATTTGATGCCTCTCATTTTGAAAAAGACAAAACAAAACTGGCCAGGTGGGATGGCTTGTGCCTTGTAATCCTGGCACTTTGGGAGGCCGAGGCGGGTGAATCACATGAGGTCAGGAGTTCAAGACCAGCCTGGCCAACATGGTGAAACTCTGTCTCTACTAAAAATACAAAAATTAGCTGGGCGTGGTGGCAGGTGCTTGTAATCCCAGCTGTTTGGGAGGCTGAGGCAGGAGAATTGCTTGAACCTGGGAGGTGGAGTCTGCAATGAGCTGAGATCGTGCCAGTGCACTCCAGCCTGAGCAACAGGAGTGAAACTCCGTCTCAAAAAAGAAAAGAAAGACACAAAGAAAGAGTAAGAAAAAAGAAAAAAACACAACAAAACACCAGTGGGGACTTTTCAGTACCCTGCCTTGGATCCTAGACCAAATGGAATTCAGTAAGTGGATGGGAGATGATGAAGGTGCACTTTTGTTCTCTTCTCATTTGACCGCTTTTATAGAGTAAAATGTTGGATTTTTCTTTCTGTTACTTGCCTTCTAGAGACATTAATGCAGACTTTACCTTTTTGCCTGTCAGTGGCCTTTATGTTTATTATCAGAGCTATCTACAATCAACCATAAATGTCGTAAGAGCACTTCGTGTAGATGATTTATAACACTTTCTTGAGATGGCCTCAGTAGCCTTATTCGACTGCATCTCGTGGCATTTTTAATAAGGCTCTTAATATAGGCTGTCATTCCCATCTGTTTTGATTTAAGGTTGATTATACAGGCACGCCGTGCTGCAAAAAGCCACCTGATCACTTTAGTAGTGTGTTATGCGTGCATTAAACTCAAGGTGTTTTCAGGGAGGAATCATAAAGCCACTACTGTTAAATTATATCCATTTTATTAGGTCTCTCCTGGTGTATTACGTAGAACTTTGGAAAATTAAACATTAGACATGTTGGTAGAAAATCATGTCACGGATTGTTAAAGCTGGCTCAGCTGCCGCTGATTGCCTGACCAGCACTTCTCCGACTGTATCCCGAGGGAAGATGTATTGAACACAGCAGAAGGTGAAGGCAGAGGAGTTGGGCCAGCCTGGGAAGCAGCCAGTCAGATGGGGAGGGTCCAGCGATCTGATGCCTCCGGGCGAGCAGCGCCAAGCTGAGCTGGTTAGTCAATCCTTTTATTGCGGATGAACACCACATACATGTGGTAAATGCTCCCTAGGCTGGCAGCAGCTACCAGGCAGACCCGCGAGCTGAGAAGAGAGGATACACACTCAAGCAACTCACTCTGCACAGCAGCCGACCACACAGCGGTTTTCCTGCGCTGGAATGTTCCCTTCCAAAGGTATCACCTCCTTGTCATTGAGTTTCTATATCTCTTAAGAATTATGGAAAGCAGAGATGCTGATCCTGGAGGAAGATCCCTGCTTTCTAGTAATGCTTTGTTCCTGTTCTCAGGCTAAGTGCCAGCTTTAAAATGGTTAACCTCTGGGGGAGAAGCTACTAAGCAGAATAAAGGAACACTTCACGTTGCTTAAGCTGACTGTGCACAGGTCTTTTATTAGGATGGATTCTTTGTTACTCTTGCTATTGTTCCGAAGGTAAGCTGGTTATGAATGCAGCTTTCAACCGCGTTCTGCTACCTTTATAACTAAGAAAACCTGGGGGAAAACCTGGGGTGGGGGTGGAGGGTCTCGTATCTCAAAGGTTGCTGCAATTTATCAGCCTTAGAGAGAAAAAGGGCCAAACTGCTGAGCAGAGGTAGAGAAATAGCATTTGGTTGGTACGAAAATTCTCCTATACTTAGGACACAAGTTTTATTTAAAAAATGAACACTGCACATTTTCACTGTGCTTAATAATTGAGATGCCTTAATTATCATTTATAACTGACAGCTGGTGTGCTCGTCCAACAGTCATCAGCGTGTTAGGGGCTCCTGTTTCAGTTGCCAAGGTAATTGGAAGGATAATTTAATATCTTAGAGTAACAAAAGACCCATGAGAAACATATTGCATTAGGTGAGGCATGAGGTTGCTTTGTGGAGTGTTTATTTCTGAGAGTGGGTTCCTTCTTTTGTCTCTTGGCCCATCCATTATCTGTCAGAAAGAATAGCTATAGCAGGGTCCTTCATCCTGTACCATACAGTTAAACTAACACAGTTATTTCTTCTATATAGTAGGTAAGATTCAATTTCTGTCTAAGACATTAAATCCTTAGTCATATGGAAGGATTTCCCTGGCAAGTTGTTCATTATCTGCTGTGGGACAAGTGACGTCACACATCACTGGTTTATGAATGGTGGCCTGAGTGAAGTGGAGAGCAGGTGTTTTCTTGGGGAGCAGAAATGAATGCCAAGAGTGCTCTGCTTCATTTTCTAGTGATCAAGAGTGAGAAGCATGCCCCACAGAAATGTTCAATGTCACAGCAAATTATCAGGACTAACATTTTATGGTGTATTTGTGGAAGCTCTCATAAGTCATGCAGATGCCTTGTGTCGTTATTTTTTTAAAAAGAAGGGACAAATTAAGGCATTGATTATAGTTTCTAAATTGCTAGCCTGGTAGTTTTTTTGTTTTTCTTTCTGAGATGGACTTTGCTCTTGTTGCCCAGGCTGGAGTGCAATGGCACAACCTTGGCTCACTGCAACTTCCCTGGTTCAAGTGATTCTCTTGCCTCAGCCTCCTGAGTAGCTGGGATTACAGGCACTCACGACCACACCCTCCTAAGTTTTCTATTTTTAGTAGAGATGGGGTTTCACATTTGGCCAGGCTCATCTGGAACTCCTGACCTCAAGTGATCCACCCATCTCAGCCTCCCAAAGTGCTGGGATTACAGGTGTGAGCCACCATGCCTGGCCAGTATTTTTATTCTTTTTTATTCATTTATTTACTAATTGTAACCTAGCAAGTGAAAACACACTTTGCCTCTGTGACAACGTCAATTATGCTAGCATGATACATTTTGTGATTTTGTTTCTCAAAATATTTGCAATGTACATTTTATTTATAAAATATTACAAGCAAGTAAAATGAAAATGTGCATCTAATATTTAAAAAGCCATTTATTTATGTATAATTCACTATCAAAATAATACAAGTTTAAAATTCAAACTTTTAAGATTCTAAAGTCAACTGTAAGATAAAAATAAGATTTTTAAAACTGTATGTGAAATTATTGCCTTACTTATTTCTGTGTTTTAAAGGCATTGCTTTTGAGAAGGTGAATTAACCCATTAATCAGATGGTCATAGGGAGTCCATTAGTAACTTTGATGAATGGCAGTGGGAATATAGGAGTGGGTGTTGTTCTGCAGAAGAGAATATGGAAGGAGAATATCTTGAACTGTAAGAAGTGTTCTTGTTCTTATCCCAGAGATATATAAAATCTATTTCTAGTAAAGCATGAATAAAAAGGACAGATTATAATCTTTAAAAATAAAGTTAGCATCAATAAAATGTTTCAGGACAGCAAGAGATGAGTTAACTCAGGGAATGGATTAAAGCAAAAGAAAGGATGTCCCCCTCTGGGATGTCCTCCAGGCCTGAGATAATAGACCAAGGCTGGCCTTGGACACACACGGGCCTGGCAGAAAGCCCAGCTCTGCGCCTACTCCCTGCCCACACCAGGTAGATTGGCCCTACTTGGGTGGCTTATGAGAGTTGTAAGAAATCCACATAATTATAAGCAGTTCACATAACTGTAAGAAGGGTGTAATTATAAAGGTGTGATAAAATAGATTCCCACCTCCTTGGGGATGATGGAGTTGACAATGATTGCTCCTGAGAAGATGGGCTTGGCTCCCAAGGCAGCAACAGAAAAGCCCTTATTAGTGTCTTCCCCTCGTCCTCACCCTCTCCATTCTCTTTCATCTCTGAACTGACACGTAGACTTCTACCTTTTGAGAGCATTGCCTTGTATTTAACGCTTTGAAGCCTATTCAGATGCAAATAGCCTTGGGAATTACACTTTAACACATTATCCCACCTTGGTGTCCTGGTGGAACGTGGGCACTGAGGCCGGTGGGGAATGCTGAGTAGAAGAGAGATTTTTCAAAAGGAAGGATGGGAATACCAGACCAAAATGATGCTCCTGAGAGAGGAAGGGCTCCATGGAGTCTGGGAAATGTATTTGGGGTTCTTTGGGTTTTTGTGTTTTGAGACAGTTTGATTCTGTCACCTAGGCTGGAGTGCAATGGCGTGATCTCAGCTCACTGCAATCTCAGCCTTCCATGTTCAAGTGATTCTCCTGCCTCAACCTCCCGGGTAGCTGGGACTACAGGTGTGCACCACCATGCCCAGTTGAGTTTTGTATTTTTAGTAGAGATGGGGTTTCACTATGTTGGCCAGGCTGGTCTCAAACTCCTTGACCTCAGATGATTTGCCCACCTCGGCCTCCTACAAGTGCTGGGATTACAGGCAAGAGCCACCACACCCAGCCCGGGAAACATTTGGAGAGGCCAACATAATGAATGCTGACGGAGAGACCAGGCTGACCAGGAACCTACAAGCCGGCTGTGGCCAAAGCAAAGTTCGAAGCTCAGGCTGCAACCTTAATGGGGACATGACACACACACACATTTTGTTTTCCTTGGTCACCTGCCAGGATGTTTGCTATGAGCGGTGACTCCTGATGTTTGTAGGAAGAATTTGTTTACTGGTTTGAAGGGGAATAAACTAGAGGAAAAAGAATCAAATCTAAGAGAAAGAACATTTTTATTTTTTTGCTGGAGGAGGCAAAATGTGAGGCCATAACGTGAGGAATGGCTTGCTTCAAAATCAGCGCTGTTTGCATGCGTGCCAGACTTCGATCTCAACAAAGAACGATACAGCCCTGAGCAGGAATGATTTTCAGATTTGTGCAACCCTCCAGACTCTCCCTATTCAAGGGAACTGCACTGCACCCCTTGATTCTCTCAAACTTGAAATGAATCCCATATACCCCCACCTTTAGGACTCAGGAGTGATCACATCCAGAGAGGGCTGCATGCTACTTGAGGACAAATACTTAGGGCACTGCCCAGGCAGCAGGGGTAATGGGAGGTAATGTTCTCAGGCATCTATCCATGGGCCCAGGCCTCAGTTCTGCCTTTAATCCCATTGAAATGTAAACACCTGGGGGTAAAGGAGCACTATAAAAAGCTATTTTGCCAGGTGTGGTGGCTCAGGCCCATAATCCTAGCACTTTGGGAGGCTGAGGCAGGCAGATCACTTGAGGTCAGGAGTTCAAGACCAGCCTGGCCAACATGGTAAAACCCCATCTCTACTAAAAATACAACAAAAATTAGCCAAAGGTGGTGACATATACCTGTAGTTCCAGCTACTCAGGAGGCTGAGGCAGGAGGATAGCTTGAATTTGGGAGGTGGAAATTGCAGTGAGCCAAGATCACGCCACTGCACTCCATCCTGGGCAACAGAGTGAGACTCTGTCTCAAAAAGAAAAAAAAAAAAAGAAAAATAAAGAAAAAGGAAATAGGCTATTTTAACTTTCTTCTACCACTTTTAACATTCTGCCTTCTTTTTATAATTTTGGGGATGCTTGTTTCCTTCACCAGATTAGAATTCTTCCAAAAAAAGAATAGAGTTGACCTTCTAATTTACCATTGCCTAACTTGCAAAATGCCTATCACATAGAAAATATTGCATAAGTATTTGTTCAACTCACTAACACAATTTATTTCCCAAGAAGCTCACGGATGCATGAGCTACCAAGCTGCCTAAGTTACACAAAGGGAAAAGTGGCCAAATTAATAGTCTCGATTTGACTTCACAATACAATCTGCAAATTAGGAACATCTTTGTTCAGCATCTCTCAGCAAACTTAGGTCAGCGGATCCTGGGACCCTCGCGGTACTGCTGATACCAGGGAATTGTGTTTATGCCTAAGCAAGTCTGACGAATCCACACTGATAAATAACAGGTCACTTTCATTCATTAGTGTAGGAGCCAAATCCAAATATGCAATGTCAGGGAGGGCTGTTGAGAACAGCTGCAAAGGACACCAGAAGTATCTGCCACCTACTGGGAAGTGAGGGTTGGCTTCTAAGAGGGATGAAGGGCAGAGATGACAGGGCAGCAGTACCAGGGCAGTGAGCTGAGCCAGAGGAAGGACCTCTCTTATGAGGCAGGGTGATGGATCCCTTGCTAGTCATCAGAGAATGTAGCCATTTATCAGACATGGTAGGAGTGGTCCTGTTTCACCCTCCACAATTTCTTAAATTCTTCTTCTCATGTCTTTTTGAAATGCTTGTATCTACTGAGAAAGGAAGCCAAGTGTATGTTTCCTTGATGTGCCTGAAGTGGTAGCATGATGGTACATACCTGTTAACAGCTGGGATTGTGTGATTCTAAAATCCTGTTAAGGCAGAGAATGAAAATCAATGAAGTTGCTCTGTGCTGGAAGGCTACCAAAAATATTTGTCTTGTTTTGTTGAGTATGATGTCATTGAGGGATCATTCACAGGTAGCATCTGGGTTGATGACCTGTGAATCAATCCATCTTACATTCCATCCTTCCTCCCTTGCTTTAAACTCTGTTGGCATTTTTCCTACCAGCGGCACAGGGGAAATACTTGTAGGGGTTCATTCAGTGAACTTTCAGCTTCCTCTGGAACTGGGAACCCTATTCCATCCCTATTCTGTTAACAGAGACATTCAAGCTCCTTCCCCCAACACCAAAAGAACAGATATCCACCGTGCAGACCAGAGTGTGATTTCTGAAGTATCTCTCGAAGGAACATTCACCCTGTTCTTATAGGAAAAGAGGGCAGTATTATTAAAACAGAGACTCAGCAAGTCCAAATGTGTACTAAAAATTAAAATATTGTTCCCAGTATGGTCTTGTATTAAGGCTCCAAATATGCATTTTTAAAAATCATTGCTGGAGTCCTGGAAGGGACATTTGTTACTCCTGAGCTGCACCATCAGGCACACTTGAATTCTGGGTAAATATATGAATGGAGAATCTCTGTGAGGTAACTTCCAAAAATTGCCTCCAAACCTTCAACCTGCACGGAATGTAGAGATTCTCTAACCCGCTCTGGGCTCCTCTTCTATTAACTGCAGTCAAACCACAACCTTTTCCTAGACTACAGCCTCTCCAAGATTTTATACCTCATCTGCATCTTATTCCATTGTACTCATCAGGTCTGGGATTACTTCCTAATTCACTATCAAAGATTGATTGAGTGTTGTGCTGTAGCCCAGTGTTACTTTAAACATTTATTCTCACAATATTCTTTTTTTTTTTTTGAGACAGAGTCTTGCCCTTTTACCCAGGTTGGAGTGCAATAGAGCGATCTCAACTCACTGCAACCTCGCCTCCTGGGTTCAAGCGATTCTTCTGCCTCAGCCTCCCAAGTAGCTGGGATTGCAGGTGCCCGCCACCATGCCCAGCTAATTTTTGTATTTTTAGTAAAGATGGGATTTCACATGTTGAGCAGGGTGGTCTTGAACTCCTGACCTCATGATCTGCCCACCTTGGCCTCCCAAAGTCCTGGGATTATAGGCATGAGCCACTGCGCCCAGCCTCAAAATATCCCTGATAGGACCAGTTACCAGTTGTAGCAAAAACTGTTTGTTCTTCCCTCCCCCTCTTCTTAGCCTCCAGTCGTTACGGTCAGCTGGTGGGCCTTTGATAACTGGAGTTGCGCGAGATGAAATGTCAGTGAGCATTATGAGGATGCTATTGTCGTCAGTTAGTTCCCAGATAGGTCTCACATTAGGCATTTTCTTTGAATTTCATACTGTGTTTGTTTAGACTCCTGCGTCTCTCACCAGACAACTGCTTTTGGTTTTAATGGGCTTTTCTGCTTGTAAGACTCTTTCTTCTTTAATCTATTATCCACACTACTGCACAGTTATGTGTTAAAATTTGATTTTTTTTAAACATTATTTCTTCCCTTAAAACATATCCCAGTGCCGCTCCTCACTCGGGGCCCCTTGGTCTAATCTCTTCCAAAGTGTGGTTGCAACCATGTGGACTTTAATTAAAATCCTGACTGCACCACTTTAGTAGTCGATGACTTGATTTTTGTGTTAATAAAGTGGGGCTGATATCTAAATAAGTTGCATTTTATTTGAGGTTTAAATAGGCTAATGAATGTCAGGTATCTAAGATGCCATCTGTTTCAGAGTACACACTGAAAAAGTTGGAAACAATTCTTTCTACTCGAGTCAAGTCCGGGTTCGATACTGGGTGTGCCGTAAAAGAGACTTTCATCATCTGATGTCTGCCTACCTTAGCAGCCTCCTGCTTCTCCCAACCCACTGCTCCCTCCTGCAAGTTTATTCTCTAGCGTACTTGGAATTCTCAAGCATCATATGCGGTTTAGTCTGCATTCCTCAATGTTTGCCATTATCTATGCTGGTTCCTCAACATGTAACACAGCATTGCTCCCAATGCCACTCCCATTCCTTGGAAATTTCTTATTCATCATTGAACACATAGATAAAGAGCACTGTTTCTTCTTGGTGATCATTTTTTATACCTTGTAATAACTTTTCAAACATTTGATAATCCCTTCTATGTGCCAGGAGCTCTTTTAGGTGTTTTAAACATTTTATCTAATTCAATATGGATCACTTTTCACCTTATAAGAAAAAGGAAATGTAATGTTTTCAATTAAAATGAAGTAAAAAAAAATTTAATATTGAAATGATTCTCCTCATCACAATATACTGTCTTCCCCCATACATTTATGATCTCCTGGAGTGTGGAAACAAGGGATTATCATAGATTGAATGGATGAATGAACAGAAAGGTAGATGGATAGAAGAATATTGGGAGGGCTAATGTATATTAGGGGAGGTGAAACTGTTCCCTGAGATGGCCGATATTTTAGGAAGGGAATTATAACAAAGCCCAGAAATGCCTGAAAAGATGCTGTGTAAACAAATAAACAAAAACAAGGCAAGCCAAGCTTAAACCAGGATGGTCTGCTGCAGATTGCAGAGCTTCAGGTAAGCTAGGTGGTCTGATAGGAAGGGTAAGAATAGAGAGAAGATGCATCAGAGGATCCCCGAAGGAAGGGTCTAGGACTGCTCTAAGAATGGACTTCACTTCCTACGGATACTAGCCAGAGGAGCCTAGATGGAAAATGAAAACAAACACATAGATTAACAAAAGAACCAGCCTCTTTAGGAATTCATAATGTATTTGATTAGCACTTCCTTAGTTCCAGGTTCTATGCTAAGCACATTACATGAATTAGCTCATTTGAACTTACTTTAAAAAAACCCAGAAGGGCTGGGCACAGTGGCCCACACCTGTAATCTCAGCACTTTTGAAGGCCGAGGCAGGCAGATCACCTGAGGTCAGGAGTTTGAGACCAGCCTGGCACACATTGTGAAACTTCGTCTCTGCTAAAAATACAAAAATTACCTGGGCATGGTGGTGGGCACCTGTAATCCCAGCTACTTGAGAGGCTGAGACAGAAGAATCGCTTGAGGCGGAGGTTGCACTGAGCCCAGACCATGCCATTGCACTCCAGCCTGGGCAACAAGAGCAAAAATCCATCTCAAAAAAAAAAAATGAGAGAAAAGAGATTTTGTAATCCCCATTGTGTAGCTGAGATGACAAAAGTGCAGCCAGACTAGTAGTATAAGAACATAGAGCTGGCAAGTGGAAGGTCGGGTTGACACCCAGGTTTGCCTCACTTTTGTCCTTTATGACTCTGCAGTTCTGAGCCTCTAAGGATACTGTGGGAGATGGTTTGGGCTAGGAAAAAAAAGGTGAATCAACCTAGGAAGAAAACACCTGACATCACCTCCAAAGTTCGAAACTAGAGGGAAACCAAGAAATGAAAAGCCCAGGAAATTAAAATATGAGAAGAAACGGTCTTCCATTCCCTGCTAAACTCATTGAGGATTGTGCGATTTCCCTGACGGTAGTGCAGATTCCGTAAGTCCCGTTACTGTGGCAGGGAGATTGCTGTAGATGCTGAAGACTAATCAAATGCATGGGTTGCATTTTTTCTGGATAAGGGGTAGGGAGAGGTTGGGGAAAGAATTCAAGAAAACTGAAAGAGGAAAAGCTATAAATTCCAGGGCCGTCAACTGTGGAGGCAAAAATCCTTTTTTTTTCCCCTTTACCCCATTTTACCCGGATGTGTAATTATTGGGGAATAGAGTAGAAATTGATGAGAGGCAGTGACGGCACCAAATCGTGGGCCAAGTACCCATCTGTTGGGGTACACCCCAGGGAGAGGTTTGGTTGTATGACCCAGGCACAGATAGTCATGGATGAAAGACGATTTCTGGAGTCAGAGAGCAATCTGACAGGCCATAATTTTGCATTTTATGTAATTGAATTAAGTATTTTTATCTGTTCAATGAAATAAAAAGTCAACTGAAGGTTTTATTGTCTTATCTGGCACTTTAATTGAAAGATATGTGCTGTAAAATATGTCCTGTTTACAAAATTAGGTTCAGGTGTACATTAAGTGTTGCATTTATTCCACTGATGTATTTTGAAAAGAATGAGTTCATCATTTAGAGAAGTAGGGTGGGTGAGAAAATGGAAGTATTTTTGTTGTTTATTTATTTGCTTTGCTTTGTATTCCCTTTGCTGGCATTTTAAAGAAAAAATATTTGGAGACATGAATGTGCAAGAAATGTCATACGCTGATTTTTCTGGAATTCATATCAATGTCTAGCTCCCATCTCAAGTTATAAGCCTCATCCATTTTCAGATTCTTTCAGATGCTAAACTTACAAAACATATTTGTAGGCTTATTGCTCTTTCCAACCCATCCCTGTTTCATCTGTTTTCACTGTTGCCTTCACTCACGCTCACATTTTTTTTTTCCAGTTATGGCAATAACCTTGTAACAGATATCTAGGCCTGCCTCCTCCAGCTTCTGCATACACACCAGCATTCGCTTTCTAACACACACATTTACTCATGCTTTCCTTTTCCTCTTCTTCATGTTTTTCCTTTTTTTTTCTTTCTTTCACATCGTATGGGTACTGTATGGATGTGGTAACAAGGTCTGAGGGAAGCATATGTCACACATGTGCATGGAAACCCAGTCATCACATCAACCAACCCCAAAAGGATCACTTCCTCATGTTAGTCACTTTCTTCAACTTTTTAAGGATAGCTCTTTGTTCTCAGAAGGAGGTCCAGCTTCACTCATGGATTACACAGTCTTGACCATCTCTCAACATGTGAGCTCCCAGCTGCCGGTGCCCCATCACCCTTGCCTCTCTAACTGCTGCTGCTGCTTCCTGGAACGTCATGTCCTACCCCTGCATCCCATCAGTCACGTCTTACTCCAGCCTGAACCCCTCCATTTCCGGGCACGTGGCGCATCTCACAGCAAGCCCCTGCTCACACTCAGCCGGCATGGGTCAGACATCTGTCTTCTCCACTCACTCAGCACCTGTTGGTGTTTCTCACACATCAACCATTCTTAATTTATATTTTCCTGATTCTCCAGAAATGTTTGTTGAGTGGATAATGACAAAAACGAGAATCCCTAAAATGAAAATGGCAAAGAACATATATTTCCTAAGGAAATATAATTAGTGGAACACTGGAAGAGAATCTGTAGATGAAATCAAATTTTTTTCCTAAAGGGTTACCAAAATTGAGCAATGATCAGGAAATAACTTGGGATTTGAATCATCATCATTTTTTTATTATTGTTACGAAATGTTGCCCATTAAATGTGCTTCCCCTTGACCTAACCTCAGTCAAAAATTTAAAGACACTGCTAAAAAATTTGCTAAGTAATATGTTATACCATTCATACGTTGGGAATGCTGTCCAAATATTTGGTTTGGCTTCTTTATTTATTCAACATTTTTCTCTCAGGAGACAGCTGATGGGGTTCATAAACTTCTCAAAATAGTCAACTTGTCATTGCAATGGTCACTGTATCAACAAGTTGACAGAATCAAATAGGTGGATTAAACCTCCAAGCTCTCACAATGCATTTATCTTAGTAACTCCTGATGGTTTATAGTCTACTTAATGTCCAGGGCCCATCTCCAAATCACACCGAGTCTGGAGTAAAATGTGGAGGGCATTGGCACATATGAACACGTTTCTTAGTGTGTTTCATAAGCTCCAAAAGTTCCCAGAGCACTCAGGATTTCGTGTTTGGAGCACCCTTGAAAGCCTTGATTTCAGTGTTCCTTCTCCTTTACGTTGTTGGCGGCTGCATTTGAGAAATTCAGTGACAGGGTGGTTTTGTAACAGGGCTTTGACACCAAATGTTTCGGCTGTTGGTGGTGGTACTAATCTTGAACTTACGTGTGCCATGGGATTAAAGGGAAAAGCTCATTGTTTTATGACTGTGGGACTCACCGTAATATGGAGTGTCCTCTGAATGACTTTCACAGCATCATATTTCTTTATACTTGTCTTCATTTTCCAGGATGTAAAGTCACTTGATGTGCTTGTCTCATGAGTATCTGCAATGAAACTTCACGGATATAAGTATGTTTCTGAACTCTTTTAGTTAGGCCAGAATTTTCCTGTTAAATATTTATAAGGACTTTGTGCCACATTTGAGCTTCTCTATAGTTTGAAAAGTGTCAATGCATCAAAAGGGCTGTGTGATTTCTGCACTATGTATTTCAGATTCAAATTTCAGATGTGTGGTGTCTCTATCATCTCTAGGTTTACTGTATTATATAAATTCATATCTGGTCTTATTTGTTAGAATTGAAATGTTATACGATTCTGATCTCTGGAAATGAAATGACATTGAGACTCAATCTATGTAGGTAGTTAAGTGATGTGCCTGACATCACATTGATGTCAATGCAAGTGTCAATTTGGAAAGGAGGTCCAGGCGAGGGGCCACATAGTGGCTTTAATTGGGTGCCTCTCATCTCTATTTGGGTCCCCAAAAACATTTCTTGCCAGTCACTTACTTAGAATTTGCAGAAGATTTAAGGAAGAGTAGTTGGCTGTGTCAGCGTTTGGCTCTCCATGTGGGGGCCTTCATGGTGAAGCATGTACATCAGTTATATTATAGATTTCATAAAATAGTTTCTAATAAGGAGTGCAGAATGACAAATGTAAGTGGGACATAGCTTTGCTGAAGCACTACCATTAGCTTCGTTTCAACATTTTCACATTCAACATTTAAACAACAGAAAGATTGAAAGAATGGTACATCAGATACCCACTAGGGGGATTTAATTATTAACACATCGCCATACTGCTGGATTCTCACGTGCGTGTGTTTTGAAGAAGCATATGAAAATATTTGGCAGGCATTATGATATACTTTGCTCCTAGAAACAGGAGACCCCAAGAGTAAGGGCATTATATTACATGGCCTCAATTTTATAATGCAACTAAGAAAACTAATAGTTTGCTAATATAATCTAGCATCCATTTCACTTTTAGTCTTTTTTAATTGTTCCTTTTAAATTATTTTATTCTTTTTTTCTTCAACCAGGTTATATTGGAGGCTCAGGAATTTCATTTCTATTAATCAAGTATATTCCCTCTACTGTTTTTCCTTATGACATTGACTTTATGAAGAGAACAAGCCAACTGTCTTGTAAAACGTCCCGCAGTGAGGATTTGTGTGATTGCTTTATGTAGTGATATTTCTCTTGTTTCCCATTCCCTTTGGTTTCTAGTAACTAGAAATGACTTCTCATGGCTCAACTAGGTACCATTTATGTTTTTGGCAAGAATATGTCCTAGATGACGTTTCTGTGGCATCATATTTGGAGGCACACAATTTCATGACCTCAGACTTCAGTGATGCTGCAGTTGATTTTTTGGTTAAAGTGGTGACTGCCAGATCTTTCCAAAAAGAACGGTTTTCCCCTTTGCAATCATTATGTAATCTAAGGGGTGGTAATTTTTTGCTATGTGAAATATCCTATTTGTCCATAACTACTAGGTTTGTAGGTTGAAATGGCCTTAAGAAACCTAAGGGATCTTTCCCAGATATCTCTCTTCTGAATGTGTTTGAATGGTGATCTGCGAGGAAATTATTTCCTAGAAGTGTTATTAATCCAAATCTGTTGCATCAGGAAAAATGTCATAAGCCTTCTAAAAATTATTGTTGCATTAAACCATCTACATTATGGAAAAATATAGATGATGTCAAACAGATTATCCATGGAATTTATTTTCTCGTGTCCTAATTATTAAATATAATTAGGGCATCTGAGGGCAAACCACATTTTTTCTGCTACATTTTCAGAAACAAGTAGAACAAGATGAAGAGAAAGTTATCACTTGTTCTTCCAGTGATTCTATCAGATTATGAACCGTTTGCAAAGTAATGGAAGATCTAAGATAAGACATACAGGATCTCTTTCCTTGTCTACATTGTAAACTCCTTAAAGGCAAGGACCAGAGTTCTGATTTTGGGACTGGGATAAAACAAGGGGTAAAGGTGGAAATTGTTCTCGATAAGAGCATGGGGACACACTGTACTGAGGGACAGGAGTAACGAAAATATGAGCCTAGGGAAATGTAGTCACCTCAATGAAGGTCCTTTTGGACGGCAAAAAGTGCTTCCCTAAGTGAGCTATGGGGACCTGTTGCCCTAAGAGCTTCTACAACTTCCTTCCTCCCAGCAGCATTTCAGAGTTACATCAAAACTCCAAAATGAAGGAAGAAAAACTGGAATTTTCATCAGTATCTTCCTTAGTTTCTCCAAGTCTTATTTTTCTCCCTTTCTCCCTCCCTCCCTCCCTCCCTTCCTTCCTTCCTTCCTTTTTTCCTTCCTTTCCTGCTTTCTTTCTTGATAGAGTCTCTCTCTGTCACCGGGCTGGGGTGCAGTGATGTGATCTTGGCTCACTGCAACGTCTGCCTCCTGGGTTCAAGCAATTCTCCTGCCTCAGACCCCTGAGTAGCTGGAATTACAGGTGTCTGCCATCACACCTGGCTAATTTTTGTATTTTTAGTAGAGACAGGGTTTCACCATGTTGGCCAGGCTGGTTTCAAACTCCTGATCTCAGGTAATCCACCTCTCAAAGTGCCGGGATTACAGATGTGAGCCATCACGCCTGGCTATCCAAGTCTTATTTTACTTTAATGTAAAATAAATAATTTGAAAATTACAATCTCTAAAATTCTTTCCACCAAATGACTCTGTGGATCTATGGGTCTGAAAGGCGTGTGTAAGATTGGAGGTGAGGCTGGAGAAATGGGTGCAATCATACCCACGTTGAGGACAGGGGTAAGGAGGAAAAGGCAGACCTGAGAGAGTGTGGGCTAAAGCAGAGGGAATGTTAGAAACTGGAACATCTCCAGGATGGAAAGCAGGTCATTTCCAGGGAAGTGAGCCTTGTGTGAGAAGATTACAAGAAGCAACGCTGGAAAGGTATACAGAACTCTTCATTCATTCAAGATTTTCAAGAGCCGGAGAGGATCCAGAGATAAACAAGCATATTACTTCCATGTTCTCATGGAGATAGTATATTAGTGGGAGAAGACAGATAAGAAATTATAGGAAAAAAATGTAGCTTCATGGCCCTAGGATGCAATGGTTAAAGGTAAAAGCTTTAGAGCCAGGCCGTCTACATTCAAATTCCAGCTCTCCAACTTGATCTGGAGCAAGATAGTTAAGCTTTTCCTGCTTAGTGCTCATCTGTCTAATAATAGGACCCATTTGTATGGTTGGCATAGGAGGATTAAAGAGGAAATAAATGTAAAAACTTTAGAATACTGTCCGGCACATGATAAGTCTGAAATACATGTTAATAGCAATAAGAATAATAATTCTCCTCCTCTTGCTGTGCTGCTGCTTCTGCTGCTGCTGCTGCTGCTGCTGCTGCTGCTGCTTCTTCTTCTTCTTCTTCTTCTTCTTCTTCTTCTTCTTCTTCTTCTTCTTCTTCTTCTTCTTCTTTCTCCTCCTCCTCCTCCTCCTTCTCCTTCTTCAGATAAGTGCTATGATAATGAAGTCGATGAATGGCATGGTTTTTCAACCTTAGTCCTACTGACATTTGTGGGGGCCTGATAATTCGTTTTGTGGGTGGCTGTCCAGTGTATGGTAGCATCCTTGGCGTCTACTCACTAGATGCCAGTAGCAACTCCTAGTAATGACAACCAAAAATGTTTCTAGCCATTGCTAAATGCACCCAGGGAGGCGAAAGTCTCTCCTGATTGAAACCACTGGGTCAGAGAATAAAGAGTGCAATATTTTTAGATAGGGCAATATAGGGTTCCTCAAAGGAAAACAGGGACAGACTCCTGAATGACTTTTTTTTATTGTACTTTAAGTTCTGGGGTACATGTGCAGATCTTGCCAAATTGTTGCATAGGTACACACATGCCATGGTGGCTTGCTCTCTCTATCCCCCCTTGCCTACATCGGCCATTCCTCCCAGTGTTATCCCTCCCCAACCTCCCCACCCCCCGCTGTCCCACCCCCTAGCCTCCCTTCCCACCAGTCTCCCACCCCCCAACATACCCCTGTGTGTGATTCTCCCCTCCCTGTGTCCATGTGTTCTCATTGTTCAACACCTGCCTATGAGTGAGCACACGTGGCATTTGGTTTTCTGTTCTTGTGTCAGTTTGCTGAGAGTGATGGTTTTCAGATTTATTCATGTCCCTACAAAGGACATGAACTCATCATTTTTTATGGCTGCATAGTATTCCATGGTGTATATGTGCCACAATGATGTTTTGCACAATTTTCGAAGCCATGAGAAAACCTGGGGGAAAGTGTTCTGTAGAGGCAACAGCAATGACAGAAGTCCCTAGGCTGGGACAAGTTGGCGTGGCCAGCTTGGGTGAAGGAGAGTACTATTATGTCAAAGAAGTAGGTGGGGTCAGAGTCTGAAGGGCAGTGAAGTCCCTGGCAATCAGTTTGGATTTTATTCTTTATGCTTCATATGCTGAGATGTTATTAGAGGGTATTAAGCCAGAGAATGACAAAGCAAGAAAGCTGGTGAGGAGAAGAATGCACAGTCCAGTGAGAGATGAGGGGGCTTGGACAGGAGCAGTCAGAGGTCATGGTTAGGGAGGTGGTGAGCTGCAATGTGCTATGGTTGAAGAACCCGCAGAATGGTTCTTCATATATGGGGAATAAAGATAGAAAGGGGAGAGCACATTTATGAGAAAGGAGTTTAATGGATCAATAATTCTGTCTAGATCATGTGCCATTTGAGCTCCTGCAAGTGATAACTGGGCTGTTGACAATACTAGTTTGGAGATCAAGTGAAAGGTTGGTCCTGGAGGTATATGTTTGGGAGCCATCAGTGTTTAGACAGCAATTAAATCACGGAACCTTTTGAGATCACCAAAGCAGAGAGGAGAGTGAGGCCACAGACCAGTTCTGAAGCATGCCTACATTCTCTGAAGAGGCAGAGAAGACAGAAATGGCCAGTGATATAGGAGATCAGCCCAGAGGGAGTGTGGCGCCTTAGAAGATAAGAAAAGAAATGCTTCAAGAGGATCTGGCTCATGTGGGTCAAATGCTACCAAGAGGTCAAGACAAGAACTCTGAACTGACATCCGGATTTGACAAGGTGGAGAGCGCTGGTGACTCTGATGAGAAAGGTCTCACTGGGCGCATGGGGATGAGGGGCTCACTGGTGTTGATTCTCGAGACAGCAAGTGGGCTTTAAGAAAGTTGAGACAGGAAGTGTAGATACCTCTTTTGAGAACCGTTTCTGGGAAGGGGAAGGGAGAAAGAGTAGCAGTCAGAGAGGGATGTGGGGAAAGAACACACTGGTTTTTGTTAAGGTCGAAGTATTACAGCATGTTTGAATGCTGATGAAACCATTCCAGTGAAGAGAAAGAAACTGATGATCCAGTGAGGTCTCAGCAACAATTGCATGGAAGAATTTGTAGAGGAATGGAAGAGGTAAAACATACTGTAGACAATGGGTCAGTTTGTCTGATGAGAGAAGGCTGGATGGTTCCTTAAAATGGGAGAGGAGAGAAATTTAGGTAAAGTGGTGCATTTGGGCTGGAAAAAAGTAATTTGTGTCAGAATGCTTCTATTTCTTCAAGTATAAAGCAAGACCATCAACATATGGCCAGAAAGCAGAGGTTAAAGGGCTGAAGAAAAGATAAAAAGGCATTGAGTATTCCTTTAGGAGGGTGAACAAGAGTATTTATTGGGAAACCTGTGAGAATCACCAGGTAGTTTTAAATATCTATTGAACTGCATAGTGATATAGTTAAAGTGAGACCCATCGGCCCATTTGCAGGCTTTTTCTTTGTTACTTTTGTGCTTTGAAGTGGACATAAAGTAGTTAGAGGATTGAGTGTAACTAGACTGGTATGTTACCAGGCATGTGTACAATAGGAGAATAGAGGAAAAGGGATGAAGGCGGAATACGAAGGGCCGGTTGCACGGGGGTTCTGGCCTCCAGGCTGCTGGGGAAGAAAGCAGCCTGTGGGGAGCGGTGCTGACAGGTGGCAGACTCATGGGGTTGGTGCACTGGGGTTCTCAGGGAGCTGGAATGTAACCAGAGCATAGATACTAGGGTAAGTTGCCTGGAATGATCAGAGATAATTATCCGAGCATATGCTTTCAACTGGGATTTCAGAAATGGTCAAGTCATTGGTAATGAATGGTGAGATTATAGAGAGCTTTGACATTCAGGACAAGAAGTTTGAGTTCTGATCTTTTTTTTTTTTTTGCGGTGGAATCTCACTCTGTTGCCCAGGCTGGAGTGTAGTGTCGTGATCTCAGTTCACTGCAACCTCCGCCTCCTATACTCAAGTGATTCTCTTGCCTCAGCCTCCCGAGTAGCTGGGACTACAGGCATGTGCCACCACACCAAGCTAATTTTTGTGTTTTTAGTAGAGATGGGGTTTCACCATGTTGGCTGGCATGGTCTCGATCTCCTGACCTCGTGATCCGCCTGTCTTGGTCTCCCAAAGTGCTGGGATTACAGACAGGAGCCACCTCGCCCAGCTCGAGTTCTGATTTTTTTGAGCAAGTTGTTGAATCTGGAGTTTGTGAACAAGCTTTAGAGCACGGAACTAGAATAAAAGGATATGTGCGTATCTACATTTTTCTGGGTAAGAGGGATCCTAGGTTTCCCTGGAATATCTGAACTACAAAAGGTTAAGAATGATTTCTCTAAACCCTAGGAAGTGGGCAGCCACTGACAGCATCTGAACAGGAGTATTGATGTCAGCATGCTATTTACAAAGATGACACTGAGTTTGAAGGGGCAGAGAGAAGAGAAGATATTCCAACTCAGAAGAGATGTGTAATCCTTTCTGTACATGGCACAGAAAGGAGTAGATGCTGGAGCTGACTCCACAGAACAGCACCTGTGGGACTGGGTGCCCGTGCTCACTGAGGCAGCATCCCTCTTTACATCATGTTGTGTTCATTGCTTTCTCATTCCCCATTTCCCCCTCCCCTCCACTTCCAGCTCAAATAAAATGGTGGTTTCCGCTTCAGTGGTTTTAATGAGGCATCACTTGGTGAGCTCTTGAAGCAGGAGCCTGTAGGAGGACTTCACCAAAGATGTAGAGTCCCACTAAATGCATCTTTCATCACTTTGGGACAGGAGGACAGACCTAGAGGTACTTTTTGATGAAGGATTTAGTGCACTTGTTCATGTGCTCAGGAATATGGGGCTCTCTACTTGTGAGGTTAAGCACTTTACTGCCCATCATCCTTAGTAATTGTGGCATTTTGGCATCAAAAAAGAGCAAAAAGCTTGGATTCAGATACATGGCTAAGTAGCGATTTCATTTAACCTTACAGTAGCTCCATTAAAAAAAATTAAACCTATCTCACTGTAAGAGGAAATAAACAGAAGCTTCAAGAAATTACCTCACCCATGGTGAGGCTACTAGTACAGTGCAGAACTTGATATGCTTTTCAAAAGGGCATGTGTGTTTCTCAAAGGTTTAGGAAGCACTCTCATCCATTCTCATAAAGCACTCGCTCACTCTTGCACAAGCGCAAGATGAATGAGTTTTCCTTAAAATTGGGTTAAAGTACCAGGCTGGCAGTAAACCACGTCGTAATTAAAATCAATCAGTGTCATGTTGAAATAGAATGGCTTGTCATTCAAGAAGACAATTCTGAGTGGAATTTCAATTACATTTAGAATTAAAATAATTGTGCTATGTAATCTTTTAGGAGATAGTCCTCTTACTCGCTAAGAAGCTGACTTTATTTTTTAAAACATTCTGATTAGACATTATTGAGGAACTTCCACCTTTAGTGAATTTGACAGCCATGCCGTGTGTGCGGTGCTGTTGGCTGTGAGAGCAGAAGCTGGGTGTGGGAGAGGAAAGGAGACTCTTGCGCAATCTGAGAACCAGAGAGAAAGGGAAATCTTCCGTGAACTGCATTTCTAATCACCACGATGATCATGTTTTCTAGCCATAAAATTGGGACATTTAACTTGACAAAGAGACAGAATACTCAAAATAGGGAATGATCAGAAATATGGGATTTATGGTTATCATATTATTATCAATAGTGGCAAAGGTCAGCTTGAAGAACTCAAACTTAAAATTTAGATTAGATTTTAAGAAATTTACTTCAAAAATTCATTTCTGAATATGTCACACTTGTAAACATTCAATTCTCTGTCTTGAAAGCTTCCTACCACCTCCTCCTTCTAAATATCCCCTTTATGAGTTCTTGTACCTACTTTATAACTTTGTGTAATTGATGGTTTAGATACGCATTGTCTATGTGTAACTGCATCCAGCCTTTGTAGTTTTGGAACTGAGGAGAGTGCCCACTCTCAGGTGCCCTTAATAAATGTTAGTTGCAGGGATGGGGTGGGGGGTGAAACTGGGGCCACCCAGAGCCAGGATAAACTCTGTGCCTTGGTGCTTTTCTTGTGCCAGCTTTATGTTTTCTTCTCTTGGTACATCTAAATATGGGACTAAGTTTGAGTACACATCTCCCATTGAAAGCTCGGCCAGGTGCAATGGCTCATGCCTGCCATCTCAGTAGTTTGGGAGGCCGAGTCAGGCAAATCACTTGAGCTAAGGAGTTCAAGACCAGCCTGTCCAACCTGCAATATGGTGAAACCTCATCTTTACAAAACATACAAAACTTAGCCAGGCATGGTGGTGCACGACTGTAATCCCAACTACTTGGGCAGCTGAGGCAGGAGAATCCCTTGAACCCAGGAGGCAGAGGCTGCGATGAGCCGAGATCACACTGCTGCATTCCAACCTGGGTGACAGTGAGACCCTGTCCCAAAGAAAAAGAAAATGTACCTGTGCGCCACTCTCCCGCTTAATTTCCAAAGATAACCTGTGTCTCTCTTTCACATTCTCCCATGATGTTCTGTGTTACCAACTATGGCTCTGACTGACTATTGGTGTCTCTGTGGAGAGTAAAATACATTTTTCACCTATATACAGATCTCAGAAACAGGCCACTGTTCTAGGTTTTAACTGGACAGTTTCAAATTGGTAATAATTAACCCTAGTTAAAGTTGGTATGTCTAAAGGACTAGTTGTTGGGTACTGACGATGGCTACTCATGGTAAAATGCCAGCCTTTTGGTGGGGTTTGTTCTGATGATCTGTTGTCTTAATATTGCTGTGGCACTTGGGATAGTGCTGGGACATGGTGAGAGTGAGAGACGTTTATGTGTTTGCTATTATCTTGCTTTATATCTCAATGAGCTTATGGGGGCAGAGAAAACTGATGCAAAAGACAAGGAGTCTTTTAAACGCATTATCTCCCATGGCTTAGTTTTGAGTTTCTTGTTACAGATGAATGATGTTTAAGCACAAAATAATAAATTTAAAATGTTGTATTGACAGCAGAGACTCAGCCCCTTTTTGGTGGGACAGAAGCTTTTGGAAACAGTAGATACTTGGGATTGAACCCCTTGTGCCTTTAAGACCAGAAAAGCTACCCAGTTACTGAATTTGGCTTGGGATTTACTAACTGATACATTGCCCACTGGTTTGTGGGTACGAACTGCATTTCTTTGGATTTTTCTTAAGAACTGGGAAAAGAGCTATCTAAGAATTGGAGAAAGAGCTACATTAGCCTTGGTTGTTGGTTTATTGTGATATCTCTAATGATTTGACTTGGGATAGAAAGACAGAACATATTTCATACATAGAAGGCACTACCCAAAACACCTGAAGTCCAAATAATGAAGAAGCTACCTGACTCACTAACAAACTATCACAAGGAGACACGATCAAGTATCTTCTCCTTGACGAGTCTAGGGATGCCTAGACGGGACCACAGAACAATTTCTAGAAAGATGTAGCTCGTCTTGAGTATCCGATCAGAGTTGAATGTCAACAACTGCCTTGATTTCTCTCTTAATTTTTTTTTTTTTTTTTTTTTTTGAGATCGAGTCTCACTGTCACCCAGGCTGGAGTGCAGTGGTGCAATCTCGGCTCACTGAAACCTCTGCCTCCCGGGTTCAAGTGATTCCCTTGCCTCAGCCTCCTGAGTAGCTAGAATTACAGGCGCCCACCACCACGCCCAGCTAATTTTTTTGTGTGTTTTTAGTAGAGTCGGGGTTTCGCCATATTGGCCAGGCTGGTCTCAAACTCCTGACCTCAGATTGTCCATCCACCTCAGCTTCCCAAAGTGCTGGGATTACAGGCATGAGCCACCACACTCAGCCAATTTTTTTTTCTTTACTGTGTAAAATCTCATATTGCTTTGTGGAAGGGCGAGAGTTTTCTAAACAAAAGCGAATTAGATGCCTTTATTCTAGAAGAGTGTCTTTGTTCAGTTTTACTGGTAGAACACAAGCCTTTGCATGGCAGGGACAGTGTCTTGTTCATGTTTTATCCTGAAGAGCTTACAGAGGTCACACCATGAAGAGCGGTTCTGAAAATCATCTGTGAAATGAACAAATGAATGAAAGCAGGAAAGGCTCTTGTCCTCTAGATTCTTATTCAAACAGTGTTCAAGTTGCTATATTATCCAACAAAGGCATATGGGAAAAGACAGGAGGGTTAAAAGAGAAACCAGTCAGCAAAAGTGCCAACCAGAGAGGGGCTTTAAATGAAAACTACTGGGAAAAGTTGGCAGATGTGTCTTCCTTAAAGATTTTATTTTTTCCTATGGGGAAAAATGCTTTGAGGGAAAGACTTTTGATTGAGAACAAAACCACAGTCTCTGGAAAGTGTGCAGCTTAGCAGGCCAGATATAGAGAGACTTTAAAGCCAATCGGAGGTCAACTTGTATACCTAAGCTTTGCAATCTTTTCAAGAAGGGTCTTCATTTCAGGTGGCCTACTTTCACTGAAATGCCACTGATAGTGGTTAAATTCTGTTTCCTTTCAAATTCCTATTTTGAAGCCTTAACCTCCAGTACCCAAGGATGTGACATTCTTTGGGAAATGAGTGGCTGGTAAATTAACTGATTAGTTAAGATGAGGTCATATGAGAGAAGGGTGGGCCTTTTACCATGCAAGGAGGAAGGCAGAGATCCAGTGATGCGTCTGCCAGCTAAGGAAGCCAGAGACGGCCCGCAATCCACCAGAAGCCAGGGGAGAGTCAAGCAACAGACTCTCCCCCACAGCCTCAGAAAGAACCCGCCTGCTGTAACCTGGATCTGACTTCCAGCCTCCAGGACTGTGAGGTCATACATTTCTGTTGTTTAAGCCATCCTGTCTGTGCTGCTGTGTTATCGCAGCCCGAGCAGATGAATAGATCCGCAAGATGATTCAAACATTGCTGTACTTTAATGGTTACTGTGAAATACCACAGTTCACGATAATTCTACAGTCATGCTCTAGAACTGCTGTAACATTCAAGTAGACATAAGATCATTGGGTGGATTGTGTTTTTACCAACACATGAAAATATAATTATCCCTGAGCACCGAACTGCCTTTGGAGACACTGCTGGGTCTGACTCAGACCTCCCTTGAGGAAACTTGTCATTAGGAATCACGGTGATGTTGAATCAACTTTGTCTTTCTGAAAAGCTGGAGATATTCATCATAGCCTTGACTGCTGGGATCTACATGTTTTCTCCTTGTTGTAATGATATGAAACACTTTATTAGCAGAGGAAGACATTTTTAGGGGAAGCATTTTGAATCAGAAGGCTTAAGAAGAATTCTGCTTTTCCCATGAGCGTCAAGTAGTTGGTTATTAAGAACTGAAAACATTGTAGAAGGATAATTGACAAAGTGATCCTTAGACATCTGCATTTATCACGAATGATAAAAGTCAAGAGACACTGTTTATTAGCTGCTAGGAAAAGCTGTTTTCTTCAGAGGGTAAATCGTAGAGAAGGATCATGGTGCAGCAAGGGTGACCGAGCCCCAGGGGACCCCATCTGCCTTAGGCCAGGCCTTGCCTATATCAGTTTGCAGAGGCTGGTCTCAGCTTGCCAACAAATACTACCCCGCAATGCGGTGACACTGCATTCAGGCAACTCTCTGTTCTCTTCATATTTCTTAATAAAAATTTGGCTCTGGCTAAAGAGAAAATGCCATGTGGTAGGCTTAGCTCCTTTATAGGGAGGTGTTGATTGGGTGTAGGTCTATTTTCAGCCAACCTAGTACTTAGTGTGTGTGGATTTTGTTGTCGTTGTTGTGAATGATAACAGTATTATCTGGCCAAAGAATCATCCAGAAGTAAGACTATCATAGAATCACAGCCATTTCTGCTTACAGACAAGCAGCAGCGGACATGTCAAAACCATGTGTAGTTATTAAAAGGTGATGTAACACCCCACTGTCTATCCTCCACTATCCTCTGCAAGATTTCTTCACATTCCTAGGAGATCCATCCTGTTTCCCCTCCACTTTCCCCTTCTTAGCTGTCCCTCTGACAAACGCCTCTCCATCTCTCAAGCGTAGCTGTTCAGCTGCTTCTGAGTCAGCTCATTTCCTCATGATCTTGGGACCCCATCCTCTATGTGGTTTACCAAATGTGTGTTTATTATGTGTATATAATAAACACAGACATGCATAAATATAAATATATCAATATATAATAAACACACACTCTATACATAGGTATATATAGAGAGAAAGGGGGCGGCAGGTTCTTCCCTAAGATGCACTCTGGGGCAATCTCATATAAGAATTTTTTCCACACACTTTCACTCGCTTTCTCTTAACTCCTGTAAACCTAGAGGCTAGACCATTTACTTACACAACCTTGTTATCTTTCTTCTCTTTCTGCATGCGTGTGTGTATGTCTATCTGTCTTTGCCCTCTACCTCTGTCTTTTTCTTTCATTCTTTTCTTTATTTTTTTGTCTTGACAGTGACTCTCTCCTTGACCTCACTCTGGTCAGTCCTTGGCCCATTCAATCTAATCTCAGCAAGAATCCTGCCGTATCAGTTTAGTGAAAGTCCCCTACACTTGATGTCTGATCCCCCTTGGTACCTGATCAAATGCCTCATCCTCTAGCCTTGCTATTTTATCACCCTGGCCTGCCTTCAACAGGAATCTTTTTGAGTCAGTCTGGCAACAACTCCCCAACCTTGATTTTTCCTCTTAGTAATTTTCCATCTGCTCCCCTGCACCCTGCTCCTTAGCCATCAGTCTGCACGCGTCCTTGTATTTGGAGTTGAGCTCAGTCACTCTTCGCTGCTACAAGCCTCCTTGTGGTGTGCCCCCTCATAAAGTCCGCCTGTCCTTAACAAGTGTCATGAATATTTTTTTCTCCATCAATAAAAGTGTTCCTATTATAATTAGACCATAGCTTTTCCAAGATAAAACTTTTCTCCTTGGCTCCTGAGTATATAAGAGTATACAGTCGCTGGTCAATGAACATTTGCCAGTAATGGATTCTCCTCGTCCTTCTCATTTTCCCTCATACCCTCCTGATTGTCTTGCCTCCTTTTTCCTTCTCTGTTTAGATAAAAATGATGAATCATAATGATAAATTCTGTAGTGTGATCATAATATATGTAATTCTGTGTAAAATTGTTCACATAATTATGCTGTAAAAAGTGAAGATGTCTTTATCACTTTAAACATATTCATGTGTTATTCTTCATTTAATCAACATTTTCTGACATTATTAATGAAATTGTCCATTTCAATAGGGTAGGTATATCAATGCATTGAGTTTTTAGAGGGACGTGCATTTCACAGGCACTTAGTGTTTTCTGAAACTGTGTGGCATTGATGCATTAATTAAGGGAGAAGGTAAAAATTCAGACTTTGTATACATGTCATTATCACTTTTTCCATCACAGAATTCTGTCTCTTTTTATTTTATAAGAAGAAAAAGAAACTATGATTGATTTTTCATTGCTTGGAAACAAATCTATAGCATTGGAGGAGACAGATCATATTTCCTGAGTTACACCTTCAGAATAACATAAGATAGTGATAAGGAGAAATATTTTATCAAAACAGAGAGAGATGAAAGGATTTAAAATCCCCCAATTTAGAACTCTATCCTAGTGTTATAATAGAGATACAGATCTTATTCACTAACATAAAATAATAACTATCATTCTGTGGGGTTTTCTTGGTATGTTTGGGGGATGAGGAGGTGAATATTTAAAACATCCCTGAAAACTGGTGAATTACCAGTTTCATATGTTTTTAGCATTATGTGTTGATTCATGTAGAAAAGTAATGACAAAAGGCCGGGAGCGGTGGCTCACACTTGTAATCCCAGCACTTTGGGAGGCTGAGGCGGGTGGATCACAAGGTCAGGAGTTCGAGACCAGCCTGTCCAATATGGTGAAACCCTGTTTCTACTAAAATCTACAAAAATTAGCCGGGCGTGGTGGTGCAAGCCTGTAGTCCCAGCTACTTGGGAGGCCGAGGCAGAAGAATCGCTTGAACCTGGGAGGTGGAGGTTGCAGTGAGCTGAGATCGTGCCACTGCACTCCAGCCTGGGTGACAGAGTGAGACTCCATCTCAAAAAAATAAATTAAAAAAAATAGAAAAGAAAAGTGGTGACAAAAATAACACACATTTGTTCTGCCCCCTGTGTGCCGCGCATGGTGGTGAGCACTTTGTGTACATTGCCTCATTGAGTCCTCACAACCACATCGTGCGGTTGTTTCTTTTCTTATCTCTATTTCATCCTGGCTGAGCTGAGTCTTGAGAGTGAAGGAAACTGCCGAAGTTTATCCCCCCATCAATGGCAGAACATGAGATTCAACTCCTAATGTCACTCATGCCCAAAGTCGGGCTCTTAAAAATCTCTTTGTGGCCAGGAGAGGAGGCTCACGCCTGTAATCCCAGCACTTTGGGAGGCTGAGGTGGGAGGATCATGAGATCCAGAGATCGAGACCATCCTGGCCAATATGGTGAAACCCTGTCTCTACTAAAAATACAAAAATTATCTGGGCGTGGTGGTGCACACCTGTAGCCTGAGTCCCAGCTGCTTGGCAGGCTGAAGCAGGAGAATTGCTTGAACCCGGGAGGTGGAGGTTGCAGTGAGCTGAGATCACACCACTGCACTCCAGCCTGGCAATAGAGCAAGACTCTGTTTCATAAAAAAAAAAAAAAAAAAAAAAAAAAAAAAAAAACCTCTTTGCTATTTTAATGAAAAAAAATTGACCTTCGATGGATCATACAAATGAGATATTTGCTTGTACTCTGCTTCAAACTTAATTATAAAAAACTTTGGAAACAGGCGCTATGACGATTTACAGATTGAATCTTTCTACATCATGCGAGATTGATTTCTTGAAGTCCCTCAGAATTGGATTAACACCCTCTGAGTGTTAACTGGCTGGAATGAATCCAAATCCCTGCAGCATTTGTGGAAGCCTGGGCCACTGGTCTCAGAGATGTTTATCCCAGATCTACAGAATCGGAAATCTTGTGAGGTGCTGCCCAGGAACCCACAGTGGTAACAAGCTTGTCCTAGGGTTCTTGTGTAAACTAAAGTTTAAAAACCACTGTTATAAGGATGATTTCTCTTTTTATAGGTGGAAAAAGATTCCATTCAAATGTTTAAGGGAATATGACTATAATTAGGATAAAGCAGGAGTGGCAAACTCATGGCCAGAATGACAGTAGTTTTTCCTTTGGCCAGCACAGTTTGTTACTGTGAGAGTTTGGATGTCTTTTTTTTTTGAGAGGAAATTTTGCTCTTGTTGCCCAGGCTGGAGTGCAGTGGTACAATCTCAGCTCACCGCAACCTCCTCCTCCTGAGTTCAAGGGATTCTCCTGCCTCAGCCTCCCGAGTAGCTGGGATTATAGGTGTCTGCCATCATACCAGGCCAATTTTTTGTATTTTTAGTAGAGACAGGGTTTCTCCATGTTGGTTAGGCTGGTCTCGAACTCCCAACCCCAGGTGATCTGCCCACCTTGGCCTCCCAAAGTGCTAGGATTACAGGCATGAGCCACTGTGCCCGGCTTAGATGTCTTTATGTAGGGTATATGCCCTCTGTTTCAATACATTGCCCATGACTTCTTAGCATCTTAGACTTTTAAGATACCTGCATGATCCTCGAAGAAAGCTGGAAAGAAGAACATTCTTGTAAATGAAATCTATGAGATACTGGGATAAACAGTGCCCCTGCTGAGCCTCATGTGCCGACTCTCCCACAGTGCTCAAGGCCTGTCAATGGCGTAGTTTTTCCCTTTGCTTAGGGAGTTAGACAAAGAAGAAATATTTTTTATTTTTGAGATATGGTCTCACTCTGTCACTCAGGCTGGAGTGCAATGACAGGGTCATAGCTCACTACAGCCTCAAACTCCTGGGCTCAAGTGATCCTCCTGCCTCAGCCTCCCAATGAGCTGGACCACAGGTGCATACCACCACTCCCAACTAATTTTTATTTTTTTATTTTTTATAGAGACAGGGTCTCCCTATGTTGCCCAGGCTGGCATTAAGCTCCTAAGCTCAAGAAATCCTCCTGCTTCAGCCTCCCAAAATGCTGGAATTATAGGTGTGAGCCACTGCCCCCAGCCAGAAATATTTTTTTTACACTTCTTTTTGTCCCTGTAAGTGACTCACATATTCTCGTGTCACTTGAGAGCTCAATCCTTTTTGATAAAGTAGAAGGGAAGAAATGGACAGGAGGCTTTCAGTGAAAATAAACCAGAAATATGAGTATTTTTCAGAAATTAAGAAAATAAAACAATTTATGGTAAATCAAGAAGGTGACATATCAAATAAAACAAATCAGACATCAGTATTGGTGACAAAAAATGATAGGCCTTGTGTATGCGCTGAGTGTTCACCACATAACAACAGTACCTATAAGGGCTTTGAGAAGAAAAACTGTCAAAATTAATCAAGATGCGTTTCTGGAAAAAGATGACTTACTTGACAATTAAACCACCTAATGAATGAATAGTAGAAACGGCATATGAACTTTATTTCATCAATACAGGTGATTAGAAGTAGTTGGGTTTTAATTTTGTAATTAAATATATGTAGTTTTCAAATTAAGAGGTAATGGAATTTTGACTAATGTTTTACGTACTTAAATAGGAGCCCTTGGTTAAGAACTGAGTGCTGTCTCAGCAAACTGACACAGGAACAGAAAACCAAATACCGCATGTTCTCGCTCACAAGTGGGAGTTGAACCATGAGAACACATGGACACAGGGAGGGGAGCATCACACACCGGGGCCTGTCAGAGGGTGGGGGGAGAGAAGAGGAAGAGCATTAGGACACATACCTAATGCATGCGAGGCTTAAAACCTAGATGACGGGTTGATGGGTGCAGCAAACCACCATGACACGTGTATAGCTATGTAACAAACCTGCACGTTCTGCACATGTGTCCCAGAACTTAAATTAAAAAAATAAACTGAGTGCTCAATATTTTTTATAAGTTAGGAAAACCAAACAAAAATTATATATACACATGTTATAATATTATATATAATATGTATATCTTATATATGTAAATATTGTTATATATAAGAATGTATCTTATATACATATAATATTCACATATATACATATATATTATATATGATAATGTATACTATCATATATTTTATATAAATGTGGTATCATATATAATAGATATCATATATCGTATATAAAATTGACTTGATTTTACAATAGCGTGGCTGATTCAGTAAGAAGCAGGAATGTAAGGAACTGTAAAATCCTCTTTGTTAGAGTTTTCCTTGGCTTGTGGTTTATATAGAGCTATGCTAGATTTCTTCTGCTGGTTAAGGATTGCTTATTTGTGATTAGGATTAATCGATAGAACTAATGTCAGGGTCAGCAATGGATGAGTCTCTAAGGGGAGCCCATGTGCTCAAAAGTGACCATGTAAGTCACTGTCTTAGAATAAAGATCCTTGTGCCACATCAAAAAGCTTTTAAATGTGTCAATTAGCCTAGCATGTTTCCTAAGGAGACAGATATGGGCAAAGGTAAATCTAAAGGATGTTTATCAGGACAATATTTAAACTAAACTAATATAAAATATAAACAAGTGTTGCTTCAGTAGTAGTATACTTGTTTTTTAAAAATTAGCTTTTTTGATAGAATTCTACATTGCTATTAAAAAAAAAAAAAAAAAAAACTTGAACACTTCAAACTCATGTCCAAAACTAAATTCTTTCCAACCAGATCTTCTCCTTCCATTATTTATATATGAGTGTTTCTATCACCCCGAGATGATCATGCCAGATACCAAAAATTGTCTAATTTCCCTCTCTCCTTTTCTATCTCCCTAATACAGCCCCATAGTCAGTAGACAAGGCACCACCTCCAGGACTCAGCCTAAACTCATTCACTTTTCTCTGCCTGTGCTGCCACCATGCTAATTCAAAAGACTATGCATTTTTTTTTTTTTTTTTCTTGAGACAGAGTCTTGCCCTGTTGCCCAGGCTGGAGTGCAGTGATGCGATCTCAGCTCATTGCAACCTCTGACTCCCTGGTTCAAGCGATTCTCCTGCCTCAGCCTCCTGAGTAGCTGGGACTACAGGCCTGTGCCACCACGCCCAGCTAATTTTTGTATTTTTAGTAGAGACAGGCCATGTTGGCCAGGATGATCTTGACCTCCTGACCTCGTGATCCTACCTCAGCCTCCCAAAGTGCTAGGATTGCAGGCATGAGCCACCGCGGCCGGCTGAGGCCATGCCTTCTTACCTGGAAACCATGCTGCAGCCTCTTACCAGGACCCTGTTGGCATTGCAGCCAGAGCAGTCATTTTCAAAATGTCAAGTAGACCACACCCACTCCTATGCGTGAAAGCCATCAGGTCCTCCATTTGTTTCGCGTGAGATCCCAAGCCTGCCACATAGCTCTGTTACAGCACAGTCCTTGCCCTGCTCTCCAGCCCCCTTTCAGCTTCCTCTCCATCTGGCTATCTGCACTCCAGGAAGGGTGGTGTGGCTCCTCAGAGTCTCCTCTGTTCCATCAAGGAATTGCCTTCTTATCTCTGACCTCTGAGCTTAAGTCCTGTGTTGTTAGAGGAGACGTCTATGCTCTGTGACATGGATTGGGTCCCTACTTAGTTCTTTATTATAGTGCCCTGTCACCCTGAGCCCGGCCTCAACATCGTGTATGTATTTTGTAAATACAATTTCATTTGGCCTAATATCTGCCTGAGCCATTGGCTGGTAGCCCTGCGAGGAGGTGATCTGGCCTGCATTCTTCTCCAGCTGCCTCCTCCTTGCCTGCAGATACAGTGCAGATGCCGACAGCTGTCACTCAGCGAAATGTGCAGAGCGAGTAAATAATGTCTGACAGTTAACGGTCATCATCATATAGTTCCAAAATACATCTTTTTAAATAGACACAAACAAATATACACATCTCATACATATTTTGAGTAAGTGACTATGACACTAAGAATGCAGTAAAAGTTATAAAGGTTATCTCTAAGGGAGATGCATTTTAAAAATCTATTTCTGTGTTTTTCAGTTATCCATTGAGTATTTTCATCTTCAAAATTAGAAAAAAATGTGCTGTTTTGTAAAGTGTGTCCCTTTCTTGCACTAATTGGAACTCTGACCACCCACCACGTCCTCTTCTGCCTGGGTCTAGGACTCTAAGACAATGCGTTTATCAATTTCAAACTCAGCTGTACATGTCTGTATTTAAGGACCAGTGGCATTAGAGGATATATTAATTCTCAAAAAGAAGAATAACTGTTTTAGGGGAAAAGTCAAAGTGGCCTCAGCCAATCACACAGTTTATCAGAATACTAAATAATAATACAACAATTAGAATGTCATCGAAGCAAACAAAACCATCTTCCTATATCATGGCAAGTTGTTTTTGTGTTTTTTGTCTCAACGTTCATATAAACTGAATCAGTGGCAACTTGTGGGCTTGAATATCACCATTGTTTTAATGCTGTGTATATTCATTTAAAAACCTTGTCAGAGTGATTACTAAGGTGGGAACAAGTTGATATGGCTCCGATGACTGGAGGAACACCAGGGCGCTTGGTCTCCACCGATAGGATTAATGGCACAGACACACAGGGAGTGCTTTTATGGAGCGAAAAGTTTAATAGGCAAGAAAGAAGAAAGGAAGAAGAAAACAGCTCCCCCGTACAGAGACGGAGGGAGTGGGGGTTCGAACAAAGGGAAAAACTCCTGTGCAGCAGAAAAGTGGCTGCTGGCTGCTTATATGAGGAGACTGGAGGAACCGGTGTCTAATTTGCATAGGGCTCAGAGGATTGGTTTGACAAGGCATGTCATTCATGAAACCCTTGAAAAAGCTGGCCCTCCCACCCTAGCTCTTTAATATGCAAATACAAGGCACCAAGATATTCTACACACGTGGGGATATGTGGGGGCAGCCATGTTGCCAGGCACAAGTGGGGGCCAAGGAAAGACAGAGGGAATCACCATCTGTAGGTGGACCCAGTTGCCAACTGCCGGCATTTGCATATCAAAGCTTGCTGGCTGGGACTTTCCTGCTAGGCAAGAAATGTTTCTGGAGCTACTTTAAAAGAAATAAAAACTTCCCAAGGACCCCTTTTCCTATCTCTCTGCCTAAAATAATTTCTTAATAACTCCTATAACACAGTCAGGTTTCTGTCCCCACCGTGAACTTCTGTTTCCCCAAACCCTCCTTGTGCACTAATGGACACCACTCGGTCACTCCTGGCAGTGTGAAGTACTCCTCTTTGCTTGTAAATTGTGTCTCTTGAGGCTGACTGCAAGCTCCCCGAAGGCAGGAGAGCGTCTTCTGTACCTCTGTATATCTATCCTCAGAGCACTCAGCCTGTTCATGTACTCATTTCACTCATTCATTCATGTCACAAATATTTACTGTGACCTGCTGGGTGTGTGGCTCTGCTGTAACACCTGGAGATAAAGAACAAAACAGACCACGCAGAGATCTGCTCTCGTGCTGCTTCCGTTCTAGTGCAGTAATACACATCGTAAAGGAATGGCCATTTGTTGATTGAGCGTCTCTTAACAATTCTTGTCTTGAAAATCAACTGATTTTAGTATTTAGGAAAGTTTCCGTGGAAATAGGAGACATATTTTTCTTCTTCAGTTCTTTTAAATAAATTTCATATGTTTTAAATATAAGAAGTTAATTTTAGAACCCTGATACCGTATCTAAGGAAGGAGGTCATGGAGAAGTGTTTCTCTCCTTTTGTGTCTTTTCTATTTACAAATATAAGGTGTTGCTGAGCTTACGCTTCCAGATCAATCATCACGTGGAAATGAGTGCCCTTTACCAATCAGATTGCAAGTGGAGTTTCACAGATGCGGTAGACAAAGGTCTATAGAAAAAGCATTAGGCCAGGCACAGTGGTTCACGAATCCCAGAGCTTTGGGAGGCAGAGGCAGGAAGATTGCTTGAGGCCAGGAACTCGAGCCAGCCTGGGCAACATAGCAAAACCTTGTCTCTACCACAACAAAAAAAAAATTGAAAAGAAACTTAGCCAAGCGTGGTGGCATGTCTGTAGTCCCTGCTGCTCAGGAGGCTGAGGCAGGAGGATCGCTTGAGCCCAGGAGCAGTGAGTAATGATGGTGCCACTGCACTCCAGCCTGGGTGACAAAGCAAGACTCCATCTCTAAAATAATATTTTTTAAGTATTATATGACTGACCCAAGAGAATAAGTTACTCAGGAAAGGATGCAGGGCATACTTTTCCAGCATAAGCAGCATAGATCCAAGGTTGATCACAACAGAGACAAGGAAGGCTATGGAAGAAGGTGGGACAAGACACACCTTGATGGAGTGTCTGCTCCCACTATCTGATGGGCTCTGTGTGGAGCTCCCCCATAAAGATTATCCCCTTTAATCCTCACAGCCTCACTGACACTTAGCCAGTATTTTTGCCATTCTACGGAGGAGAAAACTGAAGCTCAGAGAGATTCAATAGCTTTCCCAAAGGCCTTTTAGTTGGAAAGCTTCAGCCAGGGTTTCAATCTAACTTCACAGTCCTCACTGCTTGCGTGAGGAGTCAAATGGCGTGAATGCTAAGTTTCAGTCCCCTCACTTCACTAGCACGGGAACAGAAGCCGGTTACTATATTTCCTAGATCTTCCTTTCCTCACCTGTAAATGAGAATAAAATTATTTGCCATATGAGGATGTCAATTTTTAAAGGAAAAGCTATATGAAGTTATTTTGTAACTCATAAAGCACTCTGGGAGCTATAACAATTGCTGAATGTTAAGAAATACAGAAAGTCTACAAAAGATTTTCTAAGAAAATGATACTCACTATAATTTCATTAAGGAGAAAGTGGGTCGATAGCTGTCATTAATTACAAATGATGAAACAAGAAGGAAATCAGCAATGCCACATCACTCTCAATAAAAAGCACAGGTTATGCAAAGCTGATGCATTCCAGAGGAAATGAGAAAAGTCCCTGAAACAGAATTCATTTCTGAGGCTCAATTCCACAATGTGGTCCTATGTATTCAAATTGTAAGAGTTAGAAGGAAACTTCCATGAAGGATCTGGGATGGGGAGCGTTCAGTGACTTCCCAGTACCAGAGCCAGAGTGAAGACTGCGGGCTGCTCTGCCCATGTGCTCTTCTGTTCCACCATCCTTAGTGCACTGGAGATCATTTTGAGTGATGTAGTCCAGTGAGGGTTGGGACAGAGACAGGAAGGGGAGAGACTCACTATTATCAACAGCCTTCCAGAAGATAATCAAATTTATGTCCTAGAATTTTTTTTTTATAATAGAAGATAACCACATAGTTATGCTAGCCACAACCATTAAAGCTAAATGAATTCTCCTCCTGAAAGCAAATGCCACGGGTAAATTTCACCATATGCAGCCACCATGTGCCTGATTAGAGCTGTGGCAATTGTAACTAAAATAGGGGCTCACCAATGAAAGGACTGTGTTGGTAACTAAATCCATTCATAAGATGAAGAATGCTTTCCAGGAAATGAACAACTCCTGTTTTCCCAATGTGAGCCAGTGTTTTGAACAATTGTGGCTTACGTGATTGGCGGTGTTCCTGTAACAGGTAGCTCCAATAGCAGGGCAGGCTGAACAAAGGAATCTCTGGGAGTGAAGGTGCTGGGAGTGTTGATCCTTGAAATGGTGGGGAATGCAAGACTACTCCTTTTCAAGAGGACCAGAAGCATCCCTTTGAAATCCTGGAAGGCTTGCAGAAAAGAACTGGCTAAAAATAGCAACCAGCATTGTGGGCAGCTGATAGGGCTGTGTAGTGGAAAAGTAAATATCCATTGCTTTAGAGGATCTCTACACCCTGTATCTGCCTGCAAATATACTCTCTACTTCAGTCTTCCTTGTTTTTTAGAGCCAGGGTCTTGCTGTAACAGCCAGGTTAGTCTTAAACTCATCAATTAAAATATGTTCCATTCCTTTTTTTCTCTTCCACTCTCTCCATGTTTTGTTGTGTGACATATTCCTCCAGGATAATAGGGAACAATTTAATAACATATTTTTCTAAAGCAATTGTTGCAAAGCATCTGGGTTGTTCATCTTCACTTCCATAAACAACTCATTATTGGGAGATGGTTAACTTGAGCAATTCCATAATAGATTCAGTTTTGAAGTTACATTATAGAAACAGCCTACGGCGATTGTCACGTACTTACAGATATGCTTAGCTAATCCTCATGGTATTGATGTTATCCCCAATTTAGAAATGCCTGAGTGGAGAGAGATTAAAGCTGCCAAGGAAAAGATTAAAGGGTAGCTGTCTAGTGTCTACGAGAATGGGAACCATGGAAAATTGAAACCTACACATAATACAGACGACTTAAGCCACGAGTTATCTGATTTGCCCCTTTCCGCTCCTTGATCACGAAGGGGAAGCCAGCCTGGTAATTGACAAGGAACATATCAGCGTTACCCACCAAGCCCTCTGCCTCTCATGTGCTGAGGGTTCCCATCAAAGAAGGAAGCCTCACAACTCTCTTTCCTATTCTATACTCAAACCTTCATGACAGGACATGTTATTGAATGGATCACTGAAAAGCATTCTGATGACCCATCTTTATGACATCGAATTGTAGTATTCTCTCTCATTTGTTCTTTCACTTTGCCTTTGCATCAGCAAAATTAATTGTATCAAATCTCAATATTTAGTGTATTGAGTCTATGAAAATCCTGGCTTCTTGAAGAAAACGAGTGAAAATTCATAAATGCATTATTTCCTAGTAAATTTTTTTAAAGTTGCCAATTTTTTAAAAGTAAAACCACTCAAGATTTAAATGGCATCGTGTTGGGACTGTCAGGCGGCTAGACTCTCTGAGGCATACGCACTGTATTCTGCTCCACTTTTCTACTTTCGGTCACTGAAGCACTTTTAGGAAGGATGGAATGGAAGTACCTTGTATGGCAATGCAGGATGAAGCAGGATCTGTTACAAGTTCCCTGGCTGGAAAAGGACACTTCTTTCAGCACTATTGTACATCAGCTGTCTCCAGTTACAGCCAGAGGAGATCTGTAAGATATGACTGGATTTGCCACAAATGCAAGTACACAAATCTTGGGACAGAGACACCTTGTGCTACAGTAAATTGATCTGCCCCGGGCGTCCACTAAGTCGTCCGGTGCACAAAATAGGGGCTTACATCAGAGATGGTGGGAACTGGTTGGAGCTCTGATTTTTATCTGGCCATTCAAGATCTGTAAGAAGAGTGAATTTTAAAGTCTTCTTTTGTAGAAACTATGAAGACCATTTAAATATCCTGAATATCCTATTTTAGACTTATGACTCGACGGTTATGTGACTTTTATATTTAAAACCTTTGACATAGAATCAAATTTGTGTACCACTATTTTTAAACTGATTTTCTAATGTTTTCTCTTAGAATAATTTTTTGTCAAATGTGAGTAACATACAGCTTGCATTTTTCTTAAATGGAAATATTAAGATCGTTAGTATTATTGAGGAACATTAATAAGAAAGATGGCATACTGAAAACTAGTTTCCCTGTAGGATGCTTCAGAATAACAGTAGATTTTGCCGTCAATATCTTATGTCATCTACCATATATTACTAAGCATCAAATATATGCCACTTCAGGCTGGGTTTCCCAGAGATACAGGGCATGAAAAGATGACAGCAGGGCAATAAGATACGTGTGAAGTAAAAAGAAAAGAGAAGTTGAAGAGATTACTGATAAACAGTGAAGCAGGCCATTGTATCAGCTATTTCTGGTGATCTCAATTTAGTGACATATCTTGGTGACGTGATTTAATTGCATGTGTGTGTCAAGTCGCTTCTTTCGTGATGCGGGTTTTACTTCTCTCATTTTGACTACTTTTCTAGAGGTGAAATTAGGGTAGAGTAAAGAAAGTAAGAAAGAAAAACCTCTACAGCCAAAAACTGGTCTGTGCAGTTTATATCATCTCATTTAATTATAATCAAATGCTTGGGAAGAGATAATATTAATCCCATTACAGGGATCATGAAACAAAGGCTCAGAAAAGTTAAGGAGTTTATTCATAATCACACACTAGGAAGTGGCTAAGATGGAGACTTGAACCTATGTTCATCCTGATGAGGAACCTAGTTTCATCCCATGGCACAGAGTCACCCACAACTGCAAATGTCATGTACTTTGAGCAGTGCCTCCTATGACAGCAAAAAGACTAAGACTTATAGGATTTCTAGGCAGAACACTTATGTAATAAAGTATCTTAGAGATATTTTTCAATCTCCAAGCAAGCTGGGGATTGAACTATGTAAGTGATAATGAGCGAATTCTTTAGAAGATGGGTTAACTATGCTGGTTCATAAAAGAAGGAACTTGACCGCACTAAAGAAATTCATGAAAAGACTGATTCTTCCTGAGTCTCCAGGCTCCCTTGTTCTAAGAGAGCTATGCAAATACTACACTGATGCCTGGAATCATCTATAATGTAAAGAGTTGCAAAGCTTTCCTTCTGCCTTATGCTTTGGTTTTGTGAAGATTTTTGTACATCAAATGCTGCATCTCTGGATTTATTCCAACTACATGGATCTGTTATCCAGATCATTTGTGCATCCGTTGTAAGGTACCGTGTAATCATGTATGGAAACTGTAAATCTTCCTGAACATTTACATCATCATTAGGTGAGTTATATTCATCAGGCTCTCAGCACAAAATAGTCCAATTCAATTAGAACACTTCTTCAATGAGAGTTTAATAATGAGACTATTTCCAGTGGTGTGACTGTGGCATGCAGGAGGTATTGCAGAGGCTCTGCTCCCACCCTAGGCTGGAAGAGGCACATGGAAACAGAGCTGCACAAATGTCTCTCTAAGATGAGCTGTGGGGGCCACTATTAGGCTGTGGTGACCTCTTGGGGAAGGGCTGGGTGAATGAAGACCCCCTACTTCACTTTTCTCTCTCACCCCCTCATTGACCAACTCGACTTGAAGCCAAAGGGTAGACGCATCTGTTGACACCATCTGTAAAGATCAGTCAGCTGGGTACTGGCGGAGAAGATGGAGAGTGACCTGGAGGGACAGAGAGAAGCCGTCTAGCACATCAATATGAAAGACATAACTTATGAACAATTTAAACCAAAGTTGCTCAGTGTTAATACCAAAAACACTTCTTATCATACAGAATGCTTCTTTCTCCAGCTCTGTAATCATGAAAAGGTACGAACAAAAAAATTAGTTACATTATCTGTTAACAGAATCAAATAGCATGTCAAATTTGGGAAATCACTGATTTAATTTCCACAAAAAACCTTTATAAGATTTTTTACATTCAAAGAAATGTTGGCGATTAGTGAATCTGTGAAAACATCTTAGGTATTGTCATTTTTGTCTAACAATTATTTTGAGTTTATTTGATGCTTAGTAAACACCGGTTGAGTAAATACCCAATCTGTTGCAAATAAACTATACTGTTAGAACATGTCTCAGCTGATTTCATGGAACATCACGTTTCTCCTGTATTTCCGTTACTAAGCTAAGAATTTTCTTTTGTCTGCCATATTCATAATACATGGAAGTCTTGATCAATTCTATTATTGAAAGTCAGGGTTTCGTAATCTGAGTGGAAAAAACACAAAGTGTTTTTCCTCTGCTCTCACACCCCAACAATCAACACAAAAGATTTCAGTGACCAAATGTCTGGGGTTTTCCTCACTCATCAAGCAGCAGACAACAGCAGGGTGTCCCCTAGTTCAGTTCAATTCTGATGTTGTCTACCTGAAAATAGTGTCAGATCCCGCAGCTTGCGGGTTCAGTCTCAAGTCTGCCTCTCCTGATTTTTGATACCAGTTGTAAACCCCAGGTTGAATAACATAACCCGTTCTTCTCATTGGCTGGCTATAGCTGGGGTTCCCATGACCCCCTCCTTGGGTTTGATTGATTTACTAGAGTGGCTCACACGAATCAGGGAAACATTTACTGTTTTATTATTAAAGGATATTACAGGCCAGGAGTAATAATCCCAGCATGTTTGGGAGGCTGAGGTGGGTGGATCCCTTGAGGCCATGAGTTCAAGACCAGCCTAGACAACATGGCGAAACCTTGTCTCTATAAAAAACACAAAAAATTAGCTGGGCAGGGTGGCTTGCACCTGTAGTCCCAGCGACTCAGAAGGCTGAGGTGAGAGGATCCCCTGAGCCCGGGAGGCAGAGGTTGCAGTGAGCTGAGATGGCACCATTGCACTCCAGCTTGGGCAACAGAGTGAGACCCTGTGTCAAAAAAAATAAAAAGGATACAAAGGATACAGATAAAGAGCTGCACAGGACCAGGTATGAGGGAAGGGAAACAGAGCTTCTGTGCCCTCCCTGCCACACCACCCTCCGGGAAACTCCATGTATTCAGCTCTCCAGAAGCTTCCCAAACCCTGTCCTTTGGGATTTTATAGAGTATTTGTTACATAGGCATGATCAGTTAAGCCACTGGCAATCTACTTAACCTTCAGTCCCTCTACCCTCCCCTGTGGTTGGGGTGGGGCTGAAAGTCCCAACCCTCTAATTCTGCCTTGGTCTTTCTGGTACCCGGTCCCACCCTGTAGCTACCTGGGAGCTGTCAGCCATGAGTCAATGCATTAGCAGACAAAAAGACAGCTTTTTTTTTTTTTTTTTTTTTGTGACAGAGTCTCTTTCTGTCGCCCAGGCTGGAGTGCAGTGGTGTGATCTCGGCTCACTGCAACCTCCGCCTCCTGGGTTCAAGTGATTCTCCTGCCTCAGCCTCCTAAGTAACTGGGATTACAGGCACCCACCACCACACCTGGCTAATTTTTGTATTTTTAGTAGAGATGGGTTTTCACCATGTTGGTCATGCTGGGAGGCCCTTTGCAGAGTCTAAGGATTTTAGAGTTGTCTAAAATCTAAATTCAGCCTGTGCACTGTTACTACTTGGGGGCGGATAATTCCCTGTTGGGGGACGTGGGGCTGCCTGGTGCATTGGAGCGTGTTTAATAGCATCCCTTTCCTCAACAGAGCAGGTGCCAGTAGCTCTCACCTCCCTAGTTGTGACAATCAAAAATGTCTCCAGAGACAGAAAATGTCCCCTGGCAAGTAGAATAGCCACCAGCAAGAATCACTGTTGAAGATGAATGTACTGGGAACGTCATATCTTGGGCATCAAATTCTCTATTCATGGACCAGTCCTCTTGTTTCATACCAGGCCACCTCAAGCATCCAGCTGTGAGTCAGTTGCTAACCTGATCAATTCTGTGATCATCATTAGTCGTGAACTGGCTCCCTGTGCTTCCACAGGCAGGTGGCTGGGTGGTTCTCACTCAAAAGCGACCTTGGGTGTGACAGGCACTGAGACTGACATGTTCAGAACAGCATGGCAAGCCATGTTCCCGGCTGTAACTTCTGGCTGCTGCCCGGTGGGTCAGCTATGCCCATACAAACACTTTTTAGATGAGAACAGACCAAAGAGCACCTGGGGCCCCTGCTTTTCTGACTTAGTTTCAGTGATTTTGGATAAAAGTCCACCATCTTCTACCTGGACTCTGAAATTCCTCCTAATTTAGTCTTGTGTCCATTCCTGTTTCCTTCCAGTCCCTGACTCACACTGCGCCCTTAGTGGCCCTCTGATTTCCTCCAGTGAAAACCCTTCAGTATCTTTCCGACCACCTGACCCTGTTGTGGTCTCGCTTCTCCTTACTTACCCACCTGCCATTTCCTCTCTGCATTTTTGCTATACAAGTTCATACAGACCTTAGATGACCACAGGGCCTTTGCTCAAGCTACTTCTTCTTCCAGCCTTGTTAGATCTGCTTAACAACACAGCCTTCAGATTCCAGCTCCAATGCTACCTCACATCCAAACCTTCTAATTGCAAGATTTCAAATCTTCCACATCATCAGGGTTAGGTTTCTTTGTGTTGTTTAACCTTCTTCTAGAGCTAGGTTCCTTTCCTTCAGAGCACTTATCTTGCTTTGTAATTGTACAGTCAGTAGAGTGGTTATTCACCTCTCTCCTTCATTAGACTTAATGCTGAGGATGAGGGGTGGAAGGACCTGTTAATTTTCTTCTCACCAGTACAAGTGTGTAGCACATAGGAAATTCCCAATAAATATTTTTGGGAGAAAGGAAGAAAGGACAAAAGAGAAGGAAAAAGGGAAGGAAATGAGAGAAATATAGAAAGGTAATGCAGAAAAATAGACGTCAAACGTCCGTGGTGTGACTGCAGTGACACCTGTTTGTGTGTAGTCCCCTGGTCCTACACAGGCTAACCGCATAGTGAGCTTTCCCTCTAGGGCAATGCTTGTCCCATGCCATCAGAATCATCTTCTGAGTGGATTACTATTTAGGCTTCTGGCCAACAGATAAAATGTTCCCAAGACCTTCACTTTAGGAAAATGCTTTTCAAGGCGTTAGAGGAAATATGTGTGAGGCTATGGCAGTGCCCTTGCGGGAGGCTCCTGTGAGATGAAACGGGACAGCAAAAGTTGCTTCAAAAACAAATGGTCCAGCCAGGCAAGGTCCTCACACCTGTAATCCCCACACTTTGGGAGGCTGAGGCAGGCAGATCACGAGGTCAGGAGTTCAAGACCAGCCTGGCCAACATGGTGAAACACCGTCTCTACTAAAAATGCAAAAATTAGCTGGGCATGGTGGTGTGCACCTGTAATTCCAGTTACTCGGGAGGCTGAGGCAGGAGAATTGTTTGAACCTGGGAGGCGGAGGTTGTAGTGAGCTGAGATCAAGCCACTGCACTCCAGCCTGGTGACAGAGTGAGATTCGGTCTCAAAAACAACAACAACAACAACAAAAAAAAAATCCCAAATGCTCCATGCAGATCTGTTTATTAAAGTCATCGTCCACTTTCTTACATACAGATGCAGTTGAAAGCAGTATGAAGGCCAAAAAAGTTCTAAAACAACCTGAAAAAATGAGCAGTGGTGTTAGTGACCTTGGTCTACAGACCATCCCTTCAGATGGAAGCCTTTGTTTTCCCTCACGCCCTTCACATCAGTCTTTAGTGTTGTGATTCATTGCACAGCCCATCTTCATTTACAATCCATTTGCCACCCATCACCACTGAAGGAGATGGAAAAAATCCATTAGGCATAAGCCAGGCTTTCTCCCACCAGCAGGGATCAAACAACCCCATAAAGTCGATTCCTATTAATTACAAATTGATTGTGTATAAACGTTTCAGCACTATTTTTCAGATGATAATAAATGAGTTGTGACTGGTTACAGAGGTTAGATAAAGTTGCCGAGACAGGAAGAGGGCAAGGAAGGCGCAGGGAATGAAAACAAGGCTGCCCGATGGTCAGGCTTCGTGGTATTTGTAAACGTCAATTGGTCAGGAATGATGGATGCATTTCAGAAACCTCAAAACCCAAAAATGCATAATGTTAACTTCATAGCTTCTTTCAGGCCTGGGTTACCACAGTATTTACAATGAACGTGCGTTCACAGTAATAACATAATAGTACCTTTCAGCCTCAAATCTCAGATATTTGCACATTTATAAACTGAAATTCTAAGCCAGCTGGTGAATAACGTTCCAGTATGTGCCTATATAACTTGTCATGAAACGTGATGATTGAGTGACTTCTCTAAAGTAACAGAGTAGAGTAGCAACTCCGTAGACTAGGTTATAAAAGTATATTTTTATGAGGGTGAAATAAAGAAAACATTCTGCACATAGAAGTTATACTGGAATGAGGAAATGGTACTGTAGCAAATTATTTAGCTGAGATTTAGTGAAGCAATAATCAGCGCAATGATGCACGATTAGTGGGGTTTTATTTTCAGAACTTGAAAGGAGAGAAAATATACTTATCTCTAACTTTCCTGGAGAAAAAAATGAAAAATTTAGTGTTGTTTTCTCTTTTCCAGTTTTTTTGTTTGTGTTTCTTGTGGCAACTTTGGCAAAGCTAGAGTGAGCTAGTTATTGTCTGCAGTGAAAATAACCCAGGTATAGAGTCATGGAATTTCAGACTGAAGAGGGAGTACTTTCAAAGATACTTGTTTTGGTATTCAAGATTTCTTATTTTGAAATGTTGCATGTCAATAATGGAATATATTTGAAGGTTTGTGCTCTGAAACCCTTAAGGAAGGTGTATGGTCTTATGAAGCACAACTGGTTAAAATTCAGTGTGTTTTAGAGCTAACCATGTCACATATGGGGGCGTTAGAAAGATTAAATTACGTTTTCTACATGAACATTTTAGAGATTTGATCTTCAGAGCTCAAAAAAACATTTTTTTTTCCTGGGATTACATTCAAACTAAACCATTGCAATTAATGAGTCTTTGAAAAGTAATTCATACATCATAAAATCCAGAATAATGAGAATCTCTTCTAGTTTTAAAATCTTAAAGAGAGACATTCTTGTTGTTAAGAAATCATTTACTAGAAACCAACTACTCACCATCCTCTTCAGAATCAGGTTTAATTACATCTTCAAGAAGATATGAAATAAGAAAATTTTTAATAGTAAGTGACTTCTTAACACTGACCTTTTAACACCATCATTGTGATCAGAGAAAAGCAGAGTATAAATAATAATTTAGAAAAAAAAAACCCAAATGCTCCATTCAGATCTGTTTATTAAAGTCATCTTCTACTTTCTTACATACAGATGCAGTTGAAAGCAGTATGAAGGCCAAAAAAAGTTCTAAAACAACCTGAGAAAATGAGCAGTGGTGTTAGTGACCTTGGTCCACAGACCATCCCTTCAGATGGAAGCCTTTGTTTTCCCTCACGCCCTTCACATCAGTCTTTAGTGTTATGATTCATTGCACAGCCCATCTTCATTTACAATCCATTTGCCAAATACTAAGTTTAAACTGAATTCTATTTGATTGTATTGGTTTAGACTTGTCCTTAAAGAATCACTCAGTGAATTGTTTGGTAAAGGCTTTTTTAAAAGTCCAGATGTTGGTCTGTGAGTTCAACCTAAATCAAGGTATGCTGACATTTTTTAAAGTTTTGGACAGAGTGAACCTCAATGGTAATATTTTATTGGATGCCATCTTGTAAAAACTGGTTTTATTTGGTTAATGTTTATTTGTTCCATAAAAAGCTAGGCGAATCATGACTCTGTTTTATATAATGCTTGTTTATGTAACAGGACATAACTGTGTAATGGGTCCCAGGAACATTATTATATTTGGTTGCTTCTGTTTTCCCAAACAGATGAAAGAAGCAAAACATCCTTGTGCATTTTTAAAGTTTATTGTAGCTTTTGAATTGCCATTCAAAATGAATCCATTTTAGCACAGCAAGACATTTCTAAATTCAATCCTATAGCACTTTAGCAAATGAAAATTATATTTTCCATGAGTCATTCTTTGAATTACAAAATGTTCATCATCCAGGAGGGTTTACTGTATCCATAAAACTAATGCAGCACAATAATGGGTGTTAATGTCAGCAGTATCCGGCTGTTTATTATGTAGCATTCAAAATGGGAAGGTTAGTGTTTAATGTTATTATTTGTTGTCTAATAGTTCCAATTGTTCATATTATCAAGTGCTTAGACAGTGGGCCAAATATTTTGCTTGATATTCTCGAGAGCAAAAAATGTAAGTTTACTTTTCTTTGTAATTAGCATGGTGAAATTGAAGGCTGAAAAGAAGCTGCCAGGATCTCAAGGTAATTATGATTTTTTTGTCTAGTGACAAATTCTTGTTTTGGATACCCTTTTTCTTTTCCTCTACTATGACAAAGTAGAAACTCTTTTTTTTTGAGATGGAGTCTCACTCACCCAGGCTGGAGTGCAGTGGCATGATCTCAGCTCACTGCAACCTCTGCCTCTTGGGTTCAAGCAATTCTCCTGCCTAAGCCTCCTGAGTAGATGGGATCACAGGTGCCTGCCACCATGCCTGACTAATTTCTGTAATTTTAGTAGAGACAAGGTTTCACCATGTTGGTCAGGATGGTCTCGAACTCTTGACCTCATGATCTGCCCACCTCGGCCTCCCAAAGGGCTGGGATTATAGGTATGAGCCACCGCACTCAGGCCAACAAAGTAGAAACTCTTAAGAGATGAAAAGCACCTATCTCTAAGTTCTATTAGAGTATATCAACTAAACTGCTTTGCAGAACAGTTACATTCTATTATAGTACACACTGTTCTTCCTATTAAGATGTATGGATAGGAATTGCATTTTAACATTCTATTTTAGCATAACCTAGAGATTTTATCCCACTTAAATTAATTTCTTCTTTACACCCAGTGAGGAAAGAGAAAGTATACAAAGAAATTTTTTTTTTTTTGAGACAGTCTCACTCTGTCACCCAAACTGGAGTGCAGGGGCATGATCTTGGCTCACTGAAACCTCCACTTCCTGGGTTCAAGTAATTCTCCTGCCTCAGCCTCCTGAGTAGCTGGGATTACAGGCATGTGCCACCATGCCCGGCTAATTTTTGCATTTTTAGTAGAGATGGGTTTCACCATGTTAGCCAGGCTAGTCTTTGTAGAGAGTGTTTCACCATGTTGGCCAGGCTGGTCTTGAACTCCTGACCTTAAGTGATCCACCCGCCTCAGCCTCCCAAAGTGCTGGGATTATAGGCATGAGCCCCTGAGCCCAACCCAAAATATTTTTATATCCATATTACTGACTACCAATTTTCCTAAAGAGAACACTTAATCTCTCAGTAAAACACAACCAGGTTTATGAAAATCAGTTCTTCTATAAAAACAACAAAGATATTTTTCAAGAATTAAGAATATAACTGTATATCATAAATAATGTCAGATTTTACTTCCTTATTAATCTGTTCTGTCTCACAGAGAAATTAAATGAATATAATTTTTAATCAAGACAAAAGATACAGTGCCCACTCTTATTATAATTTTATTGTCTGATCAAAACCTATGCACTTAATTTTCCTCACTCGTTTATTCAGGATAAAATTCCTGCCAGGTACGTATGTTATGAGAATGAAAATATGAATTTAGTTGGAGGGCTTTTAAGAATAACAGCATTACACTATATTAGCTTTACCCTAAAGTATGTAAGAGGCACACCAACTGTTTGCCACAGTGTATCCTTAAAAATCACAATATGGTTCACAATATTTCGTAGCTCACCGTACACTTTGCATTGTGTAGGCCTCAGGATTCTGATAAAATTTGAAAGGTTACGTTTTGGGAAAACAGGTTGGAAACAATCCCTCAGTAAATCAAATAAGAAGCATTAACAGAGAAGACGACACCAAGAGCAAAATCTCGACAGATATTTTTCTTGGAGGTTGACATACTTTGGGGGAAAATGAATGACTGTTTATGAGTTAACTTATTCAGCACACATGTTTTAAAGTATTCAAAACAGGAAAGGAGCATTGATTTGGGCTGTAAGCTGGGAAGCATGGGTTGGTGACACGCAACAGGGGAAGCAGGAAGAGAGTGAAGGGTCCGGGGTGAGGGGCTGGGGGCTGGCTGGGAGGGAGGTGAGTCAGACTACGATAGTGTCTCTGGGAATGAAAAGATGGACAGAAGATGTAAGCAGGGTTGACCACATGACATATCATCCAAGTCTGGATACTCTGAGAAGGATACAAGATGCTGGGACAACAGGCGTGAACCAGGCTGCCCTGAGGACAGCAGGACTTAAGGGTACCTTACCTGGAGACAATAGAGTAGACCATTTCAGTGGTGGATTGAACTTTAAAAGGCGAGATTAAATAATAGGAAAAAATATGTTGAGAAAAGAAACAAAAAGAAAGAGGATTTGCCAGTCAGATTAGAAAACATGCATTATAGAGTGACAGTGTGTTCAGCAGTGCGGCAAGAGTGCACGTTGGCCACCTGGACTTCCACTGAACGCTCCTATTATAGAGTGACAGTGTGTTCAGCAGTGCGGCAAGAGTGCACGTTGGCCACCTGGACTTCCACTGAATGCTCCTATTATAGAGTGACAGTGTGTTCAGCAGTGCGGCACGAGAGCACGTTGGCCACCTGGACTTCCACTGAACGCTCCTATTATAGAGTGACAGTGTGTTCAGCAGTGCGGCAAGAGTGCACGTTGGCCACCTGGACTTCCACTGAATGCTCCTATTATAGAGTGACAGTGTGTTCAGTGGTGCGGCACGAGTGCACGTTGGCCACCTGGACTTCCACTGAACACTCCTATTATAGAGTGACAGTGTGTTCAGCAGTGCGGCACGAGTGCACGTTGGCCACCTGGACTTCCACTGAACGCTCCTATTATAGAGTGACAGTGTGTTCAGCAGTGCGGCACGAGTGCACGTTGGCCACCTGGACTTCCACTGAACGCTCCTATTATAGAGTGACAGTGTGTTCAGCAGTGCGGCACGAGTGCACGTTGGCCACCTGGACTTCCACTGAACGCTCCTATTATAGAGTGACAGCGTGGTCAGCGGTGCGGCACGAGTGCACGTTGGCCACCTCCACTTCCACTGAAAGCTCCTACACCTACCCCCAGACCAAATAAATGCGGAAACATACGGACTGGTACTGAACCTGCTGTATTGTACAGCCACAGTAGAAGCATTTCATAGGAATTAAAATGTTATGGGCGGTGCCACTCAGTACTTTACTTCATTCATTCACAGCATCTACAATGTGCTTTTATTTACTATGTGCCATGACTGTGCCAGGTGATGAGGATGTCACAGTAAACAAAATAAGATTGCCTGAAAGCATCGCCCTAAATTTACTCTTTATTTTGTTGAGGAGCCACTAACTTCTATGGATTCTCATGGAATTATTACATCAACTGTAAGGATATTGTCCAGTCACTGATCCATTATATTCCAAATAGCTCCCCACAAGCCCAGTGAGAAGTGCCGGCCAACTCGGCACATAATCTATCTCTTGTATTCTGAACAGTTGTTCTCTTCTCATCCCAAGGACACTAGGACTTGTTGAAAGGGATCCCTTTTCTGCACAGCCTACTAGAAAACTGTGCTGATTCTGTGGCCTGCCCTCTGCACCTGTAAGGACATTGTGACATGCATGGCTAGCTTCACCCTTGGCTCCATTTAATTCTTGCCTCTGGTTTGTTTATTTTTTTTGTTATATTTTCCCTTTCCTTAAACTCATTTCAGTTTCATGTCATTGTGTCATATTTTTAATATGTGAAATCTTTCATCAAAAGAAAAAACCAGAACCTTTATTTGGTAACAAATTTTTAAAAAATCAACAAAACAGAAAATACAAGAAGAAATAATTTATATTGCATAGAAGAAAAATACATTGTCATAGTAGTATATCAAAACAATTAGGGAGAAAAAATTATCTAATAAAATGAATGATAAATAGGGTAACAAATTAGCTATTTAAAAACCAAATAATTTAGATTCATATTTCATATCATATACCAATATGTTTCAAATAAATGCGTTAAAAACAAAACTTAAGTTACAAAACTTTACAAAACTCAATGTTTGTAAAGTAGTAGAAATCACAAAACATTTAACTATCTAAAATTTTATAACATCTATGCCATGAAAGTTTAAACAATAGAAAATAAAATAGACTGGAAATATTTACAGAACTATAACGGACAAAATGTTCCCATCAATTACACATAAAGACACATACAAATTGCCAGTATAATTCTTTGTATCCTATAGATAAGTAAGAAAAAGAAAGAAGACAATTTTTTTTTTTTGAGACAGAGTCTCGCTCTGTTGCCCAGGCTGGAGTACAGTGGTGTGATCTTCACTCACTGGAATCTCCACCTTCTGGGTTCAAGCAATTCTCCTGCCTCAGCCTCCCAAGTACCTGGGATTATAAGTGTGTGCCACCACGCCCAGCTAATTTTTGTATTTTTGGTAGAGATGGGGTTTCACCTTGTTGGCCAGGCTGGTCTCAAACTCTTGAACTCATATGATCTGCCTGGCCTCACAAAGTGCTGGGATTACAGGCGTGAGCCACCTCGCCCAGCCTAGCATTATCCATCTTTAATAGCAAACATTTGAAAATAATAAATGCCAAACAATTAGAGATGCTTCAAATAAATTACCTATATTTTATCACCTGTACGAGGCTATCTACACACCATTGAGAAAAGAAAGAAGGACTACTAATTAAAAATAACACTTACTGAAAGCGCTTTTTAGGGCTATTTAAACATGCATTTGTGCATATGTGAAAAGGAAAAATAAGCGAAATAATTGGTTAGGTTATTTTCAATGTTTTTCTCATACACCGTCCAGCTCTTCTGAGTCAGTTTTCAACTGTGAGTCATTAAAGTCCATGTTTTTCCATAAGTATTTCTCTGTGCCATACTTTCCATCAGTATTTCTCTCTGAGAGCACTGGTGATGTGGCATGTCTTATTTGTGCTCTGCAGCCATCTCTGGGATTTTCTTGCAAGATGCTCACAACCTGTTCTGTAAATTTTGATGCTAATTGTTTCTTGATCTTATAAAGTGTTAACAAGAGGTTTTCAGAACCCAGTTGGGACTTCTATTTTTTCTGCAAGAGGTCTTTGTAATCTGTGGACCTGACATAAGTGAGTTATGCCCCGTTGTGCCACTGAAACTAAAACCATATTAAGCCCCTGCAAGCAGTGACTAGTTTGTCACCGCTGCCACCTGGCCAGTGTGACAGCAAATGTCAGCAGTCCTTGATCGTGAGATATATCCCCACTTAGATGTTAAAATGTGTATCTTAGAACCATTAAAATACAGTTAAGTGTATCCACCAAGAAGGAAACTTGTATCTGCCCAGAAGAAAATTTGTGCACTTAAGAAGAAAATCAGGCTGGACATGGTGGCTCATGCTTACAATCCCAGGACTTTGAGAGGCTGAGGTGGGAGAATTACTTGAGCCCAGGAGTTCAAGATCAGCCTGGACAATACAGTGAGATTCCATCTATACAAAAAATAATAAAAATAAAATTAGCCAGGCGTGGTGGTGCACACCTGTAGCTCCAGCTACTCAGGAGGCTGAGGCAAGAAGATCACTTGAACCCAGGAAGGTCAAGGCTGCAGTGAGCCGTGATCATGCCACTGCACTCCAGCCTGGATGACAGAGCTGGACTCTGTCTCAGTAGAAAGAGCGTAAACCTGAGCTTCAATCCAATGTCTGCTACTTAGTGCTTGTAAACTTGGACAAGCTACTTATCTAATCTCTCTAAAGTATTCGTTTTGTAATGGGTGAAATGGAAGGTATTAACACCTGCTTTGTGAGGTTATTCTGAATATTAAATAATGTGATGCATAATAGTTTCAGGATTTTCCAAGGGAAGTTCTGTTTTTTTTTTTTTTAAATCAAACACTGCATTGTATATAAGAAATGAGTCTTACTACATAAAGCCACGCACCTGAAAAAAGACTGGAAGGGAATCTGCATAATGTTAAATTCTGGTTTACTGAAGTAGAGAAATTATAAATATCTTATTTCTCATATATGACACCACACAGTCTGTGATGCTTGTTTATATCTGTATCTTTATATACCCACAGTATTTACATTATAGAATAAAAGTTGCAGCCAGATGTGGTGGCTCATGCCTGTAATCTCAGCAACTCAGGAGGCTGAGGTGGGAGGGTCGATTGATCTCAGGAGTCTGAGCCTGCAATGAGTCATGATTGAGTCATTGCATTCAAGCCTGGGAGATAGAGTGAGACCCAGAATCAACAAACAAACAAACAGTAAAGTTTAATACTAGCACTTTGGTAGGCCAAGGCGGGCTGATCACAAAGTCACGAGTTCAAGACCAGCTTGACCAATACGGTAAAATCCCATCTCTACTAAAAATACAAATATTAGCCAGGTGTAGTGGTGTGCATCTATAGTCCTGACTACTCTGGAGGCTGAGGCAGGAGAATCCCTTGAACCCAGGAGGTGGAGGTTGCAGTGAGCCAAGATTGCACCACTGCACTCCAGCCTGGCGACAGAGCAAGACTCCATCTTGAAAAAAATAAAATAAAAATAATAACAAAATTTCATCCACCAGCCATGATCTTCAAACTCTATGTTTTGAATATGAGGCAAGAGAGAAGGAAGGACAGTAGAGGAATGAGAAATCAGAAAGGGTCCAGAGTTGGGGGTGATAATGATAATGGAGAGGATAAAATGAAGTCAATTTTGTAAAGGAGTTTTGGAGGATAGGCAAGGCTTTTTTGCTACATAACCATCATTTCTTTTCAGTAAGAGATAGAGACACAAATGGGGTAGGGTGTGACCAGGCCCTTCTTGTCAGCAGGTACTGTAGCGTTTTATAAACATACGTGCTGGGGCACACATCGTACTTCAGTGTTATTACTTGTCGTGTCCTTTATACTGCAGGACATAGGGTCATTTGTGGCAAAGAGCACAATTGTAGAGTCACCCTGGCCTGGCTGGAATTTGGGCTGAATCATATACTAGGTGTGTCTTAAAATTTCCCTTCATTAGATCTTGAACAATGTCAGACACATAGCCAGGCATGACATTGAAGTGAACATATTTCTTTCTTATTCTTTTTGTTTTTCTTTTTTTGAGATGGAGTCTTGCTCTGTCGCCAAAGCTGGAGTGCAGTAGCGTGATCTCAGCTTCCTGCAACCTCTGCCTCCCAGGTTCAAGGGATTCTTCCTCCTCAGCCTCCTGAGTAGCTGGAATGACAGGCACTCTCCACCACACCTGGCTAATTTTTTCTCTGTGAATAATATTTCTCATTGTAGAAAGAGAAATGCAGCAGAAAAATCAACTATGTCAAATAGTGCTATGACTGAGTATTTCTTTGCATGTTTTCCTAGTTTAGAGTTCTTGACCAAAGTTTTCCCAAGTTATATTGAACCAAGTGGCAGTAAAATAACATTTTAACAGAAGACCTCATAATTCTTAAAAATCTTTGGCTATAGTTATGAGATGATAAAGCAATGTGTGAAAGATTTTTAATGCAATGACTTTATTTTTTCTTTTTGTCTACCTTTTATTTAATATATATAAATTTTAAAAGTACAAGTGTAATTTTGTCATGTGGATATATTGTATAGTGGTGAAGTCTGGGCTTTTAGTATATCTGTTAGAAATAAGTGCTTGGTGCTGCAAAGAAAAACCAGCACTTAAACTGAAAATTCCTCAGCAAGGCAACTTTACTTCTGTGGAAGGCTGATGCTTGTGTCTGATGTAATCACAAGTGCATACCAAACAAAGGAGAGAAGGGGTTTTATTCCTAACACAATTCCTATTTCTGTGTCCTTCCCCTATTGGCTGGGGTTGGACCGCACAATCTAAGCTGATCCCGATTGGCTAAGACTTAAACTTTTCTAAATAAGGTAGTAAAACGAAAGCTTTGAAGGCCGAAGTATAGAAGGGGATGAGTAAGGGGGTGGGAGGTTGGGTTGATTTACAACCTTATAACTTATAACCAGGAAGTTGAGTTTGAAGAGAACTTAGTTGTCCCAACATATCCATCACCCAGATAATGTGCATTGTCCCCATTAAGTAATTTTTCATCATCCACCCCCACCATACCCTTAGCTTTTCTGAGTCTCCAACAGAAAAGTCTATGTGTACACATTATTTAGCTCCCACTTAAAAGTGAGAACATGAAGTATTTGACTTTCTATTTCTGAGTTGTCTCACTTAAGATACCTCTAGTTCCATCCATTATGCTGCAAAAAACATGATTCCATTTTTTATGACTGAGTAGTATTCCCTTGTATATTTACCATGTTTTCTTTACTCAGTCACTGTTGATGGACACTTAGTTGACTCCATATCTTTGCTATTGTGAGTAGTGTTGCAGTAAACACATGAGTGCAGATGACTTTTTGATATAATGATTTCTTTTTGGTAAAACCCAGTAGTGGGATTGTTGGATTTATATAAATATACTAAATTTATTTTTACATATGTATTATATAAAAATACATATATATAAAGTACATGTATAATGAATATATTCATATAAAATGTATTTTTATATGTTATGTAAGGGTTATATTTTAGAGCCTTATGGTTTCATGTTTCATGGCTCAACCTATATATTTTGTATCTTGATAGTACAGAGGCCCTATCATTGCAGTCCGCTGTATCTTACTCTCCTAAACTGAACTCCCTTGCTCTAAAAGTTTTTACTAGTTTATAGAAATATTTACCAAAATTCATTTGGTTTAGGACTCGTTACATTTCAGAGGTCCAGAAGATTGTCTCCTGAGGAAACACAGTACAGCGTGAGAATCATTACCCCGAGATCCCTTTGAGTGTGTCTCTGGGTTTACTCCACAGACTCATTTTTCTTCCTAGGTGTTTTGATTTAGCAAATTCAGCTTGTCAAAGTCAGAGGGAATGTGGTCCTTTTCTTTTTCTCATTGAGAATAGGCCTGTTTCGATTATATTTCAAATATTTAAATAGTTTGCAGTGTCTTTGGGTGACTTACTATACCACGAAGTGGCCATTTACTAGTATAATTTTCCATATATATATATATATATTCCTTTGCATGGGTTCACTTGTAACTCATTTAGAACCATAATTTATCTATAGATGAAATAAAAAATAGGTTTTCTTTTTATTATGCTAGATGGGAGCCAGGTCAGGTAGGAAGTAGGTTCTTGAGAACAGAATGTGTGTGAAGCAGCTCATTAAGAGGAAAAAAGCAAAAGCAAAAGCAATATCATGAGAATGCGTTTGTTTCAGGAGAAAGCACATGGGAGTGAGCGAGGAGCTCAGCATTGCTCTGCCGATGACCTCTCCAGGTCAGTTTTCCACAGTTGCCTCTCAAATGTCCTTAAATGTTTAATTATACCTTATACTAAGCTATGTTGAGAACACAGTTCTGGGATTGTTTCAATTCCCTTAAAGGCAGACAATTGTGTATATGGTTATGTTTACCAAGACAAAGCACTGGTCTAATGAATCTTTAAAAACCAAGGGCACGTTTGTATAAAGAGAAGATTGAAAATGAGTTAAACCAAACTGTGCAATTTAAATACACACACAGGAGGGAGAGCGGGAAGGAGGAAGGGGACTGCATGTGCTTAGCTAAGAGTTCTGTATCTATATCTGTAATATCAGCTACATCCTTGCATTTTCCACTAAAGAACTGAGGTAGCTGAACTTACCAATTAAGCCCCAGAAACTAAAATCACATTATACTTAAGGATAATATGTGATTTTAAATAAAACATCCATCATCAAGAAACAAAACAGGCAAGAAGCAAAGCTCTCCAGAAAAACAGCTAAACATTAACATGCAGGCCACACAGTTTGTTTATTCATGGCTAAAGTTAAAATGAAAACATGACAATTATGTTATAAAGACCATAAAAAACACCTCCTCAGGAGAACCAAGCTTCTTCTACCTCATAGCTCTAAAATAAGTTTCTTACATGGAATTTTATATTAAAGTGCTCTAAATGAGATATAGAGCACTTAGACTTTCTTACTATGAAAGCTAACGTAACAGCAAAAGGCAACCGAGGGAAAACATTGAAGGTGGACAGACAGACTACCAAGGACATTGGCTGAACATCCTCTATCCCATGGCTCAGCCTCAGCTGACAAGACAAGTGAGCATACGATGAAACAGATGGACAACAGATCTTTCCAATAATTCTTTTTTTTTTTTTTTTAAGACAGAATTTCACTCTGTCACCCAGGCTGGAGTGCAGTGGCACGATCTCAGCTCACTGTTCAAGTAGTTTTCCTGCCTCAACCTCCCGAGTAGCTGGGATTATAGCACCACAACACCTGGCTAATTTTTTTCTATTATTAGTAGACTCGGGGTTTCACCATGTTGGCTAAGCTGGTCTCGAACTCCTCACCTCTGGTGATCCGCCCACCTCAGCCTCCCAAAGTGCTGGGATTACAGGCGTGAGCTACTGCACCCAGCCTCTTCCCAATAATTCCCCCATAATTATCACTTCTCCCAAATTATCACTTCTCCCAAATGGTGAGTTGGGGTATAATGAGCAAAAAATCATTTATCAGAAGAAAGATCTTTGTCTTTTCATATAGATAGAATACCATATTTATTTGTATTAGTGTCATGCAGATAGTCCAAGATATGTATAGAATCATGTAAACAGTGGGCACCTGTCATTCACTTATCGATTCATGGTTATTGTATTCTAGAGTGCTATGTTAGGTATTTCCTTAAGCTGTGTTTATGAATAATACATTTATAGGTGATTTCAATATGTATTTATTTCATACCAAAAAGTAGTCCTGCTAAAAATGATTTTAAATGTTTTGGTTTTGACCTAAATATCTTAAATATCTCTAATTAACTTCCTAATGTCTGTAGAGGGGGGTTATTTTAAAAACTTTGAGAAATAAATAAAATTTTCCCAGTTTTGGATAGAGTGGCATATTCAATCTGGAGATGTATAAAGCAAATCATTACTTATAAAAATAAACAGCAATAGTTTCTAGCACATATGTAGCTGATATTAATGACATATTCTGCATGGGAACTCAACATTAACGAAGGTGAACTCTTTCTGTTCACCATGTCATGTCTGTTTCCTCCATAGCATTTGCTTAAAGATCCGGCCCTGAGTCCACAACACGGTATCACCAGTGCTAAGAACAAGGCTTCACGCCCTTTTCTTTCCTTTCTTTCTTTTATTTTTCTTTTCTTTTTGAGATGGAGTCTCACTCTGGCACCAGGCTGGAGTGCAGTGGTATGATCTCGGCTCACTGCAACCTCCGACTCCCCGGTCAAGTGATTCTCCTGCCTCAGGCTCCTGAGTAGCTGGGATTACAGGCATGTGCCACCACGCCCAGTTCATTTTTTTATTTTTAGTAGAGATGGGATTTCACCATGATGGCCAGGATGGTCTTGATCTCCTGACCTTGTGATCTGCCCATCTTGCCCTCCCGAAGTGCTGGGATTACAGGTGTGAGCCACCATGCCTGGCCCAAGGCTTCACTCCCTTTTCTACCCACCTTACTGGCCTTGAGATGTTTGAGCACTTTTAATCATTTCTGCCCATTTTCTTCTGAATTGCCTTTGATATAACTTTGCTCTGTTTTATCTGAATGAAAGTGGAATGGTCCACACAGTGTGACTTGCCCCAGATGAGCTCTGCCCGACAATAGTTTGGACGGTCACTTGGGGCTCACACGGAATATGAGAAGGAGGCAGAGAGTCGTCTATTTGCTGGGCCCAGAGGAGATTGTGTTGATTCTCATGGCAGCAGGGCTTATTTTTGTTTGAAGGGCTATGACTACCTTATTTGTCTTGTAGTTGTTCTCTTTGACTTGGAAATTCATATAGGGTCACAGAAATTTATATAGGGTCACTACTTAGTTCATAAATACAAGTACAAAAAGACAGAAAAGGCTGGGCATAGTAGCTCACATGTATAATCCCAATGCTTTTGGAGGCTGAGATGGGAGGATTGCTTGAGGCCAAGAATTTGAGATCAGCCTGAGCAACTTAGCAAGACCTTACCTCTAGAAAAAAAATTTTTTTTAATTTATGAAAAAGAAGAAACAATGAAAATCTAATTCAAATTCAAATGTTAACCATTTTGATAGGTGCATCATTGTGCTTCAGAAATGAAATAAACACTGTTATGTTTGTTTTAGGGAGGGAATACTGTTTTACTCTAAATTCCAGCACCTGCACATGAGAGTTATTTTTCAGAGCCAAAACATTTTGTAGACCTCTTTATGAAAATAATACAGCTTTTAGAATCTCTTGTTTGAGATTCTAAATCTCTTGTTTGAGAAGATAAAGCAATATTATAAACAGTATATTTGTGGTTTCTACACACCTTTAAATGATTGTTTCATACACAGATATGCACATTTGCATGTACTGTATATGTTTATATTTGTATAGATATAAAATGAGCTCATTTTAGACATTATTTTATGAACCCTGTCTTTCTGTGGAGGTTTTTTCAGCCCCCAGCTTGGGTAAGGCTGCTTCACTGGAGTAGGATAGCCTACTTTAGATGGTTTGGGGGGCTGGCACTATTTCTTTGACCCTTGGAGGTAACTGCATTTCTCACTTGGTTCAGTCTTGTTTGATGTCCTCAACTGTGCCATAACTCCCTTGGAAACTGCTTATTTTTGTACTTTCTCTTCTTTTTAGTCTCATGAAATATCAAGTCAATACCAAAATCAGATTTGCGGCAGCCACACGTAACCCTTGATGTTTATAAGTTGCTTCTGTCATTGTGCTGCGGCATGCCATGTTATTTATCTAATCAGCAATTCAGAGAAATACCAAGTAAGAGGAACTTTCTTCTTGTTCCTAACTGCCTCTCAGATATTACATACAGGCAAAGCACCACATACAGGGAGGCTTTTTACCGTTTTCACAGACAGACAGGTGTCTCTTCACAGTCCAAAGTCTGAAGAGGCCACTGCCACCTAGTAAGATGATCCTTTTGTCCAGCTTTCAAGTCCATCCAGTGTCACTGGAGTGAGGTGGAACACACCTGGACTTAGATGTTCCTCCCAGCCTCTGTCCCCATTTCTAAAGTGCACAAATACATCCTCCCAATCCTGTGGCATTCCTTCCTACACACAGGTGGAGATCCTGCCGCCCTCATATTGTAAGGGTCGTAGACATTTAGGCAGGTCTTTTTCTCTCAGAAACCATGTTCCTAGTTAATTAATAATAGTATATGTTCATAAGTTAAATTTAGAAAAATTGAAGCCACAATAGGGGACCACCGTTCTCAGGTAAATAAAATTCCTATCTCAGAGTAGTTTTAAATGAATGTATGGTAGTTTCTAGATTTTTAAAAAAATGATTATGCCATTGCCAAGAGAGTGAGTTTCCAGAGGAATGGGTATTTTTGCTATATAAGTATTCTTGGATGGCAAATAAGATCAAATCTATGGGCCACTCATTTTCTAAATCAAGTATGAGCTTGACAGAATGCCACAGTAATCATCCTACAGTTCTCTGCATGCTCTGTTGATTTTAATACTTTTAATAACTTCCATTCAGTAGTTCCCTTGAACATGATTCCTTTATAGCCACAGCAGTGTTTGTAAGTTTCAAGGTTATTGTGCAAGCTGAGACTCTGGGAAGGATCACCGAAGGGTCCTTACAGTTACTCTCTTGGGCCATTCCATCGTTATCCTGGCTTAATGAATTATCAGTCAAAATGCAAAAACACAGCCTGAAGAGAATATATAGAACTCAATTATTTCATTAAATAACAGATGCTTTCCAAAAAACATATCTGGCAGAGGGAGAGGGAGGAGAGCTAGACCAGCAGGTATCGGAGACACCCTTTTTGTGAGGGGGAAGGAATTTTGAAGGTTATGTGCTGGCCAAAAACTTGGCCTTCCCCAGAAGGTTGTTTCAGATAGCCATGGGTGACTTCTTCCTCTTGGCCTCGTGCAACCGTACGTCAAGCCAAAGTGGAGAGAAAAGAAATGTGTGAATCATGATGGTATTGGTAATGATATCATCTCCTACCACTCACTATCTGTCAGGCCCTGTGTCACATGCTTTGCATTTATTATCTCTAAACCTCACAGTAATCTTAAAGAGCCCAACATTTTTCTCAATTAGCCTGAAAGATTTTGAATTTAAAATCTACAGATGTCAAATCATTTCCTACGACATGTCCCCCAAATCACTATAAAACATGAAGCTGTGTTTTGGGTCTTTCAGTTATGTTTCTTTTAGTGCTTTAGTAGAAATAATGATGGCTGATATTTGTTACATGCATATTTTGCTCCAGGAAGGCGCTGAGAACCTTCCATGGACTTAATGCTCACAGCACCCCCTGGAATCAGTGCTCTTGTCATTCTCAGTTCACAGATGAGGAACCCTAGACTTTGAGAGTGAAGTGACTTCCGTGAAGTCATGCCAGTGGCAAAGCCAAGTTCCAGCTCAGGGATTATGACTTCAGAACAGAGCTTTCATTTACTTTGCCATAGAATTAACATCACAGTTGGGAGTATTAGATGAATCCCAGAACAGCTAAACCAATTATTCTCAGCAGAGGCGAATTGAAGTAATATACAAAGTCAATAGCACAGGAGATGTTAGAGCAGCTTTTAGCAAGATGCAGAAAAAAATCAGGACTGAACATGCATGTTGCTCCTTTTTTTTTTTTTTAAGTAAAAGCACCATTTTTATCTTAAACTCTTCCTCACACAGAGGCTGTAGAATTCCCCTTGTAAGTTTTGCCCCATCCTCTCTCCAGATTAATTATTGAAGTTAGTCTTCCCAAGAATATAAATAATCAAAAGATTCATGTAATAAAACTCTAATTTCACAATAAGGATTTTTCACAATTTGAAAATGCCCTTGCATTGAAATGTTGGATAACTTGGTTCCGTTACTTCACAGGCCATTCACTCTCAAACTGCAAAGATGGAATTCCTTCCTTTCCAATCTCAGCCGTCTGAAAGATGGTCTTTCCATATTGTCCTTAATAACTATTTTAGACCCTATAGTCTCTAATATTTTACTTAATTCTTACTCATCATAATGTACTAGAAAATATATAAATAAAAATTAAAAATTATCATTTTATCTTCAAGTATTGAAAGACTCAAAAATTGAACTTTAAAAAAGTAATAATATTTCAAAGTGATATTTTCGTCAGCAGTGATATCACAAGAAACAATTTAAACTCAGATTTTGAAGAATGAATAGAAGTATACTAATATGCTTTTAAAATACTATTCCCTGATATAATTAATAAAGAAGAGAACAAATTATATAATAGTTCTGATTTATAGATAATCTACTTAACAGCCTTTTTTACAGTAGATCGTTCTTATGATTCTTATACTTTATTTTTACTAAGGGGCTGCTATTTCATATTTTATAAAATGGAAACTTAAAATTAACAGGAAGGCTGCTTTTTAACTAGAAAACTCAGGTTTCAAATGATTTGATTACATGAATTTTCTAATCACCTTAACTTTAGCCCTAATATCTTGTTACTTTCAGAACTTATCTTCATAAGAAGTGTACAGTAAATACACACATATTTTGCTGTGCTAAGGAGCTTGTAATTCATTTGAAACCCTGATAATTATGTCAACATTTACCTTAATGAGAATAGTTTAGCAAATATAAATTTATCTTTGTATGTCAATCAAAATATTACAATTCATTGTAAGAAATTCCAATTGTTAAAAGTGCCATAGACATGATTATTTGGGTAATTAGTATAAATATATAATAACACCCAAATTGCCCCTTGATATTTTTAACATATTTCTGCCATAAGTTTATTTTATTATAAATTTTTCTCTTCAACATTTTGGGTAAGGCAAGGAGAAAAATCAAATTTGGAAACATGGCGTATACAGTGTATGTATTCCAAAAAGATAGATGTAAATTGAATTTTATAAATGGCATCATAATTTAAAACTGGCTAAGGAAATCCTAGGTCTAATACTTAAGGAAAAGAAACAAATGCAACCTAATTTATCTACCTTGTTTCATGCAATTGAGATTGCACGTTAGATTTGTGAAAAATGAGGTCGATCTTTACTCAGAAAGAGATAGCTGTCCATAAACAATGTTTCAGACAACTTGGTAATTGCACTGCTTTCTGGATTATTCTTGGGCTCTGGATTAAAAGCAGTCTGTAGTTTTAGTGACTGAATCAGATTCTTGGTCTGAAATATAATTCTCTCTCTCTCTGTCCCTCTGTCTCTCTCTCTCTCCGACTCATACCTACACACAAAGTATTGCAGTAAATTGTAGGCAGTTTCTTTCATCGCATCTAATAACATATTTTGCAAATAGAAAACTATTGGGTATGTGATTCACATTTGTCTTGGTATCACTGCCTTTGCTATGTTTTATGAAAGTTTTTCTCTCTCTGTATGTATATAACCTGTCTTCATCTGCTCTTTGTTTTGTCCTAAATTATTTCAAAATTAATGAGAAATGGGATTCTAGCACTTTGCAAATAACCATCTCTATAGCCTAGTAGTCTTAATTATTTTATTCATGGAATGTTTTTATGTGTGACTTACAGAGCTGGCTCCTTTGACCTCCATATAAATCCAAGTTAAGTTATCTTAGGTAAGAGAAGTGGGACTTGTACTTGCCTGAAGAAGGAAGACATTCCTCTTGTTAACCTAAAGGCTGCGTGGTTCACTGTTGGGTGTCAGTATGTAAGGAGCAGCTCTATTATTTCTTGCAAGTTAAGCCAATTTAATATTTTACTCCCAAGTATATTAACTTACTTGTCCTATGTAGTACACTGCCTTTTTACTTATGAATAATTGTCTGCCTCTAAATTTCTCTTAGCTATCTTTTTCTTTCTTCCCCTTCTTCTTTTATTTTTAGAGCTGAGTTCTCACTATATTTCCCAAGCTGGCGTGCAGTGGCTATTCATAGGTGTGATCACAGCACACTACAACCTCAAACTCCTGGGCTCAAGAGATCTTCCTTCCTCAGCCTCCTTGGTAGTTGGGACTACAGGTGTGTACCACCATGTGCAGCTGTCTTCTCCTTTCTAGCGCCATTGCCTCTGTCTTAGATCAACCCTTACCTGTTTTCCTCCAGCTTATGACCACAGCCGAACTCATTTTCATATTTCCAGCTTTACCCCTTTCTAATATGTCTTCCATCGCATCCAGCATGGTAACCATTTGTTGAGTGCTTATGACTGTAAAGAACGTGTTAAGTTTTCAAGGTGTAATACTTGTTGGGCTCAACTGCAACACTTGGCGCCCCCAAATACAAGTCTACTTATTCAGATAAAATTTGTTAAGGAGAGCTCTTTATTTTTCCAACTCTGAATATCAAGCCCTTGACTCAGCTAGACAATCTTGGCTCTGGGAATTCCTGGGCATGTTGCATAGCTGGTTGTTAGGTGGGTTTAAACTCAGTGCTGAGTATGTCTGTGGTCTCAGCTGCTGGGGAGGCTGAGGGAGAAGAATCGCTTGAGCCCAGGAGGTTGAGAGTGTGGGGACCCGTGATCACGCCACTGCACTCCACCCTAGGTGAAAGAGTGAGACCTTGTCTCTTAAAAAAAAATAAATAAACTCAGTGCTTTACAAAATGAAAAAGGATTTTTAAGAACAGCAGAATCTCCACCCTAAAGTGAAAAATATGTCCAAGTCCCTGTGCTCACTTAAATACAGAAAATGGCAGAGAAGACAGTGGGTCCTGATGACAGCCACCAATTCTTCGAGAAACCTTAACCATCTGACTAAGGAGTAGCTTGGATTGTCTGCTGTGTCTCCCAAATGCTCTTACCTAGACTGGACCTGCTGCTTCTTACCTCCAGCCATTGCTGGGAGTGGCTGTGCAGAATGGCACCATCTCGGCCTGCCATGAGCACTCTGTCAGAGGCTGCCCTGATTCCTATCTCCTTTATGCCCAATCAGGCTGCTCTGAAAATTAGCACTGCCTCTGTGCGTTGTGATGATGGAAGACATTTCCGGTTCCTTGCTTGAAGTGTAAGCTTAAAAAAAAAAAATGTCTCATTGAACCAAAGCATGATAGGTTTTGTGTAGCTCCATTATCATCCCCTGGGCAAGAGTGGATCAGGATGTCACCATTAAACACGTCATCCACAACGTCGTGTGGGTTATGCTAGCATCATTGCCTTTAGATTTATGCTCGGTGCAGCTTTATGAATCTCCCCGTGCCTGGGCCTCTACAGTGAAGCTCACAGTATCCCAATAACATTCTCTGCTTTTTCTAAAGATTTGGGTATTACCTTGTGCTAAACTAGCACCCTCTCCACACTACTCTGCATTTTATTCCTATTACACCTTCGATTTTTTTCCCCAGAGTAAAGACAAAGCAATAAGGCTGACATGCAAATCAACGTAGTGACAAGTTAGTTTCATTCTTGTTTTTGTAGTCATTATTTTGTTCTTATTTTGTCACCCCTTACTGACTAACCCCAAGCAATACTGCCTCCAAAACACCCCCGAATGATTCTTGATGTTTTTATGTTCCTCACCCAGTCTTTCAGCAACCAGTGAATAATCGAGTTGATTGATTTAACTTCTAAATACATATTTCGAAAATTTTCTCTTTCTTTTCTCCCTTACAGACATGGTACTGGTTTGAGCCTTTCTTATTTTTGACATCAACTGTTGAATCCCTTTCTAGTTTCCCTGCTTATATCCCCCACCGTTCATTTCCTCTCTGCTTAATTGCTAGAATGATCCATTTAGAATATAAATCTTAAAACTGTCAATGGCTTAATACGTGAATGCGTTTCTTTGGTGATCCTGCAATCTTGCCCTTTCAGCTTTGTTTTGCCTTCAGGCAGTAATGGGATATTAATCAGAAAATAGTCATTAAAGGCACAAAATTTATTTAGATGTCAAAAAGTGCTTATATTATAGTCACTTGCTTAGATGGAATGTTAGCTCTGCTGTGGAGCTATCCAGCTTCTTAGCTTTTGAGACGTAGTCTTGCTCTGTCGCCCAGGCTGGAGTGCAGTGGCATGATCTCGGCTCACTGCAACCTCTGCTTCCTGGGTTCAAGTGATTCTAGTGTGTCAGCCTCCCTAGTAGCTGGGATTACAGGCGCCTGCCACCACATCCAGCTAATTGTTTTACTTTTAGTGGAGATGGGGTTTCACCATGTTGGCCAGGCTGGTCTTGAACTCCTGACTTCAGGTGATCCACCTGCCTTGGCCCCCAAAGTGCTGGGATTATAGGCTTGAGTAACAGCGCCCAGCCTAACTCCTTGGCTTTTTGAGCTCTCTCTCGTGCTGATTTGCACCTTCACCATCTATGTTCCAAGACTTTCTATACCTGTTGTAGGCTGTGGAGTACATCTGTTTCAGACTTCAGTAGTTAAGGCTGTTTCAGGGCCTAGAAGAAATTTTCCCTTCACCCTCTGTAGGTTCACTGAAAAATCAATTCACAAAAGGCAGACTAATCTGAGAAAAGATGTACAAATTTTGTTAATGTGTACATGGGAGCCTTCAGATTGAATACCCAAAGATACAGGGGAAACTGTCCATTCTTATGCTTAGGTTTAACGAAGTATGGGCAGCCGTGTAGACATATGATTGGATGGAAAGGGTCTGATCCAACGCGAATAGGCTGAGTGGGGAAACCCAGCAAGGCCTGTCTGTCCAGATTCTTCTTGGACTCTTTGGGCAGCTTCCTTTTGGAATCAGGTCTTGTGATCTACACTCAGACAAGGTGGGTCAGAGAGTGTCTTTACCACCACTTTTACACAGAAAGGCGGAGGCAAAGTTAGAGTAATACTTTCAAATTTTAAGGCTGGCTCTGGGACAAAGGGGTTGTGGTTACAGTGATGCGCCCTGAGGAAGAGGGATTCTGGTTTCTATATCTGGCAGAAAGGCAGAGAGAAGCTCTTGCTTCTGAGGTCTTCATTTTGGGGTATTATTTTCTGAGTCTCAACAGTTGCTGCAGATGATGGCAGCTTTTCCATACCTCAGTAATACAAATGATCACTGACATGGTTTTTTTTTTTGGCCATATGTAAGCAGTATTTGTAACGTAAGGCAGGTGTCATTGGAATCACCCAGTGACTTGGCTTTCCAGTGGCGCCATTCTTCACTAAGAACTCTCTGCAGAGGACATGGCTCTTCGTTAGGGGCACACACCTCAGGGGTCACAGAGCACCCCTTGCCAATCATCTTGTTACACTACATGGTAGTTCTGTGTTTAGAAAAGAACAGTTAATTGAAACACGAAGTAAGGAATTTCCATATGTCAAAACCTGGTTACTAGCTGTTTAAAGAAAATTATTGTGTAACTGTGGCCTCACTACCTCTGCCATAAAATATTGTCTTCTGAGTTTTGCTTGTATTTCCAAGAGAAATTTGCTTAGGAAAATTCTACTGTCTGAAGTTTTGCCTTGTCAGCATATTAAGATTCTAGTTCAGGTCAGTAAACTATACAGTCTCTCAAATATTTCCATGTCTTTGGTATGGCTTTTTTTTTTTTTTTTTTTTTGGAGACAGAGTCTTGCTCTGTCTCCAGGCTGGACTGTGGAGTACAGTGGCGAGATCTTGGCTCACCGCAACCTCCACCTCCTGGGTTCAAGAGATAAGAGATTCTCCTGCCTCAGCCTCCCCAGTAGCTGGGACTACAGTCACATGCCATCACTACCAGCTAATTTTTGTATTTTTAGTAGAGATGGGGTTTCACCATGTTGACCAGGATGGTCTCCATCTCTTGATCTCATGATCTGCCTGCCTCAACCTCCCAAAGAGCCCTGCTCTTTTATTACTGCTAGAATGTTTGCTTTGTTTTCTAAATTAACTTTGAGATTAGTGCCCATGATTAAATGAAAACATTGCACCTCTGGAATTTCCTTTTCTCCCATCTGTGTTTCCAGCACTCCCCGCCACTCCCCAGGTCAGCCCCCAGGACAGCCTGCTCGTTCTGCAAAAGGTTCTTCCATCCTTGCTCTGTAGGAGGCTGCTAATCCAGTTGTCAGTATCTGTTACTCTATTTTAATCCAGCATCCTGCTTACTCTTGACACTTGTTGAAGGTACTAATGTCAGCAAACATGTCTAAATCTTTTCTCTGAAGATTTGTATCTAATTCAGAACCCATCAATGCAGAAAATCACCCATTTTCTATAAGTGCATTTCTTTATGCAAGAATCCATTGCAATCTGTCTTTCCCATCTATTTCCCATGACAAATTCCAAAGTGAAATTGCTGTAGAATCGATGGGAGTATCTGTTACATACAAGTTGGCTAAGTGAGATTATTTAGCCTAATCCAGAGCTTTTTTTGGCCGATGAGCCTTTGATCCTTCAGAGCTGGATAGTTGTGGCCGTACCTACTCAATGGGATTTCAAACTCCATCATTCTAATAGGCTCCCTTTTCCTTGTCCTCACTGATCATTCTCTCTGGCTAATTTTGATCCAAATGAAACTCCATACTATGAATTTGGGACCAAGCTTTTCCAATAATAATATTTTCGAAAGAAAACAATGAAGGGATTGGCCAGAATTATTTGAAAGTTAGATTATTTCAGGAAAACTATAATTTGCCTACATTTTACTTCTCTGAAAAATAATTGTTAATGTTACAGTTTACAAAGTCACTGTTACTCAAGTTTCTTATTGCTAAGGCAGAGTTCTCAGAGAAGAACCCTAGTCCTTCATTCTCAGCTGCCCTGTTGGGGCCAATCAACAAAGCTACTGTCTAGGACCACAGACACTGAGGCCTGACTCTGAGCAGGAAGGCAGCCAGGCGCTGGGCCCAGTGCACCCAGGATCCTGGCCAGGGTGGTGTCACTGCCATGCAGCACCAAGTGCACCCCGGGCGCCATGACTGCTGTGTCCACTGCAGCAGAACGATGCTCACGCCACAGCCACATTTTCCTCCACTGACCTCACCTCTTTGAGTTATTCATTCACATTGGAAATCTGAACCTAAGTTGAGCCTAGGTTACCAGGACAAGGGAAGTGTTACCTGACCTTCTTAGATTCGGTATTGGAATGGATCAATAGAGTAGAGGTTTGTATGGTAGGGAATTGCTGAAACATACAGGCCAGGAGTTCGGGAGGTGCTGTGACATCAAAGCAAGTCCACTGTACCTTGACCCTGACTTAGTTCACTGCTGTTGCTTCAGTAATATTTACCATGGCTTGCCCTGTCACTCATAAGAGATGAAGGCTTAGAATGAGAATTTTGGCCCCAGGTGAGCCTATCGTCCTAATTCATTCTTCTTTCTTTTCTGTGTCATGGATTCTTGGAAGCACACAACTAGCAAATCATATGTTTTCAAGTTTAAAATTAAAATAAGTGTGCAAAGCAATGTGATCAGATGAATGGGTCACTAAAACACAGAGACGTGACCATACCTGGCAGCATGGAAAAAGTCCAGCCTGGGTGTCAGGAGGCATCCCAGCTCAGTCCCCGGCTCCCTGAGTGATCATGCCCCTCCTGTCTCTGCTTCAGGAAAGTGCTGTGCTGGGAGGGAGATGGTCTCCAGGCCGCCTTCATTCTTGAGGGTCTGTGATTTTCAAGTCACAGTGATGTTTGCTTAGGGAGTAGGTTGCATCATCTGGGATGATGGTGTGTTTTGTTCTTTTGTGGGGACTGAGATGGCAGCTGTCTTTGGCATAAGCTGAGCTGTGTCAGCACAATGGAGCTGATTTGCTGAACCTAAAAAGCAGACCCCAGAGAGATATTGACTCTGACAGTGCAGCAATTACAGGGAGACATTGGCACCTTGCGAGGTAAGACATCTGGGTGCTTGTGATGCCCCTAGTCAAGTCTTCAGTGTAACATGTGGTTTAATTGGTTAGGACATAGAGGCTCTGGGTTCAGACCATTCTTAAAAGGAACTGGAAATTAAGTCTGTAAAACTGAACATCTACACAGAAATTTTCAAATCGGTTGTTATTTTTGATGATTACTAATAGTAAAAATGACTATCTCTGTTTATTTTTTTACTTCTGAAGCCAACCAGTTTGTTGGAAAATTAGTCAAAATCTAATTTTGATGTTATGCACATACACTGGGGGCCATGAAGCATCTGGCATCTCATGCCCACTTTCCCCAACACCTCCTGCTAACATTTTCTTTTGCACTTGATTCTTTTACTCTTGTCTTTTTCATATTTTTCCTCCAATATGTTCCCATACTGTTTTTGCTCTTTTAAAATATGCATATTGCTATGATTCTATTGAAAGAAACCGGAATATTTTACCCTAAAATATGCTTCTTTGGCGTATTTCAAGATGGCTATTCAGAGGGGCTAGAGAACACAGGAATAGCTCTGAAAAGCTGTCCTTTGTGAGAAAGATTTGCCTCTGTAGGGAAAATCTGCATTAGGTAGGTAGACAGACCAGGCAGGCAGGCTTGGAGGCCCCCCTGTCTTCCTTATCCGGATCTAGGAAAGGTTAATTCATGAGAAAAAGAGCCTAAGATCTGACACTACTCGAGGTCTGATAGAGACGTTTATCCCATTCCCATTTACTCTTCCCGAGGCAGCTCCAGGGTTACAGGAGAGTTTTATCCACATAACGAGACACCGTTTGATCACCAGGCTTACCTGCCTTCACTCTCCCATAACCTTGTCACCCCTCCCCAGGGAAACCCCTACCGCCAGTTCCTTCCATAGCCTGGCATGGAAGATAGTCTAAAAACCTCAGCCACCTGTGACCCTTCTTTAAGTCTCATGTCTGTGGGACTCCCGCGTCCACGTGCATGTTGACAAATTCATATGCTCTTCTACTGTTAACCTGTCTATTGTCAGTTTGTTTTATGGAGTTGAATTTTCAAACCTTCAGAAGCTGGAGGGAAGAAAATTCCCTTCACCTCCACACTATCTATTCCAGATTTAACATCCATGAGTGAGGTGCTGAAGGGCCTGAGTCTCTCAGTATCATGGAGAATGATGAAGTTTGACAAGCACCAGCCCTGCTAGTGGGGGGACTCCGGCCCAGGAAGCAGCTCCAGAGCTTTTGCTCCAACGTGGTAGTGGTGCTGTCTGGTGAGTTTCAGCCCCTCCCTTCTGCCTCCACCAGGCTCACACTCGCAGATGTTACCATCCCACCTCAAGCCCTCTCACCACACATTGCTCTGGAACACAGGGCAGCAGAAGACAATTTCCTAAGTATGAGAAGTCCTTTGTCTCTTCTTTCTTCCTTCTCATTACCCAGCATATCAGTCACAGTGCCTGGCTTCCCCTACGCTGTGCCTGATTGCCTCTTCCTTCCTGCTCCTCCACAGCTAGCATCCTTAGCAAATTCAAGACCAGTCACTTCACTAGCTCTCAATAGTAATCAGAGTGTTCAAACCACAAAAGAATGGATTATATAGTTCCCTATTGTTTTTTGGATGCTATAATTTTCCTTTTCACTAGCTCAAGGTTTCTTTCCTTTCTCATTGTGAGTAAATATAAATAACATAGAATTGACTATTTTAATCATTTTTAAATGTACAACCATAAGGCCTCAAGTGTATTCACATTCTTGGGCTGCCATCTCCACCATCCATCTCCCGAATGTTTTCATCTTCCAAAACTAATACTGTGTACCCATTAAACAATAACTGGCCACCTCACCCTAGGCCCTGGCAACCACATTCTACATTCTGTCTCCGTGAGTCTGACTACTCCGGGTACTTCCTTATGATTGCAATCATACAGGATTTGTCCGTGTCTGGCTTATTTCGCCTTGCCTGATAGCCACAAAGTTTATCCATGTTGTGACATGGTCAGGATTTCCTTCCTTTTTAAGGTTGAATAATATTCTATTATATGTATGTACCAAATTTTGTTTACTCATTCATTCGTCAGTGGGCCCTTGAGTCGTTGCACCTTTTGGCTGTTGTGAATAACGTTGCAATGAACATGGGTGTCTAATCAAAGTCCTTGTTGGTAAAAACGAATATATGAGAGTGCTGACGTTGCTCTGGGGAATAACTGCCATTGACTGCTTCATGTCTGCAGAAAGGAAATGCTGTAGAGCTCTCTAGCGGTTGTTTTAAATTAGGTCTACCCCTTGCCCCTTAAAGATACTGACGCAATTCTAGAACATTAACAACTTCCAAGTTCCCTCATAGCTGGGTATTTTCTTCAACATCTTTATTCTTCTGTACACTCAGGTTAGTTTCTTAAAGCAATTGAAATGTTGCAGTTTACTTTGATGCTCAAAGATTTCTAGTATAAGCAGGAATAAAAGAAATTAACTTAGTACCCAATCTAACATTTTATATAAGATCCAAAAAGAGTTGTTGTCACCACCTGATGGGATCTTCTTGCCCACTGCACAGACAAAACCAATTCACTGAGACTGTGGAATTGCAGTAAAGAGCTTCATTGACACAAGGCTGGCCATGGCACATGGGAGGTGGAGTTATTGCTCAAATCCATCTCTGCCAAAATTCAGAGACTAGGGTTTTTCAAGGATAGTTTGGCAGGCCGGGGGTCTGCTTGTGAGTGAGGCCATACAGCTGGTTGGTGAACCCAAGTGCAGCCATTGGTGGTCAGAAGACATTTCAGAAGGCCAGTCTTGGGTTCTGTGATACAACAGTGTTACTATCTGCAGAAATAACTGAGGGTGTTGCAAATCTTGTTTCCTCCAGGATAACGGCTCCTAGTTGTTTACATCTGTACCTTAGCAGAATTCAGCTCCCTCATTCTCCTAACTGGTGGTCTTTCATTAGCTTTGCAAAGGCTGTGTAGGTTTGGGAAGGACTATCGTGCCCAGGAATGACTGAAGGCAGTTTGGAGGTTAAAGGCAAGATGGGGGTTGATTAGATAAGTTCTCTTTCACTGCAATAATTTTCTCACTGTTGTATAATTCTTGCAAAGGTGATTTCACTATGATGGCTTCTTGAGTTTAATTTCACAGATACAAAAGTCCACTTTGTTTTTTGTTTACTGACACAAAAGAAGAAAGTATTAGAATAAGCAGAATTTAAAAAAAAAGAATGAGCAGAATCTTAAACTCTTAACATTTTAGATCTGGGAGGACTCTTAGAGGCAGTCTACCCTAACCCCTTTACAGTTGAAGAAATCCACACAGCTTGATTCCCTTTTGTTTATTCTATTTGCTCATTCATTTGATATTTACTCTCAACTATGCATAATGCATCATGTTTAATACCATAAAATATACAAACATTTCTTATGTTTTGTCCTACCCTTAAAGAGCCTGTTTTCTAACAAGGCAGAAAACCTAGGTGTTGAAATTCAACACATATGGAGTCACTCCTGTGTTCAGGCCCATGTGCTAGGTGTTGAGGGGACCCCAAGATGATGAAAGGAAAGCATCCTCATACTCCTGAGTGCACAAGGCAATAAAGGGACGAGACAAACACATACTATGATGTTAGAAGGGGCCTGAGCAGGGCACGGGAAAGCATGCGGCCTTGCCAGGCAGAGCTGAGACCACTGAGTGGAATGTGATCACGTCATGAAGCCATCAGGGCGAGACTGAGTGGGGAGTCCGGAAGTGGGTATGAGTGAAGTCAGCCTTAAAGATTCTCTTGGCCGGGAGCAGTGGCTCATGCCTGTAATCCCAGTACTTTGGGAGGCCGAGATGGGCAGATCACCTGAGGTTAGGAGTTTGAGACCAGCCTGACCAACATGGTGAAACCTCGTCTCTACTAAAAATACAAAAAAATCAGCTGAGTGTGGTGGTGTGTGCCTATAATCCCAGCTCCTCGGGAGGCTGAGGCAGGAGAATCACTTGAACCCAGGAGGCAGAGGTTGCAGTGAGCCGCACTGCACTCCAGCCTGGGCAACAGAATGAGACTCCATCTCAAAAAAAAAAAAAAAAAAAAAAAAAGATTCTATCATGGGCTCTCTCATTAGGCTGTAGAGATAGAGACACAGTTCTAATCCTGGCTAAACCTCTGGATTCTCACTGTGACACCAAACAGTACTGAGCCTGCCACATAGGATTATCATGAGGATCAGGGGAGAAAACATCTGGAGTGCTGGAACATAGTGGAATTCCATAGATGTTAGCCACAGTGACTTCCGTACTGTAAAGAGCTTTGCGATGGCAGTTGAAGTAAATTGAATGGAATATACTTGATTCCATAGAAAATGACTAGCCACAAAATGATTTTATGCAAAAAAGTGATATATTAATAAATACACTAAAAAATCTGAGCTGGGTACGGTGGCTCACACCTGTAATCATAGCACTTTGCGGGGCCAAGGTGGGTGGATCACTTGAGGTCAGGAGTTTAAGACCAACCTGGCCAACATGGCAAAACCCTGTCTCTACTAAAAATATAAAAATTATCTGGGTGTGGTGGCACGTGCCTGTAATCCCAGCTACTTGGGAGGCTGAGGCAAGAGAATTGCTTGAACCTGGGAGGTGGAGGTTGCGGTGAGCCGAGACTGTGCCACTGCACTCCAGCCTGGGCGACAGAGTGAAACTGTGTCTCAAAAGAAAAAAATAATAATAATCTGACAAAATCGTGGGGGAGTGGGTGGAATGAAACAAGGCAGGAGGTAGAATGAGCATCAGGAGGAAATGGCAGTAGCCCAGGTGGGAAGGGAGTAATGAGAGCCTCATTACACCAAATGGAGTAACAATAAATAATATAGACATTCAGGACATAACATTGTCAGGCAGAGGAGGGGGACAGCAGCACGGATTGGGTGGAAGGAAGGGGAGAAAGCAAAGACAAACACTTGGCACCCAAGTGAGAGACTGAGAAAGGAATATGAAAAGATAAATTGGAGGTCGGGCTGATACTGATTTTAAACAGTTTGAATGGAAGAGACCAGTAGAGATGTCTAATACGCAGCCACATCAGAGTCACGTGCAATAGCATAGTGTCCCAGACTATGCTGGACTTTATAACTGGACTTTATAACTATGAAATCACTAGTGAATTTGAAAAAATAGCAGATGACGAACATGAAAACCAGTTTAGAAACGATTTAGAATGCATGAATGGTGAGGCATCGGAAGCAGTCTTCAAAAAAAAAAAAAAGACTGGAAAAAATCAAGTAGGGTGGTAGAGAAAGGGAGCAGTTGCATTTTCTTTCTCGATTTTAACATTGAGGCATCTTATTCTGTTTTTCAGTTTAGAAGAAGGTGCAAACAGAGGGGGATTGATTGAGATGTTTTCCAGAAGGAGAAAATGGCTAGAGATTCCAGAGGAGATATGAGTGATGAACAGTAAGGCCACGTTGGAAAGTTTAACCTTGGAATGGAAGGAAAAACACTCTTCCCCTAAGATGGAAGGAAAACAAAAAAGGAAAGATAGGAAGCAAAGGTATTCGGTGAAAAAGAGGAAAGCTTAACACTCTCACTCAGCCCCGACTGCCTCGCAAGGCAAATGACAGCAGTGGCCTGCTGGAGCGTGTGCTGGGAAAGAGATACAGCCATGCACCGCCAATTCAGAAGGGGACGCGTGGGCTGAACACCCGCTCTGTCCCGAACACAATGCTAAATATTTTCAATTTATCTCATGTAATCTGCAAACAATCATGAGAGGGTTTTCAGATGAGACAAAGAGGACTCGGGGGCTTTCCCTGTGTTGAGTGTTCAAGGGAAGAGTTGAGAGACCCCCCAGTCATGCGGGTTGGGGTGGAGACAGCAGGCTGCTGGGGCCACACCGTGTGAAGGTATGCCTGGAACCTCTGGTGGGATTTTAGTACAGAGAGATGGGGAAGGAAATTCCCAATGTGAGCAATTTAGAATCAGGAAAATCTGCTTCTCCCGGAGTTTGTTTTCCTACCTTCTCCTGATTCTAAATTGGGATTACAGGCTTGAGCCACTGCACCCGGCTGAGAGAATCTTTAAGGCTGCCTTCACTCATACCCACTTCTGGACTCCCCACTCACTCACGCTGATGGCTTCATGACGTGATCACGCTCCACTCAGTGGTTTCACCTCTGCCTGCTGAGGCCGCATGCTTTCCCGCGCCCCGCTCAGGCCCTTTCTAACAGCACAGTGTGTGTTTGTCTTGTCCTTTTATTGCCTTGTGCACCCAGGAGTACGGGGATCCTCACAATGTGAGCAATTTAGAGTCGGGAGAAGGTACGAAAAGTTACCATAAATTGGATGAAAAAGTAACAGAAATTTATTCTCACACATTTTTTGGAGTCCAGAAATCCAAAACCAAGATGGAGGTGGGGTTACACTCACTCTGGAAGCCTTAGAGGAAATTAATTTTTTGTTTCTTCCAACTTCTGGTGGCTGACAGCATGCGTTGGCTTGTGGCCCCATCACTCCAGTCTTTTCCTCCATCTCCACATTGCCTTCTCCTCTGTGTCTCTCTCAGATCCCTCTCTGCCTCGCTCTTCTAGGGACACATGCGATTGCATTTAGAGCCCACCCAGATAATCCAGGATAATCACATTCTACAAAAACCGTTTTTTCAAATAAGGTAACATTCACAGATTCTGAGGATTTGTATGTGGATATATCTTTGGGAGTCATTACTAGCACAAGCACCTTACAGAGTATGATAAATGCAATGAAAACTCAGAATGAATAAATTGGGACAGGCAATATATTGAATGCCAGAGAGCAAAATAATAATAATATAGAATGTCAGGTTTCATATATTATAATGAAAAGATATGAGTTCAGTGTAGACGTGAATATACTATGTGAGAACCCACGATAATGTAATAAAAAACAAACAAAAAAGGCAATCTTTTCTATCCAACAGCAACTCAAGGGAGAAAGTTTGGAAGAACAAAATTACACATAATAAATTGGATAATTTGTTATTAAGAAGATCAGCAACCCCATCTTCTTAACTCTCCAGAAGATATGAAATGATTATAATAATAATTACAAATAATTGAAGAATAGTTTTCTACATTAGGAGGGTGCTACCACCCCTCAGTTTCCAAAGTCTTGCTAGGTTATGGTTTGCTGCTTGAGAATACTGAATAACTTGTTTAACTTAGGTTACAGTAGCTCATTTTGCTGAAATATCAAAAATAGCATACTTCAAATCACTAGCAAAAAATATTTTTAACATACCACAAAATCTCCAGTCCATAAATCTGCGTGCTGCACGGCGTGCATTTACAGTGTCGAACCATTCAATATAAAGACCTCAGGCTGGGCTGGCCCGCAAGTTGTGACTTCCTTTTCCTGAAGCCACAGTGTGGTTCTTAATGAAGCGGTTTTTCAACCCTTCAAACAACCAAATCTTTATGACAGTTTCAGAACTGTATAAAAGAGGGAAGTGTGCTGCTTCAAACACTGTAATTTCGCTTGTTCAAAGACTTCCTCCATACACAGAGCACCTTCTCTTCTACCCCACCCATGTAGGGTTCTACTAACAGAAACAAATGTGGTATTATTTCTATCATCACTTGAACTGTGAGCGCCTATGTAGGTGGGTGCCAGATTCTCACTCAACAGCCAAGTTTGTTATATGGGCTCGTGAACCCTTTTTTACTTCTACCTGCTAAACGCCTTTTCTGGCTTCCCTGGACGGCTGCCCATGCTGTGCTTGTGCAACTCAAGTGTGCTGCAAAGCCAGCCTCACCTCTCAAGGCCAGCCTATTTATTCGGTCCCTCTTTGACTATAGTTTTTTTTTTTTTTTTTGAGATGGAGTGTCGTTCTTGTTATCCACACTGGAGTGCGGTGGTGCAATCTCGGCTCACTGCAACCTTCGCCTCCTGGGTTCAAGCAATTCTCCTGCTTCAGCTTCCCAAGTAGCTGGGATTATACAGGCATGCACCACCACGCCTGGCTAATTTTGTATTTTTAGTAGAAATGGGGTTTCTCCATGTTGGCCAGGCTGGTCTTGAACTCCCAACCTCCTGTGATCTGCCCGCCTCAGCCTCCTAAAGTGCTGGGATTACAGGCGTGAACCACCACTCCCAGCTCCTCTTCAGCCATTCTATCACTGCCAGCTGGAAGATTCTTCCCCTTACTGAGCTGAAATCAGTTTCTCTGTAGTTTCTGACCATTTGATCTAAATTATACCCTTTGGGGCAAACCAAACAAATCTCTTCAAAGCCCAGCTTTTCAAATATTTGAAGAGGGGCATATTGTCCCTTCTCGCACTGAGTCTGTTCCAGGCTAACTGATCAGACCTCCTCAGTCATCCCTCGCATCTCCTAAGTCCCAGTTCTCTTGTTACGCTGCTTTTCTTTTCTTGTTACAGATCTTCGAATTCCCTTTTAGCATGTATTTCCCCACACAGAGTCCCATGTTCCAGATTGACCTGAGCCATGGATAGCAGAGCAGAACCAGACCAGGTCACGCTGATAGTATGTTTTTCTTAGTGCAGCCTAGAATACCCTAGCCTTTCCGCCGCCCACCTCACATTTTCTTTCAAAAGAGTTTCTAGCAAGGAACTTAAGCCTCTCTGGACAGTCAGGGAACAAGTCACTACGCGTAAATGCTTTGTCAGTCAGTCCACACTTTCCCATAATTGCCCAGGGGCTTGCTATGTTCACTTTAACACATTGTATTTGCTTATGAATACTTGTAGCTACCAACTTGTCACGTGATTTACTAAGAAGCGCAGTAACTTACAAGAGAAATATTTAATGCTGTGGATTTTCTCGGAACTTTTAAATAGGATGACAAGTTGAGAAAGTTGCCTGTTGGCACCTACGCATCAAAAGAGAAAGTTTAAAAATCATGCACTACTTACTTTGTGGAAGCTTATATGAATAAGACCAAATTCTTATTTTCTAAAAAGATATGCCCAAAGAGTATTATGGAAAATGGAGTGGGTGTGTGTGCAGCACGATTTGGCTTTTTTTCATGCTACCTTTTTTCTCTACGGAGATGCCAAGGATATTCTAGAGGAATCTTAAAGAGCCAAGTGTTCAAGTTCATTTATACATTGTTATATATTTTATTCTTGCCTAAAAATTTTGAAGAGTAAAATGAGAGGTTATAAAAATAGCTAGTTAGTCCTTTTATCACTTGAGTTTATATGTGTAGATAGTAGGCCTAAGGAAATCTTGAAAAATAAACTGTGAAATGTTACGCTTTTGAGCTGTCACTGGCAGTGGAGGTGACCTCAAAAGGTGAATGGAGTCTATGTGTATGGAAGTGTTCATGGTGACTCGGCCTCTGAGCTGTAGTGGGAAGCCCTAGACGCTCCTGCACTCCGAGTTAAGCCTTCATTATATTCTTGGCTTTTCCTAAAGTGCTTGTTTATTCAGAGTGTAAGAAGATGCAAAGACAGGAGGTGCCCGGGGTGCTGTGTCATATTTCAAGGGCAGAAATGTGAAAACACAAGAGTGGGCTTTTCCTCGCCCTGAGGCTCTGCAGTTCACAGAAGAGGGTTTGTTAACTTTCCCATCCCCAACCAGTCATCGGAGGGCTACAGATAAAGACCACTTACTTCTAGCTTACGCCTTAGCAGCTTTGAAGAAGGAGACAGTGAATTTGTGAGTATCTGTAAGTTCAGTTTTGCTAATAGCACCTTCTTTTCTAGCAACATTAATTAAACATTTTGATTTTTTTTTCTTGTTGTTGCTCTCCCTCCCAAGATAAGTCCAGGCAGGTGTGGAAGAGCTGATGCGTACATTGAGAACAGACGGTGGGTCTGATGTATCAGTGTATGCACTGCCACCACTTCACTGCCCGACTTTCTGTAGGGAAATCGATAGTATGACTGTAATTTGATTACTAAAATGATAAAATGATTGCATAAAGTATGTAGTAAATTCTCCCAAGAACCGAAAAAGGATTATGCCAATACAACATGAGAACAATCTAAAGAAATTTCCTACTGTCTGAGCATTCCAGGAATACAGTGACTCCATACAAGTCTGTACATTGGACACCTCTCATGAGTCAAGAACTAAAGGAAGTTGAGAGGTCATTGTAGGAAAGGGGTCCTCTATTGAGGAAACCATAGTCTAGATGATAGGTCACTGGTCAACCACATGCTCAGATCCAGTCCTGAAACCCAGAAAGGCCAGTGTGATGAAATCATATTCTCACCTCTCAGCTCTACTGGGCCCTCATTGCCCTTCTGGATTTCTTTTGTTCAGGTCTTACTAATCCTTGATTTTCTTGGAGCCTTTATTTTGAGCTCTTAACAAAAATAAAACTTTTTTTTTTTTTTAAAAAAAGCACATGCTTATTTTAAAAATCAAGTAATACAGAAGTGCACAAAGAAGAATTCAAAATGTCACTCGAAGTCCCAGTCACCCTGCTGTAACCATCATTAATGTCAACTGATACGTTAACATTCGTATTAACAAAGACTTAAAGATTAATATTTATGTCTATAAGAACATCCAGATAGAAAAGATAAATGGAACAATCCCCATACATAGGAACTATGAACATACCAATTGAGTTTTAAAGTTAGCTTTATTGAGGTATAATTTATATACAATAAAATTCAACCATTTTAGATATGTAGCTCTATGAGTTTTGACAAATGCAGTCATGTAAGCGTCACCACAATCCAGATATGGAATATTACCCCCACCCCGTGAAGTTCCCTTGTGCCCCTTTGGAAAGTACCTTGAACCTTCTTCCTCCCCCAGCTCCTGGTGAAAACTGATCGGACTTCTGTCTCTGTAGTTTTGCTTTTTCCGGAAAGTCTAATGAATAACATCATACAGTATATAGACTTATGCGACCAGTATCTTTTGCTTAGCATAATGCTTTTGAGATTCTTCCACAATATTGTGTGTAATGATCATTTATTCATTTAAACAATTTTTTTTTAGATATACGGTCTTGCTCTGTCCTTCAGGCTGGCATACAGTGGCATGATCATATCTCACTGTAGCCTTGAACTCCTGTGCTCCTTGAACTCCTGAACTTCAGTAGCTGGGACGATGACAGGCATACGCCACCACATCCGCTAATTTAACTTGTTGGTTTTTTCTTTGTTGATGAATACTACTTCATTATACAAATGTACCACATTTTGTTTATGTGTTCACCAGTCCAAGGACATTTGAGCTGTTTCTAGTTTCAGCTATTATAAATAAAGCTGCTTTGAACATTTGTACACAGGACTTTGTGGGGATATAAGTTTTCATTTCTCCTGGATAAAAATCTAGCAGAGATTGTGTTTAACACCATAAGGAACTGGGAAATCGTTTCCCAAAGTGGCTGTACCATTTTGCATTCCCACCAGCAATGTATGAGAATTCTAGTTTCACCTCATCCCCACCAGCATTAACACTGTCAGGCTTTAAAATAATGTAGTGGTATCTCTTTATGGTTTTAATTCACATTTTCCTAATGACTTAAGCATATTTTCTCTGTGATTTGTCAAAAATATATATTCTTTTGTGAAAAATCTATTTAAATCTCTTTCCCATTTAAAAAATTGAATTGAGTTTTAATTAATGCATTTTAAAATTTATTTTTATGGTTTTAGATATCAGTTCTCCTAAAAATTATTTTGCAAAATTTTTTCCCTGTCTGTGGCTTGCCTTTCTATTCTCTTAGCAGTATCTTCCACAGTAGAGAAGTTTTTAATTTTGGAAAAGTTTAGTTTATCCATTTTTTTTTCCTTTATGGATTGTGCTTTTGATACTGCTTCTAATAAATCTTTTTCTAATCTAAGGTCACAAAATTTTTTCTGTATATTCTTCTTTAAGTTTTATATTTTTAAGATGTACATGTATTTCTGTGATCTACTTGAGTTCATTTGTGTATAAGCTGAGATGTTCATGTTTTGATTTATAGATAACCACAAGCTCCAGAATTATTTGTTGAAAAGACTTTCCTTTCTCCCTTGAATTGCCTCTCTATCTATGTCAGCAATCAGTTGGCATAGATGCGTGGGCTTTTTTGAACTCTCTATTCTGTTCTTTCTGTCTATGTGCATATCCTTTCAGCTCCACCACAGTATTTTATTATTACAGTCTTATGGTAAGTCTCAAAATTGTGTAGTGTGGGTTCTCCATGTCGTTAGTCTTTTAAACATTTGTTTGAACAATTCTAGTCTACCACTTTTTAAAATAAATTTTAGAATCAACTTGTCAATATATACAAAAAGAATTCTGCTGGGGTTTTCACTGGGATTATCTCGAGTGTATAGATTAGAAAGAATTGACATCTTAACAATATTGAGTCTTCTGATCCATGAACATAGTGTATCTTTTACTTATATAAATCTTATTTAATTTCTTTTGTCATTGTTTTATGGTAATCAGCATAAAAATCTTTACATATTTTGTTAGATTGTACTAAGAATTTTGTTTTTTCAATGTTGTTTTACACGATACTTTTCCAAATAAAATTCCTGTTATTCATTGCCAGTGTATAGAAATACAATGGACTTGTGCAAATTGGCCTTAGATATTGCAACCTTCTAGACTCACTCATTAGTTCCAGTAGTTTTTGGTAGATTCTTGGAGATTTTCTATGTAGACAATAATATTATATTTGAATAAAACACCTTTTTCTTTTTTCCCAATCAATATGACTATTGTTTCTTTTTCATGAGTTTAATCTTCAAAAAATACCAAATGTAATTTTGCATTAATGCAAGGGAAAAGTGCTATTAAAGAAACCAAATAAAGAAAAACAGATAAATCTTACTTTATCAAATGAAATACTAGTGTCTAAGAGATCACATTAAGATAATGAAAAAAAGATTTTGAATATAATCAAGGAATTATACTCATTAAGTTTTTATACCTCTGTTTCACATTTAGATATTATTGAGAAACTCAATCATATGAAAGATAAACAACATTAACAATTTTATACTTCTTTTTTTCTTCCCCCACGTCCTAATGTTTTGATTATATTGTTATGTTTATTTTGCCAAGATTATGACACCTTAAATTCCGTAATGGAAATTCCCACCATCGTCTTGTTTTAGTTTCATGTTAAAGAAAGAATCAATCCTCACACCCATTCTCTCACCACTGCTTCTTCATTCCTGGCATTTTTGCTTGGATGAATAACATATTTCACCAGATTTTATAGTCAGAAGTTGTTGACATTTTTTTCTCAAAAATAATTCATGCTATATTCCTGGATTCTCTAGAGCTGTCTGGGTAGCCTACATTTTCACCACCTGTAGTTGACTTTCTTTTTTCTTGTCTGTCTGAATGTCTGATAATTCTTTCTTTGTGCTTGATGTCCAGTAATTTTGAAAGAAAGTATTGGTGTCAGTTATTTTGTATCCACTTTTCCTGGAGCAGTTTCTGTTATTTCAGAGAATTTTCCTTGGTACAAAATTCTTATTAAAAGAAGGCTTGGTGCTATGACAGTTTCTTCTTTGAGGAATATTACCTATTTGGATCATTGTTTTCTAGTCTCCATTTCTTTAGTCTCCTTTCCTGTGCTTTCACGTGCATATGTTGATTGCTGTCTCTACTGCATTTAATTTCTCCATTTCCTTAACTCTACAATCTCCCCTAGTTTTATTATTCAACCATGTTTGACCTTGTTTCAATGACATTACATTACTAAGTCCTTCTATAATGCTACGGATTTGAAAGAAATATTATTGCATAACTCCATTAAAATGTTACTAATTTTTATATCCAAGTTTTTGCTTAGTGACTTCTTTTTATTATTATTATTATTATTATTATTATTATTATTATTATTATACTTTAAGTTCTAGGGTACATGTGCAGAACGTGCAGATTTGTTACATAGGTATACACGTGCCATGGTGGTTTGCTGCATCCATCCCCGCTCATTACATTAGGTATTTCTCCTAATGCTATCCCTCCCCTATCTTCCCTCCCCCTGCCCTCCCTCTCCTAGTCCCCCACCTGCCAACAGGCCCCAGTGTGTGATGTTCCCCTCCCTGTGTCCATGTGTTCTCATTATTCAACACCCACTTATGAGTGAGAACATGCGGTATTTGGTTTTCTGTTCTTGTGTCAGTTTGCTGAGAATGATGGTTTCCAGCTTCATCCATATCCCTGCAAAGGACATGAACTCATCCTTTATAATGGCTGCATAGTATTCTTTGGTGTATATGGGCCACATTTTCTTTATCCAGTCTATCATTGATGGGCATTTGGGTTGGTTCCAAGTCTTTGCTATTGTGAACAGTGTCGCAATAAACATACACGTGCATGTGTCTTCATAGCTGAATGTTTTATTGGAGAAGTGCAAATCAAAACCACATTGAGATACTATCTCACACCAATTAGAATGGTGATCATTAAAAAATCAGGAGACAACAGATGCTGGGGAGGATGTGGAGAAACAGGAATGCTTTTACACTGTTGGTGGGAGTGTCAATTAGTTCAACCATTGTGGAAGACAGTGTGGCAATACCTCAGGGATCTGGAACTAGAAATACCATGTGAGCCAGCAATCCCATTACTGGGTTTATACCCAAAGGATGCTTAGTGACTTCTTTCCTCTTTTCTTCCTTTCCCTGGCTGTATCTTCCTTCCTTTCTCTTTTTCTTCACTTTCTTCCTCTCCGCCTCAGTGCTGTGTCTATGCAGCCACCATGCCATTTTCCTCCTGCTTATGCCTACTGCAGACAGTACTTTCCAGATCTTTTATTCGCTGTCACAAATGAGGAAAATTACTCTGAACTGTCAACCCTTATCTGACCACAGTCTATTTGCCTCCAGCCAATGAGTTGAAAATCGAGTATTCTGTTCTGTTTGCTTTTCCATATTTTGAAAGCCTGGCAGCAAAGGATAGGCCACTGGTCCTAAGCACAATGTTTGTTGATGGAAAGGGGTGAGAAAATATCAAGGAGAAGTTTAAATGTATCCTAGTTATTTATGAATACTATATTGCTACTTTTATAGAAGATTTTTAGTAGTTTTCAGTGTTTAACATTTCTTGATTTAAAAATATACTTTCAAGACATTATTTGTCTTTAAGTATAACTGACACAATAACAAAACAATGATCTTTTTTTCCCGAGACATCATTCATTAATTTATTTTGATAGGTCAGCTTTAACAGGGCGTAATATTACTTGTTTCATTTAATAAGATGGCTTTTTTCAAGGAATCAATGCAGTTATGTAACAATGCAAAGACATTTACAAACCATATCACCCCTCTCATGCCCCCCAACTGTTCAGAGTAAACCAGAAGCCAGCATAACAAAATACGTTTAACAACCATCTAGCCTAACATTTAATGGGAGTGGGTTTCCTTAAAAACAGTGCCAACTCTACTAAAAATACAAAAGTTAGCTGGGCATGGTGGTGCATGCCTGAAGTCCCAGCTACTCGGGAGGCTGAGGCAGAAGAATTGCTTGAACCCAGGAGGCGGAGGTTGCAGTAAGCCGAGATTGCGCCATTGCACTCCAACCTGGGTAACAAGAGCGAAACGCCATCTCAAAAAAAAAAAAAAAGTAAAAATAAAAAAAAAAAATTAAAAAAAAAAAAAAACAGTATATAGCCAGGCTCAGTGGCTCACGCCTATAATCCCAGCACTTTGGGAGGCTGAGGTGGGCAGATCACGAGGTTAGGAGTTCGAGACCAGCCTGGCCAACATGGTGAAATCCCGTCTCTACTAAAACAACAAAAAATTAGCTGGGTGTGGTGATGGGTGCCTATAATCCCAGAAACGTGGGAGGCTAAGGAAGGAGAATCACTTGAATCCGTGAGGCAGAGGTTGCAGTGAGCCGATATCGCACCATTGCACTCCAGCCTGGACAAGAGCAAAACTCTGTCTCAAAAAACAAAAACAAAAGTATATAAAGGCCATCTCTTCCTGTTTAAGACAGACGGCTCTGAAAGATTCAGACACAGGTGACAGTCAGGCAGAGTCCAAGGTAGCCTGCAAAGGAGAACCCTAAGGGTCAGAGCTAGACAGAACCAGTCTGGAGTCTGAACTTGGCCAAACCTTAGCTATTTAATCATGGACAATTTACCTAATTTGCCAAACCTCAACTCTCCAATCTATGAAATGGGAAAGTATTCACTTTGCTTTTGTTTGTTCGTTTATTCATTCATTCTTTCTTTCTTTCTTTTATTTTCACAACTACCATGTCTCAGAATCTGGCTGTACGTGCCACAGTAGCTCTGTCAGAAGGTCCCGGCACGGGGTAAAGCAGGGCACGAGACAGACCCTGGATGCCCGGCTCTCACTGTGCTGATGCTCCTGTGAGCACGAGGGCCCTTTCACCTGTGAACAGATAGAAGCTCAGAGAGTTGTGCGTCCTCATGAGGAAAACAAAGTCGAGTAAGGGATAGAAAGCAACTGGAGAGTTGGTGCTAAAGAAGCTGCTGTGGTGATGGGATGCTCTGGTACCCACGTGAGCTTGACCTGGCCAAGGGGCAGGCAGATGGCTCTGCTGCAACACCCGGAAAGTGTGGAGGGTAGAGGGGATGCCGCCTGGAGGGAGCAGGTCATGTAGCATGAAGCGAGGCCCTGAACTGTGCTGGGACCACAGGTGCGGCAATCGGGCTCTCCACTGGGGAGTGATGGAACCAGATGTGAGGTGTGGATTTCCCTGGGTGCAGGGTGGAAGGCACAGTGCAGAAGAGCAAGTGTTGGCAGGCACCGGTCAGGAGGAATCCCGGAGATCCAGGACAGAGATCAGATCCACTTGAGTGGAGGCTTTGCCATTGGAGGTGATGGGCGAACTTACTCAGCAGGTCCCTGGTGACAAAGTCAACAGAACATGCTGAGGGCTTGGATACGGGGATGGGGAAACCGAGAGGTCAGATAGGGCTCCTGGGCTTCTGACCCAACAAATTGGGTAGACGGAGGTGTCATTTACCAAGATGGGGAAATAAGGCAGAGGGGCAAGGTGAAGTGAGGAGAGGTGGGCTCGAATTTGCTTTGCTTTTAGGTCTTTTAATACAATTTTATACTGATCCTCATCTGTGGATATTCTACAAAATGTATTGCCTTTCAGATCATATTAATACTTATTATTATTTTTACATTTCCACTCTTACCTAATTGCCAAAATAGAAAAAACTTATTTAAAAACACTTATCTGGTATATATGCAAATTCTTGTTTGAATTCTTGCAGTTTCTCTTTAGCTAGAATTACCCGTTTGTATTAGGTACAAAATAACATCACAGCAATAGGAGATCACTGGCTCTTTTCTTTTTCAATGTTTATGCAACTATATTTTACCTTAATCATATATACTAAAATCTTCAAGGCTATTAACAGCAGTGGAAAATGTTTCTGCCTAATTCCTCATTTTTAAGCCTTTTAGGATAATATTTATTTTTGGTTTTGGGGTAAAGAGTTGCTATATTTAATTGTCTCCCTCCCTCCCATCCTTCCTTCCTTCCTTCCTTTCTCCCTCCCTCCCTCCCTTCCTTCCTTCCTTCCTCCCTCCCTCCCATCCTTCCTTCCTTTTTCTCCCTCCCTCCTCCCCTCCCTCCCTCTCTCTCTCTTTCTTTCTCTCTCTCTTTCTCTCTCTCTCTTTCTTTCTTTTCTTTTCTTTCTTTCTGACATAGCCTTACTGTGTCACCCAGGCTGGAGTGCAGTGGCACAATCTCGGCTCACTGCAACCTCCGCCTCCTGGGTTCAGGCAATTCTCCTGCCTCAGCCTCCCAAGTAGCTGAGATTATAGGCACTGCCACCACACCTGGCTAATTTTTTGTATTATTTTAAGTAGAGATGGGGTTTCACTATGTTGGCCAGGCTGGTCTCGAACTCCTGACCTCAGATGATCCACCTGCCTCAGCCTCCCACAGTGCTGGGATTATAGGCATGAGCCACTGTGCCCAGTCTAATTTCTGTTTTTAATGAGCAATTATCAGAGAATTCTGTCTTTTCAGTATATGATTATCCAACCTTTTTTCATTTTATGATTTAAAATAAATGGCTGTATTTTCAATGATTAAATCAAATATACGTGATGCTGATTGTTAGTGTGCTTTGAGTAGAGAACATATAAAGTCTTATATGGTTTGTAAATGCATTTGAATTGTTACATAACTGCATTAATTTCTTGAAAAAAAAGCAACCTTATTAAACAAATATTTTTTTTTGCTTACCTTGGCTCTTTAAAAAATATAACCTTTAATGTTTTTTAAAATTAGCCTTTAATTTTATAGCTAATGTGCTTAACAGATTGCAAATTACAATAATAGGTTTTATCTTTGTGGTTCTTTAAAGGATGGTTATATTCATGTATGACATTATTATGGCTGCTGTTTATTTGTGCCCCCAGGAAACTATTTTTAATGGCAATGTAATTATGCTTCTATCCTTCATGATCCTGAGGCTATTACGGACAATTTTATTCTTTTATTGAAGCAGATCTCTGACTTATGGCCTCATCATCCAAGAGAAATGGCATTTCAAAATCAGAAAAAGGCTTAAGCTACAACCATGACTAAAAAATTAACCGAGAGAGCACCTTGTTATTTTAACCTCATCAACACATTTTCTGATTCTTAAAGTTTGGTTTGTGGGGCCATGAATCATTTTATCATATTTTTCAGAATCACGCTAATGTATACTTTCATTCTAGCATCCTACGTGGCTTCGCACTTAACCCGGGATTTTATTTTAACTGAATTATTATGTGCATTAAACAAGCCAATAGTAGAGAGATAGACCTCTGCTTTGTATTTCCAAGTTCTACTGTAATTTGAATTATTGGTACATAAGACACATGGGCAGAAAAAAAGGGCTCATTCAGTCATGAAGGGAAATCCGAAAGCTCACCTGTGACAACTTGACAACTTTTCTCTTTTTTAGAAACACTGTGTGGACATGTTAAACCAATCCTTTTCTTTCAAACACAGTATTAAAAGTGCTCAGGGATAAAACAAAGTGCGCCAGGGACTTCCTCAGCCTGGGACAGCTAATTCCTTCCAGTCTTGATGGAAGTATAAATTAGTAAATCCCATTTTGGGGGTGAGGCATTTTATCAGTAAAGATGAAAGTTCAAAATATTTAAACCCAGGCCGAGTATGGTGACTCACACCTGTAATCCCAGCACTTGGGGAGGCTGAGGCAGGTGAATCACCTGAGGTCAGGAGTTTGAGACCAGCTTGGCCAATATGGTGAAACTCCATTTCTACTAAAAATACAAAAGTTAGCTGGGCATGGTGGCAGGTACCTGTAATCCCAGCTACTCAAGAAGCTAAGGCAGGAGAATCGCCTGAACCTGGGCAGCGGAGGTTGTAGTGAGCCAAGATCATGCCACTGCACTCCAGCCTGGGCAACAGAGTGAGACTCGATCTCAAAAAAAAATTTAAACCTTAGAGCTTGCAATTCTTCTAGTATTCTACCATACAGAAATACTTTACACTCATGCCAAAAGTTTTATGGAGAAGGACGCAAAATACAGAGAAAGGTTTGTTATTGAGAGAAGCTGAAAAGAATACAAATGACTACGAGTTGGGGGAAAGGTGATTAATTAAAATACAACAATTCCGTATTATAAAACTTTTAAAAATAGTATTTGAGCATAATGAGGGGGAAAAGTCTTGGAAGTCATGTTATTACATGAAAAAACAGCAAGTCAAAAGACAACACAGATCTAGAACGCCTTTTATGATAAGAAAGCAACACCGTATATGTGCGTTATGTGGAGTTATGTATGCACGTGAGCACGAGCCTGATCACTCCTGGAAAGACATGCAAAATGCTTTCCAGCCTTTACCTCTGAAGGGAGCAGAGGGCTGCAAGGCAGGGCCAGAGGGAGACGTTCATAGTTATCCTCTCCAGATCTGCGTTGCCTGAAACTTTAACACAGAAATAGGTTATGTGCACAATTTTTAAAAACCAAACACTGGAAAATGAAAAGTCACTCTCTATTAACTGTATGCTTCAACAAGTATGCTTCCTATGCAGATTCACTCCGTTACAGTGACAGGAATTGCCCACAAGGACAATTAAGTGCCTGCCTCCAGGAGAGGTGTTTGGCTTTTTGTTGCTTTTAATTAATTTTTTTAATTGATAAAAAGTGTCTTTAAAAAAGAAAAGTTATCACAGGTGAGCTTTCGGATTTCCCTTCATGTCTGAATGAGCCCTCTTTTTCTGCCCATGTGTCTTATGTACCAATAATTCAAATTATGGTAGAACTTGGAAATACAAAGTAGAGATCTATTTAACTACTATTGGCTTACTTAAATCCACATAATAATTCAGTTAAAATAAAAATCCCAGGTTAAGTGGTAAGCCAACATAGGATGCTGGAATGAAAGGTATATATTTACGGTATACTAACATGATGTTTTGAAATATATAAACATTGTGGAATAGCCAACTCAAACTGATGGGTATATGAACAACTCAACATAATGAACATACTATTTTTGTGGTGAGAACACTTAAAATTTACTCTGTTTGCAATTTCGTAAATTGTTATTAACTATATTTACCATGTTGTCCAATAGGTATCTTGAATTTATTCTTTGCTGTTATTTTATTTATTTGTTCTTGCCTTATTTTTAACCAGGAAAGTTTTAACCTCAGAGTAGGGTATTCTATAAAATGAGTAGTTCAGAACATACTTCCTGGTGTTAGAACTTTCAGGGAATTTCCAAATAACTGCCTCACAGTTTCTCTGAATCACCCCTATACTTTCATGAGGAAACCTGATCCCATTCAGCCAGATATTCCAGAATAAAAATAAAAAGAGTCAGGATTTTTAAAATATAAATATTCACATGTGTGAAGCACTGCGCCAAGCACAATATTCTGTAACAGGCCAAAAAAAAAAAAAAAAAAAAAAAATCAAGGTGAGATAAAACACAATAATAGTTCTTTAACTTTGGGATGAAATAAACGCCCTTGTCGCTATGTTAGGAACAAGGTCACTCCCATAATTCTAGCCCAGGGCAATTAATGGAAGGTTAATCTCAGCAAGTAACTGAAAACAATTGATGAAATACATACAGATACAGCAGACTTTATTTACAGTTAGCTTCTTTATGAAAGTATCTAAAAATATCAGTAGAGAATGGACTGTGTGGGAAATGGCACTAGAAAATGCCTTGGCCCTAAAGCCACTGCCTAACTTGATTAGGACCTTAAAAATGCATTTTTCAATTATAATAGAAATTTAGAAATCATAAATACAAACAATAAGAAAAATGAGTCATTCAGCATGCATCTTTGGGGCCCTCATTTTGCAGCAGGCCTGTTCAGGTGCTGAACAAAACTGACCCGAATTCCTACCCTCAGAAAGCTTGCATTCTAATGAACCATTTCTCTGAAATTTCACCACCTTCATAAAACTATTGGGTTATGTTGGCCAGGCGTGGTGGCTCACACCTGTAATCCCAGCACTTTGGGACTGGCAGAGGTGGGTGGATCACTGGAGGTCAGGAGTTCAAGACCAGCCTGGACAATATGGTGAAACCCCATCTCTACTAAAAATATAAAAATTAGCAGGGCATGGTGGTGGGCACCTTTAGTCCTAGCTACTCAGGAGGCTGAGGCAGAAGAATTGCTTGAACCCAAGAGGCGGAAGTTGCCGTGAGCCAGATCGTGCCACTGCACTCCAGCCTGGGCAACAGAGTGAGATGCTGTCTCAAAAAAAAAAAAAGATTGGAATACATCTTTTTTGATCTTTCCTCCTTGAATTTAGGCATGCATTTTTTCACAAAAATAATTCAATCACAGTGAGTATTTTATACTGGAACTAATGTGGCCACATTTTCCATATTAATAAATATTTTTCCACAGCATTATTTTTGGCACAACACTATATTCCAATGCTTAAGCAAATTGTAGTTCAATTAATCTTATTTGTTCAGATAATTTTATTTTTTCATCATTATTAACAACAATCTGATGGACATCCTTGTAGATAAATGTGTGCACATGTCTAAGACTACTTCAGAATAAACAGTAAGTGAAACTGCAGGATAAAAGGGTTACAGGTGCTCTTCAATCACTGATGAAAGTTCACACACTACTTTAGTATTTTATGTTTGATATAAGCTAGCAAAGCAAAAAGTTAGAAATTTGCATTTTATTAAAATAAGGGGGAAATCATATTATTTCGTTTATACTGGCATAATTATTTAACATAATATAAATGTTTATATTTTTCTGTCTGCATAGAATAGTCCTCTTTAATAGAATAGTTAATTTGGCTTTTTCTTATGCATTCTATTTCTTACACATTATTCTAGGAAATATATGTTTTAAAAATTATAGTATTTTATAATTTTATAATTCCATTATATATGATATATGTATGCATATATCATATATATTATATATGTATATTTTATTATTATTGAGATGGAGTTTTGCTCTTGTTGCCTAGACTGGAGTGCAGTGGTGCAATCTCGGCTCACTGGTTCAAGTGATTCTCCTACCTCAGCCTCCTGAGTAACTGGGACTACTGGCATGCACCACGATGCCTGGCTAATTTTGTATGTTTAGTAGAGACGAAGTTTCTCCACTTTGGTCAGGCTGGTCTTGAACTCCTGATCTCAGGTGATCCACCCGCCTCAGCCTCCCAAAGTGCTAGGATTACAGGCGTGAGCGACTGCCCCTGGCCTATATATGAATATATTATTATATATGTATTATATATAGTATATAACTATATGTAATATACTAATATATCATATTTATTATATTATATTATATAACATTATATATTAATATAAATATATATTTATACATAATATGTATTATATTTATAACATATTTATAATAAATAATTTATAATTATTTATATTATAATTTGATAATATATTGTTTATAATTATATAATATATGCTATTTTATTTTTATATTATATTATTTAATATATTATTTAATATTACTAATAGTAAATATAATATTAATATTATTAGTTATTAATATATTTATGAATATATTATACTATTAAACATTATAATATAATATATTATTTATATAATATATTATATATTATGTATAATATGTATTATTTATGTATTAATATATAAAATATATTTGTGAAAATGCATATATAATATATATGTATGCAGATGCAGGGTAAATTATGGGTGTAGCATTGCATCAGACCCCAGTCCTTCTCTAAAGTATTCATTTTTTATGTAGAAGCAGAAATTATAATCACTATTACATGATTGATCTACCCTTTTGATCAGCTCTTAGCAGCAAAGAAAAACAGGTATTCATTTCTCTAGATTTCGAATTAGAATTTCAAACTGTCTTTCCTGGGTCAAGCTTATCAATTTTCCTTTTTTTTAAAATTAATTTATTTAACTTTAGGTGCATGCGATATCTGGCATTTCTCCCCATGTTATCCCTCCCCACCCTCCCTTCCCTCCCCACCCCCCACTGTCTCTCCCCTACCCCCCCACCCAACTGCCCCCAGTGTGTGATGCTCCTCTCCCTGAGTCCATGTGTTCTCATTGTTCAACACCCACCTATGAGTGAGAACATGCAGTCTTTGATTTTCTGTTCTTGTGTCAGTTTGCTGAGAATGATGGTTTCCAGATTCATCCAAGTCCCTACAAAGGACACGAACTCATCGTTTTTTATGGTTGTGTAGTATGTACCACATTTTCTTTGTCCAGTCTCTCATTGCTGGGCATTTGGATTGGTTCCAGGTCTTTGCTATTGTAAACCATGCTGCAATGAACATATATGTGCATGTGTCTTTATAACAGAATGATTTATAGTTCTTTGGGTATATACCCAGTAATGAGATTGCTGGGTCAAATGGAATTTCTATTTCTAGGTCCTTGAAAAATCGCCACACTGTCTTCCACAGTAGTTGAACTAATTTACACTCCCACCAACTGTGTAACAGTGTTCCTATTTCTCCACATCCTCTCCAGCATCTGTTGTCTCCAGATTTTTTAATGATTGCCATTCTAACTGGTGTGAGATGATATCCCAATGTAGTTTTGATTTGCATTTCTCTAATGACCAGTGACGATGAGCATTTTTTCATATGTTTGTTGACCTCATATATATCTTCTTTTGAAAAGTGTCTATTCATATCCTTCGCCCACTTTTGAATGGGATTGTTTGTTTTTTTTCTTGTATATCTGTTCCAGTTCTTTGTAGATTCTGGTTATTAGCCCTTTGTCAGATGGGTAGATTGCAAAAATTTTTTCCCATTCTGTTGGATGCTGATTCGCTCTAATGATGGTTTCTTCTGCTGTACAGAAGTTCTGGATTTTAGTTAGATCCCATTTGTCTATCTTGGCTTTTATTATCATTGTTTTTGGTGTTTTAGTCGTAAAGTCCTTGCCTATGCCTATGTCCTGGATGGTTTTGCCTAGGTTTTCTTCTAGTGTTTTTATGGTGTTAGGTTTTATGTTTAAATCTTTAATCCATCTGGAGTTAATTTTAGTGTAAGGTGACAGGTAGGGGTCCAGTTTCTGCTTTCTGCACATGGCTAGCCAGTTTTCCCAACACCATTTATTAAACATGGAGTCCTTTCCCCATTGCTTGTTTTTGCCAGGTTTGTCAAAGATCAGATGGTTGTAGATGTGTGGTGTTTCTTCTGGGGCCTCTATTCTGTTCCATTGGTCTATGTCTCTGTTTTGGTACCAGTACCATGCTGTTTTGATTACTGTAGCCTTGTAGTATAGTTTGAAGTCTGGCAGTGTGATGCCTCCGGCTTTGTTTTTTTTTGCTTAGGATTGTCTTGGCTATGCGGGCTCTCTTGTAATTCCCTATGAAGTTTAAAGTGGTTTCTTCCAGTTCTGTGAAGAAGGTCATTGGTAGCTTGATGGGGATAGTGTTGAATCTCTAGATTACTTTGGGCAGTATGGCCATTTTTACAATATTATGCTCATTCCTAACCATGAGCATGAAATGTTTTTCCATCTGTTTGTGTCCACTCTTATTTCGTTGAGTAGTGGTTTGTAGTTCTTGAAGAGGTCCTTTACATCCTTTGTTAGTTGTATTCCTAGGTATTTTATTCTCTTTGTAGCAATTGTGAATGGCAGTTCACTCTTGATTTGGCTCTCTGTCTATTATTAGTATATAGGAATGCTTGTGATTTCTGCACGTTGATTTTGTATCCTGAGACTTTGTTGAAGTTGCTTATCAGTTTGAGAAGATTTTGGGCTGAGATGATGGGGTCTTCTAGATATACAATCATGTCATCTGCAAATAGAGACAGTTTGACTTCCTCCTTTCCTGATTGAATACCCTTTATTTCTTTTTCTTGCCTGATTGCTCTGGCTAGAACTTCCAATACTATATTGAATAGGAGTGGTGAGAGAGGGCATCCTTGTCTAGTGCCTGATTCCAAAGGGAATTCTTCCAGCTATTGCCCATTCAGTATGATATTGGCTGTAGGTTTGTCATATATAGTTTTTATCATTTTATGATATGTTCTGTCAATACCTAGTTTATTGAGAGTTTTTAGCATGAAGCACTGTTCAATTTTGTTGAAAGCCTTCTCTGCATCTGTTGAGATAATCATGTGGTTTTTGTCTTTGGTTCCATTTATGTGATGGATTGCATTTATGGATTTGCATCCCCGGGATGAAGCCTACTTGATCGTGATGGATAAGTTTTTTGATGTGCTGTTGCAATCGGCTTGCCAGTATTTTATTGAAGATTTTTGCATCAATGTTCATCATGGATATTGGCCTGAAGTTTTCTTTTTTAGTTGAGCCTCTGCCTGGTTTTGGTATCAGGATGATGTTGGTCTCATAAAATGAGTTAGGGAGGATTCCCTCTTTTGTATTGTTTGATACAGTTTCAGAAGGAATGGAACCAGCTCCTCTTTGTACCTCTGGTAGAATTCAGCTGTGAACCCATATGGACCTGGACTTTTTTTGGTTGGTAGGCTATTGATTGCTGCCTCTACTTCAGCCCTTGTTATTGGTCTATTCAGGGTTTCAACTTCCTCCTGGTTTAGTCTTGGCACAGTACAAGTGTCTAGGAATTTATCCATTTCTTCCTGGTTTACTGGTTTATGTGAATAGAGCTGTTTGTAGTAATCTCTGATGGTAGTTTGTATTTCTGTGGGATCAGTGGTGATATCCCCTTTATTGTTTTTTATTGCTTCTGTTTGATTCTTCTCCCTTTTCTTTTTTATTAATCTGACTAGGGGTCTGTCTATTTTGTTGATCTTTTCAAAAAATCAGCTCTCCTGGATTTATTGATTTTTTTGAAGGTTTTTTTGTGTCTCTATCTCCTTCAGTTCAGCTCTGATCTTAGTTAGTTCTTGTCTTCTGCTAGCTTTTGAGTTTTTTTGCTCTTCCTCCTCTAGCTCTTTCACTTTTGATGATAGAGTGTTGATTTTGATCTTTCCTTGTTTCTCATGTGGGCATTTATTGCTATAAATTTCCCTCTCGACACTGCTTTAAAGGTGTCCCAGAGATTCTGGTAAGTTGTGTCTTCATTCTGATTGGTTTCGAACAACATCTTTATTTCTGCCTTCATTTCATTGTTTCTCCAGTTGACACTCAGAAGCAAGTTGTTCAGTTTCCAAGTGGTTGTGCGAGTTTGAGTATGTTTCTTAATCCTGAGTTCTAGTCTGATCGTGCTGTGGTCTAATATACTGTTATGATTTCCATTCTCTTGCATTTGCTTAAGAGTAATTTGCTTCCAATGATGTGGTCAATTTTAGAGTAAGTGCAATGTGGTGCCGAGAAAAATGTATATTCTGTGGATTTGGGGTGGAGCATTCTGTATGTGTCTATTAGGTCCGCTTGGTCCAGCTCTGCATTCAAGTCCTGGATATCCTTGTTAATTTTCTGTCTCGTTGATCTGTCTAATATTGGCAGTGGAGTGTTGAAGTCTCCCACTATTATTGTGTGGGAATCTAAATCACGTTTTAGGTTGTTAAGAACTTGCTTTATGTATCTGGGTGCCCCTGTTTTGGGTGCATATATATTTAAGATAGTTAGCTCTTCTTGTTGGATTGATCCTTTTACCATTATGTAGTGTCCTTCTTTGTCTCTTTCGATCTTTGTTTGTTTGAAGTCCATTTTATCAGAGACTAGGATTGCAACTCCTGCTTTTTTTTGTTCTCCATTTGCTTAGTAAATCTTCTTCTATCCCTTTATTTTGAGTCTACATGTGTCTTTGTATGTGAGATGGGTTTCCTAAGTACAGCACACCTATGGGTTTTGACTTTTTATCCAGTTTGCCAGTCTGTGTCTTTTGATTGGGGCATTTAGGCCGTTTACATTCAATGTTACTATTGTTATGTGCGAATTTGATTCTGCCATTTTGTTACTGGCTGGTTTTCTTTCCCATTAGTTGACTCATTTTCTTCATTGCATTTTTGGTCTTTGCCAACTGGTTTGCTGTTGCAATGACTGGTATTTGTTCCTTACCATGCTTAGTGTTTCTTTCAGGAGCTCTTGTAGGGCAGGTCTGGTGGTGACAAAATCTCTCAGTACTTGCTTGTCCATAAAGGGTTTTATTTCTCCTTCACTTACAAAGCTTAATTTGGCTAGATATGAGATTCTGGGTTGAAAGTTCTTTTCTTTAAGGATGTTGAATATTGGCCCCCACTCTCTTCTGGTTTGTAGGGTTTCTGCCAAGATATCTGCTGTGAGTCTGATGGGCTTCCCTCTGTGGGTGACCTGACCTTTCTCTCTGGCTGCACTTAGCATTTTTTCTTTCATTTCAACCCTGGTGAATCTGATGATTATGTGCCTTGGGGTTGCTCTTCTTGAGGAATATCTTTGTGGAGTTCTCGGTATTTCTTGAATTAGAAATTTGGACTGCCTTGCTAGGCTTGGGAAGTTCTCCTGGATAATATCCTGGAGCATGTTTTCCAGCTTGGATTCATTCTCCCCATCATATTCAGGTACACTGATCAAGCGTAGATTAGGTCTTTTCACATAATCCTTGGAGGCTTTGTTCATTTCTTTTCACTCTTTTTTCCTTTGTCTTGTCTTCTCTTTTTATTTCATTGAGTTGATCTTCAGTCTCTGCTATCCTTTCTTCTGCTTGGTTGATTCGGCTGTTAAAACTTGCATTTGCTTCACGTGGCTCTCGTGCTGTGTTTTTCAACTCCATCAAGTTGTTTACGTTCTTCTCTAAGTTGGTTATTCTAGTTAGCATTACATCTAACCTTTTTTCAAGGTGTTCGGTTTCTTTTCATTGAGTTAGAACATGTTCCTTTAGCTCAGAAAAGTTTGTTATTATCTACCTTCTGAAGCCTGTTTCTGTCAGTTCATCGTACTCCTTCTTGGTCATGCTGTGATCCTATGTTGTTGAGGAGTTGTGATCCCTTGAAGGAGAAGAGGTGTTCTGGTCTTTGATGGTTTCACCTTTTTTATGCTGGTTTTTTCCCACCTTTGTGGATTTACCTGGCTGTGGTGTCAGGGAGCTGCTTGATGAGGTCGCTTGTCTGCCTGTGGGGGCGCTGCTGGGTTTCTAGGGACTCCTTCAGGTTACTAGGGAAGCTTCCTGTGTCTTTTTTGTTTACACTGGGAGATTAGGCCTGCCTCTTCCACTGACCTGTAGGTGCTGCCGGGTTGTCAAGAACGCCGTCCCGTTGCTATGTAGGCTTCCTGTGTTTTTTATTAAAACATGTAGCCCAGTCCCACCCCTCTAGTGGTAGGTTGTGCCCTTCCTCCCCTGGGCTGGATCATTCAGGGTTCAGCTCAGACTGTGGCACTGGCTGCGCAACCCGCTAGAGTCAGAGCTTCAGCCCTCTGGGGTTTGTGGGGGAGGGGAGGGACCCGCCCAGCCACACCCGGCCGTCTCCCCCTTTCAGCTTCCTCTCTCTCCAGTCATGGGATAGGGGCCGCCCAGCTGCTCCCGCTTACAGCTCCCTCTCTCCAGGCGGGGGTAGGGGACAATAGCTCAGTCCACAGGCTCTCCTGGCCGCCTTTTGCACTTATGCTGTTTAGGTCTGTGCACCAATCTGGGACACCATCCTGGATTATTATTCAACTCCGTGCTTGTAACTCCTGGCGCTTGACTGGCAGAGATCCCCTGTTCTGTGTATTGCCAAAGTACTGTATCTGGACCTCAGCGCCAGAGGGGGAGCCTCCGACTCGCCGGTTAGATGCACTTTCTGGGTGAAGCAGCACCCCTCCCCACCTCGGTCTGCCCTGAGTGGGCTTTGCTCACCATCGGACCAGACCTGTTGAAAGGCACCTGGTACCTCACTTGGAGCTAGGAGATCTCTGGGTTTCTGCGTCTCTCTCGCTGGGTGTTGTGCACTGGAGTTGTGTCTAATCTGCCATCTTGGATCCACCCAATTTCCACTTAGCAGTTTTCAAAGTTGGAAACATAACTAAAGCTGTCAAAAATATAGATAGCTTGCACTGTAATATTAAGATATTTCTTATCCTGCTGGATTTGTATTGGAATCAATGGGAAATTCAATTAGTAAGGCAGGAGCTATTGACAGCTTGCACTCAGGGAAAGGAATATAGAAGCAGGCATCATTAAGAACAGGTTTCTCTTGCTCCATCTCTGTAAGTTCACGTAAGGTAAAAGACCTATATATACTTCTGGGATTCAAACAGTGTATCAGAAAAGATTCAAGAACAGTTTAAAAATGAAGTCATTGCAACATAGCAGAAGAGGAGTTCTGTATGGGGAGGAGTAGCTGGGCTGCTCTATAAGTGTTCGTCTGGGTGAATTGTTGGGGGAAACACCTTTCTGTGTAACATTCAATTTATAATGGCCCTTATTTATCATTTTATTCTTTTAACCAGTATTCATTAAGCATCATCTCTATGCCAGACTCTCTGCTAAGCACAGCCCTATGCTGGTGACCGAAGCACCTGCCATGGAGGTGTCATCCAGGCTGTGCTAATGATATCCCAGTGACTCCCACCTGTAGGGGTCACCAATGAATGTGAAGGTGAGAGCAGTCACAGCAGCGCTGTCCTACCGAAAAGAATGGGAGATCTAGAGGGGTCCTCCTTTCCCAGCACTGAACAGCATGGGAGAAAGGCTGGAGGCTCCCACCTCTGAGGGACATGATGGAAGCTCAGGAGAAAGGAAGAAAAGATCTTCCCCCTCCTTCTCTCCCTCCCCCCAGCCCCATTTCTCTTTTTCTCTTCCCGAAATTAATCCATAAATCATTTTGATTTTAGGCTCTGGTGGCTTAGAGACACTTAGATAAAAGATAAGCAATTTCTTATGGTCTTTTCCTGGCATAGACAGTCTAAACAATTTAAAATTCAATGAAAGTATTTTCTTTGAAAGTTAATGTTATTGATAAATATTGTCATTCTTCATTGTCATCATCGTTGGTCATTTACTGATATTAGTGCATTCCAAGCACACAGATGTTTGCATGTGTGTCTTGTGAAATTCTCACAACTCTGAGAAGTAGGTGTTAGTATCCCCCTTGTACAGATGAAGGAAAATGGAAGCGAAGGCTATGTGTGTGATTTGCCAAGGCTCACACCTCTAATAAAAGGAAGAACCCAGATTAGATTAGATCTTCAAAGCTATAAATCATGCACCAGTTGCCCAGATTAACTGCATTCACAGTACCTTATGCGCCTCTGATAAAAGTTGCCTATAGGAGGATTCGTTGAATTTCTCTTCTTTCCCCTGATTTATCTCCAAATATAAATAAAGTCAGAGTTTCTATTAAGGGTGCCTTCAGAACATGAAAATGAGGCTAAAGCATGATGACAACTTAATGTAATTTTTAAATCTATTGTATATTTAATATAACACTTTTGCCTCTAAAATTTATACAAATGAAGTTTTTAAAAAGAGAAAATAAATGTTTAAAAGTAGATGTATGCCAATTTCAGTGTTTTCCAAAGAAAGTCTGTATGGTTTGCTTTGATGAGCGATATGACTTTAGAGATTGATGGCAGTCCTGAGAGAGGGAGGTCACATCTGCGTACCAACCAGGCACTGTCATCGGTCACAGAAAGCTGCCATTCATCAAGGTATCCTGCACAAGGAAATATAAAATCAGACCTAGAAAGCCAGCACAATACTGGGGGCTGTGCATCAGAGAACAGGTGTATTTCCATGCAAGAGTGACTCAGGTGAACTAATCTCCACCTTGCACAGAACCTGCAACATGTGGTTAACTACAGAACAGCCTTTGGGTGGAGAGAGAGAGATTTGCTGTCACAGAGGCCATTTCCTCATTAGTGAAGGCAATGAAAGAAAGAATTGCAGAACCTCTTTCAGCAGGAAACACTGCCTGCAGGTCTTAAGAATGTTAGCATTTCCACTCCTGTATTTTTCTTGTGGGGGTTTTAGTGTCTACCAATTACAGCATCCCTGAATTCGAGTCCTCGCTAGGCATTATCAATTAGCAAAGGGAAACTGTGTGGGGCTTTCTGGAGGGCGCAGGCATTCCTCATAGCACTTATAGTTACCTAAGCCCTCTTAGTGTTTCCATTTGTAAAATCCATCTTACTCTGATTTGTATTTTCACACTAAGGATTTTTCATGGGCTGTTTTTCTGAGCCATGTGTGCTCAGTATTCTCAGAAACGTGCATATTTTGAAATAAATTGTTAAGAATGAAAAAGAATTTCAACTGGCTAACTTTTTGTTAAGGTATAAGAAAAATAAAATTCATATTATTTATTTTATTTTATTTTTAGACAGAGTCTCACTCTGTCAGTCAGGCTGGAGTGCAATGGCCCGGCTAATTTTTGTATTTTTTTTAGTAGAGACAGCATTTCACTATGTTGGCCAGGCTGGTCTCGATCTCCTGATCTTGTGATCTGCCCACCTCAGCCTCCCAAAGTGCTGGGATTACAGATGTGACCCGCTGCACGCAGCCACAGAATTCACTCTTAAAATATGATTATGTTTGTCAAATGCCTGACGCGTACACTATTTAAAGATGATACATAAACATCGGTTTGATTACAGGGTAATAGACTCTGTGTGGTTTTATTGATTCAAAGTTGTGTACTAATTGCTTTTTGACAGTTGCATTAACTTTCTATTTGGGAAGTTATTTTGTTTGCCTCCCTGAAACTTGCTTGAGGGTCCGGTAATCACTATTGTGCATATGAAGAGAAGCCAGTGAGAGAATGACCAATGTCATCTAACTTGTCTCCTCAAATCCTCGCACAGTGATGGAGGCATAGCAGGTGTTTAGAAAGTTTAAATGAATGAATGTGGCTTCCTTCCTTAATGTTCATGAAATTATTTAGAAAAATAAAAGAGTCCTTGATTGACACTGGGTCTGTAAAAGCACAGCAGTGGGCTCCTTCCCATCACATCACCTCACCAAAGGTGGATTCTGAAAACTCTCCCAAGGCCCAGTCCCAGGATTCACCGGGCAGCTCTCATGACCTGTACACTCACTGCAGAAGGTGCCTGAGAAAGCAAAGCAGGAGCCACATGGTTCCCCCCAAGGTATGAGCGCAGGATCTGTCTCACGTGCCAACCTCAGGCACGTGCTGGGCAGGGTTTTCAGATGCTGACAGCAGTTGGGTCTCATTAGAGACACAGATATTGTGATCAAACTTCAAACAGGATAAGAGGCAAACAGTTTGAATGAAACATAACACTAAAAACGTGGCTGTGACTGCCAATTATTTGAGATAAGCCTCCTTTATCTGGATAGTTGGGATGCCCGTATTGGGTCCTGAAAAGAAGAGACGCGGGCGCAGGGCTGAGAGCTCAGAGAGTCTTCTGGAAGACGCTTTGGGTCAGGCAGTGTTATGTCAGACTCTAGGTGTCTCGTCTCCTGAAGAGTTCTGCAGTCCCCCTGTGCAGGGAACCCAACTTTTCAATGATGTTTATTTGCAGTATCTCAAACTGTGAGCTCTAGATAATGACAATAACATTTTCCTCACTTAAAAGGAGATAAAAGCAGAAGTTGAGAGCATACAATGGCCCAATAAATTTGAAAATGCAGTGTTTTGTTAACAGTGTAAACTGCTCTAGTGGTTGGTTGTTAGAATTATTTTATTTCTAATTTACTAACTAATATATAACTAACCTAAGTATAGTTGATTGAAAGTCTTCCTCAGTAAACAATTAAGGAAGAGTTTTCAACTTTTTATTCTCTTGAAACTTACAAAAGAACGGTTGCATCTTAGGGTAATATTTTATTTGAAGAAAATGTTAATAAATTAACTGACATTTAAATGATTCCTTGAGAAATCCATTCCCCTGGAATTAGAAAAAGAATTTTCCTTTTGCAGCTGGGGAATTTGCTAAATTTGCAGTCAAAAGCAGAGACGAGGCTCAGCGATTTCCAGTTGCATGGATCTGTCCATGAGACTTCGCTCCCTGCCTGGAGACTCTGGCAGATACTCCAGTTGTCTACCCAGTATCAGATTTCCTTTCTTACTAACAGAACCCCAACTGTGTCAGAAGTGACAACATGCCCAAGTAACAACTCCATTTTCCAGCATCTATTTCAGCCAGCTTGGTCAATGAATGAGATTTCGAGAAATCTTAGCCTCTGCCTTATCGCTCTGGACCTGTTCGCTCCTTCTTCTTGCTGGAATGTGGGTGTGGGAGCTGAGGGTGCAGCAGCCGTCTGGTGGGAGCCAAGTATGAGGGCGTACATCAAGGGTAACAGAATAAAGATAGCAGGAGGCTGAGACAGGGATAATACAGAAAAGTCTTGATCTGCCTATCTACTATTTTCAGTAGAAAAAAATAGACCTTGTATATGTTTAACCTGCAGTTATTCAGGTTCCTCCTACCAACTGAATGAATTTCCTGTCTGAAAAAGGGTCCCAGTGCAGTTCTTCAGTAAGGCAGAAAGATGAGGAAAATATTTTCTATCAATTATTCGAGTCTGCTGTTCAGAACAGAAAGCCGCCTGCCTGTTACAAGGCCTGGCTTGTGGCTGTGGTACTGCCCTGTCCCACGTGGGCAGAGTTCTGTTCAATTTCCCCTTGCTCACCACCAAAGACAAGTTCTTTGCCAGCAGTCGGAGCATTCAGAACTTTGCTGCAATTGCGTATTTCTCTTATCCTCCATCAAATCAGCATTGTGTCTCTTCCAGGTTGAGCCCCTGGTATTCTGTTTGTCTTCATCATTTTGTACTTAAAGCAGAACATTCTGGGCTAACTTAATGAGCATGTGATTTATATCTGACAAACTGTCCAACCACTGCATGAGACAAGGGATTTTTCTCTACTGATTCAGAAATAACACCCTGGTTGAATGTTGACACAGCATGACTTGCCCCTGGTGATGGCGAAACTTCCCTGGCACTGAGTTTTGCCAAATACCTTTAGCTTTTCTTGATTCTAGCAAACAGGCTTTATACAGAGGACACAACAGGAAAAAAATTACAATCAGTGGTGGTACAAAAAAGTTGGTGCTTAGCCAACACTCATGATATTAAACAGTGGTGAGCAATTCGCTAAAATGTTAATTTGTCTATGTTATCTTTGTTGTTTCCTTCCGTGACCCTCAACCTAGCACCAATCCCTCTTTCTTGAAAATTTAGGAGCTGGGGTATCCTTTGGAAAGTAGAAGGTTTCAATTTCTACTTATTACTCTACTCCTCTAACTAGATTCCTGTTAGAAGTTAGAGGCCCTTCTTATCTTTTATAGAGGCTGAAATGAACTAAGATTAGGGAGTATTCTGAAGGAAGGGAAGAAAGGACTTGGTCTTTAAAGGCCCTAAGAGGGAGAGATTTTCTGACAGATGAGATAGAAGTGGGGTGCCATTTGTGCTGTGAATAGTTGGTGGGACCCCCGAGGGTTGGCTGTATGCCTCTAGAAAGGGTGCCCCCTTGAGCTATAGGTGTCCCAGCCTCACTGGGGACTTCCAGAGCCAAGTGTGGCAACAAGCAGTAGAGTCCCCAGACCTGAAGGTAATTTAGAGAGGGTAGAGAGTGGACAACATCCTAATGCCTGGGACCTCCCTTCGATCCTGAGCCTGGATACATGTCAGGACCTTTGCATGGCAGAAATAGAGCTCAAGGAAGCAAGCAAGCAATGATGATTTGGGTTTCATTTCCTGTCAGTCCAGTGGTTGAACTCAAATTTGAGCTGACTGAAATAAACAAGAAATGTGATCATTCCTCCCCACCTGACTTCTTGGACTAAGGTTTTCCACCTCCTGTATTATAGATGAAAATGAAAGAAAAGCTATGCAAACACAGATCTTGCAGGCATGATAACAAGGCCCTCCACCCTGGTGCAGTTTTTCTCTACTTGTGGCTGTTTTCTCATCAGGTGAAGAGGGATCATCTTGTCATAACTCAAAGCCTAAATTAGCTAAAAGTTATTTCACCCTTTGCTACTAGGAAGTTCTATTTTCATCTTTAAAATAAACCCTCAATATTTTAGTGTACATTGCGTTACTCCTAAAGGACATTGCTCCTCCTTAGAGCACTACAGGTATTATTTTCTCAGAACTCAGAGTCCTGCCTTTATTCCCTTGTTCCACAATGCCAATGCCTGGGCATAGAACGCTCACTGAAACAAGCAATTTGTATTAAGAAATGTACATTTATTGGCACTGGCAATTCAGGATATGGTAGCAATAGTGATCAAATAATGTGTGATGTGGCAGTCATCTATGGGTTTTACTGAGGTTTCTAGATGATTTTCAAGATAGGAAACAAGTAGCTTGTCATAAAGTATGATTTGTTATGTAGATTAGAACTGAGAATTTTGAGATGAAGGAAAAAGAGAAATGAGGTGAAACTAACTGATGGTGCTTTGCCTAGAAATAATTCTTTCTAATGATTTGAACTAAAGCAAGGGGATTCATTATTATGAATAATTATCATAATTCCACTATATATGATGGAAGAAAAAAAAAGGAGGAAGAAAAATGATGCTCTTGAATCGGGCTTGTGTCCCTTACAAAGTTGAATGTGCGTTAAGTGCAATATGTGTGTGAGTGTATGCTTGTTTCTCGTAAGAGGGGCAGTTCTATTTAAGTGACACCCAGTTTCAAGGCAAGGTATTTAATAAATTCGGTCTTCTTACTAACAATTAGAGTAAGTGAACTAGAAATGAAATTAATCTGATTTGGGACAAGGTCTCCTTTTTAGCTTCCTGGTGAACACTGTGCTTGGGTTGTTTGCCGTGAGGCTGGGAACACTGACACATTTAATCTCAGGACTGGTACTCACTGAATGCCAGCAACCCCAGCCACTCCTTGTGATCAGTATCTTACAATGACGACTGGTTGGTGACAGAAACCTTTTAACCACAGAAACCAATGCAAGGATTAGAAAACAGAAAACACTCTCAAATATGACTGCATGTTTGAGGGATCCTAGGCCCCTCCGGAATTTCCCTTGGCAATTCGTACGTATCATAACCTGCTTTTCCTGGGTGAGAGAGTTCACAGAGACACCTGGCAGAAAGCCTAGTTACATCACGCCATTCGAAACCAGTTTGTGGACAGTTCGTATTTCAGAGCCAAACCTGTTTTGTCATTAAAATGAAAATCTCAGCACCATGTGTAAGAGAAATTAAAAGCTATATTTATCAAGAAAGAATTAGAATTTGCATAGTACAGTATCTGATAAAAAATTGGAAGCAAACTTTAAAACCTGATGGTGCCACAACTTGACTAGGGTTCTTTGAGACCAGAGCCAGAGGTCACATTACCGAGGACTAAAGGAAAAGATGATGTGCTTGAAGTGGAAGGAGACATCTAGAAGTTAGGCTAAGCGTGCATAGAAAATTTCCTGAGTGGATGATCTGATTCCTCTGGAAGGATGCCCTTGAAATGGTGTTCTGCATGTTTCCGTGTTCCCATTCCAGAACTTAATACCCGTTAAAGCCTGTGTATCTTCTAAGTCTTTCAGTTTTTATTCTTGTTCTTGTTTTTTCTTAACTAGGTCTCAAGGGAGATTGGTAATAATAAATTTGCTGATTTCAGGTCTGAGGTTTGCATATGACGCTTCAACCAGGAGGATGATTTCCAATAGAGTTAATTAGTGGGTGTTGATGGAGATGGTGGGGTGGAGCAAGGAGTGGAAGACAGCAGGGCCGCAGGGGAGTCACTGAAATTGCTGCCCCTTGTTCCTGTACCGGGAGCCACAGTGCTGTTTCCACTGCACCTCTTAACGGTTCTGTCACGTGAGTTGGAGGTTGATAATTAAACTTACATGAATTACTCTCTTTGAGTAATAAAGGGAACTGTAAATTATTCCATCTTGGCAGCCATATCAAAGACAGGAAAATGCAACAGATGCTCATGGTAAGGTCAAAACTGAGCTTTCATATTGGGAGCTGGGAAGGTAGCAAGAATATGGACCAGGTGGGGCAAAGGGTGAAGACTGAGCCCAAAGCAACGACGACTCCTCTTCTGCTGTGTCACTCCCATTCATCCCCCTCCGCCCTGCTACCCCCATTCTCAGCAAACACAACCCACCCTCCAGGAATATGCTTTTTATGCTCTTTGTTTTCTTTTCTTTTCTTTTTTTTTTTTTTGAGACAGAGTCTCACTCTGTTCCCCAGGCTGGAGTGCAGTGGTGTGATCTTGACTCACTGCAAATTCCACCTCCTGGGTTCAAATACCTCAGACCCCCAAGTAACTGGGATTACAGGTACCTACCACCATGCCCAGCTATTTTTTTGTGTGTTTTTAGTAGAGACAGGGTTTCACCGTTGGCCAGGCTGGCCTTGAACTCCTGATTTCAAGTGATCCACCGGCTTCAGCCTCCCAAAGTGCTGGGATTATAGGCGTGAGCCACCACACTAGGCCGTTCCAGGATTAATTTGCTTTTACCAAGGTACTTTCTTTTAGTAAACTGTTAAATAATGTTTTGCCTGCCCCCACTTCCCAAATCTTTAAAATTTAATTTGATGAAGCAAATCTAGTGATAGTGGCAATGATTTCAAATATTCAAATGTTGTAATTATCTGAATTTCTTTTTTTTTTTTAATTGTACTTTAGGTTCTGAGGTACATGTGCAGATCATGCAGGGTTGTTGCATAGGCACTTACACGGCAAGGTGGTTTCATCCCCCTGTCACCTATATCTGGCATTTGTCCCCATGTTATCCCTCCCAACCTCCCTAACCCGTGCATTTCAACTGGATATTTTTATTCCAGTTTTTTTGCTTTGTAGAAGAGTTTCAAATCAGCATGTAAAGGTCTTGCTATACAAGTAATAAATGGAGCATCACAAAAATAAATGCAGTCCTTTAACCCTTATTTTTGGGCTTTTATTCTCTCTCTTTGAACTAATGTTTAGTTGTGGGAAAAACTCAATGTGACATTATTTGCTTCAAAAGGTATTTTGTTGATTGCATGAGATTTTTTTCTTGAGGTATGTTTTTACCCTTCTGTTAAACTCTGGCTTTTTATAGTATAAGGAGAACAATGATCTCATTCTCTCCAGTTGATAATAATAATGGCACGCTTTTTATTACTCAAAAAGGCATCTGCTTATTGATATGAGAGTTAAAATTAACACAAGAGTTAGCCATCGCATACTTCACCTTATCTTGCGGAGCGCAATAAATAGGACGGAAAACATGGGAGTCTGGGGTGCGGTTAATCTTTGTGAATGATAATCTGTGTTCCTAAGGAGACCTTTATCGTCTTTTTATGCTTTATTTCATAGCTAAAAAAATTAAACAAATGACCCCATATTGTTCAACATAGCCCTTTCTGAATGGTACAGACAACACTGATATGGGGAGAAAATTGAAGTCCTATAATGAAGAGGTTATATTTAATTCACAAGCACAGCATTTGATAGATTAATAAAGATGTAAACATTGACAAGCGGATCTTTCAGACTTTGGAGGGGATGCACATCTTCCACTTAGGAATTACATTTTCCAATTACATTTTCTGTGTAATATGAGTCTGCTTAGAAATCATAAAAATACCATTAAAACTGGAGGCTTAATTTTAAACAAGAAGGATGATCAATGAATTTAAAGACCCTGGAAAGATAAAAAATTGGAAAACTGAATAAATAGAATATCTTGTGCAATAGCACTAGTATTTCTAAACTAATCTGTGAAATAATTCTAAATGGATAGGAAGGCAGTATATTAAACATGTGGTCTTTTTGTTTATGAATTAAAGCTGTGAGTATGTTGAATTGCAGACAGTGATGAATTCTAGAAGGAAATAAGGATAAGCTATTGCACAGTATCGTAATGACCCATCCATGTACCTGTCTCCCTAAAGGAATTAAAATATCCGTATAGGACTACATATCATTTTTATCTCTTTTTTCAACCTCAGTACCTGACATTGCCTGGCACACACAGGCACTCAATAAAGGTTTATATTATACACATTGTTGAAAGAAGGCAGATCTCATAATTCCCATTCTAGGCCACTGCTCTTTGAAAATGTTTAATGCCCTGCTTCCCCTAATGTAAAAATGCAAATCCATGTGGAGGCATATGTGCCTTTAGCCTAATCAGCATGGGACACATTAAGATAATAGATAATTTAAGCTGCTTGAGAGTTTCTCATGATTCCTTCCCTGTCCCTCCTCTCCACTGGCCTGGCATGCAGGGGGCATTGGCACAGGCTAGGATGAAGGGGCATAGAGGTAAGCAGCAGATCCGTGAGCAGGTGGGCTACAAGAGTCCCAGAGGCTCTGCAAGAGAAGGTGGGTTGGTACTGACAATGAATTTTACCAGCTGCCCAACTGTAATTGTGTTCAGGCTTAACCACCAATGCAAAGGTGTCAGGTGTATGTGGGAAGGGAAGACAGCCCCACCACCACCTTCAGTGGAGGGGAAACGAGGGGGGCCTGAGGCTGAAGGACAGAGGAAGAGGCAATCTTCCTCACACTAGGGCAAAAAGGATCCTGTAACGTGGAACATTCATCCAGGAAACATGTTTCTTGCATATTGTGTGTGAGATACTATTAACTGTTTTAAAAATACATCACAGGCAGTGGCTGCCTCTAATAAGCTAAGAATTTTGTAAAGTCAAGGGCTTAGATAAGTGCACTGCAAGGTAAGCAGTGACCTCAGCCACGAGGGATCTAAGTGGACTTTGTGTTTAGGAGAGGAAAACCCCTTGGCAACCATGCTGTAATGGTGAGCCTGGACTCCCACCTTGGGACCCACCAGTTCACAGTCCTGACCGTAAAAGAAATGCAATTTGCTCAAAGTCAAATATGTCGTGTCGCTCTCATGTCTCTACAACCTCTCAGTAGTCATTCTTCATTGCTTTTCAGATAACTAAAACGCTGTGCCATGGCCTGCAAGGCTCGAGGCCCTGCAGAATCTGCCTGTGTGCCGTCTGAAGCTGCAAAGTCAGACACCTTCACACCTGGTCTGTGCGCACAGCCCAGCTTCTGTCGGGTCTCCCTGTTCCCACTGCTCTTAGTGGTCATTGTTCTCTCTCTCTTTTGCACTTGCATACACACACACACACACACACACACACACACACACACACACAGTCTTTGATTCGGTTTGTACAGTGTTTCTGGAAACCGCCTTCCTCTGCATACTCTACTCCGGCAGGTGCTGTGCTTGTAATACTCCCCTCCCTGCTCCCAGCACCTCGTTCGTGCCACTGTCATCTCTCATTCAGACTATTGCCAGCCTTGCCCAGCTTCCAGATGCCCCTCTAGTATCAAGTATCCACACAGCAGGCAAAGTGTTGTCTATAAAATAGAAGTCAGATCTTTTTCCACCCCTTTAATGAAAATGCATCTGGAGTGAACTCCAGATTCCTCTCTGGGGCCTCTAAGGCACTCTGTTAGCTGCCTGTTTCTCCTCCTCTAGCCTCATCGTTTGAACCCTTCCTGTCCTTCCCCCATATCCTCTCCCCACACTAGCTTCCTTTTGGTTTCTCAAGCACTGAAAACACCCTCTGACTGCACAGACTTGCACATTCTGTGTGCCCATGTAAACCAAAAATAAAATTCTAAGCTCCAGACCCGGCTGATGGACCCCACCTCCCACCTTCAGCCAAGGGCATTCCAAAGAAACCTGAAAAACTTCGTTCAGGCCACAGTGGGAAATGGAAGTTGGACATGCCTCATTATGCCCTCCTCCCTTGGAGTTCAGGCCTTGACCAGCATGAACATTAAAACAGAAATCTGAAGACTGACAAAGCAGGCTCTTTACAGCAATAAGGTACCAACAAGACAGCAGGGCCTGAAAGAAGTTGAGGTATTTTATCCCAAAATATATTCTTTGACATATTTTCAAATGGCCCTGCAGAGCTGTCTCATGGGGAAAGTCTATATTCTACAGAGAATCCCTTTCCCTTTCCATGTCTTTTCCCTAATCCAGGAGAGAATCAGCTGAGTCAGGGAAGTTTTTAAGTCTGATAAGGAGCATTTACCATCTGTTGTCTCTGAAGCTCACTGCTAGAGGCTTCACCTTGGTTTCCAGGACCTCTTCTCTTAACCCAAACCCTGCTTTCTATTGAGTCCGGATCTTTAGACAATAACCTAACTCTTTCAACCAACTGCCAATCAGAAAATCTTTGAATCCACCTGGAAGCACCCCTACCTTCGAGTTGTCCCACCTTTCCAGACTGAACCAAAGTACACCTTATATGTATTGACTGATGCCTTATGTCTCCCTAAAATGTATAAAACCAAGCTGAAGCCCGACCGCCTTGGGTACATGTCCTCAGGACCCCCTGAGGCTGTCATGGGTTATGGTCCTCACATTTGGCTCAGAATAAACCTCTTCAAATATTTTACAGAGTTTGACCCTTTTCATCAACACCAAGAACATTCTTCTCACAGATGCCCCCATGCCTCTTCCGTTGAATGGGGCTTCAGCATGAGTGCCAGTTCCCTGTGAGGCCCTTTCTAAGCAGCCAAGCTAAAGCCGGCCCTCAGGCATTCTCTTGTCACGTGATCTGTTTATTGTCTGCATGACGCTCATTATCGAAATTATCAACTATTAATTTGTTTACTTGTTTGTTTACCACCATCCTCTGCTCTGGAATGCAAGCTTGTTAGGAAAAGCCATACCAACCTTATTCATCCAGGGGCTGGTGCAGTCTTCAAGACTTACATAGTCCCACAGTTGCTTTCTGAATCAGTGAGCCAGTCTTCTTTCTCTTGCTCTTCTCTGTCTCCATTTGCTCATTATATTTCTGTGTGATCCTATTTCGTATCCAGTGGAAAGTTTTCTGGAACCTGCACCTGCTTAGACAATTACGAGTGACCTTTTATGTATGGACCACCTTTAGGCAACCTCCAATGTTAAAAAGGAAAAATACGTTAATAATAAATTATGGAAGGATCTTCAGCATATTGTTAAAAGTTTAAAGACTCCGTGTCCTGTTTACCTGCCATTCATCTCTCTACATGACTCACAGTGTTTCTTTACCTGTTTGTTATCTCTAAGCTTTTGGAAATAATTGCCATCAGCAGCTTAGTTTTTTGTTGATTATGCACTCCCTCTCTTTGCTCGAAGCTTCTGTTGCCTCTGCCATATGCTTGAATGTATTCGCCATCTTTTGTGGGTCACCCATTGTACCCCGGGCAGTGAGATACAAAGGTAACTTAAAAATGGTCCCTGACCTCAGGAAGCTTGCAAACTACTAAAGGAAAGAGGTATGTAAACCAGCAAAAGCAATATGTGTCATAGGGTCTAGAATATGGTCTAGTTATGGGGAATCGTGGGGCCCAAACAAGAGAGAGTGGTCCGTTTTCCATGAGACTGAGGGAGTCAGCAATGCTTTAGGGAGGCGTGATCTCACAGAGGAGGAACAGGCATTTCTAGCAAGGAATTGAGATTGGCAAAAGCTGGAGTTGTAAAGTCACCCAGCACTTTGAGGAACTGCACAGAGCGTGGGAAGCACAGGGTGTAAGGGAAGTGGATTAAGAGACAAGAGGGAGGCAGGCACACAGTGGAGGAGCAGGTAGGAGGATAAGGTATGCTCTGCTGAAACATTTCAGTTTTGTCTCATGGGAAAATAACCACAGCAGGTGTTTTCTTTCTACCCTAAGGAATCCCGAGAGAGTCATAGTCCATTCACAGAATGAATTCTTTTTCTTCAGGTTTTCTGACGGAAATAAGTCCAATTATGGCCATTAGCACATGTTTTTAAAGACCCAGCAGAAACCTCCTTACAAACAGTGGACTCCGTAACCTCCAACAAGCCAAGTTTGTTGTTGTTTTATTGGTAATTTCTTGCACCATTTTTCTCATGCTTGATTTCCACAAGCCTTCTGGGTTCACCAAAACCATGTATATACTCATTATATTGTGTAAGTGGACTACAGTCTCAAAAACGAGAAAATGTCAAAGGTTTTACAGGAACTAATAATCAGTACATTCAAGGCATCAGTAGAGACTGTTGTAAATCTCCAGACTCCTGTTGACGTTCTTAGCCTCATCTCACTTAAATTGCAGGAAAGAAATGAAGTTGTCACAAGGAAAGAAAATGAAAAGTTGTCGCATTTTTTTCGTACCTTTTGGATTTTCTCAAATTATTACGTAGAGTATGCTCATGGAGCCAATCAATTCTTTAGTTAAAACATGTTCAGTTTTATGTTTAAACATAGATTTTGATCTCATTCATCATGGTAGGTGATGTGGATTTCTTTAAGCCTTATCTGTGTCTCTCCTTCATGGCTCACCATGAGCTGCAGGCTTGCCTAAGAGACATCAGTGCTTATGGCAACCTCAGCTAAAAGGCACCTGGTGGTGTGGAAATGTGGCAAATGGCAATCTGTAATTCCCAGCATATGCTAAGCATCTTATTTTACCATGTTTTTTTTTTTCTGCTACTTATGGGAGAAAGAGGAGAAAAAGTGAGTTTTAAAAATACAAACTTAAGTAGTTATCTTTGTTTTCTGTTGTTCTAATAGAATACTATAGATAGAGTGATGTATATAGAATTGAGGTTTATTTAGATCATGGTTCTGGGGGCTGGGAAGTGCAAGACTGGTGAGGACCTTCTTCTTTACACGGTGGAGGGCGTCACCTGATGAGAAAGCAAGAACCTTTCCTCTCAAGGCTCTCTTCCTCTTCCTATAAAGCCCCCAGTCCCATCATGGGGGCTGCCTACTCATGACCTTATTACCTCCTGATATGGTTTGTGTCAAACCCAAAGCTCATCTTGAATTATAATCCCTAGGTGTTGAGGAAGGGGCTTGGTGGGAGGTGACTGGATGATGGGGGTAGTTTCTCCCATGCTGTTCTCATGACAGTGAGGGAGCTCTCATGAGAGCTGATGGTTTAAGTGTGGCACCCCTCACTTTCTCTCACATACTCTCCCCTGCCACTTGGTAAGATGCACCTTGCTTCTCCTTCTCCTTCCACCATGATTTTAAGTTTCCTGAGGCCTCCCCAGCCATGCAGAACTATAAGTCAATTTAAACCTCTTTCCTTTATAAATTGCCCAGTCTTGAGTATTTCATTGTAGCAGCGTGAGAATGAACCAGTACACTTCCCAAAGGCCCCACCTCCAAATACCATCAACATGTGAATTTGGGGATTAAATTTCCAACACATTAAATTTGGGGAATATTTCAAACCGTAGCCATAGTAAAGGAAAGTAGAATATTTTAACTTAAAAAGTTGCTAGAGGTGCTTTAATGCTATCAAAAATCCAGAGATTTATAAAGCTCACAAAGGATTTACCTGTAGGCAAGATAGTGAGGTCATAAAGTTGGGGGTTGCAGGGAAGAAGTGACTTCTATTGTGTGTCTCCTACATGCCAGGCAGTGACCTAGGCATATTAATTCTTAATCTTATTTATTATTTGCTATAACTTTGGATGGTAGTCAGATGGTATTCTTGGGATTTTACCTAAAAGGAAGCTAAAACTCAATGGGTTGAGAAACTTTCCCTGGTCACATAGCTGTGTGGGAGGAAATGAAATTGGAATCTGGCCTGATCATGAAACCCATAATCTTTCCACTGCATGGCACTGCTCACTCTAAACTAGGAACATCCTAGTTAAGATGCATGCTTTAAATTGGACATTGGACTAAATGAGTAACAGAACGGAATGTGAGAAATGCACTGATTTGAATTCCAGTGTTTGAATTGTATACGTGTTAAGAAACAGCTAAATTTAGGTGGAAAATACAACAGTGTTGTAATCTAAAATATAGGTTTATATCTGACTTACATTTATTGAGTGCTATGTGCTGAGAATCACAAAGGCACATTTAATTTTACTAAATGCAGTGATTCATTCCACAGACCTAACAACCAAGGCAGTGCCTTGTCATCATTTGACAGCTTACCATGATTTACTTCAGGTAACTAAAAGAACATGGCATCTTAATACTAACTAGGATCCCAGATGTAAAGTAACAGCAGCAAACGTCATAGATGGCATGTGTGGCAGTGAAGGAAGACTTTGACGAGCAGTAAGTTCTATGATGGATTTGGTGGGAGTTCCGATATCTAATGAGGGTACAGACACGTGGTTTCTATTCTGTTTTAATTCCTGGTGATTCTTCAGTGTTTGTATTTACCAGAGAAAAATAGACCTCTCTTACTGTGCTTTTAGAAAATGCTTTCCCAAATGGTTTTTCAGAGAGGAAAATGTGTTACCAGATCAATGTACTTAAGGAAATGAAAAGCCCTTGATTAGCAGCCAAGAAGCCTCCTAACGAAATGATATTTCCCTCCAGGGATTTCAAGTGGTTCATAAAATCTAATGCTCTCAGTGTAAAGTGCTTATATTTGCTATGCGCTATTCTGAGGTACACTCATAAACACTGATATGACATAAAAAATGGGGCCCCAAAATAGATGAATGTGCATGTCCACATATGTACTGGAGCAAAAGCTTTATCTACATCCCACACCTGAGTTATGTAGCTGAAGGTGAATTTACCACATGCACAGCTTCAAATGAACTCTTCATAAACCTGAGTCCTTCAGAGGAGAAGGCCTCACTTACTAAACTGAAAACAGCAAAAGCTCCTAAAATCTTGGAGAGAATGTAAGACTGTATTTCAAGGAAAAACTATGCCTTGGATCAAACAAAGCAATGAATTCTTGGAGAAACTAATAATCTCTGATGGTTTCTACAGAGGCAAATAAATCATTAGACTGGTCTTTATTATTACCTCATTTAAATGTGTATATAAATATGTAATGAGATTATTGTCTTTATGACATCTTCATATAAATATGTGTGTATAAGATGCTCTCATTTTAAGTCTTAGGAACCCACTAATTCTAGTGGAAAACATTTTAAAGTTACAGGAGAGTTTCATAGCACTCAAGGACAAGGATGCATTTGGAATCAGGGACTAGCCAATTCATATTCTCTCTCTCTCTCTATCTCTTTCTCTCTCTCTCTCTCTCTCTCCTTTTTCTTGTTGTGGGGATTTCTCTAGCCTCCACAAGAATTTCTAGTTGGGCGTCTTTCCCATCAAGAGAAACACTTTGAGAGTAGAATCTCTTAACTCCAAATTCAGATTCTTAGTAGACAGATTTCATTCCATTAAAGCATTGTGATTCATTTCACAAACTGAATAACCAAGGCAGCGCCTTGTCATCTTTTGACAAAGGACCATACTATATCCTTAGTGGCTAAAAGAAAACAGTTTCTCAATGATGAAAGTATCCCAGATGTGAATTACAACAACTGTGTTCCTTGCCTGGCTTCAGACATCTGCCGTTCCCTGAAACAGGGAGCTGTAGCGAGGAACATGTCACTTGGCCATTCTAATGATATGAGGGCAGGTTCACTTCCCCTCAAGAAGATGCGGTGAAGAAAATTCAATTTCTCTTCATCAATGACCTCTTATAGTTAGATTTTAGTTCAAATGGGGCCATTGCATTTCATAGCTAAGCTTAAAAATGAGCAATTACTACTATAAGTCTTTTTTATATTCCCTGTGAATTTTTCCCTGCCTAGAATGTCCATTCCCCCACCCCCTTGCTGACCTGCTGTCCACCTCCAGAACTCAGCTCAGGTTCTGCTTTCTCTGGGCTGACTTCCTCAACCACTCCCCTCTACTTCCAAGACACCTCATTGTTCATTCTTTAAAGAAATGCTTGTCACACTCTTTAGTACAGAACCTGTTTGAAAGCTGTAATGGATAATTCACGTATTGAGTATTTCATTTCAGAGACTATTCTTAAACTCTGACTCCTATAAGTAACCAGAGTAACGTTTGAATAACACATCTTTATTTCTTTCATCCATTTGGTGTTCACTAAAAGGTTTACCAAAAGTCCCGGACACAAAGATGTCATAGTTTTGCCTTCATTTTAGAAAATACAAAAATGATTTTCCCTCTATTTCTTCATCAAAACTCATTCCAGGTTCTTAGACAATCAGCTCCATTAAAATAATTATTTTGGAACACTTGCCATGTTTCTGCTCCAAGTCTGTGGCATAACGTTTGATTCATTTCTGTTATAATACCATATGCATGTATCTAGGAGAGTGTTTGAGAACTTTTACAAATACAATATAGAGAAACAAAGTTTGCACTTACAGCTCACATTAAAAATAAGATTGCATATTTCTCCCCAAAAGTGGGCAGAAGGTGTACTTCATTAATGTATCCCTCTCATGTTCTCCTTTTTATACTCACAAGAAAGCAAACATCCAGTTGCCCTAATCTGTCCCTGTGTGAATTGCTATCCAAGCACATTTCTTGAGGTTTATTTGGAGTGTAGTAGAAATTCTGTATTTGAATGAACTGAAAGAAGCCAAGATCATGCCTTAAAAAATACCTCAAAGATAACATACTTTCTGCTTATACATACATATTTGGAAAATGATACATATTTGGTCCTATAAAACACTGTAGAAGTGTTTTTTTTTCTTTTAGTTTTGATGTCTTCATCCATAAAATTAGCTTTATGATACCTGACTCCCCAGATAGTTGTGATGGTTGCTATTATTTATCTGAAACTCCAAGCATGTATTATCATTTCCTTTCCCTTTTTCTTCAAGCTGAGGATGGCACTGAGAAGCCAGCTCAGGTCACCACTAAACATGTGCAGGGAGAAGGTCTTTTGCGTGCCGTATGTGCACACCTCTCATTTCGTGTGTATTTGTGGAAGTTTATTTCCACTAACCCACTCCCATAACTTAAAGTGTGGTGACCTTCAGGATCTCCTAAGGACACCTGCAGGGTGGCAGGCACAAAGGGAGAGTGAACACCAGGACCAAGGGGTCAAAGAAGGACCTCGTGTCCTCAAGTGGTGATTGGCTTGGTGGTAAATAATTTAAAGCTCTGTTTTTATGTTAATGCAAGTAAACAAAAGGAGAAACCACGAAAACATCATGTGCTAATCAGAGGTCACTTCCAACTCTTCCCAGACACCAGGGTTTGAGTCCACATAGCTCCGCTCTTAGGGTTTTGCGTGGACTTGAGAAGCCCACTCTATTGAGTATTAGAAAGAGGTGTAAGCAGAATAACCTACCACAGAGGCTAGAATCTGGCCACAAATTCCATCGGAAGTACAGCTCAAATGTGGAAATCAGTTTTTCCTCTTTAAGATTCTTCCTATCATTCAAGGAAATCTCTAGAAAGCTACAGCCATATCAAAACTGTGGAACACAACACTACCAAGCAACAAATGACCTGAGTTTTCTAGGACAGACTCACATGTTCCCACGAATAGGGTTGTATTTGTTAGACTGTGTACTCTATTTTTTGGTAGATGACCTTACCTATACCCATGGAAGAGGCATATGACCTGGGACTAGAGAGCACAGTATCTCACTCTGCAGATACCCGTCTAGAATAGGAGATTGCAGTTACGTTGGTGAACATACAGCAATGGGCCCAAAGCACTAGGCCTTAACCTGTTTTCTGTTCCAACCTGCCTGAGTGATGAGTGACAGAGGGTGTGTTAAAAAGTAAAAAATCGGAGCAGAATTTGCAGTTTTAGAGAGTGTCCTGGGGATGTTCACAGAGATCAGCTGCCTGTAGCTGTGCTGACTCCACGGATTTTTGTTACTATGCTAAATGTATTAAAAGCTTTGTATTATAGTATACTGAAATGATTTGTTCATTCATCAAACAGTTATCTTCTGGTATGAGCCAAGCTCCGTTATGCAAGGGTCCCTGTTACATATATGAAGTTTTTCTCTACAGTCTTGTATTACTCAGGGTTCTCTAGAAGGACAGAACTAATCATGTGTATGTGATGCCTGTGATCGTGTAAGTTAATACTTAATAAACACTGGTAGATACATATGTGAGTGTTTATGAAGTATTAACTTACACGATCACAAGGCCCCACAATAGGCTGCAAACTCGAGGGGCAAGGAGAGCCAGTCCGAGTCTCAAAACTGAGTAACTTGGAGTCTGATGTTTGAGGGCAGGAAGCATACAGCATGGGAGAAAGATGTAGGCTGAAAGCCTAGGCCAGTCTAGTCTTTTTACATTTTTCTGCATGCTTTTATTCTACCTGCACTGGCCACTGATTAGATGGTGTCCACCGGATGAAGGGTGGGTCTGCCTTCCCCAGCCCTGACTCAAATGTTCATCTCCTTTGGCAACACCCTCACAGACACACCCAGGATCAATACTTTGCATCCTTCAATCCAATCAAGTTGACAGTGTTAACCATCACAAGTCTTCTACAGGTTATAATATAATGCAAAAAAAAAGTAAATACGATTTAAAAAAATTCCATAAGGAAAGCCTGTAAGTGTAACCTCTTGCTTATCCTTGTCTCATAGAGATGACCATGAATCAATCTATCTTTCCTTCATAATCATATCATTATATTTCCTGAAAGAAATGTGAAAAAAAGGAACACTTTTAAAAATATCTGTTTGTAAATAAGATCGTAAATACCAAATCATGGTCTTTGTGGTAGATGAAGGTGAAGTTCTTCATGTCTGAGAAGATACAGGATTTCTGAGTTTAACAATAGCCACGTCAGAGGCAAAATATGAAAGATAAGCCACTCATCTTCTCTGTTCTGAATGGTTTTTAGCAAGTGCTCTTGGTATTAGTCAAGGGTTCCCAGGGAATATATGTTTTATACATATATATATATATATGAAGATTTATTATAGAAATTGCTTCCTGTGAGTATGGCAGCGAGGAAGTCCCACAGTCTGCTGACACAAGCTGGAGAACCAGCCATTGGTATCTTGGTCTGAGTCTGAGAACCCAAGAGCCAGGAGCACCAACATCCGAGGCCAGAAGATAGATAGGTGTCCCAGTTCAACCTCAGAGGGAGTGAATTTACCCTGATGTGCCTTTTTGTTCTATTCAGGCCCTCAACAGATGAGATGATGCCCACACACACTGGGGAAGGCGGATCTTTTTTACTCGTCTATCAACTCAAGTGCTCATCTCTTCCAGAAACACCCTCACAGACACACTCAGAAATCACGTTTTACCAGCTATCTGGGCATCCCATAGCCTGGTCCAGTTGACACGTTAAAATTAACCATCATATGCTCTTAAGTATATTTCAACCCCACTCAATAAAACTAGAGTCTTATGAAATGTATGATATATACACATCAGTGACTTTCAGCACAGGCAGTTGACCACGCTTACTTACTCAAAAAAGAGAAGATGAGTTTTTAATATCACTCACAAATCGAACCCATGAAATCCCTTTTCTGATGGAGGACAGAGCTATCATTGCAGAAAAGTTTTCCAAGGCCAGTGATGCCCGGATACCAAGGAGCTACATGCTGTCATTTGCTTGAGTCTCTCTGACAACCATGAAGACACTGTCTTCTTTCCCTCTAACAACTTGTTTGTAAAGTTGTTAGACTCTCGACATATGGGACAAGCCAACAGAATGTTAGACTTCCTATAATATCTCAGCAAGACTGCCTTGAGAACTCATGGCATGTGGATGATTCAGAGTTGTGTGTTTTTCCCAACTCAGTCATTACCAATTGTACATCCCACATGAAAGTCACTTTAGCATTTTTCCATATTTTAGGGGGAAGTGGTGACTCATGCCTAAGAGGCAGGATGAGAATATAGGTCTCATAGGCATCTTTAAACCAGGTTTGCCTCTGCTCTACATTTGTGCCGTGAAAGAGGTTCATTTCATAACAAGCCAGAGACCAGTTCTAAATCAGTATCTGCACAGTGCTGAAGAATTGAAGGCTTATGCAATTGCAGTCGTTTCCAGGGTGGGTGTGGATCAAAAAGCAACGTAGAAACCCTTATGCCATTACAAGCAGCTTGTCTCCTCTGTCCCAGTTGTTCTGGTAATTTTAACAACCATATGCTTCTCTTCTGTTTTCTGGCAACCTCGATCTGTTCCTTCTTTCTTTTTTAGTCAATAGAAATTAAGTGGTTTGGCCATCAACATCCCTGTCTGTCGTCTCTCAGTCTCCTGTGAACAGGACCAGATGGAATAAGCTCTTTGATAGTTACACATTTATTGGAATTGAAATAATGGGCTGCTGATTTTCTATTTTATAGGCAAAGCCCCAGACCTGCCCCTGTGAGAGCGTGGGCTGCCAGGCTACCGTCTTATTCTGCAGCAAGGGGTGAAGCCTCAAAGATTATGTCTAAAAGAGTAATCACAGAGACAGGAGAGGGGTTAGTCAGAAGCAAGAACTGCAGAGCATGTAAGTGAGGAGTTATCTGCACTGGAGTGGACTTCTTTTATGATGGGAATACTTTCAGAATCTCAAAAAAAAAAATGGCAGGGAGAGGGAGGGTGGCGAGCAACAATCTAACCGAGTTTGAGTGGTCAATTCAGAACGTGACCTGGAATTCATAAATTCTTATTTGTCAATTGGACAGAAATAATAAAAAAGACATTTTCATTAAGGAAAATCCTACTTCAAAATACAACGGGCTGAGCCTTGCAGTGTCTCAAGTCAGAATCTGCAGTGGGCTTGGTGAAGCGCTGGTGGCTCCATTGTGTACTGTCTGCTCTCTAGAATGGCAACAGAGTCAACAGGGGTGTGCCAAGATACCAGGAGCTTCACTAGACCCTGAGCAGGACAAAGCCACTCTGTCAGTCTGCTAGAGCCCTAATCAGACAGGGTCCTAGAAGAACAGTGCTCGTTTCAGTAAGGACCAGCTACGTAAGAGGTGGTTCTAATGTCATTCTCATGATTGATGGGCATTGTCCAAAACAAACAAACCATCCAACCTTTTCCACACCACCTAGCAGCAGTCAAGTCCCTGTGACACAGATGTGTCACTACTGTGTGCTTCTTTAATATAAATAGCCACAGTAGTGAAAGGGCCGCAAGAGATACTTTAGTTTGGTTCATCTCAGTACATCTAATAATCTCAAGCAACTTGAAAATGTTTTGGATATGTTAGCTATAGAAATGAAACTTAGTACTGAACCCAGCAGACTTAACAGTCAGATAAAAGGCTCTAAGTCTTTGTCGAGAAATGTCCTAGACAGGCATGGTGGTGTGTGCCTGTAGTCCCAGCTACTTGGGAGGCTGAGGTAGGAGGAGCCCTTGAGCCCAACAGTTTAAATCTAGCAATGTACAGATACCCTGTTTATTAAAAAAAAAAAAAGAATGAAAGAAAGAAAAAGAGATGTTCTTTTAAAACTTGGGCTTAATTCTGAACCATCAGAATCTTCATTTGTGTGACAGTTTTTCTGACACTTTTTAAAAGTTTACCTTTCATAAATCTGTGTCCATTTGAATTTTTATTTGCATTCAAGTTGATTTTCTGGTTTCAAAATCAGAGTAACAGCAGTTGTTGACACAGAAAAAAAATTTGCCAAAACAAAAGTTGGGATGGTATGTCATGGGATTTCATGAGTTAAAAGTTACCATTCCTTGTTCAATAACTTTTACTTCTCTTTTATTCCATGATATTCAGGGTTCTGTGGCTAAAGACACTCAGGAACTTGTAGATTGCCTTTCCCCAGAATACCCTTGAAGCCCAGAATCAGCACGGGGACCACTACAGACTTGACCCGGATCCCAGAGCCCTTATGAAAAAATCCTTACCACGCATCCCCTTCTCCGCCTGCATTCCACTGTACTCACAATTTGGGGGTATCTGAGGCTGGAGCTTAAAGCGTAATTCTCAAGGAGTCTCTGAGTCTACTGAATTTTTGGGGTGGCTCCAATCCCAAACCATGACTTGGGGACAAATTTGGGGGTTCTTAAATTTCTGGGCAAGTTCAGATTCTACAGTGTAGGCCAGGTAAGCCCTGCGTCTTGGCATGAATCTGAGAAGCCTGTGGGATGCCAAAGGACTCATAGCTCTGATCTGAGACATGCTCTTTGCTCTTTGATGAGACTAGCCATCAGAAATGATAGTAGAAAAATCTGAGTGCTTGTCTATTAAGCCAGTTTCTGCCTGATGAGCAGATCTCCTTAGATATGAGCCCAGCGCTTCTTCAGTTCATTCTAGGGCCCTAGGGTACAACTTATGGCTTGGAATAACTCATTGCTAAGCTGTCTGCAGGGTTTAAATTGTCACATTCCTTCTGGAGTCAAGGCTGCTATAATCGTTGCAGCCGTCTACAGCAGCTCTGGGAAGGGCAACAGGGTGGAGTGGAATTTCACACATGCCATATGTCGCTTACTCATCCTGTGAGATCTGGCTTGGACTTGCTGCAGTTGGGAGGATAGGAGGAGATATGTCTGGATGATACAATCACGGGGACCCCAGACCCTGCAAGGATGGATTCCGAGCTATAATTGTTCACCGTTGACGTACGTGTTCAGCTTGGTTTTCTGGTCCCGGCATTTTGGCACCCAGCAGTCACCTCCCCACTGGGCAGGGTGAGAATTTGGTGCACCAATTCAAAAGATACTGAGGGCATTTTAAAAGGAAACCGATTCAGTCCATTTTTTCCAACCCCCAAAGAAAGCGTCCACTCACTGGGGAGAAATAACAAAACTAGATTTTGATTTCTTATCTTAGAACAAAGGTTTTCCTGTTAATCGAGGCTCAAATACAAAGTGGTAAAAAGAATTAAAACACTATCAACGTTGAATCTATTATTAAACACCAGATAAATGTAAGTTTTGGGGACAGAATTTATCCAAATTTTATCCTTTGCCATCTTTTATTATAAAAACATCTTCTATCGCCACTCCCGCCACACCAAAGAATCCCCAGGAGCGTGATCCCTAGTGAGTCACGTTTCTGTTCTGGATATCCTCGTCAACAAAAGGTGTTGTCATTCTTTACTTTCCCTAGTTTTTATCTGACAAATATGACTTTTTCTCTACATTTAAATATCATAAATAAAATTTTCAAACACAAATGCCCTTGGAGACTGAATCACAACCCCATTCTCCTCCTTGCCCCCTCCCCCAAACTTTCCTTGGTTTGAATTACAAGCCCAAGGGGAAAGAAATAGCAATTTAACTTGATTAATGGAGCACTCAGCAGAGGCCCACGCTTCCTATTCTCTGCCTTGCTTTCTACCTCATTGAATAAATGTACACCATTATCTCAATCTCACTTCAGGCTTTACCAGTGAAATTGTCCTCAGGAGAATTGCCAATGCCCTTTTGGTTAGCCTTAACCAAATGATATTCTCAGTCATGTTTTAAGTCAGATTTATGAAAGTGTAATTTATATACAGCATTCACTGTTTTTAGGAGTACAGATAAATGAATTTTGAAAAATGTGTCAAATTTTAGAACTTCCAACACATCAATGTATAGAAAATTTCCGTCACTTCAAAAAGGGTCCTTGGCCTATTCAGTTGATTTTCTTCCTGACCCCAGCCCCTGACAAATCCTTATCTGCTTTCTATCCCTATATTTTTTATCTTTTCCAGAATGTATTATTAATGGAAACATGCAGTATGTAGCCTTTCGGGTCTGACTTCGCTCACCAGCATGCATTTGAGATGCCTCCACTTGCCGCAGCTATCAGTGGCCTCTTCTTTGTTGTTGCTGAGTAGCTTTCTGTTGCATGGATGCACCGTCGTTTCTTTATGCGCTCTCCAGATGATGGACATTTGTGTTGTTTCCTGGTTTTAGTGATCATGAATACAGCCTCTATAAACATTCACTTTCAGGTTTTTGTATGAACATATGTTTTCATTTCTCTTGGATAAATATCAAGGAGTGGGACTGCCAGGTGGCATGAAGTTTAACTATATCAGAAACAACTGTCCAAGGAATCTGTACTACTTTGCATGACCACCAGCTGTGAATGAGAGTTCCTGTTGCTCCACATCCTTGGCAGCATTTGATATTGTCAGATTTTGTTTTGTTTATATTTTGTCCAATTTAAAGGTATGTAATAGTTTTCATTTGTGTTTTCCTAACAACTAATGGTATGGAGCATTTATCATGTCCTTATTTACATCTGCATCTTCTCTTTGGTTAAAGTGGCTGTTCAAAATTTTGGCCTATTTTGCTTATTTTATATATATATATATATATATATATATATATATATATATATATATAATATTTTAGGGTTTGGGGTACATGTGAAGAACATGCAGGATTGTTGCATAGGTACATACATGGCAATGTGGTTTGCTGCCTTCCTCCCCATCACCTATATCTGGCATTTCTCCCCATGTTATCCCTCCCCAACTCCCCACCCCCCGATCCCTCCTCTAGGTCCCCCCAACAGACCCCAGTGTGTGATACTCCCCTCTCTGTGTCCATGTGTTCTCATTGTTCAACACCCGCCTATGAGTGAGAACATGCGGTGTTTGATTTTCTGTTCTTATGTCAGTTTGCTGAGAATGATGGTTTCCAGGTTCATCCATGTCCCTACAAAGAACACAAACTCATGGTTTTTTATGGCTGCATAGTATTCCCTGGTGTATATGTGCCACATTTTCCCTGTCCAGTCTATCATCCAGGAAAACTTCCCCAACCTAGCAATGCAGGCCAATATTCAAGTCCAGGAAATACAGAGAATACCGCAAAGATATTCCTCAAGAAGAGCAACCCCAAGGCACATATCTCACCAGCGTTGAAATGAAGGAGAAAATGCTAAGGGCTTATTTTTTTAATTGGGTTGTTTGTTTTATTACTACCGAGTTGTGTAAGTTCTTCATATGTTCTGTATACCAGTCTGTTATCAGATACACATTTTGTAAATATTTTCTCCCAGTCTGTGGTTTCCCTTTTATTTAGCAGAATACTTTAATTGTGAGTAAGTACAGTGAGTTAATTTTTCTTTTTATGGCTTGTGTAATTTGTATGCAATATAAAACATTTTTTCTAACCCAAATTAACAAAGATTTTCTTCTTTGTTTTCTTTGATAAATTTTATAGTTTTTTATTGTTGCAGAATATACATAATGTTAAAATTACCATTATAACCATTTTAAAGTATATAATTCAGTACCTTCACAATATTGCACAACCATCACTACTATTTAGTTCAGAAACATTTTTATGGCCAGGCACAGTGGCTTATACCTATAATCCCACTAAGGCCTAGGTGGGAGGATCACTTGAACCCAGAGGTTAGAGACCAACCTGGGCAGTATAGTGGGACTGTCTCTACAAAAAATTAAAAATTAGCTGGGGGTGGTGATGTGTACCAGTAGTCCCAGCTACTAGGGAGGCTGAGGTGGGAGAATCATTTGAGCCCAGGAAGATGAGGCTGCTGTGAATCATGATTGCACCACTGCAATACAGCCTGGGCAACAGATCAAGACTCCGTCTCAAAAAAAAAAAAAAGCATTTTCATCATCCCTAAAAAAAAACAACAACGCATACTCACTAAGCAGCCACTCCCCATTCTTCTGTTTCCCCAGTTCCTTGCAGGCATTAACTTACTTCCTGCCTATATGGATTTGTGTCTTCTGAGCATTTCCATATAAATGGAATAGAATCATATTATATGTAATCTTTTGTGTCTTGTTTCCTTTAGCATAAAGTTCGTAAGGTTTTTCCATTTGGGAGCATGTATCAGTACTTCATTCCCTTTTGTGGCTTAATAATATCTCAATGTATGAATATACCATATTTTCTTTATTCATTCATTAACTGGCAGGCATCTGGTTTGTTTTCACCTTTTGGCTCTTGTAAATAATGCTGCTGTGAGCATTGGTGTACAAGTTTTGTTTGAAGATCTGTGTTTACTTTTTACACAGGAGTAGAATCGCTGGGTCATATGACAATTCTGTGTTTAATTTATTAAGGAATCATGAAACTGTTTTCCACAGTTGCCATGCTGTTTCACATCCCTCCAGCCATATGAGAATTCAAGTTTCTTCACATCCTTAGCAACATTTGTGGTTTTCTGGTTTTTTTTTTGTGATTGTTGTTATTCTCGTGGGTGTGAAGTGGCATCTCACTGTGGGTATGTTTTGCATTTCACTGGTGACCAGCGATGTTGGGCATCTTTTCATGTGCCTGCCGATCATTTGTACGTCTTCTTCAGAGAAAAGCCTCTTCAAGTCGTTTTCCCATTTTTGAATTGGGTTCTTCGTCTTTCTGTTGTTAGGTTAAAGTTTTGAGTTTTACATTTAGCTCTATGACCCATTTCAAGTTACTCCTTTTGTATAGGCTCTAGTTTATTTATCAATGTTCATTTTTACACATATGGTTCCAGTCTTTGTTTAATAAGACTATCCTTTCTCCGTTGAATTGCCTTAGCACTTGGGTTGAAGGTGTGGGTTCTGTTCTCTTCCACTGATCTATGTGAACTGCCTTCATCCAAGGAAGAAATGTTTTATCTCATATGTTCACGGAGTGTCTAGTCTTCAACACTGTAGGTTTACGTAAGGTCATGAAATCAGGTAGGTGAGGCCTCCAACTTTGTTCTTCTTTTTCAGAACCGCTTAGGCTATTCTACTTCCTTTGATTTTTAATATAAATTTAGAATAAGATTTCCCATTTCAAAAGATAGCTTTCTGGGATTGTGATGGAAATTGAATTTTAATTGAGATTTATTGCGTTGAATCTAAGATTTGGAGAGAATTTGTATCTTAACACAAATGAGTTTTCTCATCCATGAACATGATCTATCTCTCCATTATTTCAGGTCTTAGTTTCATTAATAATTTATAGTTATAACTAATAATTTATAGTTTTCAGCATACAAGTCTTACATATATCTCGTTAGATTTATTTCTAAGTATTTTATTTTTTTGGTCCTATTGCAAATGGTATTGTTTATTAATTTTCATTTTAATTGTATATTGCTACCATATGGAATTATTGATTCTTATATATTTATTTATATCCTACAATCTTGTTAAGCTCATTTATTAATTCCAGTAGCTTGTCTGCATATTCTTTGAGATTTTCTATGTAGACAATTTTGTCATTTACGAATAAAAACAGTTTTATCTCTCTTTTTTCTACCTATATGCCTGTTAATTTTTTTTTTTTGGTCTTACTGCTCCAGCTGGAACCTCTAATATCTCTAATATAGTAATGAATAAGAATGGTGAACGTGGATATCTTTTCCTTGTTCCTAATCTCAGTCCTGTTTTCACTGCTGTTTCACTTTCTCTTACTGAAACTATCTTGACTTTTGTGACTCCACACTCTCCAGATCCCCTTTGAATCATCCTCCTTTTGTAGGGGTCTTTTCCTGCAGCTACCTTTCAGGGCAGTCATTCCACAAAGTCTTCCCTAACCAGGTGCTCTGTTCTTTCTACCTCCACTCTTGATGTACCCAATGTCATCCATGTCCAGACTCCTAATTCCATATTCAATCCCAGACCTTTTCCAATTGCATGCAACCTACCTGTCCTAGAAACAGGTCAAATTTATATTTTTAATATTTACTCCATCACTCCTACCTTCTCTGTTTGCTACCATGGGCCAGTTTCTCTAGTGTCTGTTTGTTCAACACAAATCTGATCAAGTTGCCCCTTGGCCCCAGTGTACCTTTTAATGTACAATAAAGCTTTCCACGGCTTATTTCAAACTCTTTACTGTGGCTAAGAAGACCCTACAAGATCTGACTTTTAGTAAACTCTCAGGTCTCATCTCCTGACACTTTCCTTCTCCTCCACTATGTTCTAGTCACAGGGACCTCCAGTCTCTTCCTTGAGCCAACCAATCTTGTTCTCACTTTAAACCAAAAGTAGATGTTGACATGACTAGAGCTATTTGGACATTTAGGTCATTCGGTCAAATGTGACCTCCTTAGTAAGATTTTCTCTATTCAGTCTAAGTTGACCACTCTACCGCCTAACATTATCTTTCATGTGGTCCTCTGTTGTTTTATTCCTAACATTATCATCTGAAATGACATTGTTTAATTATTAGTTTCTTTCTTTCTTTCTTTTTTTTTTTTTTTTTTGAGATGGAGTGTCGCTCTGTCACCCAGGCTGGTGTGCAGTGGTGCAATCTCGGCTCACTGCAACCTCCACCTCCCAGGTTCAAGTGATTCTCTTGCCTCAGCCTCCCGAGTAGCTGGGATTACAGGTATCCACCACCATGTCCAGCTAATTTTTGTATTTTTTAGTAGGGAGTTTCACCACGTTGACTAGGCTGGTCTTGAACTCCTGACCTCGGGTGATCCACCCGCCTCGGCCTCCCAGAATGCTGGGATTACTTAATTATTAGTTTCTTATACTCACTTATTTCTCCCTTTAGGAGATAAGATCCTTGAGGACAGGAGGACTGGTCATTTTGAAAGGAGTAACTGTGTCTCTGGTACTTACACCAACGCCTGAGCATAGAGTAGATATTCAGTAAATAATGAATGCTGAGTGAATTAATTAATTTTCTAATTCACCGTCCACCTGGTCACCTAAGCTAGAAACCTGCATATCACATTATTCTGACAGTGTTTGGTCAGTAAAATAGAAACCACTCTAGATATTTTAAGCAGGAAAGAATTTAGTACAGAGAATTGGGAAATTACAGAATCCATTAAAAGCACTAAAGAAGCAAAAGTCAGAGAAGCCACTGCTAGTCTTTTGGAAAACAAATTGCAGGAATTCTGAGGCACCTATAACAAAGATCTCAGCTGTCTACAACAGAGATTCTCAGGAGATTGTGCAGAAGCTCCTGGCAAAACCTCATGTTGCCGTCAGCCAAAACCCATGCACCTACTCGCCACTGCTGCAAAATAATAGGTTTCCTTTTCTTCTGTCCTCCGAATCTCTCATGAGACCTCCACGGGAGGAACCTAACATGAGATCCTGCTGGCTGGTGAGTGAGGAAAATGTTTAATAGTCCAAGGCTCAGGCACCTTCAGTACAGAGGAGAGTACAGAGGGAGGAAAGGTATTGAAACACTGACAGTCCATCCCACGAACTCACCCACCTCTAATACATGAGCAGGTGCCACTGATTAGCCAACATTTCCCTCAAATATCAGACTGTCTCACCTCTACTAATCCCTCCTGCCTTTGCCTCCACTTAGACCCTCACTGTCTTTGGCAACAACTAACTGTTGTGCTTTTCTTCAGCCTTGTTTTCTTAAAATAATCTGCCAGAAATATTCCTCTGACTGTGTTATCACCCAGCTTAGAGTCGTCAGTGCTTTTCATCGCCTGCAAGGTGAGTTCAGGTTCCATAGCTGAGGGAGAAAGGCCTGGCCTTTTGACATCATTGTTCTTCTGAATACTGCACACCGCACATTTGTTGACCTCTTTGATTTTCTTCGACTCACCCACATTGCCTACTAAGCTTCCTGCCCTCTTCCATCTGACTTACTTACTTTTTAAGACATGGTTCAGATGTTACCAGCCCAGGATACCTTGCTTTACCCCCTGTCCCTTCCCTCCCTCTTGCCCCTCTGCAACACCCACACCCAGACTGAGTTGACAGCATCTCTCCTCGGTGCTTCTGTTCTGATGATGGGAGTCAGTCTGTAGGTCTGCCCCTCTGAGAGTGAACGTCTTCCAGAGCTGGATTCTGTTGCCTTCATCTTGCTATCAAGTGCCTGCAATACAAAGCGCACAGCAATGGTTGAATGAATGAATGAATACATGCACACAAAAGTACCAGGTGCATTAGATCCCCCTAATTATTTTTTAAAGACTGGGTGTGAGAAAGAAATCGAGTTGTACGTGAAAGAGGGCCGGTACTTCACATGTGTCCGAGATCATCGCTCTATTTTTTTCCCCAAGAGTGACATATTTTGTTTCTTCCTGCCTAGTTGGATTTGATAGAAAAAGAAGATTGGAATGGAACTGAAAAGGCTTTGAACCACTCAGAAAACTTACAGACATGATTACAGGAAATAAATAGCAGGGCCATGGGTCAGCTGTGCAAGATACTAGCATTGTTATTCCTTTGAATAGGAGCAGTCGGCCACACAAGAGACATGGTTATGAAAGAACCCACCAACATCCAGCCGGATTCTATCTTGTATGAATGAGAGATATTTTTGGTCTGCAGATAAGCTAGAATTTCATACTTGGACATTCTCTTTGACCCATTTGTGTGAGTTGCCTTTCTCAGAGCATTTCTATAATATGGAAGATGTGACCTTTATTGGTTGACCCACCAATATGCTTACAATGAACAGGCCCCGTTCATCCACCAATAACCGTGGAATCTTGCCATCATTCTTCGATACTGGTGACCTCCACCTGTCCTCTCAGGCAGTAAAGAGTTGTGTTTACACCTCACAGACAAGCACTCGTGTGAAACTTTGCTTGGAGCTGTGCTGCTCAGAGGTGCTCCTCCCTCTCTTTCCATTTCTTCCAAAGGGTAAGACTCATGCTAAGAGCCTGAGGCTATCCAACATCGTAAGCACACGGCAGGATGCTTTATGTCTCCACTCTGCTCACTGGTGCCCTCTCTGTTCTGTTCTGAGGCCAGTGTCCCCTGTGTTTATGACTCCATCCCTCTAAGGATCCTTCTTTGAACAGGCCAATCATCTAATGCTGCTACAATTAACTTAGGGTTTCTCGTGCCACCTCACCCAGACCCAAAGCACCCAATATTTCAGTTTGTACAAACTGCCTTTGTTTTATGGTGATGTGGCTTTTAATTTACATTTTAGAGTTTTATGTGCGTGCCCTTTATTGTACACGACTCAGAAGACAATCCCGTGGAAAAACAACCCTTTACAGCACTATAAACAAATTACAAGCACATAAAGCTTGGAGTACGTTGGCCTCTTAAGCTCTCCCCAGGCCTCTTCCCTGGGGAGCACTCAGTGTTCTCTGGTTTGCTCTTGGGAACTCTGACTGCAGAATACATAGATGTTACAAATGCAACAGAAAAGATCTCTCGCAGGCCTCCTACTGGAACGACCCCTGGGGCCAGGGTCATTGTCTTCAGAAATGAGTCCTGGGTGAAATAGCCTGAGGAATCCAAGGGCGGTGTTCTGGATCTGCTTCGGCCCTGGTCCAGTGACTCATCTGGAAATTCTTAGAATCTCGTTCATCTTCTCCTTGCCCTCTTTCTCTGCTCCGAGCCAGTGGCTGAGGTTAAACCAGAGGCTTGTATTCAAGTGATTCTGAGTGTTTGCCATTTGCATTTGTCTTCTGACTTAGTTCCCTTCTGCAGGTTTTAAGCTTCTTTTTCACAATTGGGAGCCTGAGTCCCACCATTACTGGATCTTTCTGAAGACAGACTGCAGGTTATGAGAAAGAGGAATGTTCTCTTCTTCCTTGCAAAGTAATATTGTGCAGTGTTGGGGCCTTGAAGATTCAGTGCCTCAGAAACAGGGTGAGAAAGAGTTGTCCAGTTTATGCCCCGTGGAAGGCAGCACTGCCTGCTGGAAGGACAAATAAACACCATAGAAATAAACACCTCAGACACCATGTGAGATAACTTCTGGTGATTCTGACCCTCTTGGCTGCAATCAGAGATAGGAACTTCCATGGCAAAGTGGTGACGGTGAAATCTTCATTGTTACTGTTTCTACAGCTTGACTGGTTTCCCTAGGACAGAGAGCCCGAGGCAGGCTTACATGCTAATACTTTATGGGAGAAGGCAGGGATGGTGGGCATGCCAGCCCGGAATGCAGGAATGAAAGGAAACTGAAGATGAGGCAGGAAAAGAGGCAAAGCAGATGCAAGGTGCTATGTCACTGAGCTGGCCTTGGTTTCTCAAGATGTTTTGGGTGGTTGTTATGTCACACGAGAGTGAAGCCCTAATGGAATTACTTCACCTTGAGTCTGCTGGCTCACCCCGTCTTCTCTCTGTGGGCCAGTAGCAATTCCTCCTCACCTCCAGGCTCTCCTCTGTGAACCGCCAACACAGACTTTGGGGCAATCAGAGCATCTGTAAGTTGAGGAGAGTAGAGAATTTCCAGGACTCTGATGCTCCTGGCATGACAGTGGCCTGTCCAGGCCCCCAGGGGAGCTGGAGGCAGCCCATGGGGTGAGGAGACGAGACGACAGAGACTGCGGCCCTGGCTTCAAAGCCAGCAGAACAGAGTGCGTCATAGCCAGGCCCACTGCAGCTGGGAAGCTGGGCGGGAAACTAAGGCCTGGGGGTGGGGCCAGCCAGGCCTGGGTGCAGATAGTGTGGGTCCCGCACAGCCTGCTGCGGAGATGCAAGAGACTCTGGTTACACCAAGGTTCTGCACATCGTAAACAACACAAACTTAGAAAAACATCGTCTATGGGAATTAGTGCCAAATGGGAAAGATGATAAAGGCAGCTGTAGAACTCCAGCAGGGACACAGACTTTCAGACTTGAGTAAATGGAAGCCTGCTAGAGACTTTCTCCACATTAAGAGAAGAACAAACAAAAAAACTTCAAATGGAAGAGGTGGCATTTGCCCAAGCAGCCCTACAAAAGAATCCAGAATCTTTTTTGTTCTCAAAGCAATGTGGGTTTTTTTTTTCTATTAAAGAAATTATGCCTTTGGGGACAGGCTGTATAGTCTTTTAGTTTAATGTAAATCATTTTTCTTTTGAGATTCTATTCATATTTGTGATTTTCATACTTTTATGCTGATTAACTACATAGAGATTTATAGGCTTTGCAAAGGAAACATCTCAACCTGTCACAGTTATATTTGTATGAAATGATCTGACTGCAGGAATGTTAACGATTGTATTAGAGGTTCTGTTTCTAAGTCTAAACAAGAATAATCTACCTCAACCTATTCAATTAGAACAAAAGCCACTTCAGCAAAGCAATAAACATATATCTTCTTCCAACCTAGTTGCATCTGATGAACGTTGCATGAGAACGTTACTCATACTTAGCTTTTCATCTGGGAGTTTTGAAATGCTTAAGACAAAAAGTATAAAACACAAGCGTCTGAAAGCTAATAGCTTCCCTGTTTCTAAAATGTGAAAAACACTAGAGGCTAAAATTCAGCAGTTTCAAAAACGTAGTTCAGGTTCGGTTCCCCAGGACAGCTGCAGTGCTTGCCGGGAAGTCCGTGACACTGCAACTTGCAGGCGGTAGTCCGGCCTTTCGTCTGTGTTTTTTCTCCAGCGACAAATAGTTGATAGGATCTGTTTCACGTAAAATTCAAAAATCTATATAAACTGGACAATTTTCTGGAGCACATTTGATATGAGCAAGCTGACTTAGGTTTATGTAATTTTGTTTCTTGTGTGTATAAACATTAGAACTGAACGTGAGGCCTTATGCAAAGGGAGGAGGTATAATGTGGATAGTATAAAGTCTCTTTTTAAAAACCTTGACTCATAATCAAATATCCATAAGTGAAGGGCAGCAAGTAGATGTTAAACCAAGTGCTGTGTGAACAGAAACACCACACAACTCTAGAATTAGAGGCAGCTTAGCTATCTTTGTGAACTGAAGGCCCTGGGGTCAAGAGATCCTGAGTGACTCTCCTTAGGTCACAGAGCCCGTTTTTTCGCAAAAATGCACCTTTCATTAAACTCCAAATACTCACGTGATTTCTTTGTCTCTACATTTTAAGTATTAAAATTCAAAATAACATTTTCCATAAAAAATGTGGATAAGAGGCGTTTGATCCTTGGGTGTTACTGACATGACAGTTACACGGCGTCGTGACAAGCTCTGGTGCCACATGAGCTGTATTTGAATAGAGACTCTGCCACTTTCTATTGGCGTGACCTTGGCAAATTATGGAACTCTCTGAGGCTCAGTATGACATGGGGATAAAATTCATGCCCAATTCATAGGTTCACTGTGAAAAATAAATGAGCCACTTCGTAAAGCACTTAGTGATGTACACATCACAAGCACTTAGCAAATATTGTTTGTTGTTATTTAAATTGCTTTTAATAAACTATTATGAAACACTTTTATGCTGTTTGTCCTTCTAATCACAATTGTCTCTGTCTCTGTGCTACCTGACCTCTTCTATAAACTGGCCTTTTATCTATCTGCTCCGATGAGGGCAATGGCAGAGAAGCTGCTGCTTCGAGCAGAAAGTAATGCAGTGCGGAAGGGTTTGCTGAGGACTGTGTGACAGAGAAAGGTTTTGGTCAGTCTCAGCAGGTCAGCATGGTGCGCACACATTAACTTCCCAACTGCTTTTGTAACATGCGCCATGATTCTGCTTTTTTAAGCAAATGAGATATCGGTTCTTGATCTGAGTCCCAAGTAGACATTTGTAGCTCTTTACCTGAGTCTTTTAACCAGCATCGCACTGGAGATGTGGGTCATTGTTATATTCATGTGGGTTCCCCAGCAATAAGCTGGATTATCATGTCAACAGGCTTGATATTTTCCTTCACATCTGTAATAGATGGTTTATGGAACTTCTTCAGGGAAACAGGCCACGTTGAGCCTTCTCAGACACTCCTTATCTCAGGAAAGTAAGTCTCCCACCTTCAAGGGAGGTTTTTAAAACCATGAGCGTTGGCTCCCGTCCCATGTGTAGGTTGCTAAGAGGAGAGTAACTGGCTTGAGGGTGTTCCTACTGCTTCGTCCCCAGTAGCTGCTGGTGAAAAAAAAAAATCCTTTCAAAATTGGCAAAAACACAAACAACAAAATTTAAACTCTCTCCATGGTGATCACTTTTTTGAACAGTGCTCAAATGAATTGTCACTGGAATTTTTACTTACGCAAGCACATTCTAATGTTCTGTTGACAAATTGTTTTTCCATTGTAATCTAGATTCCTCAGGGGAAATAAGTTTACCTGAATGTGAGATAATATGGTTTCATTCCATCCATTTTCTACTCAACAAGACAATAAAATTTTGAACACCATTAGAATTTAATGTTTCTGTGATTAAGCAACATTTTTAATATTTAATTCTATGCTTTATTTCCTTTTTCTCATAAAATGATTAAAAATTATTTTTGGAGACTGCATTAGTTCATTCTTGCATTGCTATAAAGAAATACCTGAGAATGGGTATTTATCAAGAAAAGAGATTCCACAGCTGTACAGGAAGCCTGGCAGGATCTGCTTCTGGGGAGGCCTCAGGAAGCTTTCACTTATGGCAGAAGGCAAAGGGGCAACAGGTATCTTACAGGCAGGAGCAGGACTTAGGGAGAGATTGCGGGGAGGTGCTGCACACTTTTAAATAACCAGATCTCAAGAGAACTCACTGACTTTCACGAGAACAGCCAGGGGAAGTCCACCTCCCATGATCCAATCACCTCCCACGAGGTCCCACCTCTCACACTGGGGATTAAAATTCAACATGAGATTTGGCAGGCAACACACAAATCTAAACCATATCAGAAATGCTTTTTGGTTATTTTCTAACTTTGCACGTTAGGTGCACTTGATGACATATAAACATCTTTGGGAATATGCTTTGAAAAATAACAGTGTAGGGGCTGGCAAAACATGATTATTTTTTATTATGCATAAATCAAATTAAATGTATACTGATATTCTATAATATTAATTTAAAAATCACTTTTGAGTTTTAAAATTTATAAGGCCCGACCTAGGAATATATTATTTTTAGTGGAAATGTTTCCATTCACTGTTCAGGGACAAGAAGAGCAGGTCTCATTTCATGATCTAGTTGCTCCTCCTCTCTGTGGCTGCTAGAAGGGTATACATGTAGCACTGATTGCATTCTGCCAAAGCTAAGAACAATTTATGTATTGTTTTCTTCTCTACATGAATGTAAACTTTTCAAGAGTAGGTAGGGTATATTTTGCTCTTAAGCACATGATAGAAATGTATACATGCAAACAATACACCATAACATACATGTCTTATCCAGTTAATGTGTCCTAGTGTTCATAGGTTTGGATATGTCCCAGCCCAAATCTCATGTCAAATTGTAATCCTCAATGTGGGAGGTGGATCCTGGTGGAAGGTGATTGGATCATGGGGGTGGTTTCTATGGCTTACCCCATCCTCCCTTGGTGCTGTGGTGGAGATGGTGAGTTCTTGTGAGATCTGGTTATTTCAAAGTGTGTGGCACCTCCCCCCGCCCACCGCTTGCTCCTGCTCCCACCATGTGAGACACCCCACTCCCCCTTTGTCTTCCACCATGAGTGCAGGTTGGTTGCCTGAGGCCTCCCCAGAAGCAGATGCCAGCATCGTGGCTCCTGCACAGCCTATAGAACTACAAGCCAATTAAAATTCTTTATAGCAGCACAAGAATGGACTAATACAAGTGTGTACATTTCATAGTTTGTGTTTACTTATAAAGCATACATTTGAAGGCTGTTTAACCATTATTGTATCACCTGGCTATCTATTAATTGGCATTTCCAGTGTCATAATTTATGTTCATACCGCCCATTGGTTAATTCTAGAACTCTTCATGGAGCATATGCTATGTTCCAGGAACCAAACTCCTGGAGCTGTCAGTCCAATGAGGGAGAGAGACACTATTCATGTGACGCAAAAACATCAAGTGCTTTCCGAATCCAGTATTTGAAACTAATTATTTCTACTATGATTATAATGTTGCATTTTATTACATTTTCATTTTTATATTAACTGAAATAAAGATTACTTGAGAATGAATACGAAACATTCATTGAAAAATAAACATTAAATTTAGTTGAATTAAATGTCCTGTGTAAATCTTTACAAAAACCTATGAATTTGATGCTATAATTCCCATTTTTCATATGGAGAAATATGATGAATCTCATAGTTATGTAATTCAAAAAATTGATAATCCTTTTGTATTTTGTGTATTGTAGTAATCTATTATCCAAAGTATTTCTTTTTCAAACCATTCTATTTAAAAAGTATGTTTAAGGCATATATTAATTACATGGTTTAGTAGCGCTAATTGCTTAACTGGTTTCATTTGAAAGGATTTAATTAGGCAAACTTAAAAGCATAGAAGCCACGGTATTACAAGGTGATAATCCCAGGAGCCATGTACATGATGCCATGTAATTAATTTGAATTAACAGGTTCTGGAACGCTTAAGCTTTGCTGGACTTTTAGAAACAAAGCGGACAGTGACCTCCCATGAAAGGAATGCTGTGGATAAGCTGATCAGTTACTTATCAGCCCTGCCATTGTGGCTGTGCCAGACATGTTCACATTACTTGGACATGATGTGCATGGTAGTTATAGTGAGATGAGGTGGTACAGATAAAATCATGACTTCATTTTCCATGGATAGAACTTAACTTTTCTTCTTTGGAATTAGCCATTTTGAGACCACATACGAAGAAAATGTGATAACAAAACATGTTCCAACTATGTACAGTAGTGCTTTTAATACTCTGTAACAGCTAGATAGGAAAGATCTTAGAAGTATTGAACTTGCTTTAGGTTTCTGCCATCACTAGAAGAAATGAATTTTATCAAGGAAGTAAAGATAAGTTTCAAAAACTATTAGACCTCAGCATTACACCTGAATTCAGACTAATCATGAATGATAGTTTTATTTTGTTCAGAAACAGTTTTTAACTTACGTTGTGAAAATAGATTACTCTTCTCTCAAAGTTTTTTATGGGGAAGATACATATACATTTTTTTTTCCAAAGGAGAACTTTGAGCAAATTGAGTTATTACAAGAAAGGTTTCATAGACTGCTGGTAACCAAACATGCTTTTAAATAAATCTTCAGAAAAAAAGTTACAACTGGACAAATCCTAGACCAATTTTAAGCTTGGGATGAGGGTAACTTTAAGATATAAGAAACTGAAATTAAGAAAAGGGGTAATTCTATTTCATCAGCTATCCTTGGATTGTGCTTTAATCTACAATAAACAGAACAAACTGTGACCAAACCACGTCCGTGATGGCCAGATTCTCCCATACTCTCATTTGACACAAATCAGAATCATTGACTTCTAGGTCAAAATGTGAAGTTTATTTTTAACCAGCCCAGATAGATAAAAGTAAAGTATGTAAATATAATTTTATTGTAGTTGGTCAGGGTACATTTTTTATTTAAGGCTATTTAATACTCTAAGGCTTTTAAGCAAAGGTAGAATCTTAAAATTTAAGAAAATAATAATCTTTTTTTATAGATATAAAACAGTATCAGATAGGGTTTTTATAAAGTTAGATTATTTTAAATCTTAACTAGTACCTAGAAAAGATTCCAGACAAGGGAATGTCTACATATAACATGACTCAGCTTAATTTAGGGAAACCCATCTGTCAGGGCATAATTGTAAAGACTGAAAGCTGCTGCCTTACCAAGTGTTACTATTCAAAGAACTAAATATTCATAAGTTTCAAATATGTTGAAACTGCTTCTCTTCAATAAAGGGATTGATCATATTAAAACCAGAGAACACAGAACTTGTAATGCTATTTAACATTTATTGAACAGTTAGTATGTGCTAGACACTATGCTAAGCCCTTTGAAGGAGTTATTTCATTTAATCTTTCATTGTTTTAGTAAGGTGCTACTATTAGTTCCAATTTAGAGATGAGAGCATTGAGGTCTTGCTGACCTTACAGTTTTGCCTCAGTTCTGTCCTATTTAGAAAAACAGGAAATGCGTTTTTTAAAGCACTGGTAACATCTCAGAGTGCGGTGGAAAGAACAGAAGTTCAGGAGTCAAGAGAGCTGTGCTTGAGTCTCCACTGTAAACCCCCTGAGGGTAGGCACTCCGTGTTGGTTACCACTCCATGGCCAACACCCGTCCACATAATAAAAACTTCGTAAGGCTTCATGGAATGCTAGACTCACTGAGGGAGTGAAGGTGCTGACAGCTCGGTGTCTGACCTGGCCAGGTGCTTTAACCCCTCGGGGCCCTATACATTTGGTATTCCTTTCCCATTCTAACATCTTCCTTGTTTCTAAAAATGATTGGAGGTATCATAACAAAAGACTCAGCTGCACAACACCTTTAAAATAAAGATAAAAGGTCAAGAGTGATGCACTTTAAGAAGAGAGAAAACTATTTCCGAAGTCAAAGCTAAGAATAGCTGCTTCGTCTGGACATGGAATTTAGCCTGAAAGTTGCTGCAGCAACAGAGCCTCTGTGGATTGAAACCATCCCACCTACCCGCTCTTCTTCTGCCGCATTTGGCCAGAGCAATCTGCTCCTGTAGGAGTCCTGGAGGAAAGAAGAGAAGAGCCCAAAATATCAGTCTTTCTGTATAATTATTTTTAATGACTAAATCATCCCGGTTCTAGATGGCCATGTTGGGTCCATTTTAGAGTTTATGATCGCAAGTCCAAATGGCAGGAAAACCTTGGGAAGACAAAAGGCTACCTTCTCTAGTGAAATCTGAAACACCGTGTTGAATGGAGGAATTAGAATAGCCCCCAATTAAGGAAGAGTTCTAAAGAGCAGGTCTAAAAAATTCTAAGAGAACCAAGTCACAGCAAACCCTCAGTATCCACCTAGCAGCACAAATTAGCTCTGGCCCTCTCTAGCAGAATGGTTACTGGAAACAGCAGAGGCCGTGAGAAAAATGGTAGAGAAATGTTGAACCACCCTCACACAACCACAGCTTAAGGTGATCACTAGCTGCCTGCAGGAGATTGTTTGTTTTGGGTTCAGACAGAGCAATTTGATAAGAAAAGAGTCTCAGCCAAATGGTGAGAAAGGTAAATAGTTAACCATGTTACTTCAACAAACAGCACCAATCCAAGATATTTGAGTTATACATTGAAAAAAGAAGCATTGGAACCAGCAAGTCTCTATCCTCAGAAAATTTTCTTGATCCTTTGACCATGAGCTTTTACTTTCCCCGAAGAAACTACTCCCTTTCTTAATTTGGACCTGGTTGCACTTCAGAGATCAAAAGGAGGCCTCTTCCAACACACTGAAGATACACTCCTATTTCTTCAGCATTTATGACGATGTTTGTTCAGCTGCTTCCTTCCATAACCATTTTCTGTTTGCAGACTCAAAATCAGATAGTGGGTGATTCAAAAAGCTATGTAGCAAAGATGTGCTGACCCACTCACAGCACTCCTGTGTGTGCTGGGTTTCAGACCTCTATATGGTCATCCTGCAAATCCATTCATTGGAAAAATTCCAGTAGCTTAGTGGCCCATTTGCCAAACTATGATCTGAGAGCATCTGGAGGTCCAACCAGAATGCGCATTTTCTCACTATTTTCCTAAGCACCATTCAATGTGCTGCGTCTAGGTTAATATTAGTAATCAGGGAAATCAAGGAAAAAAATATGGAGAAGTCACCATTTGACTTGGAAAATTCACCAGTACAAATGTAAAATCAAATGACATGCAATTACAACTGTGCCTCTTAACATTATATCATACCTGGGGACTGGAAGTCTTGGGGAAATTGTAGTGGAAATGTAAATTTTTAATTTAATTAATAGAGAATGCAGGAGTGTTAGCTATCCTTCCCACATCCTTCTTTTTCCTAGTTCAGTAAAGTCATTTCACCTGAAGATTTAAATATGAAAAATCCAATTATTTATTTTGAGCAATGCATTTTTGGTAACACTAAAGAAGCTGCGTAGAGAAATTAGCAGCCTCAGGTTGTATACAGCAGATGGCTGTAATTAATAATTAATGAAAAAAATATATTGTGACATGAAATAATTTTTCATGGATGTTTTAGCTTGATGTATAAGTACAGAGTAGGTGTTCACATTTAATAAGTAATGTGCCAGAAAGAGCAAAACTTAAAACTCATTCCTCTACCTTCTGGAAAGACAAATGCTCACTCTGCCTCATTTAATCCTTCAAAGCCATCCCTTGGTTTGTGTGTCTGTGTGTCTGTGTGTCTAGTGGGAGCAGGGATGGGGATGGGAATAGCATTGATTTTCTCTCTTTCTTTTCTAAATTTCTGTTGTTCCGTCCAATATTTCTATGCATTTTGTGTGTATGAGATCACATTAATGGTACTGTAAAACAAAATCCTGAAACAAGTTAGTATACACCAAGATCTCAATAGCTGGAATCTGCATTTCACACAGATCTCATAGATACTGTGCTACTGTTCAAAAAAGCCAGCTGCATTAGTACAAGGATAGAGAAGATAAAGCTTAGAAACAGAGCTTGATTTGCCAACCACGTCACACCGTTTACCCACAGAGCTGAGAGTCCAGTATTTTCATATTAGACCACATGTACAGAGAGGGCCATCAGCAAGAGTATGATGATCGCCCCATCCAGTTTTACATGGATTCAAAAAAACTTGGAGCAATCTTTGCAGTTTAAGAGGAAAAGAAGATATTCCAAGGATTGAGGCCAGGTTTTGGTTTTGAAAAAGAACAAGTTTTGGAAACTGAGCACATTTCAAAAAAAGCGCAGTTCCAAAATATGTATGTGTCACATACGGAGGATGGATTAAACCTAATCTGTGTTGTCCCATAGCAAGCAATGGGACCAATGGTAAAAGCTGTGAGAAGACAGATTCCAGCCACACTTGGAGAAGTCTCTGGCAAAAGAACAGGCTGCTAGAAACCGTAGTTACCGCCATCACGGGGGGGGGCCCATCTTGTAGGGTGTCTGAGAGTGACTTGAATCGCCTGAACTGCAAAGCCCTTTTCCACCCTGGGAGTCTATCATTCAATAAGAGAAACGGCAGTAGAGGGGCAGTTAATGCGGGGAGGAGAGATGTTTGAAATGGATTTGATGTACAGTGTCTGCACTCAGGCCGTGTAGGATCTGGGGTTGCCGTGATGCGTGGACGGGCCTTGCTGTCCCTGAGGTTAAGCTCTAATATTTTTAATTTTGTGCTACCTGTCAGGGAAACTCTTGTCTTTTCTTTCTTTGTTGTGTTACAGAAGAGAAATGAAATGACCAGGAGCCTTCAAGGATTACTTGAAGGCCATTTCAAGCCCCTGATGATGATGATGATGATTTTTTTTATTGCATTTTAGGTTTTGGGGTACATGTGAGGAACATGCAAAATTGTTGCATAGGTATACACGTGACAGTGTGATTTGCTGCCTTCCTCCCCTTTACCTATATCTGGCATTTCTCCCCATGCTATCTCTCCCCAACTCCCCATCCCCTGCTGTCCCTCCCCTATTTCCCCCTGACAGACCCCAGTGTGTGATGCTCCCGTCCCTGTGTCCATGTGTTCTCATTGTTCAACACTCACCTATGAGTGAGAACATGCGGTGTTTGATTTTCTGTTCTTTTGTCAGTTTGCTGAGAATGATGATTTCAGGTTCATCCATGTCCCTACAAAGGACACGAACTCATCGCTTTTGATGGCTGCATAATATTCCATGGTGTATATGTGCCACATTTTCCCTGGCCAGTCTATCATCAATGGGCATTTGGGTTGGTTCCAGGTCTTTGCTATTGTAAACCGTGCTGCAATGAACATTCGTGTGCATGTGTCCTTATAGCAGAACGATTTATAATCCTTTGGATATATACCCAGTGATGGGATTGCTGGGTCAAATGGAATTTCTATTTCTAGGTCCTTGAGGAATCACCACACTGTCTTCCACAATGGTTGAACTAATTTACACTCCCACCAACAGTGTAAGAGTGTTCCTATGTCTCCACATCCTCTCCAGCATCTGTTGTCTCCAGATTTTTTAATGATCGCCATTCTAACTGGCGTGAGATGGTATCTCAATGTAGTTTTGATTTGCATTTCTCTAATGACCAGTGATGATGAGCATTTTTTCACATTTGTTGGCCTCATGTACATCTTCTTTTGTAAAGTGTCTGTTCATATCCTTTGCCCACTTTTGAATGGCCTTGTTTGTTTTTTTTCTTGTAAATCTGTTTTCGTTCTTTGTAAATTCTGGATATCAGCCCTTTGTCAGATAGGTAGACTGCAAAAATTTTTTCCCATTCTGTTGGTTGCCGACTCACTCTAATGACTGTTTCTTTTGCTGTGCAGAAGCTCTGGAGTTTGATTAGGTCCCATTTGTCTATTCTGGCTTTGGTTGCCAATGCTTTTGGTGTTTTGGTCATGAAGTCCTTGCCTACGCCTATGTCCTGAATGGTTTTGCCTAGATTTTCTTCTAGGGTTTTTATGGTGTTAGGTCTTATGTTTAAGTCTTTAATCCATCTGGAGTTAATTTTAGTGTAAGGTGTCAGAAAGGGGTCCAGTTTCTGCTTTCTGCACATGGCTAACTGGTTTTCCCAACACCATTTATTAAACAGGGAATCCTTTCCCCATTGCTTGTTTTTGTCAAGTCTGTCAAAGATCGGATGGTTGTAGATATGCTGTGTTGCCTCCAAGGCCTCTGTTCTGTTCCATTGGTCTATATCTCTGTTTTGGTACCAGTACCATGCTGATTTTAGTGAATGCTACAATCCCTCATCTCTCCCCTTCAGAACCAAGGTGTTTACTCATCCAGCCCCCCAGAGTGTGCATTGCTGAGGGCTCACAAGTGAGTCTGTCTCCAAGAATGGTTTCCCCCACTACTGCCTCTCTCCATGTGGGCAGCCTGCAGGCAGTGGGTTGATGCAGGGCTCCCAAACTCCAGACTCCTTGTCTTCCTTTGGAACAACTAGAAGGTGTTATCCCAGCACCTGTGGGCTCTGTTGAAGCTCTATCAGAGTTCACCTTCTCCCTTTGTCCACTTTTTCCTCTCCTGCTCCCTTACAGATATGATAACTAAGGACACATTCCCAAAACCCCTTTGGTAAATCCCCTCCTTACCATGTTTCTAGAGAACCAACCTAATGCAGAGGATGATGATGTAGTCGGGGCGGGTACAGTGGTAGCAGTGGAGAAGGAAAACCACTGCATTTGGTTAGCATTGTTCTTTAGACTAGCAAGTAAGAGGATTCATTGGATCTGCATAATAGCTCATGACTGGGCAGGCCTAAATCACTCTCCGTCTGCCACTGCATTTCATTAGCATTGTCCTTTAGACTAGCAGGGAAAAAGATGCATTTGACCCTCACAATAGCCAGCGATTGGGCAGAGGCCTAAATCACTCTCAGTCTACAAATCAAAGAATCGAGGGACATAAAGTCAGGAATTTGCTCATGGTCACATAATTAGGGATCAATTTTATGGTAAATTCTGTCTTCTGATTCCCATTTTACTGTCATGTCACCTGAGTACAGTTCCCTACACATCACAGAAGTCAGAAAATAACATTAGTTGAATATATTAGTGTGATTTCATTGGCCCCTTATCCTTCCATTTTTTCCTACTAATCCAACAGATCAGGACAAAAAAGAAAACTAGTGTATATTGATGGTCCTGATTTTGCAAGGTAATCATCGTTTCAGATATTCTGAAGTATGTCTTTCAGTACATTTGCATATCCTCACTAGCTCACAGGACCAACTTGTTCTGTTTAGAGACTAGGATGACTTGTTTATGAATAAGGCACAAGGCAAAGAAAAAAGAAAAGATGTATAAGAAAACTCTAGAAAGATTTCCATGCCATGCTGATAGGCTCTGGATCTGTGTTGATCGTAGACCGGGATAACTTGAATAACAGGTAGTACCTCAGCTAGGTGAGGGTGCCTGAGGGACCACTGAGTGGAAACGTTTCCACCAAGTCCTCAATTAAAAAAAGAAAACTGTAGAGAAAATCCCCCTTCTTCTGCAGAGCATGTGAGCTCTGAGGGTTGTTGGTTATGATATAAATGCACTGATGTAGCAAAATAATTTTAAAATGTTTTGTCTGAGTCCACATTTGATGCGGCGTCGCTGATTAAAATGCGGCTGACGACATGATGCCTCTCCACTCAGATTTTGCCTGAATGGAGTTCTTCTTTGGCTGGTAAGCCATGCACTTTAAATGCTTTCAGGCCAGCTTGTTTAACCGCAGAAAGACTCCCTGGGGTGACGTGGGATGTTTCACTTTGTCGGAGGTTCAGGTGAAGACATTCTATAGCCACTGAGAGAGGAAATCTTGAGCAAGCTAGGTCCTTGCAACTGAGAAAATCAAAACCAACTCTTCTTTCCTTCACTGTGGACTTAGACCCAATGTAAAGAGCAGCTGGAAACAAATGGTTTCATGAACCTCAGGAGCAACTCTGTAGTTAGATTTTCAAGTGGTGCTGTTGTTAATAAAGTAATCTAGCCTCTAGACTGTGATAATGTTTTCTCCCCTCCCTCAGAGCAATGAAAAATATAATCCCTTTATTCTGATACAGGGGAACGATAACAAAAATGATCAAAATTATTTATCCCAGATCAATGGCCAAAAGAAAAATAACAAAAACACTGGGAATGTCATCATTTCTTTCTGATCGACTTTCAGGAATCTGATCCAAATAAAACAGGAGTTTCTACATTTATAGACAATTCATTAAAACAGTGCTGAAGTGAGAAATTTTGTATAGTAGAAAAATCAGGTGATTCTTTAACCTTGAAAGTCACATGTTTTTAAGCCTACTTTCTCATCTGTCAAATGAAAATAATTCCTACTTGGCAGGTTTTCTATAAGGAACAGATTTAATATTTCTAAAATTTGTAGCTGGTGCCTGGCACGTAGTAATCTGCTAAATAAATTACAGTGACTGTTATTACACTGTGTTTTGAATATTATAAATGATACTCAGTACAGTAAAAAACAGAACAAAATGAACAAATAAATAAAGATGTTCTCCATGTGCCTAATAATTCTCTGAGATTTTTAGGCTTTTGAAAGCTGCAATAACTGCTTTAGCTTGCTGTTGGTCTGAAGCTGCCCCAAGGGCCTGACCTATACCCAGCTGAGGGTGCAGAATCTTGGAGAGGCTGAATGAAGAAGTGATGCCTATATTTGGAGATGCAATGAAATCCCATGTGCTCCTCTCAGAAACTGATGGTTGAAGAGAACCTGGAGGCCCCCGATCAATCCCAGAAACCACGTGTAGGGATCAGTCCTCCTGCCACTCATGTGGGGCCAGGATGCACCTTGGCATGAGGGTGTGTGTTGGGAGATATTACTCTGGAAGATTCTTCTAAAAAGAGCAATCAGGCCGGGTGCGGTGGCTCACACCTATAATCCCAGCACTTTGGGAGGCTGAGGCGGATGGATCGCCTGAGGTCAGGAGTTCAAGACCAGCCTGGCCAACATGGAGAAACCCCATCTCTACTAAAAATACAAAAATTAGCTGGGTGTGGTGGCGGGTGCCTGTAATCCCAGCTACTTGAAAGGTTGAGGCAGGGGAATCTCTTGAACCTGGGAGAAGGAGGTTGCCATGAGCCGGGATGGTGCCATTGCACTCCAGCCTGGGCAACAAGAGCAAAACTCCATCTCAATAAAAAGAAATAAAAAGAAAAAGAGCAATCAGTCTAGAGGAGATTTGGTAGGATCTTTTCAACATATCACACCTATCAACAATTGTTGATCAAAGTTGTTGATTCAACTTTCTCATGGTAGTTTCAGTCTAAATCGAGCTGAGGAGTCTTTCTGTCAGTTCAGTACAAAGAAAAAAGCATCCAGAGACGTAGTTTAATTGATCTTTTCCACCAGCATCTTGGGAGTTCCTCCATGTATGAATCAAGTTCAGCTGAGTTGTCTCTGCATTAGTTTTTCGGACCCAACTGCATAGGGAACAACAGCTTTATTCTCAAAAAGGATAAGAGCTGTAACACCGTAACTATTATGGGTCGAATTGTGTCCCATCAAAAGATACTTTGAAATCGCTGTAGATGTAACAAGGTAAGATGAGGTCACAGAGCTTAAGGTGGGCCCTCATTCAGTGACCCCGTCCTTATAAGCAAAGAGAAATCTGGACACAGACACACACGGGGAAGACGTGTGTGCAGATGGAGGCAGAGATGGGGGTGATGCTGCCACAAGCCAGGAAACACCAACATTGCTGGCAGCAGCCAGGAGCTCTAGGAGCCTTCGGAGAGGGCATGGCGCTCCCCACACCTCAGCTGCTGATGTCTGGCCTCCCGTACCGTGAGAAAAACGTCTGCTGTTTTACACCACCCGGTTTGGGGTACTTTGCTATGGCAGCCCCAGGGAGCAAATGCAGTAATCATAGCCCTTTTGATACTGAAAATGAGGACCCTAAGAGTTAAGTAGGTTGCCCAAGATGACCTAACTAGTAAGAGGTGTTCCTACCCTGTGATGCTACTAAGAGAAGCTACTGAAGCTTCTCTTAGTACCGAAGCTTCTCTTAGTACCTAAGCTTCTCTTAGTACCGAAGCTTCTCTTAGTACCTAGCTTCTCTTAGTACCTAAGCTTCTCTTAGTACCTAGCTTCTCTTAGTACCTAAGCTTCTCTTAGTACCTAGCTTCTCTTAGTATCTAAGCTTCTCTTAGTACCGAAGCTTCTCTTAGTACCTAGCTTCTCTTAGTACCTAAGCTTCTCTTAGTACCTAGCTTCTCTTAGTACCTAAGCTTCTCTTAGCACCTAGCTTCTCTTAGCACCTAAGCTTCTCTTAGCACCTAAGCTTCTCTTAGCACCTAGCTTCTCTTAGCACCTAAGCTTCTCTTAGTACCTAGCTTCTCTTAGCAGCTTCACAAATTTCTGAGCTCCAGTCAGCTGACTTCTCTGCTTGGCCTTTATATCAAACCACAGACAAACCAGCCTGACTCGTTCATTTAAAATGTTCTATTTCATGCATGCATGACCTTGAAAAGGACCAAGTAAAAATTACACATGACGCCAACTGTATTCCGTTCTGCTTTCCTCTCTAGAGTTTGTGACTGAGAACACTTTTTTCCTGACTCACGGAAATTGAGACGTTTCCTAAAACAAGTCTGCATCTTCTCACTGAATTTTTTTTGATATTCATCAGTGCTTCCTCCGCAGATCCTATCAGGAAAACTCAAATCTTTCTTTGACTTTTCATAAAGTCAGTTTACTATTGCTACTTTTAATAGCTGTTTTCTTACAGAAAATATGTCAATTCCTTGAAGAATACACAATTAAACAAAAGGAAATTTATATGTAACTCAATCACTCATTATGAAACATTGTCATTGTTGGGTGTACCTCCTTACTGTTTTTTTCTATGACAGTAGAAAAGTTTTGCTGACATAAATTGAATGGTGCCACCGTACATTTTTATGGGTTTATTATTGGTGGTATTGATTTAAAATACAATGTGAACATTGTAAGCCAAAAAGCGTCTGAAATAGGTCTCAATCAATTTAGAAGTTTATTTTGCCAAGGTTAAGGACATGCCTGGGAGACATGGCTTCTACAAAGTTGGTTTTGCGGGCTTCAGTATTTAAAGGGGAAAAGCAAGCCGGAGGGGGAAAGAAGGAAGGTTTGGTGACATCACTGAATCCACTTGTTGCAAGAGGAAAGGAGCAGGCAGGGGAAGGGTCAACACATGTTCCTCTAATACTCCGTCAATCAGCCCCGTACATAAGGTAAGGTGAACGCAGAGTAGCTACCTGTGGAGATATTGAACCTTCCATCTGTAGCTGTCTGCTTAGGAACAGTAGGAAAGGCAGCTTCCTGCCTGACTCAGTTTTCGGCTTAATTTTTCCTTTGCCATCGTGAATTGGGATCTCAAGTTCTTATTGTCTTTTCCTTTCTTTAATGCCATAAATTGGAAAATTCTAGGTTAAAACATAAAATCTTTATACTCCCATCATTCTCAGAACTTTCAGAATGCGGAGACACACTCTGAAACTCGGGCAGGAGCATGGTTTGCAGGATTTCCCTTGCTTTGCCTGTGGTTCCCTTGTAGAATAGCCTGTCCTGGAACGGACTGTGGAAAATATCCTTCTACACCATTACGTTTCAACACTGAGCGTCTCCCATGCTGTGGATGTGCGCGATCTGTTTAGTCAGTCCCTGATCATAGAAGTCAAGTTGTTATCATTAATGCACTTCATGCATATTTTGCAAAGTTCCTATCCTATTTCTTTTGTAATATCCCAGGAGCAATGTCTCTGCGGTCGTGTCATGGCAGTCGTGTCAACCTTGTCATATGCGTGTCTGTGAAAAGTCAGTGAATACAAAAAAATACCAAAAATACTGAAAACAGAAGCAGGGCACTCACTTCAGAAGTGCTGTGTGCCATCTCTCCATATGCCCTGGGCAGCGTTTCCTCATCTTTGGAGGTCTCAGGATCTTTTAGTTACCAACAAGGAATACAGAGCTCCAGCCTTGATGGAACAGCACATGGCTCAGGCTTCCATTTCCTCCACTTTTCCTGGTGACCCTGATGCACGCCAACTGGGGAAACATGAGGATGATTATCAAACCCTAAATAGCAATGTCACTGAGAAGCACTGAACACTGAAGGTGAAGGATTTAGAGAATATTGTAACCAACTAATTTCACTTCTTTCTTTTTTCTATACACAGAGTGATAGAGGATGAAATTTAATCTCAATACATTTGAAAGATCTCTTCCAACAAATAATGACTTAAAAAATCACGTTATGTTACAGTTTCATTGGCAACTGTATTTTTTCTTTTTAGTGGAACATAAAATAGCGATACATCTTATCATTTATGGGTTCTTCATTTTGTTGATACCTCCTTGGGCAACTAATATGACTATCTTGCCCAGGAGAACATGTTTGACAAATGTTTGGTAATAATGAGGAGTAATAAAAGTGAGCAAAACATCAAACCCTGTGAATTACTCCATTAAAGTAGATTTCCCAGGAAAATGGGTCCTAGAGCTATTTTTCCAAAATGTAAGAATGATCACACCTGTGCTCTTTTTAAAACTCTATGGTGGGGCTGAGTGCAGTGGCTCATGCCTGTAATCCCAGAACTTTGGGAGGCCGAAGTGGGCAGATCACCTGAGGTCAGGCGTTCAAGACCAGCCTGGCCAACATGGTGAAACCCCATCTCTACTAAAAATGCAAAAATTAGCTAGGTGTGGTGGTAGGCACCTGTAATCCCAGCTACTCAGGAGGCTGAGGTTGGAGAATCCCTTGAACCCAGGAGGTGGAGGTTGCAATGAGCTGAGATCAAGCCACTGTACTCCAGCCTAGGAGAGAGATTGAGACTCCATCTCAAAGAAAGAAACAAACAAAAAAAAACCCCAACTCTATGCTGGCTTGCCATTTTCCGGAAGATAAGGTCCAACGTTCTTATCAGGAGGAACAAGGTGTTTGACAAACAGTGACCTGTCTACCCTGTCCACCTCCCTCCTCTGCTTCCTGCCATAGCCCAGGCCTCGGTGACATGCCACCTCTCACCCTCCCTGGCACTGCCTTTGCTTCCTGTCTCTGTGTGGTCACAGCTGCCACTTCCTCCACCTGGAAGTCCTGTCCCTGGCTTCGCAGACAGGCGAACTCCTCTTCAGCCACTTGGCTCAGCTCACGTGTGGCCCCTTGGTGGACTGCGGGGACTGTGCATTTGCTCTCTCTGCTGCCCTTGCTCCCTGGGCATTGGAATGTCACTATTTGTTCCCTCACGTTTCACCCACTCAGAAGGTGGCCAGTACTTTAATAATCTGACCCTTGTTGTGGGTCTTCTTGGGTTAGTTCAGGTTAAAGACCTGTTTTTCGGATTGAATAGAGGGATGGCCTTCAGGAACAGATAGAATTCATTCACCTGGGACTCGCTTGGCCCACTCATTCACTCATTTGTTCATTCGCCACTTCCGTATCCACAGGCCAGGTACGATGCCTAGCCCTGGAAACGGAGTGAAGACAAGACAGAAACAATCCCTGCTGTCCTGCCGTTCATAATCTCACAGGACAGACAGAGACTGAGGAAATAAAAGCACAAGCAAACATAACCGTGCAATGCGTGATGTCCCAGGACTGCCAGGACTCTGCTACAGAAGTCTTAAAGAGCAAGGTGGCTCTTTTCGTTTTTTTTGAGACAGAGTCTCACTCTATTGCCCAGGTTGGAGTGCAGTGGTGCAGTCTCAGCTCACTGTAACCTCTGCCCAACGGGTTCAAGCGATTCTCCTGCCTCAGCCTCCCAAGTAGCTGGGATTACAGGCACCTGTAGTACAGATGGGGTTTCATCATCTTGGCCAGGTTGGTCTTTAACTCCTGACCTTGTGATTCCGCCTCGGCATCCCAAAGTGTTGGGATTACAGGTGTGAGCCACCGTGCCCGGGGCCCTCCATGTTGCTTGGGAGGCTGTCTGCAAGGCCTCCTATGGTGCCTCCCTGCAGGCAAGGTGTCTGTGCATGCTGCTCCCTAGCCTCTGTCCCTGTCCCTCTGTGGTCTCAGCTCCCTACTCCTTCCCTAGCTGCAGGACTTGGGCACACCATGTGCCTCCTCTGAAGGCCGGCCCTGCCCTGGCAGCCTCTTGGCATCTGGTCCAAAAAGTCCCCACTATATTTTATGAAAGGGTTAATGAGGGAAAGATCTGGGGCTACCGAGACAAAAGGAAACTGGTGCCAATTTATATTAAAGGGTGGGGAGGACATCAGCCAGGAAGGAAGGCAGGAGGCAGAAGTGAAAAGGCCTCCAGCTGACCGTTCACACAGCCCTGCGCGGTCCAGGTGAAGTTCCAGGCAGCCTGTGATAAGTTCCCACTCATGACATTAGTGCCTGTTTCTCCTCTGCCAGAGCCCACTGGCCCTCGCCGTCTGGACCACTGTCTTGATGCGCACGTGCATTTGTGTTGCTTTTTGTCGCTCTGGTCTATGTCCATCTGATGTTTCTTACTGTATTAGAAGGTCCCAGAGGTCTGTGCCCACCCAGAGCTGAACCATAAATCAAAGATACAAAATTCAGATCGCGCCATTGCACTCCAGCCTGGGTAACAAGAGCTAAACTCCGTCTCAAAAAAAAAAAAAAAAAAAAAAAAAAAATTCAAAACAAAACCTAATGCCATTTTATACTAATTCATTTAACTGCCATGACAGCCTCAGAATTAGATAATCTTATCATCCTCTCTTATTCATGAGGAAACTGAAGCACACAGAGGTTAAGTAATTTGCATATCACACAGCTAACAAATTGCAAAATATTTGAATCCACACCATTTATTTGTTCCATAAGTGAACAAACAAGTATACTTTGAGATATTGACATGAAACCAGTATAAGGAGAGATGGCAATGCTTTGAGTCTGTGCTGAGAACATAAGCACAGTGTCTGGGTAGACAAGGACAGCCCCATGTAGTAATCAAGGAAGGGTGCTTCCTCAGCCCACCGAGTCAGCCTGGGGGATCCCTACACTGAGAGGTGACCAGCCAGGACTAGAGGCTCACTGACAATGTCAAGAAATGAGATAGTACTTTCTTTATACCCAGACTGACATGAGCTGGTAGAGGCAGCTTATTGTCCATCCACTGCCTTTTCTCAATTTATTTCTCGATAGTAGAACACTGATTTACCTGGGACCACTCGGAGCCCAGCCGAAAGACCGCATTTTTGAGACTGACTTGTCACTCAGGATGCAATGAGGTATCAGCAGAAGTGCTGGGTGGGAGTTGGGGGAAAGCTCTTCCAAAGAGGCCAACTCAGGTGGAAAATGTGCCCCTTGGCTCTCCCTCTCCTCTTCTTGCCTGGAACACGGACGTGATGGTTGGAGCACAAGTAGCCATTCTGGACCATGAGATTCTTGAGGATAGAAACCAGTTTCAAAAGATGGCAGAACAGAGAGTAGGAGCTGGAGTCCTAATAATCATAAGGCCAATTTTCTACTAACCTTGAACTGCTTATGTCTCACTTCCTCAAGTGAGAGAACAACATACCTCTGTCTTGTTTAAGCACTGTTATTTGAGCTTTCTCTTCTATGCAGCCAATCCTAATCCTGTCATAACACTTTCTCACGTGTTATCAAAACTTGAAACGCAACTTGAGTTTTGCTTCCAATTGTTGAGTTTAAAACTTTGGGCCAGGCACGGTGGCTCACGCCTGTAATCCCAGCACTTTGGGAGGCTGAGGCAGGCAGATCACCTGAGGTCGGGAGTTCAAGACCAGCCTGACCAACATGGAGAAACCCCATCTCTACTAAAAACAAAAACAAAAAAAAACTAACCAGGTGTGGTGGCAGACACCTGTAATCCCAGCTAATCAGGAGGCTGAAGCAGGAGAATCGCTTGAACCCGGGAGGCAGAGGTTGTGGTGAGCAGATATTGCACCATTGCACTCCAGCCTGGGCAACAAGAACGAACCACCATCTCAAAAAAAAAAAAAAAAAAAAAACCTTTTCATAGATCTTATTTGAAAGGACACATTCCAAGCCATCTCACATCTCTTAAACATGGTTCCCGTTATTCTCTTGGCATATGGACTCTTTGCTATGTCTTTCCTTCATTAAGTTCTCCATGTCCTTCAAGATGCAGCTCAGGTGTCAGCTCTTAGAAGAATTTTTTCAATCCACCTTCATGCCTCAGGAAACTCGGTTGTGAAATGATTTTTCATGCTACCTTAAACCTCACAAGGAATGTTTCTAAAGTTAATCATCTTCCTTTGATGTAGGAAATATCCAGAAGAACGTTCTCATTTCAAAGCAATGATCCAGCAATTAGGATGCCAGAGTCTGACTTCTAAAAACATAGGCATTGAATTCTGATCTGGGTAGCCTTAGTGATAGGATTACCATTCTGGGTTATAGCTCCCATCGACATTCTGTAAGCATGTGTAGTTTAGTTTTCGTAGCTGTGCATGCTCTCACTGGTAGGCCTTTAACGGAGCATCTACTATTTCCAGTGTGCATTGGGGATTTTTGTTTTTCAAAAATATTTTCCACTTGGTATTGGACCATTGGATTCTAAAATGTGTGCCTGATTGTATTAATACATCACTCAGGCCCGTCTTATTATCTTGATCAATGAATCTTACCGATCATGTGTTTCAGAAACTCTTCTAGAGGACACAAGATGACCCTCTAATTTTCTCTTCTCTGAGATTCACACATTTGGCTACTGGGGGCTTTAACATGAGCCTCTTCAGAGTTTACAGAAGCTGGCCAGTTTCACCCAGTGCTTCATAATTTGTTTCAGTGGCTCAGGTGAAACCAGAAGCATTTGTTTTAAAATCCTTCTTGCCAGGCTTTGTTTGCTGAGCCTGGTGTGTTTTGTTACTAATTCAATAATGCCGTGACGGCAGAGCCTGGTGCTTTTTCTGTACCGGGTATAGTGGCACATTGCCCGGAAGTACCTGGGGGCCGCTGCTGCCACAGGGCACAATGCTAAGTGGGAGAGGTCATGAGAGATACACTCCGTTAATGTGGTCAGAGGGCCGCTCCAAGAACAAAGCATGGCCCCTCACAGGAGCGTGAAGCCGCCAGCCCTCTCTTTCCAGGTCGCTTTTTAAGCTTATCATTATGAAGCATAAACAGTCAAATTCCTTGGGAGCAGCTGCAGGCTTTTCTGAGTTGCTCACAGAATCTCTCACACTGCAGGTTTAATAAAAGCCAGGAGTCTTTTTCTTTAGCCACAGCAAGATGTATTTGTGTGTTTGGGATTGGTTAGCAGGGCTGTGGGAGGGGGTTAATTGTGGAGTTTTTTTTCTTTTGTTACTACTGGATAACATTATTTTTTTCCTACTTGGTACTGACACATATTAACACACACTTAAAGTAGTTCCTGTAAGCTGCTGCAATCATAGTCATTTGCAAGCCCAAAGCTTGAAAAACCTGAAATATTTAAAACAATGTTGTTATTATTAGCCAGTGAAGATCAGGCTTTCCAGACTTAGGACTAGCAAAACTTCCTCCTGTACCTCTTGCCACATATTCTTCATTCCTCTTAATCTAGAGAGTATATGGAGCTTCTAGAAGGTTCTAGTAACTACTAATGGGCTACACACACAGTATTTTTGTGTTAATAGGTTTTGCTTTCTATCCAGTTTTTTAAACAGTTTTATATTGCTGACGTTTACCTCCTTATCATTTGCCCTCCGGTGAGGTTTTGTTCTTCTGTGATAATTTACTCATTTCAAATTCATTTGATAAGTGAATTTCCGAAAACCCTCAACTCTTCTGCGTTTGTTTTGGTTTTGGGCACCTCTGATTTATAAAAGTCATTCTGGACACTGGTCAGGTTCATTCTTCTTCAGGGGATATGAAGGCATTTGATTAGTAGCCTGTGGGTCAGTCTGCTTTCCAGCATGTTCTTCTTGGGGTTGGAATCTTAGAAATAAATCCAATTTGCTTAACTGAGACACTTCAATCCTCCTCTAAAGGCAGTTGTCACATTTCCCATCAACGTCCTATTTTGACATTGTTCATATCATTGTGAGAGTAGCTAAATATGCAAGGTTTAGGAATAACCTTTGGAATATTCCATTTGATTTGCTTTTGGAATTAGAAAATTCAATCTAAGCTTTATAAAATTCTTTGCTATCTCATAAACAAACCATGCTTAAACTCCAGTCTCTAAGTTAAGTCAAGCAAAGTGTTTCTTTGTTGTGCCAGGGACCAGATCTTCGGTGGGTCCCAGCTGTGGAGCCGCAGCAGGAGATGTGACTAGAGAAGACCCTATTGCTTCAAGCAATGGCATCTTGTTGAATTAAGGAACCAGACTAATAAGGATTTCAAAATATGAACCAGAGGATAAATGGTTTACGATCAGGATACAGGGAAGCAGTAAATGTAAGGAAATAGCAAACTTATTTTAAAAAAGTGCAAAATTATGTTTCCAATACGCTCTACCAAAATAGCCTCTTCATAATAATAGTAGTATCACTTTAGTTACTCCATAACTTATCAAGTTCTTTAGTTTCAACTCTGATAGTTATGTCCCCATCAAGTAATCTTAACTTAAATCTGTGTCTGTTCTAAACACTATTTTATTTTGTTCTTTTAAACTTTATGTCTTGAAAACAAAAAAATTAAACTTATAGAAAAGTGGAAAGAATGGTAAAATAAATTGAAAATATTCTCACTTAAGATTCATCAGGCCAGGCACAGTGGCTCACGCCTGTAATCCCAGCACTTTGGGAGGCCGAGGTGGGTGGATCACGAGGTCAAGAGATCGAGACCATCCTGGTCAACATGGTGAAACCCCATCTCTACTAAACATACAAAATAATTAGCCAAGCATGGTGGCGCGCACCTGTAGTCCCAGCTACTCAGACTGAGGCAGGAGAGTTGCTTGAATCCAGGAGGCGGAGGTTGTGGTGAGCCAAGATTCCGCCATTGCATTCCAGCCTGGGTAACAAGAGCGAAACTCCGTCTCAAAAAAAAAAATTCATCAGGTGTTAGTATTTTGAACATTTGTGTTTGCCTTCAATAGATGATAGACAGACGATAGTTAGATAGATTGATTGAGGTATAGGTATGTATATGGTATAACTCAAAATAGAAGCTAGAAAAATAAATAGCTCTCTCTCTTCATATATCTGTGTGTGTGTGTGTGTGTGTGTGCATACTATTAGAGCACATGTGTGTGTGTATGTATTCTCTGATAGTATTATATTTGTTTGAAAATCCTTCTAAACAAATATTTGTTTTAGAAAAGTATATTATGGTATGGTAGTCTACCTGTTCATACTGAAAATAATGTCTGAGTGGAGATTTTCTCACACTCTGTATTTTCATTTCATAATAAAAAACAAAGCAACTAGCGATGTGAATTATAGGGCTCCCTTTATATGTTAGTGGATATCTTAATATCTTTTAATATATAACAAATTTAATTACAATGTTTAAATATATATATAAATACTTGTTATGACCATTTTGTTTAAAATTCTACACCAAGACAATCTCAATAGAGAAAACAGGCAAAAGCTATGAACAGAAAATTTTACAGAAGAGGAAACCCCAAAAGCCATCAAGAATGAAAAGGTGTTCTGTTTGTCAGTAAATAGAGAAACACAAATTCAACAGTAATGAGCTATTGCTCTGCACCTATCATATTAGCAAAATTTTAACACTAGATAATGCCAAGTGCCCTTGTCATAGCTGATTGGACCAAGGCACAGGGCAGTCCGGATATAAAGCTGCTGACCATATAGGTGGTATCTCGTCTGACTCAGAAAGGTGGGCTGGAAAAATCAGACTTATCTCTCAGAAATCTGTGTTTAGCACATTTTAAAACAAACACGTTCTGAAGGAGAATAACCGTCAGGGGCCTGGGCTAGGGCAGGACCTGAGGGCAGAGCAACGCCAAAGGGCCCCAGTGCACGAAATTACAAGGGGAGGGGCTTAGGGCAGGCCAAGGAGCCAAGAGCACTGGGGAACAGAGCTGCAGCAGAGTGATGCGGGAAACCAACCGAGATGCCGGGAGCCATGCCGGGGGCAAAGAAGAGAAAGGGTTTAGTCTCAGTTTCTGCCAGCTTCCCAGTTCCCTTCAGTGCGGCCTGGGGGTTCCAGTTCTCTTTGGAGCAGAAGGAATTGGAGGTGTAGGGGAAGAGGAGATACGAGAAAAAGGGATGAAGGCCTTCGAAATACTGTAGGAAAATGACTTCAGAGATTTTTTTTCTTAATACAAAACAGAGACAGGGTCTCCCTCTGCTGCAAGGTGGAATGCAGTAGCATGACCACAGTCGTTGCAGCCTCGACCTCCCAGCCTCAACCAGTCCTCCTGTTTCAGCCTCCAAAGTAGCTGGGACCACAGGCGTGCACCACCACGCCTGGCTAATTGTTTGAATTTTTTCTTTTTTTTTGTAGAGATGGGGTCTGTTGCCCATGTTGATCTCAGACTCCTAAGCTCAAGTGATCCGCCTGGCTCAGCCTCCCAAAGCCCTGGGAGTAAGGTGTGAGCCACGGCCAGAGATTCTCATACCTTGCCAACCAGTCAATCAAGTGTGAGGGTATAAAGACATTTTCAGACATACAATGAAAAGAACAGCCACCCTAAAACATCAAATGAAGCTAGAGTTTTCCTGACATCCTTCTGTAACCTGCCAACATTTTGTCAAAATCTCTTAAATTCTTCTGAAGTGATAAGTCAACAAATGTGTGATATTGAAAAGTGAATTAAAACACAGATTTCAAGCCATCCAGTCATCAGTACCTTTTCATACAGTGCTCTAGGTCCTCATTCAAAGGTATTGAGAAATTAGAATATTTCAAGCATGGAAGGCAAAGAAGACATGGACCGGATTGGCTTTCCAGGAGCTACCAGAATAGTCTGGGAGTCAGACCTAAAAGGAGAACTGCTAAGAAGTTAGCAGTGCATGACAAGTCCTGTAATAGCAGAGGTGGACTCCAATACAGGAGAGGCATGGAAGACGTCACTCCAACCCCACCTGGGAGAGTCACTAGTGAGGCGCTCATTTTGGGCCAGGTGTTGAAAGATAAAGGAGGAGCAGATAAGGATGGAGGTTACAGGTGCTGGGGTGGGGAGCAGTCAGACTGAGAAGCTTTTCAACAGTAGCAGCATCTGCAGGGCAAGGAAGCGTGAAATGGTATGTAATGCAAGATTCTGAAATGTGGGCAGTGAAGAGGAGAACGGGAGGCTGAGGGTGAAGGCAGGGGCACACTCAGCAGCAGCAAATGCAAAATAACTTCAGGGAAGGGAACTTGAGTGAGAAAAGGCAGACTGGCTTGCGGCGATCTGGAGGGGTGAGAACTCTACCCAGCAGGAAAGCTCCACCCACTTGCCTTCAATGGACTTGCTGATCCTGGGCACTCAGACCTACCTAACATGAATCTGGTTAGGGAGGAAAGGGAGCGGGCATCCCCAAATCTCCATCCACAGGGTTCCTACGCAGTCAAAATGCGGGGATTAATACTGAAGGCGGGAGTGTTAACATGGGTAAACGCAAACCTAACAGAACCCTAAATCAATGCTTAGCAAATAAAACATCTGTATTTGCAAGTCCAAAGTGTTAACATAACTCTTTCAAACAGATTGTTAGAAACAAAATTAATGGGACAGTGCCTTGGAAATCTATCAGATAGAATATGACTGGTGAGACAGTACTGAAAAAGAAGAAAAGGCTGGGGGTTTTGCAGAAGATTTAAATTGTTAATGGCATTAATCATGGTACATTCCCAGAGGAGGCGAAATTTTATGGAAGGGTGGAACTATTCTTGCCTTGAAGGTAATGTTTAAAGTCAAAGAATTTTTAATTAGCTTCAGATTTTTTTTTAAAGAATTCTTAATTTACAAATAAGATTGAGTTAAAGAATCATTTTCTGCAGTAGAAACAATGGAATTTTTTTAAAAATTCTATTTTAAATTGTATAAAAAGCATCTTAATCAGATAAGCTGAGTCGTAAGCAAATGGATAGATCTTATTAAAATAGTCTACCTGATTTATTTATTATTCTGGCCCTACAGAACAAATCACAGGATTTAGTTTCAATTAAGTGGCTACAAGATTATCGTTTAAAAACCAAAAGTCTAACTCTCCGATTTGCAGCTCTGCTCTGCACTGATTATATGACTGGAAGGTAGGACTTGTTTCGACAATGCTTCCAGTTAGGGTCTCTCAAGTGATTTGCATGTTATTAACCTGGATAGCCATTAATAGGGCTTCACTTCCTCTCTTTCATACATAGCCCTGGCTTAGATAAAAAAGAGTTCTTCAGGAGAGCGGAAAAATCAGAGCACTTGTACTATCCGTGAAATGTGCAGAAAGATAAGAGAAGCTACCCTCCTCAAAAAAAATGATGAGTTTGATGAAAAGAAATTAACAAGCTGTGTGGGTGTGCTGCACATGATCAGCCATGCTTGCTAAGTCTGTCTGTTGGTTGTTGCTATGGCTACGAAAAGCCAGTGGAACCCAATGAGCTGTCTGCAGCCGTGCTGAGAGGACCAGCCATTTTACTTATGGAAAACAGTGTGGCATATTCTGCTGAGCTTCCCCCTGGAAGAAGCCTCTTTTATACATCTCTTCAGGGAAGACAGAAGCAATGGGCATATTAATACACAATGATCACAGCCACGCAGGCCTGCAAGCTGCCATTTGGACAGGCTGTTGACTGCTGTTCCAATTAGCTGATTGGAGAATGTGGAATGCAGAGTGATAATGCTGCGTGTCTGCTATCAGGCAGCAGCAAAGGTTTTTGTCTTGGGAAGGCAAGCTTTCCCTGCAATATTATCTCAGCAGCTCCCTAGCTGCTCACCCTGAAAACGAGGGAGCCAAACGGAGGGTATTGCCCTCTGCTAAGGCTGGTCCTGTGCGTGGCTGTGGCATTTGAGCGGCAGGTCTGAAAAAGCAGGTGTGTGCTCGGACGGGCGCTGGACTGGAACGCAGGCGGACGCTCTCCGGTTTACCTGCTTCCTGTTAACAGATTGTGGGCTCCCAGGGCATACGCCTGCAGGCTGAGGCTGAGGCGGAGAAGGGGCTTCCCACTACACTAACAGAGGTAAGCTTTTTTGACCTTTCTGAAAGCACAGCATAAAAATAACTGGGGCAAAACTCAGCGTGAAAGATTTACATTGATTGTGTGATTTGGATTGACCAAACAGACGCAGACACATCCACACACACACATTTCTAGAAAATAGTATCAGAGGCATAGAGTTGTTTCCGTGAATTTTGGTTCTAACAATTGGAAGATAAAAAACAGTATTGTTATGCTTTGGGGTTTAAAATAAATATCTGCTGTTTTAACAGACTACGATGGCTTGTTCTGAACCGTCTTCACAGCCAACATTTCTTGCTTGCGAACAATGGATTCTTTTGTGACCTGCACTTTGACTTATATTCAGAGAACTCCATGGAAAAGCAGTGGCACATAAATTGTGAAGCATTTCTTTTTAAGCCTCGTAAATGATTTAACTCTTAACACACCTATGTACACATTTAAAGAATTCTGTTCTCTGTGGTCGTAATAGCCAGTGGATTCTGTACTTGCTTACTCTGGACTGAGTGTCTTGGTGTCCTGTTTGATCTAGTTGGGGTAGTTGTAAAGCAAACAGTGTAGGTATTGGAAGCCGTTCACACCTCCCTTCTGAGTGTCTGCATGCCTTGCTAGCCCAGAGCACAACACCCCCATTGTGCTCCCCCGGCTCAGAATCCAAGGAAAGAAAGGAAGCGAAGTCTCTGCATTGAGTTCTAGGACAGCTGAGGTATGTGGCAGTAAAACTTCTTTTCTTGCACAGTTTTTCTCACCAGCAGATAGGTTTCAGAGATAGAGAGTGAAACCAAAAACGCCACACACCTCATACAAATGTGCGCTCATACATGCAGCAAGTGTTTGCTGTCAGTTGCTTCGTAATAACAGCACAGACCCTGAATTACAGGAGGAATTGCCTTATAGTGAGTATTTCCTTGATTTGTATTCTCTTAGGAACAAAGCTGTTACTGTGGATTGAAATTGGTTAGTCAAATCAAAATCCCTAGTGAGGAAATGACCGAGTAAGTATTAGATTCTGTTTTAGCAATATTTCTCGCTTGCTTACCCAAGTCGGTTCTTTTGTTGTTTTGCTGTTTTGTTACCAAAAATGTCAGATCATTTATAATACTATTGAAAATATTTAATTTAAAAATGTTTGGTCAAAAACTTTGAATAAAACCCCTATCTACTAAAGATGAAATCTACCATGAAATTTTTTAAAAAATAGTAACTGAGATCTACTTCTAAGAAATATATTTTTATTTGCTACCTTTTTTCTCCAAAATCTGGATGACATGGGAGTCTCCTTAGAACTTTAAGCATAATTTGCACTGATAGATATGAGCAGGAACCACCTGTTTCACAGATGTAGCAACGTTAATATGCCCTAAGATAACAGAATTCGAAAGCAGCAGGAGAACAGTTTTCAAAACTTTTGTTCTAAATGTCAAAATAGTCAAGATATAAAGATACAGACTAAGAATCTCAGTGGAGCGAACCACGTTCAAACGTTTAATGATGAGGATATGCCTATGAGAGTCATAGGGGATAAATGGTGAGGTGACAGCCTTGTACTTCATTACGTTTTAACATTCAAAGGAAAACTAAATGAACAGACTTAGTCCTGAGTCCAATTCTATGAGTAAAAATACCAGCTAAGTAAGTGATTCTATATGAGCTGAATGAAAGGCAGAGAAAGTCTCTGTCCAATTTAATTTCCTTCAAAACTTTACACTGCCAAAGGATTTCTTAGAATTGACACAATGCAAAGACCTGCAGCAAGCACGTGATCTCCTATTACTTTTTCTTGTGGCGGGGGGCACTTTTAGAAGAATGAGGAGTAGAAATACCCAGGACACACCTGACTGCTGTGCCTGTTCCCTTGTTGGTGGCACCAGGTGAGACAAGACCCTTAGCCCATGGGAAGAATGACACACACTTTATACCTGTGCGATTTCTTTCCTGTATTAGTAACCTTCTAAGAGGACATGCTATAAAAAGATGGACATTTTAAGTTCAATTCTGCACAGCACATCTACACAGTTAATAATTCAACAATTTTGTGAACCAGATTCAGAGACAACATCTCTCTTTCAAGACTTTGCACCTTCGCTTGCAGCTGTTTTTAGACCCCTATTGTCTGCCACTCTCCAACTCTTCTGCGGGCAATATCAAATATTTTGGAATTTCTAAAACACACTATATCAGACTTTTTTTTTTTTTTTGCAAATGCAATGCCCCCTGACGAGTCATTTCCTTTAAATCTCCCCTGCAATGGCAGCTGCTTTCATATGCTCTTCAAATGCAGCTCAGACATCCCTCCAAACTGTCCCCCACCCTCTTTGGCTACATCTGAATCTTACTTTGGACTTTCAGCTACTGCACCATATTGCATCTGTCTCTGTTCACCGCCTTCCAGACTTTACTGGCCTCTGATTCTAAAGTATTTTGTCCAGTGTCCAGAATTTGGCATTCAGACATTGTACCGGTAACTTCAGACTTCAATATTTTCCTATTAGTTACTGTAAATATAGACTTGACCTAGAAATAGAAGTCTTAATACTGCCTTTTATCAGAGAAACTCAAAACATTGGAAAAACAACAATGAGGCTTTCATTTCTGATTTGAAAATATGGCTTCAGGATCCCAATTTCATAAAAGTTACAACTGTCCTATCATAGATCAAAATTTCTGGAGGGAAAATTGTACAATATATATTTTAAATGAAACAACTTGAATGTTTTAACATATAAATAATAGTATTTTTCTATCTATAGCTATTATAAAATTTATAGAAAATATCCCCATTAAAAATTTGTTATAGAATCAGACTATTTAAAACTAATGTTGAATTGATGATGATTAGCAGCTGATTATAACATAAGACACTTATGAAGTTGTTTTTCGAACTGAAACCAGGAGAAAGTAAAGGTCATGAACTGGAAAGAGATTAAATAATTGAAATGAAGTCCACAATAGCAGCATTTCTTTTAATGTTCCTAAATAAACCCAAAAGGTGACTGGGAATCACTAGTTATGTTACACTGGTTATGTCACCCTACAATTTGAATACCTGGATGAGGAAGAGAATATTCCTTTAGTATCACTCTTGATGTAGATATAGTTTTGGTTATAGAGAATTCCTACCATCTGTTCTATATTAGATAACATTATTATTATTATTTTTAAATAAGCCTGATTTCAATTGCCTTTTTATGAAAAAATTGCCACAACCAAAAATAAGAACATACCCATAATTTTATTAAGAAATTATAAATACATAATTTTTTGTCTTTAAGATATCTGTGTTGAAAGCAAAAGTTCTAATTAATACTCTATGAATTTTTGTATATGAAGTAGAACCAATGAGGAAGTTTAAAATATCCTGATATTTGGAATTAGAAAGTGAAATATTTAGGAAATTATTAAAATTCATATTTCTAGACATTATTGCATTCGTTCCAGCATCAAGCTTTCTAATAATAGTAAGATAAACAGCAATTCTTAATTATCATACTGTCCTTTAAAGCTTTATTTTGGCTATCTTCCAGCTGATTTTAATGTACAGCATGCTATCATTAAATAATAGCTAAAGTTGGAATTGGTTCTATTCATCTTAAAGACTAATCATGTTTAATCAATTATTTTAAATTGTATATAGTAATTAGATTTTGGAAAACATGATTTTATAATATGCCTGTACTGTTTCTAGCATTTTCTATTTTAAGAAATTTATAGTATTTTTAAAGGTCTAAGTTATGTCTAACTACTTGATAGTGTCATGAAATGAGTTGCACTTTTATAAAGAAGAGTTGTAATATACGATTGCAGCGGGTAATTTCCTAAACGTTCCTCCAACTAATAATTTAAGTATGGATATGCCTATTAAATCCTAAACTGCCACTGTCAAGTGGAAATAATACAGGTAAACATGTTTTCAAAATGTGTTCATCTGTATTGTTTCTGAAAAACTCAAGATGTGGATTTAGTTAAAAGGAAACACTTCTGTAATTATTGAGTTCTAAATATTGGCAAATAAGAACTCTCATTTCAGCTTAAGTTCAATTAAGATGATATGTGTTGGATAAATGACAGGGAACCAGCAAAGACGGGTTTTTATTTTGGTGTTTTTCAGTGTGACATATCCATATGGAACTATACCACGCTATACTCCACCCTGGTCTTGAAAACCGAAATATACTAGTTTGCCAAATAGGAATTTGGGCCAAAAAAAAAAGCTGTGGTTTTCTTTTCCCTATACAGGTGAGATATGCATAGGGTCAGCATTACTTCTCTACCTTAGAGATGCATTATTTGAGCTAAAAATATAGAAAGCTTTCATTTTCCTGAATCCAATCAAGGGTCTTACTTTCAAAGAAAAGTTTCCCACCTCAAAGAAACAAAAAAGAAAGAAAGAAAAGAAAATGCCCTGGTAATGTTCTCATTATATTTCCTAATTTTTCTTTATATTATAATTTATTTTTAATAAAGAACATTATTTGAAAGTTTCATCAGTGATATTTTGGGTTTTTTTCCTGTTCATTTATCTGTTGCCTGCTTATTAGATTTTTTATTTAATGCAATCAGAAACTCAGTTTTTCTGTCTTCCCTCTGAGATGTTTTCCCAGTGGGTAAAGTAAATTACAGATCAAAAATACTCTCTTATAATGAATTATATCCTCTGCTTTGAATGCAAGAGTTCATCCAATCCATGATTAGAAATAATTATTCTTTTCAGTTTCCTTATCCTAGTACTTTTTTTCTGGAATAGTTGGATTTGAGGACGGGGCAACATGAACCTGTCAGGTTCCAAATCTTCTGATGTTCTATTCAATTCAGCATCCCTCAGAGACTAATGCAGCTGCAAGGATCAGCTGCAAGGAGTCCAATGAACTATAGCAAAAATAGGCTTTTAGCCAAGAGCTGTGACACTTGTGAAGATCCTCTAAGAGTACAAGCATGGGATCTCGTAAAGAATGGCAAGTTTTTTTAATGCACACCCAAAAAAACATACTCAAATGAGACTTTGGCTACGTGGAGACAATTTATTAGTATAAATGTTCATTCTAGTCTCCTCTGAACTGAAGTCCCTGTACCTACTTCTAGCTGAGGACAGCCAGCTTCTCGGAGGCAGAGTCCTCTGAAGAGGTGACACAACAGAGGGAGCAGCCTGGTTGGTGGAAACATGTTTCATTCAGCCTTCAGCTGCACAGAAAATCCTCTTCCACCTACTGACAGGAGTCAGCGACTTCTGCTTCATTGGGTCTTTTTAATACTAGATCTTTATACTTCATACAGTTTGCCTACACTTTACACTACTAAACAGCAAAAGTTTAAGAGAGAAACACTTGGCTGCTAAAAAGTGAGCCTTTTTGGTAGATTATCAAGATGCCTTCACACCTAATTATTTCAGTTCTCTGTGCTAAAGTTAACAAGGGAAAGGAGATTAGATAACAATAACCTCAGCTGTTCTTGTGCTAACTGTGTCATCTGGTGAAGGGTTTGAGGATTTTCCAAAACAAGTACATTTAATCTGGCAGATGTATTCTTGCACTATAGTAAGTACTGTGTATTTTAACTTGCTCAGTGTCTCAAAATCTAGGTATCAAAATTTTTATAGCATAGCGTTACTAGTAGTTAAGATGAAAATTACACAACCACTTAGTTGCTCTGCTACGGTGTGAACAGACTGGTGTTGTTTGATGTGCCTGGAGCACCAGGCTTGCGCCAGTTTAGGCAAAGGGAGGTCAGGAGAGTGATGAATGGCAAGAGGATGGAAAAAGGAACAGTTTACTTCTGCAGAACAGAAGTTACAGGGAAAACTCACTTTAGAATAACAGCTGAAACAGGCCCTCCGCAAACAGGTCAACATACTGTATATTCAGTCAGTATTTGCTGAATGAATGAATGACTTATAGCAATCAGATCTTCCCCTGGATTATGCTGATACTAACACATGACTAGAAAGTGCTCTTTGAATTTAGCGGTAAAGTGACAATTCAGCCATTTTTCTGATTTTTTAAAAATCATAAAACAAAAGAGAAGAAAAAACACATGAAATGTTTTTTTTAAAAAGGCTATTATTTAAAAAAATAAAATATTGTCTTCCTGGTGAGAAGCATTATACTTTAACAATTACATAACACAGAAATATTACCAGAAGTGTAGATAAAGCTCAAATGCAACACATCAAGATAAGAAAAACTGATTTCTAATCTCAACTTTTTAAAAAGCCTCTTGGTATAGTCACGTTCATCGAGAAATATAATCAACCTAGAGTTAAAATTTTCCTTTTTAAAATAAACATAAGAAAGAAAAGTTTAAATCCAGAGTTATAAAATTTAAGATCTTTATTTTAAGGCTTTAGAATCTAGTTGAACAGAGAGTTTTAGATAGTCTGGGAAGATCTTTTCAAGTTAAACCATAGAAGCTGCAAGCCCTTACATAGTCAATCAAAATATCTGCTGCTGATTTAGCCCAAGAAAACAGTAGACACCTGTTAACTAGTCTTCAAACAACTCCACAAAAGATTATTTTTTAAAAATTGAATTTGTTCACTCCAAAAGATATTGATAATAATAATAATTTATATAGATTTTATTCTATACTAGCTACTATCCCAAGAGTTTTATATATACTAATTTTAATGAAAAATCTGGAAAATCACAAACTCTATAACACCAAATACTAAAAAGTAGGGACTTTTAAAGGTATTTACATTGGAATTTCTTAGAAATATTTTCTGCAATCTTAAATTGTTTCCCAAAGAGGGATTTAACAAACATCACATTTAATTGTTTTGTCTTAGATGCTCTGATATGACTTTACATATTGTATTATTTTTATATCATGTTAATGAAGTTTTTTGACATGTCCAGTCTTTCCATATGAAAGTGACCTCCATGAGAGAGAAGTCATGTTTATTTGTTTTTACCCATCACCTTCCATGTCCATTACCAAGAGTGAACGAAGGGTGGATGAATAACTAGGCCAAGTAGTTTATTGTAACAAATAAAATTCACACCCAAGGAAAGGGACCTGGTGAAAGCAATGCAGATGGTGTGTGAGTCCTTGTGACGTTCACCATGAGAAAACTAATCTGGTTTACATATCTTTAAATGTTTGCTTTGTTATGGTTTTTTGTTTGTTTTTGGTTAACGTGCTTTATGGGTAAAACACTAAGCTAAATGTCCAAGTAACCCTTTTTAAGTCATCAAGACTTTTTCCACAGAGGAAATCATGATGCAACCAAAACTGACTTGGCTCATTTAAAACACTTGTAGAATTTTTCCTCAGAACTTAACCTTTTGAACAACTTAACTACATATGAGTTATATTTGACAGTTAAGAAAATAATAAAAATATGAGAAGGCATATTTATCTTCTTTGTCAGTGAAACCATATCTCTTTTGGGAAAAGGGCTTTATTAGGTCAATAACTCAGATGACTGATAATATATCCTGAATTCTTTCACACTCGCTTTATTTAGAAACATAACTTTTTATATGATGTGTGTTCTGAAATCTGATTATATCACTCACTGACTTCCTTTCCACCATAGATTTACTTTTACAGGACTAATATAACCCATTTATATAATGACTAATATGACTTTTTTAATTAAAAAAAATCTTCCTTCTAAAGTGTGCCAAGTATTTTGACTACATTTTAAATTAATTTTTAGATTTATTGGCAGAAGAGCAGAATTACCATCACCCTCATAAAAGCAAATGACAAAGTGACAAATAATATAGTTTAGTTTGAAAAACCACCTTCCTGTTGATCCAAAGTCCCAAATGTCCTGTCAGTGCTTTCTGTTGACAGTTATCTGGTAAAATGATTGGATCTGTGTATTATTTTGTGGCATAATATTGCATCATCATGATTTTGAACCCTAGGCTTCTGCTTCCTTTGAAGATGGAATTAGGAAAACATACCCTCAAAATTGTGCTTCACTTTTTTTGGCTCTGGTATTTAATTTTGCAACTGTCAAGAATGAAAATATTATGATCATAAAACTATATTTCCTGGGGCATGTTCCACTTGTAAATTGCCTCATTCCCAGGCTCCTCAGTCACGGTATTGCATTCTGCCTTTAGCCCAGCTTGTGAGAAGAGGTGCTGGATTTGCACGGTGCAGATAGGGCCTGAGACGAGGAGAGAGCAGGAGCTTAAGGACAGGACCCAAAAGGACTCTGGCCCTCTTAGTATTTGTTACCAGTGGGATCACTCAGCCACTAGAGCTTTTGAGTTCAATAGGAATTAGGAAAAGTGTTACTTTGAAATTCAAATGTTTTCTTTTCCAACCAAAAGCAAAGCATTGGAGAAATCTGCATGCACTGGAGCTAACCCTCAGAGAGTGAAAGGTATTTTATCTGCCCAACAAAACAGAACGGCCCCTTGTTGACTGACACCAAGAAATATCACCCCTTTAAAGGTCAGATTATTAATTTGTCGGTGCATTCTCTTGGGAAATAAAATCAGAATTTCATCTGGCAAGCATCATGACAGGTGACAAATGATTTTAAGACTATCATCCAACTATATCTGCCCAACAAACAGGTCAGTACTATGAGTTCCTAACTGCCAAGGGGCCCACAGTGTCTGGAGTTGCCCTTCCCGGTAGATAGGCTTGAGCAGGCAACAGTGAGTTCTCTGCTCTCCTCTTCCAGACCTTGGAGACTGCTGTCCCATCTGTTAATATGTTCATGTAAGTTAGCTGATTGTGTCCTTTCTAATTCGTTTGGTGTTGAAAAGATGGCCTTGTTAAGGAAAACAGAGAATGAGAAAGCCCGAAGTTCTGGGTTCAACTTAACGAGTGACCAGACCCAACTGTGGATGTCGAAGTTGTAACCATATATTAAAAACTGATACTTGCATTTTCATGTAATTTACTTATTTATTTATTACACATCCATCCAGGACCTGTAGGAGTGTGTTTAGAGTGGAGGAAAAGATGAAGAAATAAGCCAGGAAGCCGTTGAAAGAGCTTACAGTTTAGTGTAGGAAGACAGGAATGCTACTTAACTATTATTTAAAGATAGAAGGTGATGGAGTGCTATAACAGAGATATCAATGCATTTGTTTATTTTTTCAAAAAGACGTGCAGAAGTAATTTATACAATAAAGAAACTCTTTCATCATCTCAAGCGATGGAGTTCCAGAATATGAGAATAAATTGCTCAGAGAAGGGAAGTTTCTTAGAGGATCAGGAAATAAGAATTTGAGAAAATGGTATTTTAATTAGGGCTTGAATGAGGTGGGATTTTGACGATCGTTTGGAAAAGCAAGCTTTGTAGCATCGAGAATTGGTTTATATAACTCACATTTATTTGTCATCCCCTCAGTGCTTTCATGGAAATTGTTGAGTCTGGCTCAGCAGCCCTGGGAGATATGCACTGTCATCACTGTTTCACATGAGGAAAGAAGAAACTGAGGTTCAGGGAAATGCTGATTGCATTTCACCTGTTATGAGTCAGTGGCTGACTCTGAGAGGCTACTAAAATGCTGGGATTAAAGCACATGGAAAGATTAAGAACTGTGTTTACAACTAAGAGCATAACTTACACACACACACACACACACACACACACAGAGATAATTCAGTTAAAAAATGGGCAAAGGGCCAGAATAGTTTTCCAAAGAAGACATACAAATGACAAACAGGCATATGAAAAGTGCTCAACACACTAATCATCATGGAAATGCAAGTCAAAACCACAGTGAGAAACCATCTCACACCTGTTAGGATGGCTATCACTAGAAAGTCGAAAGATAGCAAGTGTTGGTGAGGATGTGGAGAAAAGGAAACCCTTGCAAGATGTTGATGCGAATGTAAATTGGTACGGATGTTATAAAAAATTGTGCAGAGTTTTTCTCAAAAAAATTAAAACTAGAACTACCATATAATCTAGCAACCCCACTTCTGGGTGTACATACAAAGGCAATGAATAAATACAGAAACAACCTCAGGAGCTGTCCATGGATGAATGGATAAAGAAAATGTGGTGTATATATACACACACAGTGGGACAGTATTCAGCCCTACAAAAGAACACTCTGCCATTTGCGACACGTATGAAGACATTATGCTGAGAGAAACCAGTCAGAGAAAGACAAATACTGTATGATCTCATTTAAATGTGGAGTCTAAATGCTGAACTTGTAGAAACACAGTCGAATGAATGGTTGTTGCCAGGAGTTGGTCGGGGGAGGAAAACGAGGTCAACGGGCACAGACTTTCAGTTATAGGAGGGATAAGTTCTGGGGATCTCATGCAACATGGTGACTGCAGTTAATAAAACTGCCTTGTACACTTGCCGTTGCTAGGGTAGATCCTGAATGTTCTTACCATACACAAAAAGAGATAAGCATAAGAAGTAATGGAGGCATTCACTAACTTGATTGCAGTGATCATTTCATAGTATATACATAAACCCAAGCAGCCCGTGGTACACCTTAAATGTCTACAGCTTTGTCAGTTATACCTCAATACATCTAAGGAGAAAATAGAGCATGTTTTTAAGGGTGTGGAAGCAGCAGGCACAACTAGGAAATAAAAGGGTGGAGGGGGCCCAGCTAAGCAGAAAGAAAAGAGGAGAGAGGGAGAGAAATGAAGAAATGTGTTGTGATGGCCAAGAGCTAAGCCCATGCAGAGCCCTGGGGAAGGTGCCAGCAGTGGGGAAGGAAGCTGCAAGGGAAGCGGGGCTATGCCAGGAGCAAGATCCCAGGGAGCAGCAAAGAGATGGCCCCGGGGACTGAGGACAGCCCAGCTCACAAAGGGGAGAGTGTGACCTCTGGGACACTGGAATGAATTGAGCAAGTGAGCTCCACTCCTGAGAGCCAGAAGGACAGTCAGGAAAGTTTCCAGCAGATGCCCAGGAATGGCACTGACTCACAATCTCCTGCTTTATGTGCTGGGCCTGAAAGTCAAAGACACATTTAAAATTATTACTGTAATTCTCTATGACTTAGAAAGTCCGACATAGGTGAGATTTCTTGGATTCAGTCTTTTTCATTAAGGGGAATATATTATGCAATGATTGCTAGTGGTTAGAAGCATGGACCTTTCTGGTTTTTGCTTTGAGATGGACTCTTGCTCTGTCGCCCAGGCTGGAGTGCAGTGGCGCAAGCTCAGCTCACTACAACCTCTGCCTCCCGGGATCAAGCAATTCTCCCGCCTCAGCCTCCTGGGCAGCTGGGATTACAGGTGTGCACCACCACGCCCAGCTAATTGTTGTATTTTTAGTAGAGACGGGGTTTCACCATATTGACCAGGCTGGTCTTGAACTCCTGGCCTTAAGTGATCCGCCTCCCAAAGTGCTGGGATTACAGGCATGAGCCACCACACCTTGAAGCACGGACTTTGGGCTCACACATTGTTGGGTGGGAGTTCTGGTTTAGAAACCTGATTGCAGTGAAGTAAGCCAAGGTACAAAATCCCTGTGCCCCAGTTCCCGCATCTAAATGAGTGTCACCATAGTCCCAAGTGTTAAAGACACGTGTGCTGTACATCCATCAGAGCACTGCATCTGACATAAAGAAGGCCTCATGCATGTCGACCGCTACTGCTGTTGTTCCTGGGAGTTTATAGAAAGACTCTCTTCCAAACTCCTGTGCTCCAGGTACTCGTCTCTGAGTAAACTCTGGAGTCTTGAGAAGCCATGCATGTGTGTAGCTTAAGGGACGGGCCAGTGCTTCTGCCACTTTTCGGGGAGATAGAGCCTAGGTACCACTAGGGTTCCTGTGAAATGTCTCAGCGACCTCAGCAGGACTCTAATGCTCACCCTACCATTTGCAGCGTTCGGTTTGCGGTGTTAAAAGACTCAGGCTTCTCGGTGGATCAGGCCCATGGGTAGATAGGGATGCTGTTAACCAAATGGGAGTGGAGAAGACCTGTTTTGCTTTGTTTCTGATATCAGGGAAGAAACGTCTGGACATCTAGAACTTTATATCCTTGCTGGAAACACTGGTAGCCAGTGCAGAAGTGGGGCAAATCAGAAGCCTAATTCAAGATATGGACTGCTGGTCATATATAGCTTAATTAAGAATAGGTACTAGCTTTACAAGAGACTTGTTTGTGATAAGAACATGTTTAATTAATAAAAGACTATGATGATGTCTTTTAAGTCACTCTGCAAAGAAAGATCCACATTTTTTGAAATGAGAATTTTTAAAAAGCCATTCAGTATGCTTGCTAAGTACACTTAGGTTAAATGTTGAAACTGCCTCCACCAGTTTTTTCTACTTGTCACCATGCATTTTTCAAAGCAACTAATAATCTTTTTTTCTTTGATTAAAAAAGCGATATGGGATTTGACTGGTAAAAATGCCATTACCGGGAAAAAATAATGCAAGTTAACAAAACACAGGATATTGGGCCAATTTTAGTGATTTTGTAGAGTTTGATATTGAACAAAAGTTATTTATTTTCTGTGGAAGTTGTAAGAATTGCAAGTTTATTCTGAAAAAAATATAAGGATTAAGATGTTACCATTATCCCAAAGGGTTGCACGAGGGTTGCATGGATTATGTATTCTAATTGTGTAGGGCGAGGTCCGGTGCGTGGGAGATGCTGAACAAATGTGAGCCGCCATTACTGTCATTGGTGTATACATGAGTTCGTGTGAAAGGCACACACTGTGCACCTCTGATTCTCCAGGCTGCGTGAGTTCAGTGGTGACTAGTCGGACTTGCTGCTTTTGGTGACTGTTCCGTCTTTGGGACGAGTGAGGGGAAGCTTATAACCCAACAGCATCCCAAGTGCCGAGGCAGAGGGAAAGCGCAGAGTATAGCGCATGACATCCTCCTGGCAACTGCAGTGTGTACACGGTGAAGGCAGGGGCTTCAGAGGCAGAGAGCACGGTCTGCAGGTGAACACGGTGTGAAAGCACATTGCAGGCTGGATGGCACGTCTGGAATGCAGGAACGGTAGAGGGAACTAAGCATGGGGTGCTGGAGGGGGAACAGAAGAGCTTTGCGGTCACATAAACTTAGAATTCATTCCCAGCTCTGTAATTGCTAACTTGGTCTTGTGGAACAGGCTCCTGGGGTTTTTCCAGACCCCTATTTCCCTACTTAGGGGGAAGAGATGATAGTGCTTACATCTAAGTATTATCATTAGGATTAAATGAGATTATTGCAAAATGACCAGTGTAGTGCCTGGCACATCAGAGGCAGAATGAATGGTCGCCATGCTATTTTTATCATCAGAATCAGGATCAGCATCATGTTAAGTAGTTTGGGTTAATTCTTTAAGGGGAAAAAAGAGAGAGAGAACCACTGGAGTTTTTTTCTTTCTTTTTTTTTTTTTATGAGGAGTTTTGCTCTTGTTGCCCAGGCTGGAGTGCAACGGCGCGATCTCAGCTCACCGCAGCCTCCACTTCCTGGGTTCAAGCAATTCTTCTGCCTCAGCTTCCTGAGTAGTAGCTGGGATTACAGGCACCCACCACCATGCCCAGCTATGTTTATTTTTTTGGTAGAGACAGGATTTCTCCATGTTGGTCAGGCTGGTTTCGAACTCCCAACCTCAGGTGATCTGCCCGCCTCGGGCTCCCAAAGTGCTGGGATTACAGGAGTGAACCACCGCACCCGACCCATTGAAGTTTTTTTTACAGGGGAAAAGTAATGATCATATTTGTGGGTGGAAAAATATATAACTGGTAGCAGTATCAAATTAAATGAAGAGCACACGAAAAGATTACAAAATGATAGTCTCTATGAATTAGACAAGAGAACAACTTGGGCATGAACTAAGGTGATAGGGCAGGGAGAAATGAGGGAGGGATGTTTTCAGTCAAGTCCTGCTCTGTGTCCGTCGGTCTTCTAAATGTCTGGAATGCATCTAACACAGGCACTCTCCAAATAGTCTTAAAAATAGGCAATTCTACTCCGGTGCGGTGCTGCGTTGCTAGAGGTGCCTGTGATGCACAGAGCGAGGGAAATCTGGGGTACCCGTGGCTTGTGGAGGAGCCTCTAAGGTATCTCTGAAGAAGTGCTTGAGGTAGGGCCTAAGAATATGTGTGCATTCACCTTGGAAGCTGCCCAGTCCTACCGGCGACCAGGGAACAGCATGGCTCCAGCACCCAGGCGTGGAGAGATGCGTTCTGAGCCCTGGAAGCCATTGGTGTGGCTGGAATGCAGGATACCCGATATGGAGAGATAGTGAGTAAAATCAGGCAAGCAGACCAGAGCCAGATGGCGGGGCAATTGTGTCACCCTAAGCTAGATGGGAAAGCACCGAGATATTTCAAGCAAGAAGGTGAGGATTTCCTTTATAAGATTGAGCTTCCTCAGAGGGTTTGGGGAAGGAGCGCTGGACCCAGGAAACACCCTCTGAATTCCCTGAGATCAGCAGGATATGTAGAGAGTTGAGGCTGGGCCTTGTGTCTGTAGTTCTTGTCCCAGGAAGATGCTTGAAGATACCTTATTTGGATGTTTGTATTTATGGCTGTGACTGCGACTCCCCTGCCTTAAAAATGTAAATTTAATGATCACTTTCAGACTTTCGCTGTAGTACATTATTTATGAACATAGGACCTGTCTCCCTGGGTAGCACAGAGCACCGCGGCTCAGACACTCATCAATGTGGCTGTGCCCCGCCCACAGCCTGGATTTCCTCCTCCTCCTCCTCCTCCATCTGTCTCTCCACTCTCTCTGCTGCCCTCTCTCCCCAGCCTAATGCCATTTCTTCACCTGGTTATTTTTACAATTCCAAAAGTAATTCGAAGTGCCATTTATTATGCTTAAGAAACAACTTTATGTCACCAATGTTTGGTCGCTTAGTTTTAAAAGTCAGTAAATAACAACTTTTTTTTTCTTTTAAAAAAGAAAGTATCACAAGTTCTTTTTAACATCTCAGTATCCCATGATGGACTTCCCCTTTGTATGTGCCTTGTCAGAGGCAGGGCTCCCCCAGTTCTGCACCAACGTCCCTCCAATTTTGCAGGACAGGAGCCTGTGGGGACTAAGGTCCCGTCATGGATTTAGCCTTTGAGGAGGGGTGACTGCTGCCATGTGACTTCCTATCTTTCAACCACAGGCTTGGTCTCTGTAAAAGGAGGATGCTCTGCCTAGATCATAGGACCGATCGCTCTCTTATATGAAATAATTTATGCAAAGGATATATCACAGGCCTGGCACATAACTGGCTCTCAATAAATAATAACTTCATCATCAATAAAAAAAATCTCCAAAGATAGAAGAGAAATTTTTGGCCCAGACAATCTTTGTTTTGTCAAGATCTCCCAGAGCTGTTGGCAAAACAAAGCTCAACTGGGCCAAAAATAGATAAATAAATACACAAAATAAAAGTAAATTCCCATAATAGATAAATAATTAAATGAAAATCATCTTAATATACAACCCATTTGACTTTCCATGATCATGGTGTTCTTAAACTGTTGAAGTCCAACTTAAAACTCAAAGAAACTTCGTTAGAGTATAACAAACACACTCTGTATCTGCTGGTTCCAATTGATTGCGTTGCACTAAGGCAAACTAATCATCTGGGGATAAATTATGTGGCATATTCACTGCAAAAATGATATTAGGATAGAATGAGGGAGATCACTATTTTCTAAAGCCCCTATTTCCAAAGAATAGCCATCCTGCCATTGTCTAGGCTAATAGCGACTACGGTCCCACAATCCTAAAGTACTTAAGAATGCGTCATATGATCTTTTTGCAACAGAATTTGGATTTACCTGATTAACGATGTTTTTCTTGGGCTGATCTAAAGTGAGTCCTCACGTCACATGGTATTGGAGCTTTGTGATCTGCAAGGTTAGTTAAGAATGTAAAATAACAGTAAGTATTCTTATAAATAATAATAATGGCCACCATTCATTCAATGCACACTGTGTCAGGCAGTGTGCCAAATTCTTTAAATACCTCTTATTGACTATTCACAGAAATGCTCTGATGAGGGTATTATTCTCATTTTACAGAAGAGGAAACAGGCGCAGAGAACTTAAACAACTTGCACAGGGTCACACGTGGGGAAAGCAGGATTCCAGCTTGAGTCGGCCGCATTCCAAACCCTGTGCTTTGAACAGTTCTCTAGACTGCCCATTTGTGGGAACGACAGATCAGCCAAAAGAAAATGTTACATTTCTCATTTTATCATTCTCTCTGTATTTTTTGCTCAGGGACTCTATGGAAACCGTTATTTATAAGTGAACACCAAATTTCCTTATCCTCAAGACCAGAAATAGCACGACAATAAAAAGAGGGAGAAAGAAAAAAACAATCTAGGATGTCAACAGTGATTGTTTTCTGTAGTTTTTCTTTTCTTTCTTTTTTTTTTTTTTTGGCTTGTTCATATTTTCTTTTTGTGTGTGTGTGATGGAGTCACCCTCTGTTGCCTAGGTCAGAGTACAGTGGTGCAATCTCGGCTAACTGCAGCCTCTGCCTCCTGGGTTCAAGCAATTCTCCTGCCTCAGCCTCCTGAGTAGCTGAGATTATAGGAGCCTGCCACCACACCCAGCTAAATTTTATACTTTTAGTACACACAGGGTTTCAACATGTTGGCCAGGTTGGTTTCGAACTCCTGACCTCAGGTGATGATCTTTTCATCTCAG